>NC_091287.1:448352256-448986006 GCF_032444005.1 Ranitomeya imitator | reverse complement strand
TACATACACATAGTTAGGGGGCTGAAATGCTGCTGACAGATTCCCTTTAAGTCAATAAGTCCAGTGATGAGATCTCTTGTACATACTTTGTCCTGTTCTTATCATCCGTGATTCTGCTACTTCACAAAAATAATTGCCAAACATTTACCAGGAAAACTGAACAAATACTAATACAGATGTCAGAAGGAGAACTCTGTGATCCGTATTTGATGTCTTTTCATGCGACAGGTTGGGGTGTAGTTCGGCGAGAGCCGAGGATTGTTCTACATTCCTGGGGGAAATCTGTGTGTACGGGCCACTAACTCTAGGGGCAGGTAAACACCGCTAATTCCCTCTGTCTCTCTTGGCCTCCTTCACGGCTATTCTATTGTATTCACAGACAAAATCAAATAAAATTAGAGGTTTCTAAAAAGCAGAAGCCTGAAGGAGGAGCGGGAGCAGTGACTGGCGTGTTTACTGAGCGGTTCTGGTCACTGCAGCAATTGTGGGCAGCAGAGAGACGGGATGGGACACTTGGGTTCATCTGATACTTGTCAAGCAGTGAGTGTTTGGTAATTCTATCTGGCCTGAAGTATATTAGTGTCCGGGCTACTTGTATTCTGTAAGATCTGAAACCGATTTATCTCCTTCTACAACAAATGAACTTGAATCCTTTTTAATATCGCAGTGATTATAGGTACAGTACGGACTTGAGTATTTTGAGTGATTGCAGCTTTTGTAGTCAAATTTCAGATTTTTTTTTAGCATATACAGTAAATATAACTTTCCTTCTTTTCAAACAAAAATCTTTCAGTTTAAAGCTTCAACTTTCACTTTGTTGAATAGTTGGACAGACCCTTCTTAAATGCCCAAGTCCCAGTACTTCTCTCCCCCACCTGTTCCAGCTTTGTTGACCGCAGATTTCCCAGTGCTCGCGTTATATTATGTCTCAGGAGCGCCGCAGCCATTGACAAGCTGCAGCCTTTACTAGTGATTGGATGCAGTGCTCATATGACCTAATGTAACATCGGGAGATCCGGCATCAACAAGAAGGTGAATATGGGCTTTTCTTATTTGAATAATTAGTAAGCTTGGGCTTTTAAATGGAATCTGTAGGCAGTAAATTTAACCCCCACTCCCGCCTATCCTATTTATATGCACATAGCTCTTGCAAAGACACGTCACAAATGCCTTCAGCTAGACATGTCCGTTCCTTCGCTACTGAGAAATCTATATTTGGATCAATATGCAAATGAGGCTGAAGTGCTTTCCCAAGCCTCCGTCACTCCAGCTCTATTCCCTGCCTAGCGCTGACATCTCCTGCTTGACTGACAGCTCCTTTGCTTGGGCTCATACTGCATAGAGGTTGTCAGTCAAGCAGTAGAAGGAGGCGTTCGGTGTGGATTAGCACTGGAGAGCAGAGACTTTAGAAGAACTTCCATTCACCGAAAGCACTTCAGCATCATTTACATGTCCAAACACCCTTTTCTTGCTAGCCAAGGAACCGACTGTCTAGCCAAAGGTATGGCTGAGCTGTCTTTGCAAGCGTTACCTGTGTATATAAATAATTTGGAGAGGGGTGAAATCCTGCTGACAGATTCCCTTTCAGAAGGGGTTCTCCAATTAGTGGACAACTCCTTTAAGCCACAATGATTCTTAAAGGCAACCTGTCGGCTGATTCATGCTGCCTGTGGCACGGACAGGATCAATCAGAGACCAGCAATATCGATATTTTGCTATGAAGTGCTGTGGTGTTCAAGGGGAAAAAATATAAAAGCATTTTTGGGTACAAAGTGCCGAGTCCAAGAGGCCAGACCCTGCTGGCTTCTTCTCCCAGAGCGATTGGCCTGACTGCGCTTTCTCCCTGTGTGTGTGTTGGGTGAAGACCTGACTGTCCAGCTGAGTGGAAAATCACAACTATATAACGTTTATTATAGGCCATAGAACCCTTATAAAATATTCTTGCCTTTTAGGCTTATGTGCTTCTTTTCAACCTTTAATTCTTTTGTTTTCCACCCACAGAACGCCGACTACACGACAGGACAGGTGTTTGACTTGTCTGAGAAACTAGAGCAATCTGAAGCCCAGCTTGGCCGTGGAAGCTTCATGTTGGGATTAGAAACACATGATAGAAAGTCTGAAGACAAACTAGCCAAAGCGACACGAGACAGGTATTCTGTCATGCCTGTGTGTGCCATCCTAACATCAGCTGAATTTATGCCCATTAAATCCCCCAATAGTCCAGCACTGCCACACAGGTATCGAAATGATGACTATCAGTCCATCAGTCATCTGACAGCTGCAGCCAATCACTGGTGGCAGTGCTGGTGATTGCATTATGGATTATGGCTGCTGAGGGCAATGATTGGCTGCTGCTGGTCAGGTGGCTGATGGACTGAAAGTCATCACTTTTCAGCTTGTAACATTTATTGATCACTAATTTTTTTTTTCCCTCTTTTTCAGTTGCAAAACAACAATTGAAGCAATCCATGGCTTGATGTCACAAGTGATAAAAGATAAATTGTTTAATCAAATTAACACTTCCTAAGTTACATTTTCATTCATTTCTTTTGTTTTTCTTTGTTCCCATATGTTGCTTCTTTTCTGCAGAAGCTGTAAGATGTTATTGGAGAAGCAGAAAGTGTAAGAAATGTTATGGCTTTACAGCAGTACTGACCTTCTTCAGCAGGGTTGCTTTCTGTGCAAATAAAACCTCAGTTTAAACTGTACGAGACTATTTTTTTTTTTTTCATCTAAAGGGGAGTGCAGATTGTAACTTATTGTGTTCATCATCCAACAGGGTCTTCACAATGGAATATTATTGTACTGACCCCAGACACAAAGTAACAAGAACCCAGCCAACCATATATTTGTGCGTGGGGCTTCTAAAGGCGCCTTTGCACTGCACGATTATCAGGGAGAAGTACTCCTACAAACCCTCTTATTTCCAATAATTGGGCATAGTAACCAGGCTTCGCTCACCAGAAATAGTTACATACTGTAGGTTGAAAAAAAATCCATAGGTCCATCAAGTCCAACCTTTCTCCACCAGTTATACTTTCTCTATCGTTATTTATCCACAGTACCATTTGCTATGTGGAAATCGTCCAGCCCTTTTTCAAATGCTCTTATAGTGTCTGTCATTACGGCCTCTTGCGGTAGAGCAATCCACAGCATACACTAACTGTAAAGAATCCTTTTTTCTTTTTAGCTGCCGAACAAAATGCTCATTCGTTGGATGAAATATTTTGGTTTTCCTATTGGATCGCCATTCTACACAACACATAGTCCTGTGTTTCCAAGACGAGAGGACATTCGATGCTGAGAACAATGGCAGCCTATGTGCCGTGAGCGATCTGTTACTAATCGCTGTGTGTGCATATTAAATGCTGCCTGACTGTGCCCATGTACTGTATTAAACGACTGCCTATCAGCAAACTAGCTCAATCGGCAATGATGTTCTGCAAGCCAGGTGGAGTAAACCCACCGTTACTCTCCTCTGACAGATGTCGGGGAAGATTATTGTCTGGTAGTTTGAATTCTGTTCGGCAGAAAAGCCATTGGAATAACAATCTGGCAGCGTCTTTTTTTTTTTTTTTTTTCTCCTCCTTCTCTCTCCCGATAGAAAACGCACAATTAGTTTAATTATTAGTGATGAGCGAATATACTCGTTGCTCAAGATTTCCTGAGCACGCTCGGGGGTCCTCCGAGTATTTTTTTAGTGCTCGGAGATTTAGCTTTTATTGCCTCTGAATGATTTACATCTGTTAGCCAGCATAAGTACATGTGGGGATTCCCTAGCAACCAGGCAACCCCCACATATACTTATGCTGGCTAACAGATGTAAGTCATTCAGCTGCGGCAAGAAAAACTAAATCTCCGAGCACTAAAAAAATACTCGGAGGACACCCAAACATGCTCGAGAAATCTCGAGTAACGAGTATATTCGCTCATCACTATTCATAATCCATGTGCCAAATTGTAAGAAGAAACACAGCCCTTGGTAATAAATATGGTGCATCTTTGGGCAACAGGAAATTGCATTGAATGGTGTGGATTTGTGCAACCTGTTATGCAAATTCATGGCACAAATTATGTTCAGGCTCTGGAGGCCTCTCACACAAAACTCTGCCTACTTTTATTAGCTGTTTCAAATTGTATGGAGAGTAGCTCAAAACTGCATAAATGTCTGCAACAAATTATGCAACTTTTTTCCTTTTTTTTTTTTTTGTACACCAGAAAAGTGATGTACAGATTTCCTTAAATGCCTGCAATGTCAGTGAATATCTGTGCCGTTTTAGCCCCTGCCTCTTTCATAGATCTCTGTAGTCTTTGTGACATTGAGGCTATTTTTTTTTTTTTTTTTTTTTTGCAGGCCATGTGCTGCGCTATATTTAACAATGTAATGGGTGGGAGAAGCGTTTGATTTTATTTTTTTAAAAAAATTTTTTTTCATTAAAAAAAAAAATTACTGATGGGGGGGGGGGGGGGGGGGGGAGTGAACAGACCGTAATGAAAATTGTACCCAACACATGGATGATAATCCAGTGAGGTGTTTTGTTTTTTTTGTTTTTTTTTTTTTTTTTTTCTGAAATACGAGAAAAAAGCACCTCTGTATGAGGCCTTATACAGTAGCTGTACAGGCATAGGGATTGAGATTGTCTTGTTGAGTTGTCCCTTTAAATATATTGTTGACTGCAGCTGGGACCTTAATGCATGCAGGGTTTGGTATGGAAGCTTTATAAAACCTGTACTCGAGATGTTTTGGGGCAAAAAAATGCTTTGTCCCTTATAAAAATACTGTTCTGAAATTAATTGCTACAAAATGTTGTATGTAACCCATTTGATAATACCAGCAGCTGGAGGTAAGAATTGCTTCACATTATATCTTGACTTGCTACATCCTCTGTATAAACCAAATAAGCTGTGTGCCAACCTTTCATATCCTGAGTTGTTAACAGAAGCAGAGAATTGTGCTGGGGATGTGCAGAACAAACATTGTTGCCTGTGTAAGTTGTCAATCTGCACTGGAACAGCAGAAGAATACAGAAAGGTGCAGCTTTCATCAGTGACGCTCCACAGGTTCTGAATAGCTTCCCCTCCATATGCTGAAGACCGATTGACAGCGCCGACATTCGATTTGTCACCCGCAATGGGACAAAAGTGCATACATTGTACTTAATGTATCTGGAAATATAATTGTTCAGATACCAAAGTAAATAAGTGGATCTATTGTGCTGGGACATACTGTCATTGCCTCGTAATGTAGCCAGAGTTTGCTTCTGCCAGAACAAGTCCTTGCTACAAATAACCCAAATGTAGAGGAAGGTTAAAACTAAGTGTCGCTTTAATTGGATTTTTTTCATTGTAGTCTACGTATATAAACCCTGTGGCCGCTTAGGCTTCCTTTATGATAACAGATGCTCTATTAAAACATAAGTATGTCCATTAATAACCATCCCATCCATTATGATCATCACATGGCCAGAAGTAAGCCCAGACTCCTTCGTACTTTGCGTGTAATGTGATAAATCTCATACATTGGGTACAAGCCGCTGAACAAAAAGGTGCAGACCGGAAGGAATCCCATGGCTGTTCAATCTGCAATATGCCCATAATTTTATGCAAATATTCTGTATCCGTGAGTAGAGTTAAACTTGGTGTATTGTAGATAAATAATTTTATGGATTGTAGGAGGAATAAAAGAAATATAATAAAGATGAAGCTAAGTAAATTGCATCATCCATCAGTGAGGAGCAGACACCAGCTCCTCAGCAACAGATGTTGCAATTCACTGAAATATTTCTTTTGTTCCTCCTACAATCCGAGTATCTGATGGAAGATCATTAGACCAAAACTTCACTTTTACCCTTTTTTATTGCTGATATAAATAATCCATCATGTTTGCATTTGAGAGCCAGATTCTTTTCATACCGGTTATACGTACGAGGTTGGACCCTATCTAAGTACCTAGACCCTCTCGGAACTGTATTTCCTACTGTACAAGGCTTTATTTATGGCCTTATTTAGCATTTTTTTCTTCTCCGGTTGTCGTTAACAGCTGCAGTAGCTTCTCTTTGTATCTTTTTTTTTTTCCTCCTTCCCAATCAGAAGTACATAATCCAAGAAGTGACTGTTAAAAGGGTTGTCCAATACACGGACAACCCCTTCTCAATCTGCATTCTGTTCCAGCGGTATCGGCACTGCCAATCGTGCCAAATCCTGCTGCCAATCAGTGTCCGCTTCACTCTCCCTGCCTTACGACAAATCGGTTACATCCATAGGAAGTGAATGCTGCTCTCTCTTCCTCTGGATGTATGTGATGTGTCCGAAAGGGGGAGAGTAAAGTAGACTCTGACTTCAGGGTTTGCGTGACGTCAAACTGTTACGGATCTCCGAAAGAAACAGTGCCGACATCACTGGAACAGTGCTAACACCGGAGGTTAGTTTAAGTGTTAGGCGGGGCCACACTTGCGATAAACTCGCACGAGTCTCGCGTCTTTATACCCGCCACTGCCGCCGGCACTCGGGACCTGAGTGTGCAGCTGCATGTATTTCTATGCAGCTGAGCCCTCCGGTCCAAGTGTCGGCGGCAGTGTCCGATATAGAGTCGCGAGACTCGTGCGAGTTTCTCGCAAGTGTGACCCCGGCGTTAGGGGGGGAAACAGATTGAAAAAGGGTTGTCCGATTAGTGGCCAACCACTTTCAGTGAGGAAAGAGGTGTAAGTTCCTAACATTCACTGCTATTATAGATTTATGAATAAAAAAGTTAAGTCTCTTGAAACTCCCATTAACAGAATCATTAATGTGGGTTAACCTGATTTGAATCACATTAGGATTAGTGATAAGTGAGTATACTCATTGCTCGGGTGATCTCCGAGTATTTCTGACTGCTCGGAGATTTAGTTTTCATTTGCTGCAGCTGCATGATTTGCGTCTGTTAGCCAGCTTGATTACATGTGGGGATTACCTGGCAACCCCCACATGTACTCAGGCTGGCTAATAACTGTAAATCATGCAGTTGCGTAAACAAAAACTAAATCTCCGAACACCAACAATAACTCGGAGATCACGCGAGCGAGCAACGAGTATACTTGCTCATCACTAATTAGGATAGGATGAGTTTAACCATGGGAGGTCCGGCTATGATATTGACATTATAATTCTCCAATATAATGATAATTGGAAGTAACATGAGTGTTAAGAGGACAATCTTGTTACATGCCTAACCTAATCAGAATTTTTTTTTCCAGAAATGACATATTAAATGCATACAGTGCTCCATATAAATGAGTACACCCACATTGAAAAAACAAGATTTTAATATCTCTCTAAATGCAAGAACAATTTCCAATATTTTGATAAGACCAAGTTTTATAGAACATTTTTTTAACCCATCAAATGAAAGTAAGGTTATGTAACTTTAATTACAAAATCTTCGTCTTTACCCAAATTAATTGATGCAAAAATTAATACACCCCACATCAAAAACTACTACCTTTAGTATTTTTTATGACCTCCATGAAGGGCAGCACCAAGTCTTCTAGGCATGAAATGAACAAGACAGCAAGATTTTGCAACATCTACAGGTGCTTTTCCCTCAAACTCCACCCAAGCTCCACCCCCAGTTCCACCTCTACCCTAGCTCCGCCTCCAACCATCGAACCTTCCACAGTCCCACCACCCACTCTTGGAAAAACTCCACTTCTGCACCACGTCCTCACCAATCACACATTAACACCATATCATATACATAGCCATCAGCTTTTGTTTTGACCAAAAGATTTTTTAAGCTGCCACGACGACAAGGTAGACTCTTGATCTAACAAGAGGAATCTGACTAGAGGAACCATTGGTGAATATCAGTCTGCACTTGGGATGGGCCGCGGGTCTCCTGACCTGAACTCAGCAGCCTCACAGCATGTATGAGGACGCTGGTCAGGAGATCGGCGCCCGATCCATGCACTGCTGTGTGAGCACAGACCGATTTCCCCCTTTCAAACATTACGCTGCCATAATAATAAAGATGCTTCCCATTCATATATACTCTCTTGCATCAATTATTCTCCACCCCACTTCCCAACCTCAACCAAAAGTTATAAGTTACTGGATGATCCTGATCTGCTGCCTGATGTTGTAATTGGGCATTAGGTTTTGCAGCAGCTCAGGCTCATCCAGTAACATATATACATTGCTGTTGGGGAGTGGGAGGGGAAAGGAATGATTGTATCATACAATCACATACTGAAATGGTGGACAAACGAATACATGGACTTGTTATTTACTCACACAGCCGATGTTGCCACAGCGCGCACTACCCAGTCAAGAAGAATCTAATGGTCGCCTCAGCCTGCCCACCGCTGCCGCCTCAGCCTGCCCACCAAATAAATGGAAACAGTGTATATTATTGCATATATAATCACCAATTATGCAAAACTAAAAAATATCTTTATTGGCATTTATTAAAAATCTATAAATTGTAGAACATAAATACACCTCAAAACTTAACTCAAAGTGATCGTATAAAAAATAAAAAGTAGTCAACAGTAAAGGGGAGATCACCCCATTTATATACTACCCAGGTTAATACGATTAAAGGGAACCTGTCACCCCGAAAATCGCGGGTGAGGTAAGCCCACCGGCATCAGGGGCTTACCTACAGCATTCTGGAATGCTGTAGATAAGCCCCCGATGTTACCTGAAAAAGGAGAAAAAGACGTTATGTTATACTCACCCAGGGGCGGTCCCGCTGCTGGTCAGGTCAGATGAGTGTCGCTGGTCCGCTGCGGCGCCTCCCATCTTCTTTCCATGACGTCCTCTTCTGATCTTCAGCTCCGGCGCAGGCGTACTTTGCTCTGCCCTGTTGAGGGCAGACAAAGTACTGCAGTGTGCAGGCGCCGGGCCTCTGACCTTTCCGGCGCCTGCGCACTGCAGTACTATCCTCTACCCTCAACAAGGCAGAGCAAAGTACGCCTGCGCCGGAGCCGTGGCTGAAGATCAGAAGATGACGTCATGGAAAGAAGATGGGAGGCGCCGCAGCGGACCAGCGACACCCATCTGACCTGACCAGCAGCGGGACCGCTCCTGGGTGAGTATAATATAACGTCTTTTTCTCCTTTTTCAGGTAACATCGGGGGCTTATCTACAGCATTACAGAATGCTGCAGATAAGCCCCTGATGCCGGTGGGCTTACCTCACCCGCGATTTTCGGGGTGACAGGTGCCCTTTAATCCCCAATCCCCACAGTTTTAAGCGTGCCCTAAAAACTCATTTGTTCAGACTGGCCTACCGCCTCAATGCATTAACCTAACTATCCCTGTGTGGCCCATTCAAAAAACCTAAACCATAATCAGGTTCCTCGCATCATGTTCTCATACACTTTATGCAGTTATTAGCCCTCTGTATCTGTACTGCTACATATTTAGGCTGATGACTGGTTCATGCAGCTTTACATGAACACCTGAGCCTAAAGGTACCGTCACACATAACGATATTGTTAACAAAATCGTTATGCGTGACAGCGACCAACGATCAGGCCCCTGCTGGGAGATCGTTGGTCGCTGGGGAATGATCAGGACTTTATTTCGTCGCTGGATCACCCGCTGACATCGCTGAATCGGCGTGTGTGACGCCGATTCAGCGATGTCTTCACTGGTAACCAGGGTAAACATCGGGTTACTAAGCGCAGGGCTGCGCTTAGTAACCCGATGTTTACCCTGGTTACCATTGTAAAAGTAGAAAAAAAAACACTACATACTTACATTCCTGTCGCGTCCCCCAGCGTCAGCTTCCCTGCACTGTGTCAGCGCCGGCCGGCCGTAAAGCAGAGCACAGCGGTGACGTCACCGCTCTGCTTTCCGGCCAGCGCTGACACAGTGCAGGGAAGCTGACGCCGGGGGACGCGACAGGAATGTAAGTATGTAGTGTTTTTTTTTTCTACTTTTACAATGGTAACCAGGGTAAACATCGGGTTACTAAGCGCAGCCCTGCGCTTAGTAACCCGATGTTTACCCTGGTTACCCGTGGACTTCGGCATCGTTGGTCGCTGGAGAGCTGTCTGTGTGACAGCTCCCGAGCGACCACACAACGACTTACCAACGATCACGGCCAGGTCGTGTCGCTGGTCATGATCATTGGTAAATCGTTAAGTGTAACGGTACCTTTACACTATGGCTGGTCCGAATAACTAAAGCAATTGTTACCATCCACCTCTCGTGTCTCCCCTTTTCCTCATAGTTTGTAGCTTGCGAGCAGCAGGGCCCTCACTCCTCTTGGTATCTGTTTTGATTTGTGTTTATTGTTATGCTGTAATGTTTATTGTCCGTACAAGTCCCCTCTATAATGTAAAGTGCTGTAGAGTATGTTGGCGCTATATAAATAAGAATTATTATTTATTTTACTTACTTTTATAGCACCATTAATTCCACAACTATTTACAATTGTCAACTATTCTTGTTTGCTACCTGTTCGCAGAGGTTGGCACCCTCTTGAAACGCATCGTCGACTAGCCCTGGTTGTCCTCGCCGTCTCCACAGCCTCCCCGCAGCAGATTCCTCCTGCGGAATGCAGATTCACCCTAGCAGCCTCCACCAATGGGACACCGACTCCCCGCAACAGATTCCCCCTGCAGGACGCAGACTCCCCCTAGCAATCTCCACCTGCTGAATGCACACTCCCCTTAGCACCCTTACCCTATTAGCCTCCCCTCACCCTGTTGGACGTGGCCCCCAGTTCCCATTAGCCTCGCCCTGGGCCCTGTTGGATGCGGCCCCAGTCCATGACTGGCTGCCACATCCAACAGGGCCCAGGGGAGGTTAGAGGGCTGCAGGGCAAAGGGGGAGGCTAGTGGGATTGGGGGCTGCAGGGTCCAGGGGGAGGCTAGTGGGACTGGGGGCTGCAGGGCCCAGGGGGAGGCTGGTGGGGACTGGGGTGCTGCAGGGTCCAGGTGGAGGCTGGTGGGGGCTGCAGGGCCCAGGGGGAGGCTGGTGGGGGCTGGGGGACTACAGGGTCCAGGGGGAGGCAGCATTTAGTGGGGGCTGCAGGGCCCAGGGGGAGGCTGGTGGGGGCTGCAGGGTCCAGGGGGAGGCAGCGGCTAGTGGGGGCTGCAGGGCCCAGGGGGAGGCTGGTGGGGACTGGGGGGCTGCAGGGTCCAGGGGGAGGCTGGTGGGGGCTGCAGCCAGGACCATGATGTCCCCGGGCCAGTGTCAACTTAACCCTGCTGTTCTGTTCGGTCTGGGGAGACCTATTTTGAACTTTGGTATTTTTTGGGGTGTTCAAGATGCGGTTCTGAAACTTGTGGTTGATTGACTTAAATGAGGATGGGTCGGTCGGCCACGGGTTTCAGAGCCGCATCTTGAATATTTTAAAGAATATTGAAGTTCAAAGTCGGTCATTTTTGACCAACAGAACAGCAGGGTTAAAGGTACAGTGCCCATTTACGTCCGCCCGATGCATTAACAATAACAACACTGTAGGTGTATCTTTAAATCACCAGTGTTGTTATGCATCGGGCGTTCGGCAGAACACACAACAAAATGTCCAGGGGCCCGATGAACAGAAACAAAGAAGGGGGCCCGAGCGGAGTGACCTGCCAGCGTGTACGGGCCCCCCTTTTTGCCTCTGACCACCGGGCCCCATACTGTAGTGATGGCTGTCATGCCCTGATGGCGGCCCTGCCAATGGGCATCGCAGGTCCGGGTCCTCCCATCTTCATACAATGTCGTCATCTTCTTTGCTTCTGTCGCGGCTCCTGCGCAGGGGTAATTCTCTGCCCTGTTGAGGGCAGAGGAAAGTACTGAGGTGCGCAGGTGCCGGGAAAGGTCAGAGAGGCCCAGCGCCTGCGCACTGCAGTACTTTATGCTGCCCTCAACAGGGCAAATCAGTACGCCGCAACAGAGGCAAGGAGGATGACGACATCGTATAAAGATGGGAGGCGCTGGACCTGGACCTGCAACGTCCATCGGACCACCCCTGGGTGAGTATAATCTAACTTGTTTTTTCCCTTCACCATGACAGCACCGCACGTGAGAGATGGCATCCGCCCCCAGGAACAGGAAACCTGTAGCAGAGATATAAGAATGGGGCGGCCCCTCCTCAGTTTTGGTTTCCTGTTCCTGCAGGTGGATGCCTGTCGCGGAGCTCCTACCTCCGGAGGGATCTCCCTCTGATGATGCCGGTCCGGAGGCCGAGGTCCGCAGGGGGGCCAGCCGTACTCGGCGGCATCGCGTGCGGTGCTGTCCGGTGTCAGGCTGCTGGGTCCGCGCCATCCCTTTCCCTCGCTGGACTCCCCGGCGACCGCTCTGCAGGAGGCCGGTCCGGGGATAAGGGGGCGTGTCCTTCACTGACGCTGGCGCCGAAGTGAAGGATGACGACTTCCGGTCGCAGGAAGTGACGTCACACGCCGAAGGAGCCAGTGTGCTGGACACTTCCGGGCGGAAGCTGATCCAGTGGCGCGCACACCGCTCCTCTATATAATAAAGCAGCAAAGAGGAGTCGCTGGTCCTGCTCTTCAAACGGAGATGTCCGAACCAGCGGTAGATCCGGAGCTGCTGATGCCTGCGCCCAGAATGTCGGAAGACACTCAAGCTGCAGCGGTACCCAGGGTCCTGGAGGGGTGAGTGCCTTTGTAAGGCAAGCCACACACACACTGATACCCTGTACACTGTGTTTTATAGGAAGGGAAAGCCACCTCCAAGCAAAAGAATAGGGCCTGTCCACTATGTAAAGAAAAACTCCCTAGGCTATACAGCAAAAAAATCTGCCAGCCCTGTATCGACAGAACAGTTGTGGAGGAGTCTTCTTCCTTATTACAAAACATTAAAACAATTATACGGGAGGAAGTTAAATCTACAGTTAAAGAACAGTTGAAACATCATACAAAGGAGACCCCCCCCTCCCCCAACATGTGAACAAGGGTCGGACATAGATTCAGGGGATGAGCCGGGAGCCTTAACCCCCTCTGATGCCTCAGATTTAGACTCCTCAGATGAGGAGTATGGCCACCCATGTTTTCAGTCGGAGGACATTGGAAAGCTGCTCAAACTTGTCAGAACGACTATGGGGGTAGAAACCCCTAGAGAACCGCGGACAATCCAAGACACCATGTTTAGCAATTTGGGGGAAAAGAAGCGGAAGTTTTTTCCCTTCCATGATAACATAATCAAATTAATAAAACGTGAGTGGAAAAAGCCTAATAAAAAGATGTCCATCCCTCAGGCTTTAAAACGCAAATACCCCTTTGATGAGGAAGTCTGTGAAAATTGGGATAAGGCTCCTAAGCTAGATGCAGCCATCGCTAGCACCTCTAAAGGGGTTGCGTTACCATTTGAAGACATGGGAGCCCTGAGGGACCCCCTCGACAAGAAAGCAGATGCTTTTCTAAAGTCGGCTTGGGAAGCAGCGACATGGTCATTTAAACCCGGGGTTGCTGCCACTTGCACGGCACGTGCTATGGTCAAGTGGTTAGAGGAGTTAAGTGACCAAATCAGAAACAAATGCCCGAGAGAGAGACTTCTGGAAGCATTGCCCTCTCTGCAAGGCGCCGCGAGATTCCTAGCAGACGCCTCAATAGATTCTGTTAGAAGTGCCGCACGTGTATGTGCATTATCCAATTCAGGAAGGAGAACATTATGGCTGAAAAATTGGACGGCTGACTTCCAATCAAAGGTCAAACTCTGTGGAGTACCCTGTGAAGGGCAATACCTTTTTGGCAAAGCTCTAGACGAGATCCTTGAGAAAGCGTCGGACAAAAAGAAGCGGTTTCCACCTCCTTCCTTTCCCAGGCGCCGATGGGATGCCTCTCGTTCGTCCTTTCGTGGATCTGGATATAGAGGGACCCGCGGCCGATCAGATGACAGGTCTAGTCGAGGCAGACCCTGGAGGGAGCGGAAAGAAAGGGGATTCCTTTTCAACAAACCTCCCCCCAAGCCTGATCCCAAAAGTCAGTGACGCCAGCATTCCGGTGGGGGGAAGACTCCGGCGGTTTGTCCATCACTGGGCAGCACTGCCGGCTTCTCAATGGGTAACAAATTTGTTGTCAGAGGGTCTAAGGTTCAAGTTCTCCAACCTCCCACCAAATCGTGTACAAATGACCCAGGTGGCGGGAAAAAATCAGGCCATATTAGAAAGAGAAATTCATCTCCTCATGCAAAAAGAGGTGTTAGTAGAAGTACCCCATCAAGAGATAGGGAAAGGGTTCTACAGCACTTTATTTCTAACACCAAAACCAGACGGCTCGCTGAGAGTAATATTCAACCTAAAGGCCCTAAACCATTACATTCAAATAGACAAATTCAAGATGGAAACTTTAAAGACTGCAGTGAAAGTACTCGACCCAAACTGTTACATGGTGGTGATCGATCTTACAGATGCTTACTACCATGTGCCAATCGCTGTCCAACACCAACAATATCTAAGATTAGTGGTAAATCTGGGAAAAAACCCTGTCCATCTACAATATCAATGTCTTCCTTTTGGGGTAGCCATAGCGCCCCGTATATTCAAAAAAATTATTTCCGAAGTAGCATCTTTCGTCAGAAAAGAAGACATAATGTTGGTACCCTATTTGGACGATTTTTTGATAATAGCAAAAAACAAAGAAAGTTGCGAAAAAGCGGCCGCAAGAGTACTAGAGGTGCTGACCAGTTTAGGATGGATGATAAACCTGAAAAAATCAAGGCTTGTCCCAACTCAAACTCAAGAATTCCTCGGAATCTTATTAGATTCAGTCAATCAGGAGTGTGTCCTCCCACAGAGGAAAGTTCAATCTATTCAACAGAGTGTACAGTCATTCCAACTACAACAGACTATCTCTCTGAGGAATGCAATGTCGCTCTTAGGAGCCCTAACGGCAACAATTCCAGCAACGCGATGGGCACAAAGCCACACACGAGAGTTACAATGGCAGATACTAGCCGAACAAGAAAGAAATCCATACAATCTGAATCGGAAAATTCTTCTATCACCAAAGGTTCAAAACTCACTAGAGTGGTGGCTGAAAACAGAAAATCTAACCAACGCAGTGCCATGGTCAATACGGGATCCAGTAGTCATTACTACCGATGCGAGTCCGTGGGGTTGGGGGGCACACTTAGAAAATCAGGTCCTATAGGGTCAATGGGAGAGCCCAATGACAACAGCGTCCTCCAATCTGAAGGAATTATCTGCGGTAAGGCTAGCACTTCTTCATATAGAAGAAAGGATTCTAGGAAGACATGAGGTGGTGTTGTCCGACAACAACACAACGATAGCTTATATAAACCGCCAAGGGGGCACAAGATCAACATCCCTTATGGCAGAGGCCAAAGAACTTTTTATATGGGCCGAAAACAACCTTCTTTCACTAACCGGAACATACTTAAAAGGGTCAGAGAATCAAGTAGCCGACTACTTAAGCCGTCACACGTTACATCAGGGGGAGTGGTCCCTGAACCAGCGAGTATTTGGAAAAATATGTGCCAGCTGGGGCGTTCCAGACATAGACTTGTTCGCCACAAAAGAAAATCGGAAGGTGAACAGGTTCTATTCTCTGAACCCGAGAGAACACCCGGAGGGGGTAGAAGCGTTCCTATATCGGTGGAAATTCCATCTAGCATACGCATTCCCCCCAATACCATTAATCCCGACAGTCCTCAGGAAAATTCGGGAAGACAAAGCACGAGTGATCCTCATAGCTCCTTTTTGGCCGAAAAGAGCATGGTTCACGTGGCTCAGGCGCATGTCTATCTCGGACCCGTGGATCTTTCCGGATGCCCCGGATCTCCTACACCAGGGGCCAGTTCAACATCCCCAAGTTCACAGGTTGCATCTCACCGCATGGAACTTGAAAGAGGACTTCTGTTAGCAAAAGGATTCTCAAACCCTTTAGTGACCACATTGCTCGCTAGCAGGAAAAAGGTCACCTCAGACAAATACCAACAAATCTGGCAAAAATTCCTAGATTTCTCGGGGCGACAATTGTCTAACTCGAGTCAACAAGTCCCGGTAAAAGAAATTTTTGAATTTCTCCAAAAGGGGTTGGAAAAAGGTCAGTCTACTAGCACCTTAAAGGTGCAAGTCTCTGCCCTGGGTGCACTGTTTGATCATAAACTTGCTGACCACCCTTGGGTCTATAGGTTCTTTCGAGCCTCCTTTACTTCCAGACCCTCAAAATTATTACCTAAGGTAGCTCCCTGGGATTTGAATTTAGTTTTGAAGGCTCTAACCGTTTTCCCCCTTTGAACCTCTTGATTCTATATCCATAAAATCCTTGACTCTAAAAACGGTTCTCCTAGTTGCCTTAACGTCAGCGCGCCGTACTTGTGAGCTGCAGGCTATGTCGGTGAACCCTCCTTACACTATTTTTCATGATGACAAAGTGGTTATTAAAACCGACCCTGCCTTTCTTCCGAAGGTCAACTCTAAATTTCATAGAGACCAGGAAATTATTCTGCCCTCTTTCTGTTCCCAACCAAAATCCCAGGGGGAGCAAACCTTCCATTGTCTCGATGTCAGACGCTGCCTCCTTCAATACTTAGAGGCCACAAAATCTTGGCATCAGTCATCGGCCCTTTTTGTCACCTTTCAGGGGACAAACAGGGGAAAAAAGGCCTCAAAGGCAACTATTGCACGGTGGTTGCGTACGGCTATTTCACTTTCATATTCTTTTTCTGGTCAAGTTCCCCCACAGGGTGTTACGGCTCACTCCACGCGTGCTATAGCCACTTCCTGGGCGGAAAGGGCAAACGCCTCGATAGAACAGATTTGTAAAGCGGCAGTATGGTCCTCACCCTCTACCTTCTTCCGACATTATAGGTTAGACTTAGGTCTATCGGACTTGTCTTTTGGGAGAAAGGTGTTGTCTGCTGTCGTCCCACCCTAGGAGTCTTCTATTTCTTCCTCTCACGTGCGGTGCTGTCATGGTGAAGGGAAAAATGATAATTACTTACGGGTAATTTGATTTTCCAGAACCATGACAGCGCCGCATTAATTCCCGCCCTATCTTGGTGATGGTTGTGTGATTCACAAAAAAAAAAAAAAAAAAACTTATTGTATATAAGTAAATGTATATATGCAAAATATGTGTGTAGACAGAAGCTAACGAAAGATTATGCAAATGTAAATATGATACATAACTGTGTACTAACAAAGCGGTCATCTTCCATACTCTGGAAACAAACTGAGGAGAGAGGGGCCGCCCCATTCTTATATCTCTGCTACAGGTTTCCTGTTCCTGGGGGCGAATGCCATCTCTCACGTGCGGCGCTGTCATGGTTCTGGAAAATCAAATTACCCGTAAGTAATTATCATTTTCTTATCTTTCAGGTTACATCAGGGGGGCTTATCTACAGCAGTTTATTGGGCCAAAATGAGGTGACAGATTCCCTTTAACAGAAAAAAAAACACTTGACATTGATCACTCTGTCTGTAATGACTCTATATAATTTATGAGTTTCACTTTTTGTTTTGAAGAACTGAAATAAATTAACTTTTTTATGATATTCTAATTTTGTGAGAAGCACCTGAAGATGGTGCAAAATGTTGCTGACTTATTCATTCCATGCCTAGAAGACTTGGTGCTGCCCTTCATGGAGGTCATACAAAATACTAGATGTAGTAGTTTTTGATATGGGGTGTATTAATTTTTGCCTCAATTAAATTGGGTAAAACCAATTTTTTTTCATTCTTCAAGAATGATCTCTTTTAGAGCCTGGATGCTGGATGGAGAATAATGCTCAACTTCTGTCTTCAGACTTCCCTAGGGATGTTTTATCTTGGTTTCAGATCAGGAAAAACTTGGCAACTGAATCACTTTCACCTTGCTCTTCAGAGGTGCAAAACATGTGGTTTTGAATCATTGTCATATTGGAAAAGTGCACGTCTACCAAAGGCACGGAATGATGGTAGCATCATCTATTTCAATATAAAGCAGTACATATATGAATTCATGGTTCCATCAATGAAATGTAGCTCTCTGATGCAGGAAGCACTCATGCAACCCATGTAAGGACACTGCTCCCACCATGCTTTACTGTAGGTACCATGCATTTTTCTAAATGCACAGTGCAGTGGAAAATATTCTGTTTTGATGATCCAGGTTTCCGCTATATTTTGCTGATGAGAAGGTCAGAGTTTGGCATAAGCTGTGTGAATGGATGAACCTTTCTGTAAGGTGATAACAGTTTTGGCTGGTGGAGGTGGAGTAATGGTGTGGGAACTATTTTTATTGTAGCTCCTGGGTACTCATTTGTGCATGGATATTTAGACATTGTGGCTTACCACGTTCATCCGAATAAGGCAAGTGTTTACCCTATGGCAGAAGGCCACAGCAGGACAATGCTCTGTGGTACAAGAGTCATCTAATCACAGACTGGTTCACACTCCCTAGATCTTAATCTTGTTGAGCATGTCTGGGATGACATAGAATGGGCTGTTCAGAACATGTCCGTACCTCCATCTAGTTTGTGGTATCTGCAAGAAGCTATCCTGTCCACAGTGGCCAATGTTCATGCAGAATGATTTCAGCAAGTAGTGAAATCTACCTAATGTTGTAAACCACAAAGGCCATCCAACAGTCCAGTACACTGTGTCTTAAACAAAGGGACTATGCAATGAATGTATCACATTGTTTCTCAAGGCTCTCAGAACTTGAGGTAAGTGAGATAAATTAGTGTCCATGGGGGCATAACATTCTGTGATCTACTCGTTATTTCTCCTATTGAAGCACACTGTAGTCGTTTTGCCCCTGTCTGAAATGGTGGCTTGTGGGGAACAATAGATTGCACTGAACTGGAGATAAGATAGGTCTAGTGTCCCTTGAAGGATACTTCCTGGATATCTGCAAAACGCATACTCTGCATAATGAATGAAATCATGGTCACATATATAATCTGAAAAATGTTGAAGTCATTACAATATATGATTTATAACACGCCAAGAGACTTCCAGTCCCAGAAGAACATGTTTATATAGAAACACTTTACTAACTCATTCTGGGCCATTGTTGTTTCGAGAAAGTAGTCGGTATGGTACAATGTAACCGCATGATACATTTTCCTACTGTATGCTCCACAAAGTGCAAATAAACACAGCATAACAAAAGCCGAGCAAGACTTTAACCCATAAACTTTTCTTTATTGACAGATTGTCACTTGAGTGATGCATTACAGAAGTGTGAATTATGCACATGTGCAGGAATCCATTGATATGACCCTGCTCTGCTTTGTGTCTGTACACGGTGATGTAAGCAGAGAGCGATAGAGCCGGGACTGGTGGCTACTCCAATGAGGCACCACTGCCAAAGGAAGGACACGCTGAAAGCTGAGAAAGGTTATGATTTGTGTCAGAACTTAACCCCTGTTCTCCCAGTAGTTACTTTTTACCTTTAGGACTTTATCGCCAACCTTTTTTTTTTTTTTTTTTTTTTTTTTTAACGTATTTCATAGCATTTTTTATTTGTTACATTTGGGACATGCATTTTTTTTATGGTTGTCTCATAGAGAAGACTATGGTAAAAACACCATGTCTAGAGCATGCTGCACTTTACAATTAATGCTGCTGACCCCAAAATGAAAAATAAATAAATAAATGAAGGGTAACCTGTTACCAGTTTTTGAGCCTATGAACAAATGGCACCACCTTTAACTGCTCCAGTGCTGCATTGCACAAACGTGTTTATTAGCTCCCAAATCCCTCTGTATGTCCCCCAAAATACCATTTGATATGCTCCTGAAAAAGCGCTGAAAACTCACAAAATTTTGTCAGAACTCCAAGTTGTGCCAAAATTTTGCAACTGTTGTGTTTTCACATCGGAATCTCACAGCTCTGCCAAAATGGGCTGAGCTGAGCGTGGTGGGTGTGTGACCGCGCGGATCATCTAATTCATGACTTCCTGTGGTGCTCCCTACAACAGAAATCTCATTCCAGTTCATGACTGGAGTAAGATTCCTAAGGGGGTGCAGGGAAGTGCACCCAACTCGTCAGACGCTCCAGATACATGAAGAGGCGGCCATGTAGATTCACGGATCTACAGCAGGGGTCTCCAACCTGTAGCTCAGGAGCCACATGTGGCTCACGAGCCCGTGATGTGTGGCTCGCGGCTGCCTACCAGCTTGGTGCATTAGCACCAGGTGTAAATGTGACTTTTGTGTGTAGCCCTGTACAGAAGAGCAGATCTGAATGGGGGTGAGATAGGAAACCATGGAGCTTGGCATACTGCCTTGGTGTGATTTCAGTGGAAAAGCTTTGGTTATTATACCGGTAATGGAGGCTCTCAGTGTCACTACTATGAGTGGGGAAGGATCTGGTTGTGGCTCGCGATCCTCTCAGAGCTGAATGTGGCTCATGACCTCTTTCATAGCTGGATGTGGCTCTCAAGGTCAGAAAGGTTGGGGACCTCTGATCTACAGCATCTGACTCCACAATGCCCCCTCATCAAGACAGGCAAGAAAATCACAAATAATGGGTGCCTTGTGAAGCCACCGTATAGCATCCATCCATTTTTTACAGATATGTTGCAAAACTTTGAATGGTCTTATAAATTATTAATAACTGCTGCTGTAAAAAAAAAAAAAAACGGGTGTCAAATGAGAAAAAAAATTGTCAAAATTTTCAGGATGAAATAATGACAATTTTTAATGTGCTTGTGTGAACTTAGCCAAAAACTGATGAAAGTCTGACCAAACTCTGATGAAACTTTGATGACAATGTGATAAAAAAAACTGATGGAACTTGGATCGTTTTTCTTGTAAAAACTGTGCATGAGCCCAGTGTTGTTTTTTTCTGCAATGTATCCAGCTCATGTGAGGATTGTGCTGCTACTACCACAACATGAGATCTCATTAACAATCAGTGTATTTTGTAAGGTTAAGCACATGACGCCATGCAAGAAGATGACATTGTCCCTTATTTTAGGAACAATCCCTCATGTATGTAAACATGTTTTAGATTCATACACAAGCCATCTATCATGTCCTCGGAGAAATGTGCTGTTTACCTTAGATCACTTCACCTTAGGGCTTGTATATCACTACACAGGCATTAATGTATTAAGTAGGAAATGGTGCTATGTGCATAAACCAAAGGACACACACTAATAATTACATCCATCTGAACCAATGTATCCATTTACACCAGTAAGGCAAAATGCATGTATTTCATTTATACCAGTGACCATGGGGAAAAGCAGAGAAACACTGAAGGAGTCCATTTAAGTCAAAACAAATGTGGCCATGGCAATGAATGATAGTAGCTAAGTATATATTATGTAATAAAAGCAATATGGTCCTCACCTGATCAACAAGGAAATCAAACCAACTTTTGGAGCGCCCCCATGGGGCCGTGGGGTACTCAGTACCGGGTCCTGCGGTTCACAGGGGGATGTCATGGTGGCTGACCCGGTCCGTGGCCCTGGGACGTCCGTGTAAAAGGGAAAGGTCTTTAAAGGGATAAACTTTGTGTTCGTGACGCCACCTGTGGTATTCGGTCAGGGTGACCGACGCTGCTTTAAGGGGTCCACAGGTGAAGTATGTCCCCAGGGCTTCCCGGTGTGTAGATGGTGGATTGTGAGAGGCGCAGAGAAGAATAGGGACACAAGGTTGCAGTCTCTTTACCTTTACTGAAGAATTCAGCATCCTCAGTCCAGGGCACCAAACCACAGAGCAGGCAGAGTCCGGCCGGTTTGGAGGCAAGTCCAAAGTCCCCTTGTCCAGGTGGCAATCAGTAGCCTTCCCTTGCGCTGCAGTGTTGTAGTTCCTTACTGCCTAAGGCTTCACATAAGGTCCTCACAGTTGCAATGTCTTTCTCTCTGTCACCCATATAGGATAGGACAAACCCGTATGACTGATGGCTAGAGGCTGTTTATAGGGACTCTAGCATGTCCCGGCCTCCAAAGGTTGCCTCCGTGCCTCCTGGGTGTTGGGTGGACAGGTTGCAATTAGCTGTCCTGCCGGTCTCTGGAGCAAAGCATAAAGGTCGTTACTCCCTCGGTGTTCTGGCTACCAGGATTCTGCGCCACAGAAGGAGGCAGCCTGTGTAGGGCTGGTCCCCTTCTGGTATCCTCTCCTTTGCTACGACTTCCTTCATGCTCGCTGCAATACAGTTCTGCCTTCTATGTGTCTCTTTCTGGGAGCTACAGCTCTGAGGGCATGCACAGCTCTGTGTCCTTCTCCTTCATTCTCTGAGAGGATCCCACCCCTGTCAGGACCAACTCACTGAGCTGAGCTCAGCCAGCAACTAACTAACTTTCCCTACAGGCGACCAGTTTTACCTATGTGGGAAGTGACCTAATAAATAGGAGCAAGAGCTCCCCCTGGTGCCTGGAGTGTGAAATGTGTTGCATGTTTGTGATACCTGGATGCAGTTATCCTTCATTGCCTCCAAACGTAGCATCCTGAGTGGAAAGCAATACCACTGTGACGACCAGGACCCTGGGGCTCCGCACTATGATAGCTGGGGACCATCTATCATATACTCATATGAATAAGACCCCCAAATACACTAAACCAACATCGGTTGAACCCACCAACAGCCAAATATGTATGGGACAGTCCAGATTCTTCCAAACTGATGATGTCAGGGGAGATAAGGATTCTCCATGTCCAATTTCAAGCTAATGATTGGCATGCTAAGCCACCGCCGGAGGAGTCTTTCAGTGGCTCTTTCCCATAGAACCCAGGAGCGAAGTGCAAAGTGAGCACTTCTGTGTATGGAAGAGTCGAGAGACAGAGCTGCCAGCCGAATGATCGCCAACCATCGTTCAGCTGACGGCTATTGTGTATGGTTCCCCTTAGGCTACATTCACACATCCTTGTGAGTGTTATTGGAAGACAGAGGATAATGAGAAAAAATGTTCCCCATCTCTGTACCTGAGATATGGTGATGTTATACTAGGAGTTGTGTATAGAAGATGTACATTTGAAAAAAACACATACAGCATATTGTCATCTATCAGGAAGTTGTTATTACACCTCTGCAGATCTAGAACTCAATCCTAGTTTGAAGAAAAATCTGGCAGTTGTTATGGACCGCTCTTTTTATCATAATTAAATCCAATCACAACTTTTGAATAGAGAAGTTTATTTACCTCTACCTAGTAATCCCACAATGTCAGTCAAAGAAAAAATAGCATTGCTTCTGGAGTGTGCTTTAACTCACAATATTATTGATAAAAATACCTAGGAACTTTTGACCAAAACAGATCCTATCGTTCCTGTCTTTTACACACTGCCTAAGATACATAAGAGGCTTGATAATCCACCAGGTAGACCGATAGTCGCCTCGACCGACTCTATTTTATCCCCCTTATCAAGGTTATTTGAGAAGGTCCTTACTCCCCTCATCAAGGATATACCATATTCTCTTTTAGGCACCGGGGCATTTTTACAAATTATCAGAAATTTAGGTCGAATATCAGAGGGGACTTTACTAGCAACTTTTGATGTAAACAACCTGTATACCTCTATACAGCATAGTAAAGGTATCACAGCAATCAAACAGTTATTGGAATGATCTTCTATGGATTCTGTTGTTGTCTCTTTGATTGATCTATTGAATTTAGTACTAACAGAAAATTTCTTCTTGTTTGAGCACACATTCTATCTTCAAATTCAAAGCACGGCTATGGGGTCACATGTGGCTCCACCATATGCCAACTGCTTTATGGATTTTTTAGAGTCAGAATTCATATATCCGAATGCATTGTACCAATCGCATTGTCTGTTATGGTGAAGATTTATAGATGACATTTTTTGTCTATGGCAAGGACCACCAGAAACATTAGATCAATTTCACATTTATCTTAACAGTAGATAGCCAGAACTTACCTTTACCTTAAATAGTCATACAACAGAGATAAGTTTTATTGATAGCAAAATAATTCAAAATGCCCATGGTAATGTGATAGTTGACCTTTTTTATCAAAGATGCGGACTGTAATAATTGATTATTATACGAAAGTTGTCATCCGGTTGCAGTAAAAAAAAAAACATTCCCATTTCACAGTTTGAAAGGGTGAAGAGGATTGTCAGTGACCCCATTAAATGTTCTCAACGGTTGGATGAAATGGAGGAGAAATTTGCACAGAGAGGATATCCTCGTCGATTATTACGATGTTGTCGCAATATCATACGTCCCTCACATAAATCCACATCAGGTCAGGGGATCCCATTCCTCGACACTTTTCATCCTTTTATGTATAGATTCCACAAGAAAATCCATAAACATTGGCCCGTATTGAAAAATAGTTTCCCAGAAATTCCTGAATTTCAGGTACCTTTTCTTCCATGCTGACATTGAATCCACTCTCAGGATTTCTAGACAGAAATTTCTCCAAACACAAAGGAAAGGTACAGTACATCCCCTTGTCATCAATGTGCACAGTGTGCCAATGTTTTAAAAGGACCTACCATTGTCTTAACTCGTACCGAATTTATTGTTTGTACATGTCCCCGCTTAATTGTAAAGTGCTGCGGAATATGTTGGCGCTATATAAATAAAAAATATTATTATTATTATTTTACATCCTTTCACGGGTGTGGACATCCCTATCAAGGGATTCTACACTTGTGAATCAAAATTTGTGGTTTATGCCATGAAATGCCCTTGTGGCAAAATTTATGTGGGTGAAACCACACAGGCTATAAAGGACCGCATCTCACACCACAAATCAAATATACGATGTGGACTTCATCACTTACCAATTTCCCATCATTTTCACAATACTGGACATACCATTAATAATAATAATAATCTTTATTTTTATATAGCGCTAACATATTCCGCAGCTCTTAATAGACATTATCATCGCTGTCCCCGATGGGGCTCACAATCTAAATTCCCTATCAGTATGTGTTTGGAATGTGGGAGGAAACCAGAGAGCCCGGAGGAAACCCACACAAGCACAGGGAGAACATACAAACTTTTTGAGATGTTGTCCTTGGTGGGATTTGAACCCAGGACTCCAGCACTGCAAGGCTGCAGTGCTATCCACTAAGCCACCATGCTGCCCAATTGCGCAATTGAGATTTTTAGTACTAGAAAAGATTGAAGGAAATAGAAGAGGAGGTATCCAGATCAGTTTACTCAAACACAGAGAAGCCTTTTGGATTCATTTTTTACAGAGTATGGAGCCTAAAGGGTTAAATAGAGAATATGATCCAATGAGCATTTATTGATTACTAGATGGTGGCCCGATTCTAATGCATTGGGTATTCTAGAATATGCATGTCCACGTAGTATATTGCCCAGCCACGTAGTATATTGCCCAGCACAGAGCCACGTAGTATATTGCCCAGCCACATAGAATATTGCCCAGCACAGAGCAACATAGTATATTGCCCAGCCTTGTAGTATATTGCCCAGCCTTGTAGTATATTGCCCAACCACGTAGTATATTGCCCAGTCGCATAGTATATTGCCCAGCACAGAGCCACGTAGTATATTGCCCAGCCACGTAGTATATTGCCCAGCCACGTAGTATATTGCCCAACCACGTAGTATATTGCCCAGCCACATAGTATATTGCCCAACCACGTAGTATATTGCCCAGCACAGAGCCACGTAGTATATTGCCCAGCCACATAGTATATTGCCCAGCACAGAGCAACGTAGTATATTGCCCAGCCACGTAGTATATTGCCCAACCACGTAGTATATTGCCCAGTCACGTAGTATATTGCCCAGCACAGAGCCATGTAGTATATTGCCCAGCCACGTAGTATATTGCCCAGCCACGTAGTATATTGCCCAGTCACGTAGTATATTGCCCAGCCACGTAGTATATTGCCCAGCCACGTAGTATATTGCCCAGCCACGTAGTATATTGCCCAGTCACGTAGTATATTGCCCAGCCACGTAGTATATTGCCCAGTGACGTAGTATACAGCACAGAGCCACGTAGTATATTGCCCAGTCACGTAGTATATTGCCCAGTCACGTAGTATATTGCCCAGTCACGTAGTATATTGCCCAGCCACGTAGTATATTGCCCAGTGACGTGGTATACAGCACAGAGCCACGTAGTATATTGCCCAGCCACATAGTATATTGCCCAGCCACGTAGTATATTGCCCAGTGATGTAGTATACAGCACAGAGCCACATAGTATATTGCCCAGCCACGTAGTATATTGCCCAGCCACGTAGTATATTGCCCAGCCACGTAGTATATTGCCCAGCCACGTAGTATATTGCCCAGCCACGTAGTATATTGCCCAGCCACGTAGTATATTGCCCAGCCACGTAGTATATTGCCCAGTCACGTAGTATATTGCGCAGCCACGTAGTATATTGCCCAGCCACGTATTGCCCAGCCACATAGTATATAGCAAAGCCACGTAGTATATTGCCCAGCACAGAGCCATGTAGCATAGAGACTTAAAAAAAAAAAAAATAAACATATACTCACCTATAGCCCGTTGGAAGTCCTGCTATACTTACCCTCCGCCGCCTTTCTCGCTCCTCTCCACGCTTCCGGGACCGCGCCATTGCAAGCGGTGTGAGTAGGACCTATGATGACGTCACGGTCACATGACCGACCATGACGTCACGGCAGGTCCTTGTCCCACACCAGCCCTGGGACGGGAGCGGAACCTGCTGCTTGCAATGGAGCGATCCCGGGAGCGTGGAGAGGAGCGAGAAAGGCGGCGGAGGGTGAGTATAGCAGGTTTTTTGTTTTTTTTTATTATTTTTAACATGACATATTTTTACTATTGATGCCGCATAGGCAGCATCAATAGTAAATAGTTGGGGACATACAGGGTTAATAGCAGCCGTAACGGAGTGCGTTACACCGCGGGCCGTTACCGCTGCCATTAACACTGTGTGAGCGGTGACTGCGGGGAGTATGGAGCGGGCGCCGGGCAGTGAGTGCAGGGGAGTAGGGGAGGGACTAATCGGACTGTGGCCGTCGCTGATTGGTCGCGGCAGCCATGACAGGCAGCTGCCGAGACCAATCAGCGAACGGATAACCGTGACAGAAGGACAGACAGACAGACGGAAGTACCCCTTAGACAATTATGTATATAGATAATATCTAGAAAGTGATTTCCTTATAAGATTGTAATCCATGTTTTGTTTCATGTTTTCTAGCAACAACAATCAATTTAACAACGTTAAAGAATATATGACACGGAGGGGTATGGACATAGATTGTTATTATTTTATTACTATTATTATTTTTATTATTAACATTTTTATTTTTATTTTTTAATTCTTGTTTAGAGTAATTTCCACCAGTGAGGTACTAATTATTCTCTTTATTCCATTCCATTCTCTTTATTCCATACCTAAGTATTCCTGTGTTCCACCGATACGCTCTTCTGGGCACTAAAGACTGGTATCGTCTTACATTACTACGCACTTCCGGTTTGCTTTCCACCATGCGTTTCACTAGTAACTTCCGGTTGCGTACAAACTCAGTGATGCACTTCTGGTACGCCGACTTCCGTGCGTTCCAACAGAGAATCCTTTTCCGGCAATCACCATCTGGAAACATGGTTGCACTACATATAAAACCCCCCGATATGGTACTATCTCCTAGCGCTCTTTCTATAGCACAGCTTGCACAACTTACTTAGCGCCAGTCACACTGGATCCCTATTCATTCAAAGTACATGGTAAGCAGCTATATGCATTTGTTTAAAGACTTTCCTCTAATGCATATACCTTCTTTTGTGCTAATACCATTATGGTATTTATATATTTTTCTATCATTTCACAGCGCTTTTGAAAGGACATTTTTCTCCATCTCCTATACCTCAAACATACGGGGTTCCGCTAAAGGCTTACAGTACAGACCAAAAGTTTGGACACACCTTCTCATTTAAAGATTTTTCTGTATTATCATGACTATGAAAATTGTACATTCACACTGAAGGCATCAAAACTATGAATTAACACATGTGGAATTATATACTTAACAAAAAAGGGTGAAACAACTGAAATTATGTCTTATATTCTAGGTTCTTCAAAGTAGCCACCTATTGATTTGATGACTGCTTTGCACACTCTAGGCATTCTCTTGATGAGCTTCAAGAGGTAGTCACCGGGAATGGTTTTCACTTCACAGGTGTGCCCTGTCAGGTTTAGTAAGTGGGATGTCTTGCCTTATACATGGGGTTGGGACCATCAGTTGTGTGTGCAGAAGTCTGGTGGATACACAGCTGATAGTCCTACTGAATAGACTGTTAGAATTTGTATTATGGCAAGAAAAAAGCAGCTAAGAAAAACGAGTGGCCATCATTACTTTAAGAAATGAAGGTCAGTCAGTCCGAAAAATTGGAAAAACTTTGAAAGCGTCCCCAAGTGCAGTGGCAAAAACAATCAAGCGCTACAAAAGGCGTGCGCTAGCGATGTGCCGTCATTGAGTGACGGACCCTGGGACGCAGGCTGCAGCGTTTCCAGGTTCGTCACCGCTAGCGCAGATAGAGCATTTGCTAGCTCTATCTGCGATAGCAAGTCGGCACTTGCGTTAACGCAACCCGTTTAACGCATGTGTTGAACGGGCTGCATTAACGCAATGTGAACCCAGCCTTAGAGTACATGATTTGAAAACTTATATATATGGAATATATATATATACTTATTGTTGTATCAGTCTATAACTGAAGTAAGTTCATGAATTGTTTTTGATGATTCTCATATTATTAATGTGAGGAAATAGGTATTTTATACCCTTGATTACCACTCAAGGTCATTGAGTTTGACTTGTAACTCTGTTTATCCATGGGTCTTTATCAGCTCATTGTATTTCACTGTATTTGTTTGTTGTTCAATTTTTGTATATCAGTGATGTATTATAACTGATTATGTACTATTCTTTATTTTGTTAATTGTACTCTAGTCTGAAGGAGGTCTAAGAGAAGACTGAAACGTTACATGAATATAACCTTTTGGAGTATTATATTCAAATAAATATATTTTTTTGTGGCTGAAAGGCAGTGCCAGATTTTTTTTCAAACTATTGATAGGATTGGTATCCTTTCTCTGTGCACCCTAAGTGTGGATAACGGAGTGACGTGTTATTATTGACTAGAACTCCAGCTTAGACCAACGATTATCCATAATTCATATGAAAATTAATTACCTCCTATGTGATACTTCTGATTGTCTTCTTGGAGTCCACAAAGAAAAATGTCACGTTCCACCATCTCACTGGGATTCAGTCACCTGTAAAAAGACAAATATATGATAATATGTTCCTGCTACATGCTATACACACCAATAAGTATAACACACTGGAGCCAAAATTACATATCTCAGAGATAATGACTGTGGTCAGTCTATGCACAGTGTATTGTAAAAGCTGTAGCCAGTCAGTCCACAGTCTACTGTAAGGCTGTGTGCACACGTTCCGGATTTTTCGCTATAAAAAGGCGATAAAACCGTGAAAAAAGCATACATTAAGCATCCTATTATTAGAATGCAACCAAAATTTTTTGTGCATGTTATTCTCACCTTCCGACGGCCCCTGATCTCCTCAGCGGTGCGCGCGGCGGCTTCCGTTTCCATGGATGCTTTGCGCGAAGGACCTTTGTGACGTCACGGTCATGTGACCACAACATCATCCCAGGTCCTTCACGCAAAGCATCATAGGAACTGAAGCCGCCGCGTGCACCGCTGAGGAGATCGGGGGCCGTTGGAAGGTGAGAATAACCTTTTTTTTTATTATTATTAATGTTCTATCTTTTCACTATTGATGCTGCATAGGCAACGTCAATAGTAAAAGGTTGGTCACACTTGTCAAGCACTATGCTTGGCAAGTGTGACCAACCTGTCAATCAGGTCCTCAGAGCAGGAAGTGATCGGCTCCTCCCCTCCACTCACCCCATACCCTCTCTGGCCAGCATTAACCCTCCCCTAGGAGCGAAACTCCACGCCCCCTTTCTTCCTGCTCCAAACCCCCTGTCATGGCGGCTTCCATGTAAGCTGCCCAGGGGAGGGGGTGGGGCGGCTCGCAACAGCCTGGTCTTGACATTGGTATTGTCGACCACCGTGAATGTGTCTCCCCAAGGGGTCTCCGACCCCTTTCCTTCCCAACATCCAAATAATGACATGAGTCTCCAGTTGGATATAATTGGCCACAGCGGCCTTTATTATAAACAAACAAAACATATAACCGTAACATGATCTGGGAAGGGGTCCTTGAAGCTAAAAGTCTGGTGTTAACCATAGTATAAACAAGTGGACAAGAGACCAACCGTAGATTACTCTCAGCCGTTACCCCACAGGGTCGAGAGCACCAAAATACCCCGAAGGGTTACCCTTGTCCACTTCCAACTTAGGAATCTGGCCCACCGTTACCAAGATTCCCCCAAATCACCAGACCCGCAACCAAAACTTATACCAACTGGAGAATCCGTATACCGACGGACCCCCCCGGCCAATTTAGCACCAACTCCAAGGACCCCTCCCCCTGCCACCACAAGGATACTTGACCCCCTCAAGTACCCGAGACCCCACCAACCTTAACCGCTATGGCCCGCTCAATTCCAGACTGCAGCCTAAGGGCGCACAAGTCAATGCCCACTGTGTTCAGATGAACACCATCACCCAAAAGATATTGGTCACCACCACGATCCAACTAAAAATGACGCACGGCAAAGCCCCCCTTCCGTACGACAAAACCAGAAACAGCCCGATTCACCTTGATGCGGACCTTATTAATCTTGTCCACCGACCTAGCGCGCCTCCAGGATTTCCGTTGAACAATCTCCGACCACACAATAGACATGTCCCGAAAAGAAACCCATAACCGTAGCAAGTCATGTTTAATGTCCCGGATCAACTCACGACAAGGACGAACTCCCTGTGTCCGTGTGTGTCTGTATCCGTGTGTTGTGTCTGTGTCCGTGTGTTGTGTCTGTGTCCGTGTGTTGTCTGTGTCCGTGTGTTGTGTCCGTGTGTGTCTGTATCCGTGTGTTGTGTCTGTGTCCGTGTGTTGTCTGTGTCCGTGTGTGTATCCGTGTGTTGTGTCTGTGTCCGTGTGTTGTGTCTGAGTCCATGTGTTGTGTCTGTGTCCGTGTGTTGTGTCTGTGTCCGTGTGTTGTGTCTGTGTCCGTGTGTTGTGTCTGAGTCCGTGTGTTGTGTCTGTGTCCGTGTGTTGTGTCTGTGTCCGTGTGGTGTGTCTGTGTCCGTGTGTTGTGTCCGTGTGTTGTGTCCGTGTGTGTCTGTATCCGTGTGTTGTGTCTGTGTCCGTGTGTTGTGTCTGTGTCCGTGTGGTGTGTCTGTGTCCGTGTGTTGTGTCCGTGTGTGTCTGTATCCGTGTGTTGTGTCTGTATCCGTGTGTTGTGTCTGTATCCGTGTGTTGTGTCTGTGTCCGTGTATTGTGTCTGTATCCGTGTGTTGTGTCTGTGTCCGTGTGTTGTGTCTGTGTCCGTGTGTTGTGTCTGTGTCCGTGTGTTGTGTCTGTGTCCGTGTGTTGTGTCTGTATCCGTGTTGTGTCTGTATCCGTGTGTTGTGTCTGTGTCCGTGTGTTGTGTCTGTGTCCGTGTGTTGTCTGTGTCCGTGTGTTGTGTCTGTGTCTGTGTCCGTGTGTTGTGTCTGAGTCCGTGTGTTGTGTCTGTGTCCGTGTGTTGTCTGTGTCCGTGTGTTGTGTCTGTGTCCTTGTGTTGTGTCCGTGTGTGTCTGTATCCGTGTGTTGTGTCTGTGTCCGTGTGTTGTCTGTGTCCGTGTGTTGTGTCCGTGTGTGTCTGTATCCGTGTGTTGTGTCTGTGTCCGTGTGTTGTGTCTGTGTCCGTGTGTTGTCTGTGTCCGTGTGTTGTGTCCGTGTGTGTCTGTATCCGTGTGTTGTGTCTGTGTCCGTGTGTTGTCTGTGTCCGTGTGTGTATCCGTGTGTTGTGTCTGTGTCCGTGTGTTGTGTCTGAGTCCGTGTGTTGTGTCTGTGGCCGTGTGTTGTGTCTGTGTCCGTGTGTTGTGTCTGTGTCCTTGTGTTGTGTCCGTGTGTGTCTGTATCCGTGTGTTGTGTCTGTGTCCGTGTGTTGTCTGTGTCCGTGTTGTGTCCTTGTGTGTCTGTATCCGTGTGTTGTGTCTGTGTCCGTGTGTTGTGTCTGTGTCCGTGTGTTGTCTGTGTCCGTGTGTTGTGTCCGTGTGTGTCTGTATCCGTGTGTTGTGTCTGTGTCCGTGTGTTGTCTGTGTCCGTGTGTGTATCCGTGTGTTGTGTCTGTGTCCGTGTGTTGTGTCTGTGTCCGTGTGTTGTGTCTGTGTCCGTGTGTTGTGTCTGTGTCCGTGTGTTGTGTCGGTGTCCGTGTGTTCTGTCTGAGTCCATGTGTTGTGTCTGTGTCCATGCTCCTCCTGGTGTAGTTGGTGCAGCTCTCACTCATGGATTTTCCACGTGTAAAATCCACAGCATGTTACTGTACCATTAAAGTAGATAAGTTCAACATAAATCGAGAGTCCACTGCGTGGACAGCCTCCTCCGAATCCATGTTTCTCCCTGTAACATAATAACATAAGATATTATGTATATATGTTAGCTTTATTTTCCAACACAGCAACGATAAGATCAGCGCATAGCGGGAAGTGGAGCTACAGTCGTTCAGTGGTGTCTGGCGGTCGGCACCTGGGTTGACATTGCTAAGTATCAACCAGACTCCTCTCAGCAGGGGATGGCTGGTTATGCGCCTGCGCGGTAACTTTGTCTCCATAGTAACGCACGCTGTTCCGGGCTGTGTACTTACACAGAGCGTATGGAGCGGTGCGGCCGGTGAGTGACGGGACCTGCTCGTTATTGTACGTTATAGCCACGTGCACGGTGCTCTGGAGTGTTATGTGAGCGGTACCGGCGGGGCCAGTCAGGAAGGAGACCTCACCTGGCTAAGGCCGAGGAGGCAGTGCAAACCCCAAACACTGGCTGAAAGCTGCTACCCGCAATCATGGGTCACTGTATACCGACCCCCAAATTCCAGGCCAGGAAGCCACTGAAGCCTTTTCTGTCTGTCTGCCAACCAGTATCGCCACTTCTCACTTAGTGTGCCAGTCATATGTGCCCCTATAATAATGTGCCAGTCATATATGCCCCTATAATAGCGTGCCAGTCATATATGCCCCTATAATAATGTGCCATTCATATATGCCCCTATAATAATGTGCCAGTCATATGTGCCCCTATAATAATGTGCCAGTCATATATGCCCCTATAATAGCGTGCCAGTCATATATGCCCTTATAATAATGTGCCAGTCATATATGCCCCTATAATAGCGTGCCATTCATATATGCCCCTATAATAGCGTGCCAGTCATGTATGCCCCTATAATAGCGTGCCAGTCATATATGCCCCTATAATAATGTGCCAGTCATATATGCCCCTATAATAGCGTGCCATTCATATATGCCCCTATAATAATGTGCCAGTCATATATGCCCCTATAATAATGTGCCAGTCATATATGCCCCTATAATAATGTGCCAGTCATATATGCCCCTATAATAGCGTGCCAGTCATGTATGCCCCTATAATAGCGTGCCAGTCATATATGCCCCTATAATAATGTGCCAGTCATATAAGCCTCTATAATAGTGTGCCAGTCATATGTGCCCCTATAATAATGTGCCAGTCATATATGCCCCTATAATAGCGTGCCAGTCATGTATGCCCCTATAATAGCGTGCCAGTCATATATGCCCCTATAATAATGTGCCAGTCATATAAGCCTCTATAATAGTGTGCCAGTCATATGTGCCCCTATAATAATGTGCCAGTCATATATGCCCCTATAATAGTGTGCCAGTCATATATGTCCCTATAATAATGTGCCAGTCATATAAGCCTCTATAATAGTGTGCCAGTCATATATGCACCTATAATAGTGTGCCAGTCATATAAGCCTCTGTAATAGTGTGCCAGTCATATATGTCCCTATAATAATGTGCCAGTCATATATGCCTCTGTAATAGCGTGCCAGTCATATATGCCCCTATAATAGCGTGCCAGTCATATATGCCCCTATAATAGCGTGCCAGTCATATGCCCCTATAATAGCGTGCCAGTCATATATGCCCCTTTAATAGCGTGCCAGTCATATATGCCCCTATAATAATGTGCCAGTCATATATGCCCTTATAATAATGTGCCAGTCATATATGCCCTTATAATAATGTGCCAGTCATATATGCCCCTATAATAGTGTGCCAGTCATATATGCCCCTATAATAATGTGCCAGTCATATATGCCCTTATAATAATGTGCCAGTCATATATGCCCCTATAATAGTGTGCCAGTCATATATGTCCCTATAATAGTGTGCCAGTCATATATGCCCCTATAACAGTGTGCCAGTCGTATGCCCCTATAATAAGTTTGTCCAGCACTGACGGCCTTTGTGTGGCACCTACATAATCCTCTTGTCACATCCTGTGCCGCACACAGATGCCTCTTTTGGTAGTTTGGTTTCTGGATTGGTGACATTTGAGCAGGCGCGTGCTTTGTGGCATACTGTAGCGTGCCACCTATATTTATACACTGGCTCAGCAGAGAGTTTAGATGTTTTCTTTTTCTGGCAATTGTGTTATCCGTTATAGAAAAGAACAATGTTTCTCGTTAATGTGCTGTATGTCACACTTCACATGTCTTCTCATTGCTGGATTTTCCTTATGGAGCTCAGTGGGAACACTACTATAGGACTGGCAGAATACCGCTGACCATAGGGCGCATTATAGTGACGGGGGGTTGTCCTAAAATTGCCATGTGAGAGCACATGCCGGGGTGGATTTTCCCATTAAAGATGGCAGTGCTCTGTGTTATGAATGCCTTTCTGCTGTGTGATATGTTCTGTAATAACATATAAGCTTGTGCTTTAATAAAAAAAAGTGTGACAATTGGAAGTGAGAATGGGGCCATATTACATGCATTGCCCCCGCATCTTACTGGTCTTATTATATAACTAAACGTAGTTACCATTCAGTTACCATGAACCAAGGGTCCCTTCCTGCCCTGACACGTGGTCCTGGTGATAGGTCATCCGTGGCTTTACAAGTGATGACGAGGCATAGCTCCCACTCTCTCAATAGATGATTCTTAGGCAATTCATTTAGCCTAATCCCAGTTCTGCTGACTTTTTTTTAGATAATTTCTGAATAAGTATAAATGAGCACTATCTAATAAAGTAGACATGTCAGTACTTCCCACAGGTTGTAATTCTACAGTACTATTTTATAGCTTTATATTTCATGTGTTGTCTCTGGCCGGATCCAATCTAATGGCTCACTGTCAGAGCTGTCTGGTCGGTTCGTGCCTTCTGACACTGAGGAAAATGTCGCTATGTGTCAGATAAACCTGACATCGATTTTATGTTCTGAACTATTCCCACTGTAACTTCTAGGAGTTAGTATTGGCATGTGTATAGATCAGGGATAAACTGAAAACCTGCAGTAGATAATATGGCATCATTTTCTCTTTTCTTTTCAGGGTAATGATGAATCTTAGAATCATACACACTTAACAAGTCTTTTGTTTCAACTAAGTAATTATGGTGCGTCTGACAGTTGATCTCATTGCACGGACCAACAATCACCTCCGCAACAGGAAAGATGAAAACATCACTCAGTGTTTGAAGCGGGTGACTCATCTGAATTTTTCTAATAAACACATAGACTGTCTTGTAAGTACCAGGAATCTATCTATCTATCTATCTATCTATCTATCTATCTATCTATCTATCTATCTATCTATCTATCTATCTATCTAACACTGGTGGGTGCGGACCCACTCTGACATGGGCCGGGCTTACCTTGGAGGGGCATAATGAAGCGACTACCTGGCATTCAGTAGAGGCCCTGATGGTGAGGGTAGACTTAGGACGTAGGTAGTCACCAGGTACCACTCTCAGGGCAGTCCCTGGGTCTGCAGCAGCTGACCGGAGGGTCAGAGATACTGGTAAGAGGTACAGGAAGATGAAGATAAAGATGTGGTCAGGGCAAGCAACACAAGATCAGAGTATAAAGCCGAGGTCAGGAGTGGAGAGGTCAGACAGGATGGGTATACAAGCCAGGTCGATAACTGGAGCGACAGAACAAACATGTATCCAAAGGAACCAGAAACAAGCAAGTGGGGACCAATGCTTGGGTAAGAAGTGGTGGGCGGTGCTGCCTTAGGGTATGTTTCCACGGTGAGGAAACATTCAGGATTTGCTGCGGATTGGATGCTGCGTACAGCCGCAGTGTCCAATCCGCAGCTTCCAGATGTTAGAGCTTAGTGGAAACATACCCATAGGTAGCCCTTAGGCGGCCCTGCGTAACCGGACATGCGGCGCGTCTTTTTTGCAGACCGCAGCATGTTTATTTATCTTGCGGAGACGCTCCGTCTCCGCAAGATAAATAGCCCGGTCTATGAATATGATGCGGTGATTCCACATGTGTTCAATGAACACATCCAGAATCACCACGCGTACAACAGGGGGCGGCACTTTGGGCAGAGCAGGGTATCCGCTGCGTCCAAAGCGCAGGGAATCCTGAACGTGGAGACATAGCCATAATTGTGATGCTGCTTATGGGTAGGCTGGAGAAGGCAAACACAGCAGGGTTAAATTCCTGAAGGGACTGGCCACACCACCCTATAGCCAGGTGAAGGTTTTCTAGGAGCAGAGCTGGCAGGGAGCACAGGCTCAGGGACATAGTCTGACGCTGGGGAAGCACAGTGGTGAACGCAGTGAGTAGGGCGTGCTGAGAAGACGTGCGAGGTGTCGGCATGACAGTCTGTCTGTCTAGCCATACATTTCTAATTGACCTCCAAAAACAATAACATTTTCTTTTCATGTTAATTCATTATTGCTTGTAGTATGGCTATAAGATCAGGAAATATTGCAAAATTGCTAAAATCTTCTCTCTCAAAATGATCTGAATATGCTGGAAAGGAGATTTTAGCTATACTTATTTTGCCTTCTGCTCCAACAGGTTGCAGGCTATAAAGTGCAATTTGTAGTTTTAAGCCCAATTTTCGTTGTTGCATTGTTTTTGTTTTTTTTGTCACTTTCTTCCAGGAGCCATCACTTTTTTAATTATTTTTCTGTCAACATAGCAGTATAAAGGATAAGCTTCGCAGGAATAGCAAGGGGGCAGCAACTTGGTCATTCAGCAGGGAGTTTGACAACATCATTTAAATGGTTAATAGCAGCAATCAGAGCTGCACTCCAGACTCTGCTGTATCTAAAAGATACCAGAAGGATACCAGTAATGTAATGTAGCTGACATCTTATGCATGTGGTGTAGTGCAGCGGGGTTGGAGCAGTGTGACAGACTGGCAGTGACCACAGGAAAGTTCAAAATAAAGTGTCTTTAATGTCCAACATACTCACAAACGGAAAACAAATGGTATCCTCCGGATCGCAGACGGTAATCAAGATAGTCTGTATCTGAGACCAATTGCCGTGGGCGACTGCACCACCGTGTGGCGCTGAGGGGTGCCAGGCCTTTTGGCTTCCCTTGGCTCCGTGTTACTTCACTTAGACTGAGCCTTACTGAAGAAGGATCACTCCGAAACGCGCGTCGGGGTGGGTTGGAGCTGGCACATCCCCTCTGCTACATCACTGGTATGTTCCCTATTTGGGCCACGTTTATCTGACATTGGTGTGTATGTATGTGTATATATATATATATATATATATATATATATATATATATATATATATATATATATATATATATATATATATATATATGCACTTTTTCACCTGTGCGTTCATGTTTTCATCACTATTTGTATACTACTACTTACATTGAACATGCAGGGATGTAATTATGTACTTTTTTACAATATCCAATGTCCACTGATTAAGTGGCTACTTTGGGGATGATGGTCAGTCTCCGTGTGCTCCATGTAGTTTGTTGGTATTTGTAACCCACTACTGTCTAATTCTTGTCATTTATGTATTTATACTCAATAAATTGATTTATTATTATCTATTGGATTCTTTGCACCATTTTTTTAGTGGTTTTGTGCTTGGTAAGCATTGGTCTGTTCCATATTATTCCATCAACAGGTTCATGATAACCCTATTTACATGTTCTGTTGGATATCATGTTTAGATGGTTGTACTACTATTGCCTGTTTTGTTTTCATTGCTTTCATTAGACTGAGCCTTGCAGAGCCACGTGTTTGGTTTGCAAACCAAGACTGACAGACCCAACCCTTTGCTGCAAAGTTTTTTTAATGTAATCTGTGGCCATGGGCCACTTGTAAGACCCGGCCTGGAGGGAGCGAACAGGCCCACTACCATCCTGTAGTTCGCTCCAAAAATCAAAAGCCCATGCCGGGTTTTCTTAAATCTGCCTGGGGCAAATAGCTTGTCCAAGACCACACCATGCACTACAGTGGCCTTAATACGCTTCTATGCGCATTATGGGGGACACATAGTGACCCTCGCATATAATACCTCTTGAGCCCTTTCCTCACAAGGCAACCCCGCAATGACATACATGTACAACAACTTGTGTTAAGGTGTTCATGGCTTAAGTCTGGTGTAGGTGATAGAGAGAGGAAAGTTTAAGGGTATGTGCACACAATAAGTAAACGCTGCGGGTTGGGCACTGCGTACTTGCGCAGCATCCAGATGTTACACCATAGCCCACGACTTACCTGTGGAGACGGACATGTGGCATGTCTTTCCAGACTGCAGCATGTCTATCTTGCGGAGACGTGAGCCTCCGCAAGATAAATCTCACCCATACAATGTATTGGACTTGGTGATTCCACACGGTCCAGTGAACACATGCTGATTCACCTGCGTTCAATAGACAGCAGCACTTTGGACGGAGTGAACATGTTCTGTTTCCAAAGCTCTGCCAATTACTGAATGTCTGGGCATACCCTAAAGGAAAGACTTGTACTTGGGTATAAATTGTGCTTCCTGTTGATCAGCAGTGAACCAGCTGCAATTTTTATTTTTCTTGGTTTGAACAGCAGCCCTGGTAATAACATTGTGATTAAAAAATGTTACTTTCTTAGCTCTGATATTTATGGCATATCTGCAGAGTATACAATAAATGTTTCCTAATAAACTCAAACTCACAGAGAGAATATGGGTCCTGTTGTGAATTCTGTGGCAGAGCTCCCTCCTGTGGTCACAAGTGGTACTTCGGCTGATTCTCTCTGTGAGCTTCCGTTGGTGGAGGAAAGTGGTACTGCGGCTTCTGAGTTTCCTTCCTCAGGTGATGTGGTGAAGTCGTTAGGTGCTGCTCTATTTAACTCCACCTAGTGCTTTGATCCTGGCCTCCAGTCAATGTTCTAGTATTGGACCTGTTTCCTCCTGGATCGTTCCTGTGGCATGCTGCTCTGCATAGCTAAGTTCTGCTTTGCTATTTTGTTTGCTGTTTTTTTTCTGTCCAGCTTGTCTATTTGTTTTTTCCTGCTTGCTGGAAGCTCTGGGACGCAGAGGGTGCACCTCCGTGCCGTTAGTTCGGTACGGAGGGTCTTTTTGCCCCCTTTGCGTGGTTTTTGTAGGGTTTTGTGTTGACCGCAAAGTTACCTTTCCTATCCTCGCTCTGTTCAGAAAGTCGGGCCTCACTTTGCTAAATCTATTTCATCTCTACGTTTGTCTTTTCATCTTAACTCACAGTCATTATATGTGGGGGCTGCCTTTTCCTTTGGGGTATTTCTCTGAGGCAAGGTAGGCTTATTTTCTATCTTCAGGCTAGCTAGTTTCTCAGGCTGTGCCGAGTTGCATAGGGAGCATTAGGCGCAATCCACGGCTGCCTCTAGTGTGGTTGGAGAGGATTAGGGATTGCGGTCAGCAGAGTTCCCACGTCTCAGAGCTCGTTCTATGTTTTTGGGTTATTGTCAGGTCACTGTATGTGCTCTGACCTCTATGTCCATTGTGGTACTGAATTACCTTATCATAACAGTACTGGAGGCCTAAAGTACTAATGATTCTCAATAGAGGGAAAAAAGAAGTTCTGAGACCATTTTTTTTTCTCTGCACTGTGTTTTGCCTTTTTTTTCCCCTAGACATTTGGGTGGTTCAGGACACAGGTGTAGCGATGGACATTAAAGGTCTGTCTTCATGTGTGGATCAGCTCACCGCAAGAGTACAAAATATTCAAGACTTTGTGGTTCAGAATTCTATGTTAGAACCGAGAATTCCTATTCCTGATTTGTTTTTTGGAGATAGAACTAAATTTCTGAGTTTCAAAAATAATTGTAAACTATTTCTGGCTTTGAAACCTCGCTCCTCTGGTGACCCAGTTCAACAAGTTAGGATCATTATTTCTTTTTTGCGTGGCGACCCTCAGGACTGGGCATTTTCTCTTGCGTCAGGAGATCCTGCATTAAGTAATATCGATGCGTTTTTCCTGGCGCTCAGATTGCTGTACGATGAACCTAATTCAGTGGATCAGGCAGAGAAAAACTTGCTGGCTCTGTGTCAGGGTCAGGATGAGATAGAGGTATATTGTCAGAAATTTAGAAAGTGGTCCGTACTCACTCAATGGAATGAAGGTGCGCTCGCAGCTATTTTCAGAAAAGGTCTCTCTGAAGCCCTTAAGGATGTCATGGTGGGATTTCCTATGCCTGCTGGTCTGAATGAGTCTATGTCTTTGGCCATTAAGATCGGTCGACGCTTGCGTGAGCGTAAATCTGTCCACCATTTGGCGGTATTACCTGAGCTTAAACCTGAGCCTGTGCAGTGCGATAGGACTTTGACAAGAGTTGAACGGCAAGAACACAGACGTCTGAATGGGCTGTGTTTCTACTGTGGTGATTCCACTCATGCTATCTCTGATTGTCCTAAGCGCACTAAGCGGTTCGCTAGGTCTGCCACCATTGGTACTGTACAGTCAAAATTTCTTCTGTCCGTTACCTTGATCTGCTCTTTGTCATCGTATTCTGTCATGGCATTTGTGGATTCAGGCGCTGCCCTGAATTTGATGGACTTGGAGTATGCTAGGCGTTGTGGGTTTTTCTTGGAGCCCTTGCAGTGTCCTATTCCATTGAGAGGAATTGATGCTACGCCTTTGGCCAAGAATAAGCCTCAGTACTGGACCCAGCTGACCATGTGCATGGCTCCTGCACATCAGGAGGTTATTCGCTTTCTGGTGTTGCATAATCTGCATGATGTGGTCGTGTTGGGGTTGCCATGGCTACAAGTCATTGGAAATCCATGTCTGTGTCCAGCTGGGGTTGTCAGGGGGTACATGGTGATGTCCCATTTCTGACTATTTCGTCATCCACCCCTTCTGAGGTTCCAGAGTTCTTGTCTGATTACCGGGATGTATTTGATGAGCCCAAGTCCGATACCCTACCTCCGCATAGGGATTGTGATTGTGCTATCGATTTGATTCCTGGTAGTAAATTCCCAAAAGGTCGACTGTTTAATTTATCTGTGCCTGAGCACGCCGCTATGCGGAGTTATGTGAAGGAGTCCTTGGAGAAGGGGCATATTTGCCCGTCATCGTCGCCATTAGGAGCAGGGTTCTTTTTTGTAGCCAAGAAGGATGGTTCGCTGAGACCTTGTATAGATTACCGCCTTCTAAATAAGATCACGGTTAAATTTCAGTACCCCTTGCCGTTGTTATCTGATTTGTTTGCTCGGATTAAGGGGGCTAGTTGATTCACCAAGATAGATCTTCGTGGTGCGTATAATCTTGTGCGTATTAAGCGTGGCGATGAATGGAAAACTGCATTTAATACGCCCGAGGGCCATTTTGAGTATCTAGTAATGCCATTCGGACTTGCCAATGCTCCATCAGTGTTTCAGTCCTTTATGCATGACATCTTCCGAGAGTACCTGGATAAATTCCTGATTGTGTACTTGGATGACATTTTGATCTTCTCGGATGATTGGGAGTCTCATGTGAAGCAGGTCAGAACGGTGTTTCAGGTCCTGCGTGCTAATTCTTTGTTTGTGAAGGGATCAAAGTGTCTCTTTGGTGTTCAGCAGGTTTCATTTTTGGGGTTCATCTTTTCCCCTTCTACTATCGAGATGGACCCTGTTAAGGTCCAAGCCATCCATGATTGGACTCAGCCGACATCTCTGAAAAGTCTGCAAAAGTTCCTGGGCTTTGCTAATTTTTATCGTCGCTTCATCTGCAATTTTTCTAGTATTGCTAAACCATTGGCCGATTTGACCAAGAAGGGTGCTGATGTGGTCAATTGGTCTTCTGCTGCTGTGGAAGCTTTTCAAGAGTTGAAGCGTCGTTTTTCTTCTGCCCCTGTGTTGTGTCAACCAGATGTTTCGCTTCCGTTCCAGGTCGAGGTTGATGCTTCTGAGATTGGAGCAGGGGCTGTTTTGTCGCAGAGAGGTTCTGATTGCTCGGTGATGAAACCATGCGCCTTCTTTTCCATACATGCTAGCCACCTTAGGGAGAGACCCAAGTTGGGCTAAATGTAGCGGGACGAAAGAGACCGAAAAGCCCTCTACTTAAAGGAAATACATAGTGGATGCTTTCCTGAAACGGAAAGTACTTGCAAGCAGCATAATACAAAGAATAGCAGGTTTACCCAGAATCCTTTGCAGTAGGCGGAGCTATGCAAATCATCTCTTTCCACCCCTGTCTAATCCACAGCGCTTGGAACCGCCAAGCGTGCAATGCTGCGGATTAGTTTCTAAATTTACACAGCCAACCAATTCCTACCTGTGGACACGTGTTTCGGGCTTTAGGCCCTCATCAGCACAGGGCTGGAATTGGTTGGCTGTATGGAGTGGGGCTCGGTGAGCAAGCGATACATACATGCTAGCCACCTTAGGGAGAGACCCAAGTTGGGCTAAATGTAGCGGGACGAAAGAGACCGAAAAGCCCTCTACTTAAAGGAAATACATAGTGGATGCTTTCCTGAAACGGAAAGTACTTGCAAGCAGCATAATACAAAGAATAGCAGGTTTACCCAGAATCCTTTGCAGTAGGCGGAGCTATGCAAATCATCTCTTTCCACCCCTGTCTAATCCACAGCGCTTGGAACCGCCAAGCGTGCAATGCTGCGGATTAGTTTCTAAATTTACACAGCCAACCAATTCCTACCTGTGGACACGTGTTTCGGGCTTTAGGCCCTCATCAGCACAGGGCTGGAATTGGTTGGCTGTATGGAGTGGGGCTCGGTGAGCAAGCGATACATACATGCTAGCCACCTTAGGGAGAGACCCAAGTTGGGCTAAATGTAGCGGGACGAAAGAGACCGAAAAGCCCTCTACTTAAAGGAAATACATAGTGGATGCTTTCCTGAAACGGAAAGTACTTGCAAGCAGCATAATACAAAGAATAGCAGGTTTACCCAGAATCCTTTGCAGTAGGCGGAGCTATGCAAATCATCTCTTTCCACCCCTGTCTAATCCACAGCGCTTGGAACCGCCAAGCGTGCAATGCTGCGGATTAGTTTCTAAATTTACACAGCCAACCAATTCCTACCTGTGGACACGTGTTTCGGGCTTTAGGCCCTCATCAGCACAGGGCTGGAATTGGTTGGCTGTATGGAGTGGGGCTCGGTGAGCAAGCGATACATACATGCTAGCCACCTTAGGGAGAGACCCAAGTTGGGCTAAATGTAGCGGGACGAAAGAGACCGAAAAGCCCTCTACTTAAAGGAAATACATAGTGGATGCTTTCCTGAAACGGAAAGTACTTGCAAGCAGCATAATACAAAGAATAGCAGGTTTACCCAGAATCCTTTGCAGTAGGCGGAGCTATGCAAATCATCTCTTTCCACCCCTGTCTAATCCACAGCGCTTGGAACCGCCAAGCGTGCAATGCTGCGGATTAGTTTCTAAATTTACACAGCCAACCAATTCCTACCTGTGGACACGTGTTTCGGGCTTTAGGCCCTCATCAGCACAGGGCTGGAATTGGTTGGCTGTATGGAGTGGGGCTCGGTGAGCAAGCGATACATACATGCTAGCCACCTTAGGGAGAGACCCAAGTTGGGCTAAATGTAGCGGGACGAAAGAGACCGAAAAGCCCTCTACTTAAAGGAAATACATAGTGGATGCTTTCCTGAAACGGAAAGTACTTGCAAGCAGCATAATACAAAGAATAGCAGGTTTACCCAGAATCCTTTGCAGTAGGCGGAGCTATGCAAATCATCTCTTTCCACCCCTGTCTAATCCACAGCGCTTGGAACCGCCAAGCGTGCAATGCTGCGGATTAGTTTCTAAATTTACACAGCCAACCAATTCCTACCTGTGGACACGTGTTTCGGGCTTTAGGCCCTCATCAGCACAGGGCTGGAATTGGTTGGCTGTATGGAGTGGGGCTCGGTGAGCAAGCGATACATACATGCTAGCCACCTTAGGGAGAGACCCAAGTTGGGCTAAATGTAGCGGGACGAAAGAGACCGAAAAGCCCTCTACTTAAAGGAAATACATAGTGGATGCTTTCCTGAAACGGAAAGTACTTGCAAGCAGCATAATACAAAGAATAGCAGGTTTACCCAGAATCCTTTGCAGTAGGCGGAGCTATGCAAATCATCTCTTTCCACCCCTGTCTAATCCACAGCGCTTGGAACCGCCAAGCGTGCAATGCTGCGGATTAGTTTCTAAATTTACACAGCCAACCAATTCCTACCTGTGGACACGTGTTTCGGGCTTTAGGCCCTCATCAGCACAGGGCTGGAATTGGTTGGCTGTATGGAGTGGGGCTCGGTGAGCAAGCGATACATACATGCTAGCCACCTTAGGGAGAGACCCAAGTTGGGCTAAATGTAGCGGGACGAAAGAGACCGAAAAGCCCTCTACTTAAAGGAAATACATAGTGGATGCTTTCCTGAAACGGAAAGTACTTGCAAGCAGCATAATACAAAGAATAGCAGGTTTACCCAGAATCCTTTGCAGTAGGCGGAGCTATGCAAATCATCTCTTTCCACCCCTGTCTAATCCACAGCGCTTGGAACCGCCAAGCGTGCAATGCTGCGGATTAGTTTCTAAATTTACACAGCCAACCAATTCCTACCTGTGGACACGTGTTTCGGGCTTTAGGCCCTCATCAGCACAGGGCTGGAATTGGTTGGCTGTATGGAGTGGGGCTCGGTGAGCAAGCGATACATACATGCTAGCCACCTTAGGGAGAGACCCAAGTTGGGCTAAATGTAGCGGGACGAAAGAGACCGAAAAGCCCTCTACTTAAAGGAAATACATAGTGGATGCTTTCCTGAAACGGAAAGTACTTGCAAGCAGCATAATACAAAGAATAGCAGGTTTACCCAGAATCCTTTGCAGTAGGCGGAGCTATGCAAATCATCTCTTTCCACCCCTGTCTAATCCACAGCGCTTGGAACCGCCAAGCGTGCAATGCTGCGGATTAGTTTCTAAATTTACACAGCCAACCAATTCCTACCTGTGGACACGTGTTTCGGGCTTTAGGCCCTCATCAGCACAGGGCTGGAATTGGTTGGCTGTATGGAGTGGGGCTCGGTGAGCAAGCGATACATACATGCTAGCCACCTTAGGGAGAGACCCAAGTTGGGCTAAATGTAGCGGGACGAAAGAGACCGAAAAGCCCTCTACTTAAAGGAAATACATAGTGGATGCTTTCCTGAAACGGAAAGTACTTGCAAGCAGCATAATACAAAGAATAGCAGGTTTACCCAGAATCCTTTGCAGTAGGCGGAGCTATGCAAATCATCTCTTTCCACCCCTGTCTAATCCACAGCGCTTGGAACCGCCAAGCGTGCAATGCTGCGGATTAGTTTCTAAATTTACACAGCCAACCAATTCCTACCTGTGGACACGTGTTTCGGGCTTTAGGCCCTCATCAGCACAGGGCTGGAATTGGTTGGCTGTATGGAGTGGGGCTCGGTGAGCAAGCGATACATACATGCTAGCCACCTTAGGGAGAGACCCAAGTTGGGCTAAATGTAGCGGGACGAAAGAGACCGAAAAGCCCTCTACTTAAAGGAAATACATAGTGGATGCTTTCCTGAAACGGAAAGTACTTGCAAGCAGCATAATACAAAGAATAGCAGGTTTACCCAGAATCCTTTGCAGTAGGCGGAGCTATGCAAATCATCTCTTTCCACCCCTGTCTAATCCACAGCGCTTGGAACCGCCAAGCGTGCAATGCTGCGGATTAGTTTCTAAATTTACACAGCCAACCAATTCCTACCTGTGGACACGTGTTTCGGGCTTTAGGCCCTCATCAGCACAGGGCTGGAATTGGTTGGCTGTATGGAGTGGGGCTCGGTGAGCAAGCGATACATACATGCTAGCCACCTTAGGGAGAGACCCAAGTTGGGCTAAATGTAGCGGGACGAAAGAGACCGAAAAGCCCTCTACTTAAAGGAAATACATAGTGGATGCTTTCCTGAAACGGAAAGTACTTGCAAGCAGCATAATACAAAGAATAGCAGGTTTACCCAGAATCCTTTGCAGTAGGCGGAGCTATGCAAATCATCTCTTTCCACCCCTGTCTAATCCACAGCGCTTGGAACCGCCAAGCGTGCAATGCTGCGGATTAGTTTCTAAATTTACACAGCCAACCAATTCCTACCTGTGGACACGTGTTTCGGGCTTTAGGCCCTCATCAGCACAGGGCTGGAATTGGTTGGCTGTATGGAGTGGGGCTCGGTGAGCAAGCGATACATACATGCTAGCCACCTTAGGGAGAGACCCAAGTTGGGCTAAATGTAGCGGGACGAAAGAGACGAAAGAGATGATTTGCATAGCTCCGCCTACTGCAAAGGATTCTGGGTAAACCTGCTATTCTTTGTATTATGCTGCTTGCAAGTACTTTCCGTTTCAGGAAAGCATCCACTATGTATTTCCTTTAAGTAGAGGGCTTTTCGGTCTCTTTCGTCCCGCTACATTTAGCCCAACTTGGGTCTCTCCCTAAGGTGGCTAGCATGTATGTATCGCTTGCTCACCGAGCCCCACTCCATACAGCCAACCAATTCCAGCCCTGTGCTGATGAGGGCCTAAAGCCCGAAACACGTGTCCACAGGTAGGAATTGGTTGGCTGTGTAAATTTAGAAACTAATCCGCAGCATTGCACGCTTGGCGGTTCCAAGCGCTGTGGATTAGACAGGGGTGGAAAGAGATGATTTGCATAGCTCCGCCTACTGCAAAGGATTCTGGGTAAACCTGCTATTCTTTGTATTATGCTGCTTGCAAGTACTTTCCGTTTCAGGAAAGCATCCACTATGTATTTCCTTTAAGTAGAGGGCTTTTCGGTCTCTTTCGTCCCGCTACATTTAGCCCAACTTGGGTCTCTCCCTAAGGTGGCTAGCATGTATGTATCGCTTGCTCACCGAGCCCCACTCCATACAGCCAACCAATTCCAGCCCTGTGCTGATGAGGGCCTAAAGCCCGAAACACGTGTCCACAGGTAGGAATTGGTTGGCTGTGTAAATTTAGAAACTAATCCGCAGCATTGCACGCTTGGCGGTTCCAAGCGCTGTGGATTAGACAGGGGTGGAAAGAGATGATTTGCATAGCTCCGCCTACTGCAAAGGATTCTGGGTAAACCTGCTATTCTTTGTATTATGCTGCTTGCAAGTACTTTCCGTTTCAGGAAAGCATCCACTATGTACCTTCTTTTCCAGGAAGTTTTCGCCTGCTGAGCGAAATTATGATGTGGGCAATCGAGAGTTGCTGGCCATGAAGTGGGCATTCGAGGAGTGGCGTCATTGGCTTGAAGGAGCTAAGCATCGCGTGGTGGTCTTGTCTGATCATAAGAACTTGACTTATCTCGAGTCTGCCAAGCGGTTGAATCGTAGACAGGCTCGTTGGTCACTGTTTTTTGCCCGTTTTGACTTTGTGATTTCGTACCTTCCGGGCTCTAAAAATGTGAAGGCGGATGCTCTGTCTAGGAGTTTTGTGCCCGACTCTCCGGGTTTATCTGAGCCGGCGGGTATCCTCAAAGAGGGAGTAATTGTGTCTGCCATCTCCCCTGATTTGCGGCAGGTGCTGCAAAAATTTCAGGCTAATAAACCTGATCGTTGCCCAGCGGAGAAACTGTTTGTCCCTGATTGGTGGACGAATAAAGTTATCTCTGAGGTTCATTGTTCGGTGTTGGCCGGTCATCCTGGAATCTTTGGTACCAGAGAGTTAGTGGCTAGATCCTTTTGGTGGCCATGTCTGTCGCGGGATGTGCGTTCTTTTGTGCAGTCCTGTGGGATTTGTGCTCGGGCTAAGCCCTGCTGTTCTCGTGCCAGTGGGTTGCTTTTGCCCGTGCCGGTCCCGAAGAGGCCTTGGACACATATCTCTATGGATTTTATTTCAGATCTTCCCGTCTCTCAAAAGATGTCAGTCATTTGGGTGGTCTGTGATCGCTTCTCTAAGATGGTCCATTTGGTACCCTTGTCTAAATTACCTTCCTCCTCTGATTTGGTGCCATTGTTCTTCCAGCATGTGGTTCGTTTACATGGCATTCCAGAGAATATCGTTTCTGACAGAGGTTCCCAGTTTGTTTCGAGGTTTTGGCGAGCCTTTTGTGCTAGGATGGGCATTGACTTGTCTTTTTCCTCGGCTTTCCATCCTCAGACTAATGGCCAGACCGAACGAACCAACCAGACCTTGGAAACATATCTGAGATGCTTTGTTTCTGCTGATCAGGATGACTGGGTGTCCTTTTTGCCTTTGGCTGAGTTCGCCCTTAATAATCGGGCCAGCTCGGCTACCTTGGTTTCGCCGTTTTTCTGCAACTCTGGGTTCCATCCTCGTTTCTCTTCAGGGCAGGTTGAGTCTTCGGACTGTCCTGGTGTGGATACTGTGGTGGACAGGTTGCAGCAGATTTGGACTCATGTAGTGGACAATTTGACCTTGTCCCAGGAGAAGGCTCAACGTTTCGCTAATCGCAGACGCTGTGTGGGTCCCCGACTTCGTGTTGGGGATTTGGTTTGGTTATCTTCTCGTCATATTCCTATGAAGGGTTCCTCTCCTAAGTTTAAACCTCGTTTCATTGGTCCGTATAGGATTTCTGAGGTTCTTAATCCTGTGTCTTTTTGTCTGACCCTTCCAGATTCTTTTTCCATACATAACGTATTCCATAGGTCATTGTTGCGGAGATACGTGGCACCTATGGTTCCATCTGTTGATCCTCCTGCCCCGGTTTTGGTGGAGGGGGAGTTGGAGTATATTGTGGAGAAGATTTTGGATTCTCGTGTTTCAAGACGGAAACTCCAGTATCTGGTTAAGTGGAAGGGTTATGCTCAGGAAGATAATTCCTGGGTCTTTGCCTCTGATGTCCATGCTCCCGATCTTGTTCGTGCCTTTCATATGGCTCATCCTGGTCGTCCTGGGGGCTCTGGTGAGGGTTCGGTGACCCCTCCTCAATGGGGGGGTACTGTTGTGAATTCTGTGGCAGAGCTCCCTCCTGTGGTCACAAGTGGTACTTCGGCTGATTCTCTCTGTGAGCTTCCGTTGGTGGAGGAAAGTGGTACTGCGGCTTCTGAGTTTCCTTCCTCAGGTGATGTGGTGAAGTCGTTAGCTGCTGCTCTATTTAACTCCACCTAGTGCTTTGATCCTGGCCTCCAGTCAATGTTCTAGTATTGGACCTGTTTCCTCCTGGATCGTTCCTGTGGCCTGCTGCTCTGCATAGCTAAGTTCTGCTTTGCTATTTTGTTTGCTGTTTTTTTTCTGTCCAGCTTGTCTATTTGTTTTTTCCTGCTTGCTGGAAGCTCTGGGACGCAGAGGGTGCACCTCCGTGCCGTTAGTTCGGTACGGAGGGTCTTTTTGCCCCCTTTGCATGGTTTTTGTAGGGTTTTGTGTTGACCACAAAGTTACCTTTCCTATCCTCGCTCTGTTCAGAAAGTCGGGCCTCACTTTGCTAAATCTATTTCATCTCTACGTTTGTCTTTTCATCTTAACTCACGGTCATTATATGTGGGGGCTGCCTTTTCCTTTGGGGTATTTCTCTGAGGCAAGGTAGGCTTATTTTCTATCTTCAGGCTAGCTAGTTTCTCAGGCTGTGCCGAGTTGCATAGGGAGCGTTAGGCGCAATCCACGGCTGCCTCTAGTGTGGTTGGAGAGGATTAGGGATTGCGGTCAGCAGAGTTCCCACGTCTCAGAGCTCGTTCTATGTTTTTGGGTTATTGTCAGGTCACTGTATGTGCTCTGACCTCTATGTCCATTGTGGTACTGAGTTACCTTATCATAACAGGGTCCCATATAGCAAGTAATGTCCTCAGGCTATTACATAGACCAGTGCTATCACTGTGGAGAAAGACAATAACAATGCATCTAATAACAAAGGAGCTTACCCATGGTGAGTGTGACACAATGCCCAGGGACCGGATCCACCCCTGACGGGCGTTTCGCGTAAGCTTTCTCAAAAGGGAGTGCCCCTTTCTGGCATTAGACGTACTATCCCGCTGAGGTGGGGTGGGCACGTATGTCCACCGACGGGATAGTACATCATAGCGATCGGCCGCGCTCACGGGGGGAGCGGTGCCGATCGCGGCCGGGTGTCAGCTATGTGCCAGGAGCGGTCACAGACTACCCCCGGCACACTGCGATCAAACATGATCGCAGTGTTCCGGTGGTATAGGGAAGCATCGCGCAGGGAGGGGGCTCCCTGCGTGCTTCCCTGAGACCCCCGGAGCAACGTGATGTGATCGCGTTGCTCCGAGGGTCTCTTACCTCCTCCTTGCTGCAGGCTGCGGATCCAAATTAGCCGCGGGGCTGCATCCGAGTCCTGCAGGGAGGTGGCTTACCAAGCGCCTACTCAGAGCATGCGCTGGTAAGCCTGCAGGAGTGCACGTCAGATCGCTGATCTGACACAGTGCACAGCAAAGTGTCAGATCAACGATCTTACACTATAACATGAAAAGCAGTGCTCCTTCCCTTCCAAGCTCTTCCGTGTGCCCAAATAGGGGTTTACCCCAACATATGGGGTATCGGCGCACTCAGGACACATTGGACAACAATTTTTGGGGTCCAATTTCAACAGTTACCCTTGGAAAAAAAAACTGGGGGCTAAAGAATAATTTTTGTGGAAAAAAAAAAAGATTTTTTTATTTTCACAGCTCTGCGTTATAAACTGTAGTGGTCCCTGAGGAAAAAAAATGGTGTTGTAAAAATGAGAAATTGCTGGTCAACTTTTAACCCTTATAACTCCCTAACAAAAATAAATTTTGGTTCCAAAATTGTGCTGATGTAAAGTAGACATGTGGGAAATGTTACTTATTAAGTATTTTGTGTGACATATCTCTGTGATTTAATTGCATAAAAATTCAAATTTGGAAAATTGCAAAATTTTCAAAATTTTTGCCAAATTTCCGTTTTTTTCACAAGTAAGCGCAGGTAATATCAACTAAATTTTACCACTCTCATGAAGTACAATATGTCACAAGAAAACAGTGTCAGAATCACCGGGATCCGTTGAAGCTTTCCAGAGTTATAACCTCATAAAGGGACAGTGGTCAGAATTGTAAAAATTGGGCCGGTCATTAACGTGCAAACCACCCTTGGGGGTAAAGGGGTTAAGCATTTTTCGTGACTGGATGCTGATCACTTCAGGAGGTTTGGTCTAACACTGTCCTAGCCCCGTCTGTCTAATGTATACTTTGCAGTAAGTAGGCAGATAAGTGAGGGGGAAAGCAAGTTACTAATAAATATATATTAGTATATTTAATGAGGCACTATGTACAACCCCGATTTATCATTCGTGGGTTTTTTTGGTTTTCTTTGGTGTTATTTCCCAGTTTCTTCAAAATGGTGCACGTGGTTCATGAATTTAAAAAGTTGCAAATGCTAAATAACGCGAAAATATCTCTAGAATAGCAAACACATAAAATAGACTTCAAAAAAAGGCGCAATTTAATAGAATAGGTGCAAATGGAAAAATACCAAAAGCTAGACAAAAAGGACACAGTTGCAATAATGGATCGGACCCTTTTGCTTTATCACTCCTTCATGCTTGTGAAGAATGAGTCCCAATGGCGACAGTCCAGGGCTTGTAGATTTTATTACAATGAAAGAGGCGTTTGTCATCGGCATAAATGTATCCACTATGCAGTAAGAAGGAAGCCGTGCACTGGGTATATGTGTGCGGCCTGTGTAGCTCTTGCAGACTCGTTCCCTGGACACATCGATTTTCACATCACATTATATTGACGTGTTAACATTTCATGCTGTTCTACAAAGCTGAACACCAGTTTATGGGCTAATTGTTCTGTTAACCTTAGCTCGTTCACCTCTGTCAGGAAACTTTTTCCTGTTAGGTCTGGGATTTTACACAACTTAATTGACTGTGGTAAGTGTTGTCTTACGAGACTGTTTAATTCTGTGTCCGGTAATATTTACAGTGTGTCCATAAAGTCATGGTGCACTTTTATAGTTTACATTTTGGCGCCCTTTTTCTGGTCCAATCATATCAGGCCTGTTCATGAGGAGAGATAACAAGAAGCAATCAAACAACACAAACTCATTTAAGGCTACTTTCACACTTGCGTCAGTACGGGTCCGTCGCTAAGCGTCGGCGCGACGTACCGATGGACGTTGTGAAAATTTGGCATGACGTGGGCAGCGGATGCAGTTTTTCAACGCATCCGCTGCCCATTTTAAAGACTGGGGAGGAGGAGGCGGAGTTCTGGCCACGCATGCGCGGTTGGAAATGGCGGACGCGACGTACGAAAAAATGTTACATTGAACGTTTTTTCGTGCCGACGGTCCATCAAAACACGACGGATCCAGTGCATGACGGACGCGACATATGGACATATGTCGCGATCCGTCAGCAATACAAGTCTATGGGCAAAAAACCCATCCTGCGGGCACATTTGCAGGATCCGTTTTTTGCCCAAAACGACAGATTGTGACGGAAGCGTAAAAACGCAAGTGTGAAAGTAGCCTAAGCTGTTGCTGAGCCCCCGGTCAGATTAACCCCTGATAAACTGAACTCTGATTAAAGGGAACCTGTCACCCCGTTTTTTGAGATTGAGCTATAAATACTGTTAAATAGGGCCTGCACTGTGTGTTACTATAGTGTATGTAGTGTACCCTGATTCCCCATGTATGCTGAGAAATACATTACCAAAGTCGCCTTTTTCGCCTGTCAATCAGGCTGGTCTGGTCAGGTGGGCGTGTTCACAGCGCTCTTTTCTTCCCCAGGTTTCCGTTGGTGGCGTAGTGGTGTGCGCATGTCCAGAGTTCCGACTTCCCTGCGCCCACGTGAAGACACAGCGCGCGATCTGCGCTGTAATCCCTTGCATCGGTGGGGGCGACCATCTTCCTGGGGCCGCGCGTGCGCAGATGGAGTGCTCTGCTGCACGGGGCTTCAGGAAAATGGCCGCGGGATGCCGCGCGTGCGCATTAGAGATCGCGGCGGCCATTTTCCCAAAGCCGAGATGCAAACTCGGCTTTGGGAAAATGGCCGCCGCGATCTCTAATGCGCACGCGCGGCATCCCGCGGCCATTTTCCTGAAGCCCCGTGCAGCAGAGCACTCCATCTGCGCACGCGCGGCCCCAGGAAGATGGCCGCCCCCACCGATGCAAGGGATTACAGCGCAGATCGCGCGCTGTGTCTTCACGTGGGCGCAGGGAAGTCGGAACTCTGGACATGCGCACACCACTACGCCACCAACGGAAAGCTGGGGAAGAAAAGAGCGCTGTGAACACGCCCACCTGACCAGACCAGCCTGATTGACAGGCGAAAACGGCGACTTTGGTAATGTATTTCTCAGCATACATGGGGAATCAGGGTACACTACATACACTATAGTAACACACAGTGCAGGCCCTATTTAACAGTATTTATAGCTCAATCTCAAAAAACGGGGTGACAGGTTCCCTTTAATACACTGCCAGGTCTGTGACATCATGCAACCACAAGCTTATGCTATTGTTTGGATGTGTGTAGGGCAACAAATGGAGCCTACATTGAACTGCACTGAATAGGTGTGAAACGGAGAGAGTTTTTCTTTTATTTGGAGCAGATTTCACATTTCTATCATTTTTTGTTGTTGTTTTCCAGTGACTGGTCAAAAGTGCACCATGACTTTACAGACACACTGTACTTTCATGGACAGACAACATAGAATATAATGTGCTTTTTATTATGGGACCACAATGTGTTTGTCAGATAGAATGTAAACCATTGCACACAAATGTAACGTTTTAGTATTACATAATGCTGCATTATTTTGACCAATTTTTGGTAAATGTTTGTGCAACATCTTGTCTCTACCTTTTTCTTCATGTTTCTTATGGATATTACATAAAATATACCCTGTTACAAAGTAAAAGGCGACCTTCATATGTGCATCACAAAAGCCTTTTTTGTGCGGTCTAGAAAGGTGAGAACAGCATACCGTATGTTTGCAGAAGAATTTATATTTTCTGTCCAGCGGACATAGTTTCATTGTACTTTATATTTGTTATATAGGGGGCACCCAGGTTTACCCCAGGACTTCCCCTTTCTGTAAACGCTCACTCCCCACTGTAAACCCTACACCGCAGAGGGGAATAATTGCTGTCAGAATTTGCAGCAGGTCAATTAAAGGGTTTTTTTGAAATTTGGAATTTATCCCTTATCCAAAGGAAAGGAGATAACTTCCTGATGGTTTGTGATTAGGGTTATAGTTAGGGTTGGGTTTAAGGTTAGGGGTGTGTTAAGGATAGGGTTGTGATTAGGATTATGGATAGGGTTGGGATTAGAGTTAGGGGTGTGTTGGGGTTAGAATTGGGGGAATTCCTCTCTGACCTTTCCCGGCGCCTGTGCGCTGCAGTACTTTGCTTTGCCCTCAACAGGGCAGATAAAGTACGCCTGCGCCGGAGCCGCGACAGGAAGCAAAGAAGAGGACGTCATCGCATGAAGATGTGAGTTGCTGGACCGGACCGTGACGCCCATCGGACCCGAATCGGGACCGCCCCTGGGTGAGTATAATCTAACTTGTTTTTCTTATCTTTTAGGTTACATCTGGGGCTTATCTAAGAGTTCCAGATAAGCCCCTGATGGCGGTGGCCGCAGTTTATAGAGCCAAAATGAGGTGACAGATTCCCTTTAAATGTGAGATGGTACCTAAAAAAAATGGCTTTGTAAATTTTGTTGTAAAAATGAGAAATTGCTGGTCAACTTTTAACCTTTATAACTTCCTAACAAAAAAAATGTTGTTTCCTCAATTGTGCTACTGTAAAGTAGACATGTGTGAAATTTTATTTATTAGCTATTTTGCAAATTGTCTCTTCAGAGAGGAAGAGGACTAGAACTCTAGTGTCACTCATTGGAAGTAGCAATCCTAACAGTCAATGTCGACCCTTTAACGAGCCTTGTCACATGACTTAGGCTGCTTTCACACATCAGGTTTAAGGTTTCAGGCACAATCTGGATCAGTTTTTTTCTTACGCCTTATCCGTTTTTCTCTCTCTCTCTCTCTCTCTCTCTCTCTCTCTCTCTCTCTCTCTCATCTCAATTTGCAGACACTGTGTTTTGATTTATTAACTATTTTGTGTGACATAACTCTCTGATTTTAAGGGCATAAAAATTCAGTTTGAAAATTCCAAAATTTAAAAAAGTTTCACCATATTTCTGTTTTTTTTTCCATAAATAAACACAAGTAATATAGAAGAAATTTTACCACTAACATGAAGTACAATATCTCATGAAGAAACAGTCTCAGAATCAGCGGGATCCGTTGAAGCGTTCCAGAGTTATAACCTCATTAAGTGACAGTGGTCAGAATTGTAAAAATTGGCTTGGTCATTAACCCCTTCGCGACACGCGCCGTACTAGTACTGCGCTGCCGGCACTGCATTAGTGCCAGCAGCAGTACTAGTATGGCGCACCGATCACCGCGGTCTCGCGCTGAGCGCCGCGGTGATCGGGTGCAGGTGTCAGCTGTATATGACAGCTGACACCCCGCAGCAATGCCCACGATCGGCGCTATCGCCGATCGCGGGCATTTAACCCCTCTGATGCCGCTGTCAGTAGTGACAGCGGCATAGAGGGGGATCGCGCAGGGACGGGGGCTCCCTGCGCTCTCCCACCGGAGCAACGCAATGAGATCGCGTTGCTCCGGTGACCCGGAAGGAGTCCTCGGATCCAAGATGGCCGCCGGACTCCTTCCGGGTCATGAAGTGACCTGGCTAGCCGGCGCCTGCTGAGAGCAGGCGCTGGAAGCCAGCTAAGCTGCCTGTCAGATCGTTGACAGTGTGCTATGCACAGTGTCAGATCAACGATCTGATCTAATACAGTGATGTCCCACCCTGGGACAATGTTAGAAAGTAAAAAAAAAAAAAAAATAGAATGTGTAAAAAAAAATAAAAAAAAATCCCCAAATAAAAAAAAAAAAAACATTTCCCAATAAATCCATTTATTTATGTAAAAAAAAAAAAAAACAATAAATGTACACATATTTGGTATCGCCGCGTCCGTAACGACCCGCTCTATAAAACTATCCCACTAGTTAACCCCTTCAGTGAACACCGCAAAAAAAAAAAAAAAAAACAAGGCAAAAAACAACGCTTTATTATCATACAGGCGAACAAAAAGTGGAATAACACGCGATCAAAACGACGGATATAAATAACCATGGTACCGCTGAAAACGTCATCTTGTCCCGCAAAAAAAAAGCCGCCATACAGCATCATCAGCAGAAAAATAAAAAAGTTATAGCTCTCAGAATAATGCGATGCAAAAACAATTATTTTTTTTATATAAAATAGTTTTTATTGTGTAAAAGCGCCAAAACATAAAAAAAATTACATAAATGAGGTATCGCTGTAATCGTACTGACCTGAAGAATAAAACTGCTTTATCCATTTTACCACACGTGGAACGGTATAAACGCCCCCCCTAAAAGAAATTCAGGAATTGCTGGTTTTTGTTCATTCCGCCTCCCAAAAATCGGAATTAAAAGCGATCAAAAAATGTCATCTGCCCAAAAATGTTACCAATAAAAACGTCAACTCGTCCCGCAAAAAACAAGACCTCATATGACTCTGTGGGCCAAAATATGTATAAATTATAGCTCTCAAAATGTGGTGATGCAAAAACTATTTTTTGCAATAAAAAGCGTCTTTTAGTGTGTGACGGCTGCCAATCATAAAAATCCGCCAAAAAAACGCTATAAAAGTAAATCAAACCCCCCTTCATCACCCCCTTAGTTAGGGAAAAATAATAAAATGTAAAAAAATGTATTTATTTCCATTTTCCCATTAGTGCTAGGGTTAGGGTTAGGGCTAGGGTTAGGGCTAGGGCTAGGGTTAGGGTTGGGGTTAGGGTTTCAGTTATAATTGGGGGTTTCCACTGTTTAGGCACATCAGGGGCTCTCCAAACGCGACATGGCGTCCGATCTCAATTCCAGCCAATTCTGCTTTGAAAAAGTAAAACAGGGCTCCTTCCCTTCCGAGTTCTCCTGTGTGCCCAAACAGTGGTTCCCCCCAACATATGGGGTATCAGCGTTCTCAGGACAAGTTGGACAACAACTTTTGGGGTCCAATTTGTCCTGTTACCCTTGGGAAAATAAAAACATAGGGGATAAAATATCATTTTCGTGGAAAAAAAAATATTTTTTATTTTCACGGCTCTGCGTTATAAACTGTAGTGAAACACTTGTTGGTTCAAAGCTCTCACAACACATCTAGATAAGTTCCTTTGGGGGTTTAGTTTCCATTATGGGGTCACTTGTGGGGGGTTTCTACTGTTTAGGTACATCAGGGGCTCTGCAAATGCAACATGACGCCTGCAGACCAATCCATCTAAGTCTGCATTTCAAATGGCGCTCCTTCCCTTTCGAGCTCTGCCGTGCACCCAAACAGTGGTTCCCCCCAACATATGGGGTATCAGCGTTCTCAGGACAAGTTGGACAACAACTTTTGGGGTCCAATTTGTCCTGTTACCCTTGGGAAAATAAAAACATAGGGGATAAAATATCATTTTCGTGGAAAAAAAAATATTTTTTATTTTCACGGCTCTGCGTTATAAACTGTAGTGAAACACTTGTTGGTTCAAAGCTCTCACAACACATCTAGATAAGTTCCTTGGGGGGTCTAGTTTCCAATATGGGGTCACTTGTGGTGGGTTTCTACTGTTTAGGTACATCAGGGGCTCTGCAAATGCAACATGACACCTGCAGTCCATTCCATCTAAGTCTGCATTTCAAACGGTGCTCCTTCCCTTCCGAGCTCTGCCATGCACTCAAACGGTGGTTCCCCCCCACATGTGGGGTATCAGCGTACTCAGGACAAATTGGACAATAACATTTGTGGTCCAATTTCTCCTGTTACCCTTGGGGAAAAAAAAATTGCGGGCTAAAACATCATTTTGTGGAAAGAAAAAATGATTTTTTAATTTTCACAATGCTACATTCTAAACTTTAGTGAAACAATTGGGGGTTAAAAGTGCTCACCACACATCTACATAAGTTCCTTAGGGGGTCTTCTTTCCAAAATGGGGTCACTTGTGGGGGGTTTCCACTGTTAAGGCACGTCAGGGGCTCTCCAAATGCGACATGGCGTCCGATCTCAATTCCAGCCAATTTTGCATTGAAAAGTCAAATGGCACTCCTTCCCTTCCGAGCTCTGCCATGCGCTCAAACAGTGGTTTATCCCCATATATGAAGTATCGACGTACTCAGGACAAATTGCACAACAACTTTTGGGGTCCAATTTATCCTTTTACCCTTGGGAAAATAAAAAATTTGGGGCAAAAAGATCATTTTTTGTGAAAATTAATAAAAAAAATTTTTTACGGCTCTACATTATAAACTTCTGTGAAGCACTTGGAGGTTCAAAGTGCTCACCACACATCTAGATTAGTTCCTTAGGGGGTCTACTTTCCAAAATGGTGTCACCTGTGGGGGTTTCCACTGTTTAGGCACATCAGGGGCTCTCCAATCGTGACATGGGCTCCGATCTCAATTCCAGCAAATCTTGCATTGAAAAGTCAAATAGCGCTCCTTCCCTTCCGAGCTCTGCCATGTGCCCAAACAGTGGTTTACCCCCACATATGGGGTATCGGCGTACTCAGGACAAATTGTACAACGACTTTTGTGGTCCAATTTCTCCTGTTACCCTTGGTAAAATGAAAAAAATTGGACCTGAAGTAAAAATTTTGTGAAAAAAAAGTTAAATGTTCAATTTTTTTAAACATTCAAAAAATTCCTGTGAAGCACCTGAAGGGTTAATAAACTTTTTGAATGTGGTTTTGAGTACCTTGAGGGGTGTAGTTTTTAGAATGGTGTCACTTTTGGGCATTTTCTGTCATATAGACCCCTCAAAGTCACTTCAAGTGTGAGGTGGTCCGTAAAAAAATGGTTTTGCAAATTTTGTTGCAAAAATGAGAAATCGCTGGTCAACTTTTAACCCTTATAACGTCCTAACAAAAAAAAATTATGTTTCCAAAATTGTGCTGATGTAAAGCAGACATGTGGGAAATGTTGTTTATTAACTATATTATGTGATATAACTCTCTAATTTAAGGGCATAAAAACTAAGAGTTTGAAAATTGCTAAATTTTCATAATTTCCGACAAATTTTTGTTTTTTTCACAAATAAATGCAAGTCATATCGAAGAAGTTTTACCACTATCATGAAGTACAATATGTCACGAGAAAACAGTGTCAGAATCACCAGGATCCGTTGAAGCGTTTCAGAGTTATAACCTCATAAAGTGACAGTGGTCAGAATTGTAAAAATTGGCCCTGTCACTTAGGTGAAAACAGGCTTTGGGGTGAAGGGGTTAAAGGGACACTGTCACCTGAATTTGGAGGGAACAATCTTCAGCCATGGAGGCGGGGTTTTGGGGTTTTTGATTCACCCTTTCCTTACCCGCTGGCTGCATGCTGGCTGCAATACAGGTCCTTCTCAAAAAATTAGCATATAGTGTAAAATTTCATTATTTACCATAATGTAATGATTACAATTAAACTTTCATATATTATAGATTCATTATCCACCAACTGAAATTTGTCAGGTCTTTTATTGTTTTAATACTGATGATTTTGGCATACAACTCCTGATAACCCAAAAAACCTGTCTCAATAAATTAGCATATTTCACCCATCCAATCAAATAAAAGTGTTTTTTAATAACAAACAAAAAAACCATCAAATAATAATGTTCAGTTATGCACTCAATACTTGGTCGGGAATCCTTTGGCAGAAATGACTGCTTCAATGCGGCGTGGCATGGAGGCAATCAGCCTGTGACACTGCTGAGATGTTATGGAGGCCCAGGATGCTTCAATAGCGGCCTTAAGCTCATCCAGAGTGTTGGGTCTTGCGTCTCTCAACTTTCTCTTCACAATATCCCACAGATTCTCTCTGGGGTTCAGGTCAGGAGAGTTGGCAGGCCAATTGAGCACAGTAATACCATGGTCAGTAAACCATTTACCAGTGGTTTTGGCACTGTGAGCAGGTGCCAGGTCGTGCTGAAAAATGAAATCTTCATCTCCATAAAGCATTTCAGCCGATGGAAGCATGAAGTGCTCCAAAATCTCCTGATAGCTAGCTGCATTGACCCTGCCCTTGATGAAACACAGTGGACCAACACCATCACTGACTGTGGGTACTTGACACTGGACTTCAGGCATTTTGGCATTTCCTTCTCCCCAGTCTTCCTCCAGACTCTGGCACCTTGATTTCCGAATGACATGCAAAATTTGCTTTCATCAGAAAAAAGTACTTGGGACCACTTAGCAACAGTCCAGTGCTGCTTCTCTGTAGCCCAGGTCAGGCGCCTCTGCCGCTGTTTATGGTTCAAAAGTGGCTTTACCTGGGGAATGCGGCACCTGTAGCCCATTTCCTGCACACGCCTGTGCACGGTGGCTATGGATGTTTCCACACCAGACTCAGTCCACTGCTTCCTCAGGTTCCCCAAGGTCTGGAATCGGTCCTTCTCCACAATCTTCCTCAGGGTCCGGTCTCCTCTTCTCGTTGTACAGCGTTTTCTGCCACATTGTTTCCTTCCAACAGACTTACCATTGAGGTGCCTTGATACAGCACTCTGGGAACAGCCTATTTGTTGAGAAATTTCTTTCTGGGTCTTACCCTCTTGCTTGAGGGTGTCAATGATGGCCTTCTTGACATCTGTCAGGTCGCTAGTCTTACCCATGATGGGGGTTTTGAGTAATGAACCAGGCAGGGAGTTTATAAAAGCCTCAGGTATCTTTTGCATGTGTTTAGAGTTAATTAGTTGATTCAGAAGATTAGGGTAATAGGTCGTTTAGAGAACCTTTTCTTGATATGCTAATTTATTGAGACAGGTTTTTTGGGTTATCAGGAGTTGTATGCCAAAATCATCAGTATTAAAACAATAAAAGACCTGACAAATTTCAGTTGGTGGATAATGAATCTATAATATATGAAAGTTTAATTGTAATCATTACATTATGGTAAATAATGAAATTTTACACTATATGCTAATTTTTTGAGAAGGACCTGTATTGGATTGAAGTTCATTCTCTGTCCTCCGTAGTACATGCCTGCACAAGGTAATCTTGCCTTGTGCGGGCGTTTTTTCTTCAAAACGACGCATTGTGACGTGCGTCGAACGACGCTAGTGTGAAAGTAGCCTAAGAGGTACCACTGATATTTCTCCTTACAGGTGAATCATCAGTTATTGGCGTCTGTTTATTTTATTATGATTATTTACACTTTTTGTTATATTTTTTTAACCTGCATTTAACAAGAGCCATTATTATATTGGTTTGTCCCTTCATAACCCTTGTTGTCTTTGTGTTAGTCTCTTGGCATTTTTAGCCATTTTTACAATCCTATTGTTTGTGCTATGTCATTGCTGCTTCTTGTAGTTCGTCCTGTAACGCGATGTACAGCTCTGTATTTGTATCATTTTTATTAAATTTCACAATAATTGTTTGCACTAATTAGAGCTGTCCCATGTTGTTGGCGCTCTGCTGAGTTGCATTTTTGTATATGTGAATTTGCAGTATAATATTCACTAGCAGGTTCATTGTTAATTCTAGGTACTTGTGGAATATTTGTTACAATTTCTTTTGGGAGTTTTGTCTTACTAGCAGATGTGTGCACCACTACTTGCTGCCATGAAACAGCATTATACGAGTAGGCGCGAGTGTCTTTTCTATATTTGTTCAAGGCTGTAAAGGGGACGTGTTGTATCCATGAAAAATGCTTAGATTTTTCATCATTAGTGTTGTGGTGGACGTGGCACCTTATTAATGTTACATTAGTCTAGGACTTGTACTTGTTCCGTACGTTTTTACAAATCAATATGAAATACAAATTGGGCCACCTTTGACTGAAAACCAATGCAGAATATATTATTAAATCTGTATTTTAATGCAGTAGTCAGGAAACCAATGAAATAGATCCAGCACCTGCACCAATAAGCGGCTAACCACAGAGAATAGGTTAAAATCATTCAATATTAGGGATTCTTTATGTACCTAATATCACTCTGATAATTATTATTTCTATCTCCTTTACCTCCTCAGGATGACCTGTCTGGGTGCAGAAATCTCACAGTCTTATACCTGTATGACAATAACATTAGGGAAATACGGAGTCTCGGATTCCTAACAAACCTAACTCACTTGTACCTCCAGAATAACTGCATCTCCTGCATAGAAAGCCTGGGCGGACTGAAAAGACTCGAGAAGCTGTAAGTTCCACCCCTTGGTTTCTGATATTTCTTCAACGGTACGGTCCCAGGTGCCATTTTTATGTGTTTGTGCTGTGTTTTGAAAGAAAATGTATACTGTTAAAATCACAGTATGTTAAAATTCCCTAAGAGTGTGACCATGTTGAAAGCTTGGAAAATCAATATAGACTTAGAAATAAAAAAGTGTGAAACAAAGGAAAATTCTGAAAAGTAAGACGAAGAATTATCCAGGGTTCTACCCTATTATTTCTACATCACAATTTAAAGCCTTTACATTGTTTTGTACAATCAGGGCATTTTTTCCATGTAGGCTACATTCACGGTGGCTCAGTGGCTAGTACTGTTGCTTTGTGGTCCTGGGTTCAAATCCTTTCAAGGACATCTGCAAGGAGTTTGTATGTTCTCCCCGTGTTTGCGTGGGTTTCCTCTGGGTTCTCCGGTTTCCTCCCACATTCCAAAGTCATACTTATTGCGAATTTAGGTTGTGAGCCCCATTGGGGACAGTGATCATAATGTATGTAAAGCGCTGCAGAATATAAGCATTGATAAATAATAAAAGCATAATTCACACAGTGTTGACCTGACTAATGATGGTCCTTTTGTCCATTTTGTTTCCACTTGTACTAGAACTATGGAACAAAATGCAATAATCTACAGAATTGCCCATTTCTTTTGCCACCTGTGCAGATGTTGTTCTTTTCTCCGCAGGTATTTAGGAGGAAATTATCTCACTGTCATTGAGGGACTGGAAGGACTTGAGGAACTAAGAGAACTCCATGTTGAGAGCCAGAAGATTCCACCCGGAGAGAAGTTGCTGTTTGATCCTAGGACACTTCATTCCTTGTCTGTTAGTATCAGTATAGTATATGTTCAGTCACTCAAGTTGCAAATTGTAATGTGCAGTATATGAGATATGTGAAATATGTGATTTTTTTTTTTTTTTTTAAGACAAAATGGTACAGAGGTGTGGAAAAAATAAATGCAACAGAATAAAAATGCTGAAGTGTTAAATAATTATAAAAATGCAAAGAGAATGAACAAAAGAGAAAAAACAACAGCAAATCAATATTTGGTTTGACCACACTCTGTCTCAATACCAGCATCAGTTTTTTTTGGTATACTTAGTCTTTGTAGGAGTGTAGAATGCTCATTGCCTGGACATTATTATTGTTATTTACTATTATAGCGCCACTTATTCCATTGCACTTTACATGTGAAAAGGGGTATACATAATTAAAAAAAAGTGTAATAAGCTTGAAGAAAAACGAGTCATCAACTGGTACAGGAGTAGAGAGGACCCTGCCCGCGGCGTCTCACAGTCTACAAGGGATGGGTGAGGATACAGTAGGTGAGGATAGAGCTGGTCATGCAGCGGCTTGGTGGAGTGAGGGTTACTGCAGGTTGTACGCTTGTCGGAAGTGGTAGGTCTTCAGGTTCCTTTCTGAAGATTTCCACAATAGGCGAGAGTCTGATATGTTGGGGTATGTTGAGACATTCAACGTCTATGGGTGCTCCAGAAGGAGTTCACAAACCTAACTGTGTTTTTCGTTCTTTTGTTTTTTTTCTCCTCCTCAGAAGTCTCTATCTGTACTGAATATTAGCAATAATAACATTGATGATCTAAAGGAACTTGAGGTTTTGGAAAACATAACCCAACTTGTGGCTGTCGACAATCACCTTAATGATATCAAGGTATGTAGGCTTTTTTAACATTTGTTCAAGCAAGTCAGTACTGACCTTTTTGTCAGTTAAAATACAGATTTTAGATATTTTATTTAATATTTGAAAACTTTGGTTAAAAATAATTTATTATTTTTGGCACACATTTTAAGTGCACCTATTGGATTATCAGTGGGAGATACATTGAGAGATACACTAGCACGCAGCTGGGGCATTGCTGCTCCTTTAGGAATAACTGGCCTACCAATAGGCATTTGTGCAAACACCTGTTCTAATGAAGTGCTTCTGTGTTATGCCATCTAATATTATTGCTAAATATAGAAAAAAAATTCCAGGAATGCAGAGCTGATCGTATAAAACATTTATTACATCATGGTTAAAATAAGGTATAAAAAATATAGGAGCCCATGAACTGGCCTATATGTTTTGACAGGTTACTTTCTTTTACAACCAATACACATTATCATAATATTCTATACTAGCTGTAAACCAGCCTACAGTGCCTTTCTCCATTTACCGTATACGAGATTTTCAGCCCATTTTTGGGGGCTGAACGTCCCCCTCTCGGTTTATACTTGAGTCATACCCGGGGGTCGGCAGGGGAGGGAGAGCGGGGGCTGTCTAATAATGCTTTCCTACTTCTGGCGCGGTCCCTGCAGGTCCCTGCTTCCCCGGCGCTGCAGCTTCTTCCTGTAGTGAGCGTCACATGGTACCGCTCATTACAGTAATGAATATGCGGCTCCACCTCCGATAGGGGTGGAGCCGCATATTCATTACTGTAATGAGCAGTAACGGTGACCGCTCAATACAGGAAGAAGCTCCGGCGCCGAGGAGGCAGGGACTGCACAGCGCCAGGAGCAGGTGAGTATATGGGGAGGGGAGCGCTGCACGATATTCACCTGCTCCTCGTTCCGGCGCCGCTCCGTCTTCAGTGTCTTCTGCAGTGACGCTGAGGTCAGAGGGCGCGGTGACGTGGTTAGTGCGCTCCCTCTGCCTGAACGTCCGTGCAGAAGATGCTGAAGATGGAGCAGCGCCGGAACTAAGTCAGGTGAATATTGAAAGTGCCGGGGGCCTGAGCGACGGAGAGGTGAGTATGTGATTTTTTTTTTTTTTTTTTTTAATCGCAGCAACAGCAAATGGGGCAAGTGTCTGTATGGAGCATCTTATGGAGCATCTTATGGGGCATAATCAACGTTTTTGCAACACTATATGGTGCAAATATCTTTATGGAGCATCTTATGGGGCATAATCAATGTTTGTGCAGCACTATATGGCACAACTATCTTTATGGAGCATCTTATGGGGCATATTCAACGTTTGTGCAGCACTATATGGCGCAAATATCTTTATGGAGCATCTTATGGGGCATAATCAAGGTTTGTGCAGCACTATATGGGGCAAATATCTTTATGGAGCATCTTATGGGGCCATAATCAACATTTGTGCAGCATTATATGGCGCAAATATCTCTATGGAGCATCTTATGGGGCCATAATCAAGGTTTGTGCAGCACTATATGGGGCAAATATCTTTATGGAGCATCTTATGGGGCCATAATCAACATTTGTGCAGCACTATATGGCGCAAATATCTTTATAGAGCATCTTATGGGGCCATAATCGGTATTTGTGCAGCATTATATTGGGCAAATGTGTCTATGGAGCATTTTATGGGGCCATTATTAACCTTTATGCAGGATTATATGGGGCATATTTTAATATGGAGCATCGTATGGGGCCATCATGAACTGTATGGAGCATTATATGGGGCTCGTGCTTCAATATGGATATTCAAAAACACTTAACCTACTGATGTCTCAATTAATTTTACTTTTATTGGTATCTATTTTTACTTTTGACATTTACCGGTAGCTGCTGCATTTTCCACCTTAGGCTTATACTCGAGTCATTAAGTTTTCCTAGTTTTTTGTGGCAAAATTAGGGGTCGGCTTATACTCTAGTCGTCTTTTTCTCATCTTTTAGGATACATCGGGGGCTTATCTACAGCATTACAGAATGCGGTAGATAAGCCCCTGATGCCGGTGGGCTTACCTCACCCGCGATTTTGGGGGTGACAGGTTCCCTTTAAGGACCTGGCAGTTGTCTGTTCTTGCACTTTTTTTTCTTCCCTTCTTCGAAGAACCTAGCTTTTTTATTCTTCTATTCACATAGCTATATGAGGGCTTACTTTTGCGGGACAAGTTGTATTTTTGAATGATACCATTCATTTAAACACAGAAGACGGAAAAATCTGAAGTACAGTAAAATTGCTAAAAACAGTGCATGTTCACCATTGTTTATGGGTTTTTTTTTTACAGCATTTATGGTAATATTGGTATGCTAATATTATTCTACAGGCAGTATGATTACAGCGATGCCAAGCTTGTAAAGTTTTTTTTTCTTTTTGTGTATTTAACCCCTTAGTGACAGAGCCAATTAGGTACTTAATGACCAAGCCAATTTTTACAATTCTGACCACTGTCACTTTATGAAGTTATGGCTCTGGAATGCTTCAATGTATCCCACTGATTCTGAGATTGTTTTTTCGTGACATATTGTACTTCATGTTAGTGGTAAAATTTCTTTGATATAACTTGCATTTATTTATTAAAAAAAATGGAAATTTTACAAAAATTTTGAACATTTTGCAATTTTCAAACTTTTAATTTTTGTGCCCTTAAATCAGAGAGGGGTATCACACAAAATAGTTAATAAATAACATTTCCCACATGTCAACTTTACATCAGCACAATTTGTTTTGCAAATATAATTTTTTTTTGTTAGGACGTTATAACAGCTAAAAGTTGACCAGCGATTTCTCATTTTTTCAACAAAATTTACAAAACCATTTTTTTAGGGACCACCTCACATTTGAAGTGAGTTTGGAGCATCAATATAACAGAAAATACCCAAAAATGACACCATTCTAAAAACTGCACCCCTCAAGGTACGCAAAACCACATTCAAGAACCCTTCAGGTGCTTCACGAGAACTAAAGCAATGTGGTAAGAAAAAATGAACATTTTACTTTTTTCTCCAAAAATTTACTACTAATTTTTTTACTTTTACAAGGGTATCAGGAGAAAATGGACCACATAATTTGTTGTGCAATTTCTCCTGAGTACGTAGATATGTAGGGGAAAGCCACTGTTTGGGCGCATGGCAGGGCTCAGAAGGGAGAGAGCACCATTAGACTTTTTGAACGCAAAATTGGCTGGAATCATTGATAGGCACCATGTTGTGTTTGGTGAACCCCTGGTGTACCTAAACGGTGGAACCCCCCCAATTCTAACTCTAACCCTAACCCCAAGACACCCCTAACCATAACCCCAACACACCCCTATCCCTAATCCCAACCCTAACCATAACCCTAATCACACACGTAACCATAATCCCAACCGTAACCCTAACCAACACAACCCTTGCCCAACCCCATCCCTAGCTCTAACCCCAACCCTAGCCCAACCATAACCCTAGCTCTAGCCCCAACCCTAGCTCTAGCCCCAACCCTAGCTCTAGCCCCAATCCTAGCTCTAGTAGCAGCCCTAGCCCAACCCTAACCCTAGCCCCAACCCTAATGGAAATAAATGGAAAAAATTATTTTACCTAACTAAGGGGGTGATAAAGGGGGGGTTGATTTACTATTTTGTATTTTGATCACTGTGATAAGGCCTATCACAGTGATGAAAATGAACCAATAGGAAAAATTTCTTATTGTTGCCAGGTGCTGGCCGGCAGATCTCGGCGGGCGCACTGCGCATGCGCCTGCCATTTTCTTCCCGGAAGAAGATGCTGACGGCAGGGGGACAGGATCGGGAGATAGGACCGGGGGATGCAGGAGGGTCCAGGGACACCTGAGGTACTGTGGGGGCTCTGGGGACTCCTTTTATCTTTCCTCTGATGTTCTAAATCATATGAGAGGAGAGAGAAATTAAATGGGAAATCTGATTTTTTTTTTTTTTTGCTGTCGCCGTTATTCCATGAATAACGGTGATCACAACACTGGGGTCAGTAAAACGGACCCGAATCATGTTCCCCCGAGAATTTCCAATGCTGGGGAGCGCTATAACCTTATTTCTCAGTGATGTTAAAAAGCGGCGCTGAGGAATTAGTACCTTAACTGCTGCCATTAAAAGGTGTATCGGCGGTCATTAAGGGGTTAAATAGTGAAAAATACGTCTGAAAAAAAAATTGATTTGTGAATAGTGATAAGTGAATTTGATCGGGTCCCTGGTTATTCAGCAAGCCATATCGCTTACCGAATAAGCTACGGCAGGAACCTGGATACCTGGAGCGCTCCCGATAATCAGCTGTTCGGCTCCGCAGCTGCATATGTCGCGGCTGTGTGACAGTCACAACATATGTATGCATAGCCTGTGTGTTGGGCTCTCCATGCATGTGTTGTGACTGTCACACAGCCGTGACACATGCAGCTGCGGAGCCGAACAGTTGATCAGCCGGCGCGCTCCAGGTATCCAGGTTCCCACTGTAGCCTATTCAGTAAGTGCTATAGCTTGCTGAATAACCAGGGACCCGATCAAATTCGCTCATCTCTATTTGTGACCCATAGCTTTTTCATTTTTACAGTGATGGAGCTGTAAACAGTGGATTTCAAATGCACTGCTGATTCTGAAGACATAATGATTAATTGAAAGTGGTTTATTGTCAGTCAGTAACGACTTCTTGTGGTTGTCCTGAGGAAGAGGTCATTGCTGTCTTTGAAACGAGTTGAAAATAAACCACTTTGAATTAACCATCTTGTCTTCGGATCTTGGAATCACCAGCGCATTTGACATCCACTGTTCCTGTTTTTTTAATGTAAGGGTTCATTTCTTTGCAGAGTCTTTAATGCTTTCATGAGCTTCTCAGAGTTGGGGATCTTTGAGGTGACAATTTGGGGAGAGCAGAGTAACCCAAGTAAGGTGTCTGCTCTTAGGAAGCACCATTAGTGGTGAAATGAAGCATTCTCGCACCAGCCTGTAGTTTAATAATCCATTTTATTTTCTCTGTAGTTTAGGATTGTGCTGTTGAAACGTCCTCTGAGTGGATTTATCATCATTATGACCTTAATGTATTCAACCTCTGCCCAGTATTGATTATTGGAAGACCATAATCAGAAAGATGAATTCATTTACCCCTCGTCAAAGCCAGAGACAAGAAGAACATTATAGATTTATCTTTTCCACAGAAGTTATGACAAGCAGTCACACGGGTGATTAATTGCTGTCTGAAGTCCTTACGGATCTGAGTTAAACATTTCCGATAAGAATGATGTTCCATTGTTCAGATGCAAGTTCATAAATGGCTAGTGGTAATGATGAGAAGGCTACGGCCAGTGCTACGTCCCTCGGGTCTGATCTCTGATTTCTCTGTAACTTCCAAGTGATGGTGTGACATGATCATTTATCAAGTAGAAGCTGCGTAAAAAGGAGCTGCTCCCTTTAGTAATAGTTACTGAAAGGCTGGAAAGTGAGAGCGCTTTATTAGAGACAGGAAGGCAATAAACAAGTAGAGCGTATCCAAAGAAGTAATCATATTTCACCGCAGGATTAGACTATTCTTACATAAACATACACTGGGACCAACGTGTTCTGGGTCATTTATCAAGTGAGAAGCAGTTAGCAAAAAAAATGCTCTGGAGTAGCAATATATTTATCACAGGCCGGTGCTACAAATTGTGCGTTTCTTTGTAATGTATCACTTTCTGCCTTCCCTGATGAACATTATTAATCTAAAAACCACAAAAATAAACCCTAATGCCCTAAGAGGTTTTTTTTCAATATGTTATGAAAATGGGAGTGAGGTCAGGGAACAGTGACATAGAGTTCACAAAATAGTTTTCTGTATAGATCATTTCAATTTATTTGCTTCTAAAGTGTAGAAAGTTGATTTGTAGTCAATTCAGTGTTGTTAAATTGGGAGCTTATCCGTGTATAATGGCAACCTGTCACTTAGCACATGTACCACCAAGGCTTAGTTTAATGCTGCCCTCATGTCCTTCAGGAGGAGACCGTTCTCTTGCATCTACCTTCACAAGCTGACTTAGATTAGATTTTTATTACATGATTACTTGTAACATTAACATTAGGATTGTATCACTGTCCTTACCAAAAGTAGTCATGGTACACCTGCTTGTTATTGCCAATGTCGGGCAATCATGTGGCAGCAGCTTACAAGGATATGATGAAGAAGTTAAGACCAAACATCAGAAAGAGAAAAATGTGATGTGGATGAAGCCATCAGACGTTCGTGGTTCACATGCTGGTACCATCTGTGTTTTCTATAGAAACAATTATTATTATTTAGCGGCGATCCATGGCAACTTGATGGATGAATGCTCTGTAGGAACATCGATCTTGTGTAAGCCTAGATAGGTCCACCAGGGTCTTCTCCGCTGTTATCTTGATAGTATCAAGCCATTGGGTTGCTGGTCTTCCTCTCTGCATTGTTCTGGCCACAACCATACTGATATGTGTAACTGATGTGCAATCATATAAAAATCATCCTTAAAACTATAGCCAAATGTTGACTGAACTGCAAGCCCCTGATTATCATGGCAGTCATAAATAATGATGAATCGTGTAGGGCTTGATTATATGTTCATATGCAGCGCAAGAGACTAGCTTTATTCATCTTACCAGCAGGCATCTAAATCTCTTAGGCTGAAGCCTGAATTCCTGGGTAAATGTGGATACCTCTCAGAAGACTGTATTTATGCCTAAGAGAGGCAGCAGCGTGAGACCACCTTATCGTTGGTTGCAGGGCATGCCTGTATTTGCCAAATTGTGTGCTAAGCATCTCAGTTTTTTCTTATTATCCAGAGCAGTATTACTATTCATATTTCATATATTCCATGTCTACATGTTTTAGCCCGACAGAGTACAACTTTTTTTGTATATTGTATACGGAGGTAGCTGCTACTAGTTTGCACCTGTTCACATTAGCTTGGAAGTGACAGTCAGTCTTTTGTTATTAAGTATCTACAGGACATCTGTCTATCTATTCTGAAGGTTCTGGTTGTGAATTTATTGTGCTTGGTTGATGAAATTTCCTGGTTCCATTGAGATGTGCGCGAGAAAAAAAACAGACAGCATAAGCATCTACATTTGGCTTTTATCCTAAGTTATATAGCAAGGCTCGTTAAATGGTCTATAGTGACTTGTAGAATCGCTACTTCCAATAGGTGGCACTAGACTTCAAGTCCTTTTCCTAACTGAAAAGGATACATGCATACTTGGTCACAAAGCACTCATGTTCTAATGCACTAATTTAACATATCCTCAGGTCACAAAGCATGCATATTCTAAGGCACTAAGCACGCATGTCGTCAGTCTCAAAGCACTCATGTTCTAAGGCACTAAGCACGCATGTCCTCCGTCTCAAAGCACTCATGTTCTAAGGCACTAAGCACGCATGTCCTCAGGTCACAAAGCATGCATGTTCTAAGGCACTAAGCACGCATGTCCTCAGGTCACAAAGCATGCATGTTCTAAGGCACTAAGCACGCATGTCCTCAGGTCACAAAGCATGCATGTTCTGAGGCACTAAGCACGCATGTCCTCAGGTCACAAAGCACTCATGTTCTAAGGCACTAAATGTACATGCCCTCAGGTCACAAATCATGCATGTTCTAAGGCACTAAGCACGCATGTCCTCAGTCTCAAAGCACTCATGTTATAAGGCACTAAGCACGCATGTCCTCCGTCTCAAAGCACTCATGTTCTAAGGCACTAAGCACGCATGTCCTCAGGTCACAAAGCATGCATGCTCTATGGCACTAAGCTCGCATGTCCTTGGTCACAAAGCATGCATGTTCTAAGGCACTAAGCATGCATGTCCTCAGGTCACAAAGCATGAATGTTCTAAGGCATTAAGCGTGCATGTCCTCAGGTCACAAAGCATGAATGTTCTAAGGCACGAAGCACGCATGTCCTCAAGTCACAAAGCACTCATGTTCTAAGGCACTAAGCACGCATGTCCTCAGGTCATAAAGCATGCATGTTTTAAGGCATTAAGCTCGCATGTCCTTGGTCACAAAGCATGCATGTTCTAAGCCACTAAACGTGCATGTCCTCGGTTACAAAGCATACATGTTCTAAGGCACTACGCACGCATGTCCTCAGGTCACAAAGCATGCATGTTCTAAGGGATTAAGCACGCATGTCCTCAGGTCAGAAAGCATGCATGTTCTAAGGCACTAAGCACGCATGTCCTCCGGTCACAAAGCATGCATGTTCTAACGCACTAAGCATGCATGTCCTTGGTCACAAAGCACTCGCGTTCTAAGGCACTAAGCGTGCAAGTCCTCAGGTCACAAAGCATGCAGGCTCTAAGGCACTAAGCATGCATGTCCTTGGTCACAAAGCACTAATGTTCTGAGGCACTAAGCGAACATGTCTTCAGGTCACAAAGCATGCATATTCTAAGGCACTAAGCACGCATGTCCTCGGTCTCAAAGCATGCATGTTCTATGGCACTAAGCGTACATGTCCTTGGTCACAAAGCATGCATGTTCTAAGGCACGAAGCACGCATGTCTGCAGTCAGAAAGCACGCATGTTCTAAGGCACTAAGCACGCATGTCCTCGGTCATAAAGCACTCATGTTCTAAGGCACTAAGCATGCATGTTCTAAGGCACTAAGCGCACGTCCTCAGGTCACAAAGCATGCAGGCTCTAAGGCACTAAGCATGCAGGTCCTTGGTCACAAAGCACTAATGTTCTGAGGCACTAAGTGAACCTGTCTTCAGGTCTCAAAGCATGCATGTTCTAAGGCACGAAGCACGCATGTCTGCAGTCAGAAAGCACGCATGTTCTAAGGCACTAAGCACGCATGTCCTCGGTCATAAAGCACTCATATTCTAAGGCACCAAGCATGCATGTTCTAAGGCACTAAGCGCACGTCCTCAGGTCACAAAGCATGCATGTTCTATGGCACTAAGCACGCATGTTCTAAGGCACTAAGCGCACATGTCCTCAGGTCACAAAGCACACATCCTCACGTCACAAGGCGCAGATATGCTCAAGACACAAAGTGCACTTGTTCTCAGATCACCAAGCTCTGATATCCATATGTCACAAAGCACTCATGACCTCAGGTAGATAGTTTCATGGTCAGGCCAATTCGTTCATTGTACCCTAATATTTTGTGCAGTAAATTAGTCAGAATCCAATAAAGCATCTGTGGCGCATGATAAAGATGGAAATTTGCAGCATGAAAATGCTGGTAACAAATGAAATGATTCAGCTTATATTATTTGTATTATGGAATCATACTGCAGAGAAAAAACAATGAGGCGATACTGACTTATAAGTGAAATTGTTATACTGTGACGAGAAGTGCATTGTTTTACTTAGGAAAGTGCGCAGTTACATTGAGGTAGTTGCTCCGTCTGCTTATACTTGTCTTTAACTTCTTCCTGTAGGATCTGGAATTTGTTCTGAAGCAATGGCCTCGGCTGTGGAGAATGGATCTTACTGGAAATCCAATCTGCCAGAAGCCAAAATATAGAGATAAAGTTATCATCATCTCAAAGGCTCTAGGTAAATGTAGATATTGTTTACAAGAAAGCTTTAAATGATAGAAAATTAATATGGTTAATAACATATTAAGATATTTAGATGTATTTGATTTTTCTACCTTCAATGACCATACAGTTTTCTCTTTTTACGCTTTTGTTTTTTCCTCCCCTTCTTCCAAGAGCCATAACTTTTTTTTTTTTTTTTAATTTTCCATCGACAGTTTTGTGTGAGGACTTTTTTTTGTGGGACAAGTTGCATTTTTGAATGATATCATTCATCTTTTTTATATTGTGCTGAAAAACACTAAAAAAATTCCAAGTGGGGTGAATTGGGTAAAATGTAATGCCGCCATTGTTTTGGGGGTTTTGTTTTTACCTGCCAGTATAAGTCTTCAGGTTAGTATGATTATGGCGAAGCTGAGCTTATCATATTGTGATAGTTAAAATAATAATTCAGAACTTTAAAAAAAAAAAGTGCATTTGTGTCATCTTCTTATTTCTGCGCTGATATGACAATTATTTTTTACACTATTTGAGGTATTATACGTTAATCACTTTTTATTTTTATTGCATTTTTTAGACATGTATGGTTATTGAAAAACAGCAGTTCAATTTTTAACGTGTTTTAAATTATATATTGCCATATTTAACTATTACAGACACAACATTGCCAAATATGTTTATTTCTATTTTGTTTATTTTAGAACTGGGAAAAGGGGGTTGATTAAACTTTTAAATATTTATTTTCTTAATATTTGTTAGCGATTTATTTTTTTACACCTCATTTTTATTTCTTAGTAGACTTTTTTATATACTGCAGTTCAACAATGTTGCAGTATGTAAAAAAAAAACTGCACTCTCCTATGAAGCCCAGTCACTGACAGGGCTTCTTAGGAGAACCAAAATGGCAGTAACAGGAGCCCACCTGCACCCAACGATCGCTTTGTTGGGAGGGTGGGGGGCACGACTGCAGATGCACACATTACCAACTAATGTTCAGCCGGCACAGACTTTATTATTATAATTATTATTATTATTTATTTATATATTCACAGAAAAGAAAAAATGTCTTTGGGGACCTATATTGTTAAAAAACTCACAGAAAAAAATCCCCTATGCTCAATAGATAAAAATGACCTTTTATTAATTAATTTATTAAAATCCAAAAATTGGTGCACTACACAAACCATCACCATGACAACAACATACCATAGGAAAGACCAGGGTGGTGCCTACCCCTGCATTCCACTATATCCCTCCTACCCCTAACGGGCCCTAATGAGATGGGATAAGATTGTCTTAATCATACATAACAAACCCCAATCATTTGTTTAGTCCACATTGATAAGGTGGCAGATCTCTGATTGCATCTATCCTGCCCCTACCTGTCAGCGGAGGTTGACACCCTATTTTAGTACGCCAATGGCGCCCCCGCTCCTCGACAGCTATCCTCTATCCCAGGGCTCCCCAACCTATAGCTCGGGAGCCACATGTGGCTTGCGGCCCCATGAATTGTGGCTCACGACTGTCTGCCAGCTTGATGCTGAGTAGATTACACAAGAAGGCTTGGCTGAGTAGATTACACAAGAAGGAAAACACACAGCAAGTCAGCAGGATCTAGGAGCATGAAACAACCTACATGGTGAGCTGCAGCATGTGCTACATGTTCACAGATTGACCAGAAGAAGAATCAAATTTCACCTGTCAGAAGTGTAGACTAGTGGCCCTTTTAGAAGAAAAGGTGCGGGGTCTGGAAGAAAGAATAGCAACTTTGAAACTCATCAAAGAGAATGAAGACTTTCTAGACAGAACAGAAGCATCTCTACTGGTCACAGAAGGTGAAAAAAGTGTCAGAGAACCTCCAAAAGCAGATGAGTGGAAGCATGTGACCAAAAGAAGCAAGAAGACCATGGAGAAATCACCAACCACACAACTGAAGAACCGATATCAAATCTTTGTAGAGGATGAAGATGGCACACCTAAGGATGAAGCAATACCAGCAAGCAAAAAAGAAAAGGGCACACAGCAACAAGTGACAGCAAAAAGTACAGCCAAGAAGCAACGAAGAGTGGTGGTGGTGGGAGACTCACTACTGAGAGGCACAGAAGCAGCCATCTGCAGACCGGACATAACTGCAAGAGAAGTATGCTGCCTTCCAGGTGCGATGATCAAGGATGTGACCGATAGGATACCAAAGCTCTTCAGCTCCAAGGACGTCCACCCATTTCTTCTGATACATGTTGGCACCAATGACACGGCAAGGAAGGACCTACCGACAATCTGCAAAGACTTTGAAGAGTTGGGGAAGAAAGTAAAGGAACTGGATGCACAGGTAGTTTTTTCTTCTATCCTTCCAGTAGACGGGCATGGCACCAGGAGATGGAACAGGATCCTTGATGCAAACAACTGGCTAAGACGATGGTGCAGACAACAAGGATTCGGATTCCTGGACCACGGTGTGAATTACTGGTACGATGGACTCCTCGCCAGAGACGGACTACACCTCAACAAACCTGGGAAACACACATTCGCCAGAAGACTCGCTACACTCATAAGGAGGGCGTTAAACTAGAAGAAGAGGGGACGGGAAGAAAAACATTAGACTTGAACAAAGAAAACCCAGGAAAACATACTCAGATGGGAGGTAAGAACATTTCTAAAACAATCCACAGCGAGGAGATTGGAACAAAACAAAATCCTCTAAACTGCATGCTCGCAAACGCCAGAAGCCTGACAAACAAGATGGAAGAACTAGAAGCAGAAATATCTACAGGTAACTTTGACATAGTGGGAATAACCGAGACATGGTTAGATGAAAGCTATGACTGGGCAGTTAACTTACAGGGTTACAGTCTGTTTAGAAAGGATCGTAAAAATCGGAGAGGAGGAGGGGTTTGTCTCTATGTAAAGTCTTGTCTAAAGTCCACTTTAAGGGAGGATATTAGCGAAGGAAATGAGGATGTCGAGTCCATATGGGTTGAAATTCATGGAGGGAAAAATGGTAACAAAATTCTCATTGGGGTCTGTTACCCCCAAATATAACAGAAACCATGGAAAGTCTACTTCTAAAGCAGATAGATGAAGCTGCAACCCATAATGAGGTCCTGGTTATGGGGGACTTTAACTACCCGGATATTAACTGGGAAACAGAAACCTGTGAAACCCATAAAGGCAACAGGTTTCTGCTAATAACCAAGAAAAATTATCTTTCACAATTGGTGCAGAATCCAACCAGAGGAGCAGCACTTTTAGACCTAATACTATCTAATAGACCTGACAGAATAACAAATCTGCAGGTGGTCGGGCATCTAGGAAATAGCGACCACAATATTGTGCAGTTTCACCTGTCTTTCACTAGGGGGACTTGTCAGGGAGTCACAAAAACACTGAACTTTAGGAAGGCAAAGTTTGACCAGCTTAGAGATGCCCTTAATCTGGTAGACTGGGACAATATCCTCAGAAATAAGAATACAGATAATAAATGGGAAATGTTTAAGAACATCCTAAATAGGCAGTGTAAGCGGTTTATACCTTGTGGGAATAAAAGGACTAGAAATAGGAAAAACCCAATGTGGCTAAACAAAGAAGTAAGACAGGCAATTAACAGTAAAAAGAAAGCATTTGCACTACTAAAGCAGGATGGCACCATTGAAGCTCTAAAAAACTATAGGGAGAAAAATACTTTATCTAAAAAACTAATTAAAGCTGCCAAAAAGGAAACAGAGAAGCACATTGCTAAGGAGAGTAAAACTAATCCCAAACTGTTCTTCAACTATATCAATAGTAAAAGAATAAAAACTGAAAATGTAGGCCCCTTAAAAAATAGTGAGGAAAGAATGGTTGTAGATGACGAGGAAAAAGCTAACATATTAAACACCTTCTTCTCCACGGTATTCACGGTGGAAAATGAAATGCTAGGTGAAATCCCAAGAAACAATGAAAACCCTATATTAAGGGTCACCAATCTAACCCAAGAAGAGGTGCGAAACCGGCTAAATAAGATTAAAATAGATAAATCTCCGGGTCCGGATGGCATACACCCACGAGTACTAAGAGAACTAAGTAATGTAATAGATAAACCATTATTTCTTTATTTTTAGGGACTCTATAGCGACAGGGTCTGTTCCGCAGGACTGGCGCATAGCAAATGTGGTGCCAATATTCAAAAAGGGCTCTAAAAGTGAACCTGGAAATTATAGGCCAGTACGTCTAACCTCTATTGTTGGTAAAATATTTGAAGGGTTTCTGAGGGATGTTATTCTGGATTATCTCAATGAGAATAACTGTTTAACTCCATATCAGCATGGGTTTATGAGAAATCGCTCCTGTCAAACCAATCTAATCAGTTTTTATGAAGAGGTAAGCTATAGGCTGGACCACGGTGAGTCATTGGACGTGGTATATCTCGATTTTTCCAAAGCGTTTGATACCGTGCCGCACAAGAGGTTGGTACACAAAATGAGAATGCTTGGTCTGGGGGAAAATGTGTGTAAATGGGTTAGTAACTGGCTTAGTGATAGAAAGCAGAGGGTGGTTATAAATGGTATAGTCTCTAACTGGGTCGCTGTGACCAGTGGGGTACCGCAGGGGTCAGTATTGGGACCTGTTCTCTTCAACATATTCATTAATGATCTGGTAGAAGGTTTACACAGTAAAATATCGATATTTGCAGATGATACAAAACTATGTAAAACAGTTAATACAAGAGAAGATAGTATTCTGCTACAGATGATCTGGATAAGTTGGAAACTTGGGCTGAAAGGTGGCAGATGAGGTTTAACAATGATAAATGTAAGGTTATACACATGGGAAGAAGGAATCAATATCACCATTACACACTGAATGGGAAACCACTGGGTAAATCTGACAGGGAGAAGGACTTGGGGATCCTAGTTAATGATAAACTTACCTGGAGCAGCCAGTGCCAGGCAGCAGCTGCCAAGGCAAACAGGATCATGGGGTGCATTAAGAGGTCTGGATACACATGATGAGAGCATTATACTGCCTCTGTACAAATCCCTAGTTAGACCGCACATGGAGTACTGTGTCCAGTTTTGGGCACCGGTGCTCACGAAGGATATAATGGAACTAGAGAAAGTACAAAGGAGGGCAACAAAATTAATAAAGGGGATGGGAGAACTACAATACCCAGATAGATTAGCGAAATTAGGATTATTTAGTCTAGAAAAAAGACGACTGAGGGGCGATCTAATAACCATGTATAAGTATATAAGGGGACAATACAAATATCTCGCTGAGGATCTGTTTATACCAAGGAAGGTGACGGGCACAAGGGGGCATTCTTTGCGTCTGGAGGAGAGAAGGTTTTTCCACCAACATAGAAGAGGATTCTTTACTGTTAGGGCAGTGAGAATCTGGAATTGCTTGCCTGAGGAGGTGGTGATGGCGAACTCAGTCGAGGGGTTCAAGAGAGGCCTGGATGTCTTCCTGGAGCAGAACAATATTGTATCATACAATTATTAGGTTCTGTAGAAGGACGTAGATCTGGGGATTTATTATGATGGAATATAGGCTGAACTGGATGGACAAATGTCTTTTTTCAGCCTTACTAACTATCTTACTATGTTACTATGTTACTATTATGCATTAGGTCCAGGTCTATCAAACAGGTATGAAGACCACATCTCAAAATGGTAAATTCTGTGAGTAGCCCTGCACAGAATTGTATATCTGGATGCACATTTACTGGTCTTGGGGGTTTAGGGATGTTTTAGGTATGGTACGCTGGAGGTTTGTACAACCTGTTAGAGGAGGTGCTCAAAGCTGGATATGACAGTGTGATGGGAGAATACTGAATGGGGGTATTGTGGGAACCCCTGGATCTCAGTGTACTGCTCTGGAGTGATTTCTGTGGAAAAGCTTTGGTTATCATTATACCTGTAATGGGGGCTTTGGTTGACACTACTTTGAAGGGGGTGGGAGCTGGATGTGGCTCGCGACCCTCTCTCAGTGCTGAATGTGGCTCGCGACCCTCTCTCTAAGCTGAATGTGGCTCTCAAGGTCAGCAAGGTTGGGGACCACTGCTCTATCCTGTCCCTTATCAGGCGGTTGAGGGCAAAAAATATATTAAGGTGCTATAGTGCTTTGAGGTGTAAAAAAAGTGCTCCTCAGGATTACTTATGTATATGTATGTCCGGATCCCATTAACATGATACTCATTCACAGTGCATATACACAAGACACAGTGTGATTTGATAATACATAATTTTGGATACCGGATCCAGTCTTACATATAACCAGATCCCCTTGATATACTACTCATTTCCAATGCATATATACAAGACAAAATACTAATTGGTGATTTGATGATACATAACCTAAAACCAATCAGCATATCAACTGTTGAAATACCGGACAACTCCCTTGGAAACACAAAATGTCTGTCACCTATATACTCAAGTATATCCTATCCCTTGTACACTCGACGCTTTTCCCCTCAATAAATACATGAGGTTCATCAAGAGCAAAAAAAATTGCCAATGGGTTACTTAGCTTCTCATACTTGATAGGTTCTAGCTGATACAATCCTCAGCATCTCAGGGCAGGTCCCCTCTTGATATGATGCCTCGGGGCTGAGGATTGTATCGGCTAGAACCTATCAACTACGAGAAGCTAAGTAACCCTTTGGCAATTTTTTTTGCTCCTGATGAACCTCATGTATTTGAGGGGAAACGCATCGAGTGTACAAGGGATATACTTATGAGTATATAGGTGACAGACATTTTGTGTTTCCAAGGGATTTGTCCAGTATTTCAACAGTTGATATGCTGATTGGTTTTAGGTTATGTATCATCAAATCACCAATTAGTATTTTGTCTTGTATATATGCATTGGAAATGAGTAGTATATCAAGGGGATCTGGTTATATGTAAGACTGGATCCGGTATCCGAAATTATTATTATCAAATCATACTGTGTCTTGTGTATATGCACTGTGAATGAGTATCATGTTAAGGGGATCCGGACATACATATACATAAGTAATCCTGAGGAGCACTTTTTTACACCTCAAAGCACTAAAGCACCTTAATATATTTTTTGCCCTCAACCGCTTGAAAAGGGACAGGATAGAGGATAGCCGTCGAGGAGCGGGGGCGCCATTGGTGTACTAAAATAGGGTGTCAACCTCCGCTGATAGGTAGGGGCAGGATAGATGCAATCAGAGATCTGCCACCTTATCAATGTGGTCTAAACAAATGATTGGGGTTAATAATAATAATAATAATCTTTATTTTTATATAGCACTAACATATTCCGCAGCGCTTTACAGTTTTGCACACATTATCATCGCTGTCCCATTGGGGCTCACAATCTAAATTCCCTATTAGTATGTCTTTGGAGTTTGTTATGTATGATTAATACAATCTTATCCCATCTCATTAGGGCCCGTTAGGGTTAGGAGGGACAGACAATGGTGAGCGGGGGCGCCACTTGCGCAGGTGTTAGGGTGCCAACCTCTGCTGGCAGGTAGGGTGCATATAGTGGAGTGCAGGGGTGGGCACCACCCTGGTCTTTCCTATGGTATGTTGCTGTCATGGTGATGGTTTGTGTAGTGCACCAATTTTTGGATTTTAATAAATTAATTAATAAAAGGTAATTTTTATCTATTGAGCACAGGGGATTTTTTCTATTTATTTATATAGCACCATTAATTCCATGGTGCTGTACATGAGACGGGGTTACATCAAAATACAAATATCACTTAGAGTAAACAAACTAACAGTGACAGACTGATACATTGGGAAGAGGACCCTTCCCTTGCGGGCTTACATTCTACAGAATTATGGGGAAGGAGACAGTAGGTCGAGGGTTGCAGTAGCTCCGATGGTGTTGAGGTAGCCGTGTGGTCATTACAGGCTGTAAGCTTCTTTGAAGAGGTGGGTTTTCAGGTTTCTTTTGAAGAATCCAAATGTGGTGGATAACCGGACGTGTTGGGGCACAGAAGTTCAGAGGATGGGGGATATTCGGGAGAAGTCTTGGAAGCGATTGGGTGAGGAGCGAATGAGCGTGGAGGAGGGAAGGAGGTCTTGGGAGGACCGGAGATTACATGATGGAAGATATTAAGAGATTAGTTCGGAAATGTATGGAGGAGAAAGGTTATGGATGGCTTTGTAGGTCAGTGTTAGAAGTTTAAACTGGATATGCTGGGAAATTGGGAGCCAGTGAAGGGATTTGCAAAGAGGGGAAGCAGGAGTGTAGCGAGGAGAGAGATTAGTCGGGCAACAGAGTTAAGGATGGACTGGAGGGGTGCGAGAGTGTTAGCAGTGAGGTCACAGAGGAGTATGTTGCAGTAGTCGAGGTGGGAGATGATTAGGGCATGCACAAGCATTTTGGTAGAGTGAGGGTTGAGAAAAGGACGGATTCTGGAAATATGTTTGAGCTGGAGTTCGACAGGAGGTGGCGAGAGCTTGGATGTGCGGTTTGAAGGACAGGGCAGAGTCCAGCGTTACTCCGAGGCAGCGGATTTTGAGGGGGGGGGGGTGGAAAGTGTGATTTCATTTATTTTGATAGATAGATTAGGTAGGGAAGATATGCGATATGGAGGAAATAGGCCTCCATAGAAAGGGTGAATATTCATTACCTTAATGAGTGGGGGACACGTGATTTTTCAGCTGGAAGACTGTCACTGGAAGGAGATGCAGCGAGGGATCGCAGGGAAGGTATGTAGGCTGCTCTAACTGTGCGTGCTATAAGAGAAATGAATATTCACTGCCAGCGCAGTGAATATTCATTTTTGTTTAGCAGAGGGCACAGTTGCAGCTGCCAGCTCCTGCCTCCTGTCCCCCTCCCCCTCTGTCTTTCTGGGACAATGAATCCTGTATAAGCCGAGGGGGCGTTTTCAGCACACAAAAAATGTGCTGAAAAACTCGGCTTATACACCAGTATATTCAGTATTTGATTTTATAAGCAATTACGTACATTATAGTACAAACATAATAATAAAACAGTTTAACCATTAAAGTTTATATAGTCCTATACCTGCCAAGGTAATCCATGCCAAACAAAGTTATCAATTTTATTCAAATGAAGAAATTCCCAAACATAAATAAATACAGGGATTATACCAAAACTAGTATTGGTTGTATGTTCACTAACAACATGCTTACGAACAGAAAATAATTGATATCTATATCTCCTCAACATACAATATTTAAAAAGCCGAAATAGCCAAACTGTCTAGTACAGTTATTCTGAGTAGGTCCACAGATGCCACCTCAAGGGTGACCAGCCACCGTTCCCATATATTTATAAACTTTTTTTTTTAATTGAGTTCTTTTTAATGTACCATATATAGTCATGTATAAGCCAAGGCACCTAATTTTGCCATGAAAAACTGGGAAACTTATTGACTCGAGTATAAGCTGGGTATGCATTATCCCCTAATCCCTATTCTGGTATGCATGGTTCTTCATCCTCATCCTTGTGTGCTTGGTTCCTTATTCCCATCCTTGTAGGCATGGCTCCTTATCCCCATCTTTTTATGCATGGCTCCTTATTCCCATCGTTGTCTGCATGGTTCTTCATCCCCATCCTTGTATGGCCCCCCCATGAGAAAAGCCTAAAAAAACAATCTACTTACCTTCCCTGCGCGCCCTCGCAGCATTTTGTTCCAGTGCCAGCAGCTTCTGCAGCCGAGTGATCACGTGTCTCCGCTCATAAGGTAATGAATATTCACCTCTCTCCACGCCTATAGGAGTGGAGAGAGGTGAATATTCAATACCTTAATGAGTGGGCACCTGTGATAGCTGGCAGCTGCTTTGAAAACGGCGACTTCTGCTGACACTGTGCTCGCGCTTCAAGAGAAATGAATGTTCACTGCAAGTGCAGTGAATATTAATTTCTTTTTAGCAGCAGGCACAGGCTTTAGCCGCAGCTGCCGGCTCCTGCCTCCCCCGCTGTCTCCTGGGACAATGACTCGTGTATAAGCCGAGGGGGGCATTTTCAGCACAAAAATATGTGCTGAAAAACTCAGCTTATACAGGAGCATATACGGTATGTACCTCTCTCCAGTCATATGGTATTATTAATTTTACCTTTCAATTTCTCCAATGTTGGGTTATTACAGTCTAGCTAGTGCAATGTTAACAATTTCCTGGCCAGTAACCATATTCTCAGAATGGCAGTAGTCACAGGGGATCTTAAATCTACCACCAACCCTAGAAGGTGCAGTATGCACACCCTAGGATCAAGTTGTATGTGTATCCTGAATACTCGTTTAATCAGGGCGGTCACCCCCACCCAGTAGTGGCCTATATGAACTCATTCGCATAGCATATGCATCAGATCGGCCCCATCCATACCACATCTCTAGACATGAGTCTTCAGTCTGAGCCCCAATTTTAAACAATATATTAGGTGTCTTATATACCCTGTGGATAAGGAAAATTTGGGACATTCTCTGGGACTCGGATAAAGATACTATAGGTGTTGTTTCTAGTATTTCATTCCATTGTCCTTCAGATATGGGGCCAACATCCTCTTCCCACATTGATCTGACCAACATGGGATGCTTATCTAGATATAACAGTAATAATATCCTGTAAATGGAGGAAATAAGGCCCTTTGTATTAGATGCTGTAGCAATTAAACCTAAGATATAGTGATTAGTGATAGCTACCTTAGTATTCTTAATTTGTGTCTGGAAGGCATGACGAGCTGCAAACACTGATAGAAGGTTCTATGTGGAATGCCAAACGCAGAGCAAATCTGATCAAAACTTTGGATTGATCCATCACGTATTACTTGGGTCAATAGCAAAATCCCTCTGCGATCCCATTCACAGAAGCCCTCTAGTTTAGCTATTTCGCTTAGTTTAGAATTGTGCCACAAAGGGGAATAGTTGGTAAATCTTTTGATATGGAGAATGTCCTTGCCCCTATCCCAGATTTTATAAATCAAATTTAGAGTGTGAACCTATTGCATTTCTAAGTGTTTTCTATGTAAGGCAAATAAACTAGGGTACAGTAATTTCTAATTGGGCCTCTGGAAATGTTGAAACACATGCTGGTACATATTTGCATTTAGACGTCTTTATCTGTTTACAAGTCCTTACTCATGATCATGATGAATATGTATGACTGCTAAGTCACATCATACACTGTATCTCTTCACAATAGAAATTCTGGATGGTAGAGAAATCAAGGAAATGGCCCGGCAGTTCTTACTGAACTGGAAAGCTTCAAAAGATGCCAGGAAGAAAAGCAGAGAAGAGGATATGGCTGGTCTATTGGAGTTTCAGCATATGTGTAAGTCATGTCATAGTAATTAGCTCATGATAGTAATGGATATCTGTACTTATATGTAAAATTGTGGTATAGTTACGGCCCAAAACATCTGCGTGTCTCTGCGCTTTGGTTAGTTGTGAGATTAAAGGTACCTTCACACTGAGCAACTTTCCAACGAGAACGACAGCGATCCGTGACGTTGCAGCGTCCTGGATAGCGATCTCGTTGTGTTTGACACGCAGCAGCGATCTGGATCCCGCTGTGCCATCGCTGGTCGGAGCTAGAAGTCCAGAACTTTATTTCGTCGCCAGGTCAGCGTGATTCGTCATGTTTAACAGCAAAAGCAACGATGCCTGCAATGGTTTTTCATGGAGCTAACAACCAGCGAGAATGATAAGTACGTTACTGGATCGCTCCTGCAACATTCAGCTGTTGCCGGTGTTTGACGTCTCCTAGCGACCTAAACAGCGACGCTGCAGCGATCGGCTCATTGTCTATATCGCTGCAGCGTCGCTTAATGTGACGCTACCTTAAGAAACACTGTAATTCCCCCACTGATTTAACCCTTATATAGAAGTATCTTTCTAAATACCTCGAATTGTCCACTCTGCCTGTGAGTGGCGCTATCGCTGACCGCTCACTTGGCATCGCGTGACCCCGTCTACAGCCTCCGCTGACTTCTGCTGATGTCACGTCAAGTGCCATAATCTTTTGCTTCACACGGGCATACTTCTATAAAAGGGTTAAATTGATGGGGGAATTATAGTATTTCTTAATCTCACAAATGGCGCAATAATTTTAATTGAAGTAAACTACAAAGTGGTTTGATTTTTAAAAATGGATTTTATTAGGTAATTTTAGTAAAAGGATAATTCCCACAAGCGGATGTAGTGTGGGGGCACACGCATGACCTCTGCTTCTCTTATCTTATCAGACTGCCAAGTGTTGTACACTGTTTTTTTCTAGCAGCCCCAAAGGCAATGAATGGAGCAGAGGTTGAGCATGCCCATCTCCTCTGCATTCAGACTTGGCTCTGCATCCTCTATGGATATGAAATGACTTTTCTGACTTTTCTATTGTGGGACTATGTCAGGGATGGGGAATTTTTTTTTTTGTCTCCCAAGGGCCATTTGTATATTTTTATCATCCATGGGGGCCATACAAATCATGATAACTTTGCCCACAAAGTACGGTATGTCCTGACGCTGGTACTGGTGTCAGGATGTAAACTTTCATTGCACGTACCTGAACACTGGTTCAGTAGTGAACACGGCATGTGTGTGCTCACAGAACAAGAAGAAATTAATGGGCCGACATTAATTGGGCTAACAAAAAATGCTGCCGGCCCAAGCACTGCGGTCCCCGGAAATCTGCCCGGGGTCCAGATAAAGATCATTGAGTGCCATAAATGGCCCGTGGGCCTGAGGTTCCCCACCCCGGACTATGCCTTTAATGAAAGAACGCCTGAGAGAACCTTTCATCAAATGTTACATGTTGAACTAGGCACACAATGTAATAGTGGAATAAAAGATTTGAGTTTTTTCTTAATTTTGCCTCTCAGTTGCGGAGGTATTAGCAATGAAAGTATTTGGCACTTAATGAGTTATCTTTATTTAAGTCCGCTTGAGTGTTATCATTGGTGATGTGTGCTTCTTCTCCCTGCATGACTTACTATGTTAACTTTATTAATATTATAACTCGTTAGGTGTTAAATTCTTGATTGCTTATATCTCCACATAGGAGAGGTGAAATTAAAAAATAAAAACTTTTTATTCGGCATCCACCATTACATCGTGTGTCCAGTCCAACATGAAAAGTTTGGTGAAAGGTTTTCTTTTATAGCCAAGTCCCTTTTAGTAGTCATTTTGTATGCTTCAAGTTTAGAGTTATTCCTATTTCCCATATGTAATAAACCTTACGTTTAATTTCAAGATTGTAAGTATATTCCTCGAAAATCTTTTCTTTTTATTTTTTTAATCTTTTATTTTTTATATAGCGCTAACATATTCCGCAGCGCTTTACAGTTTTGCACACATTATCATCACTGTCCCTGATTGGGCTCACAATCTAGAATCCCTATCAGTATGTCTTTGGAAAATGCTAAAATATGGCGGCAAAAACAAGCAAACAAAAGTCCACTGCACACAGAGCACTTTGGGCAAGTTCAGGAACATAATATATCCATGTAAAGTTACAAAGGTGTAAGAAATTTGTTGAAATTATTCAGTGTCCATTAACCCCTTAAGGATGCAGCCTATTTTTGTTCTCGCTTTCTCCTCCCCGTTTTCAGAGAGCGATAGGTTTTTATTTTTCCATTGCATGTAGAAAAGCCGCGGAGACACCATCACGTGTTTCTCAACGCAAGCAATAAATAGCCAGGTCTTTCACCGGGAAGGAACAACCACGGGAAGGGCAGCATCCAAAAAAAAAAACCACCTATGCCAAAACATGGTATCCATCCACAGACAGCTGTTTGTAGGAAACTGGCTATTAGGATTTGTTTTGGCATAGGTGGTTTTCCTTTTTGGATGCTGCCCTTCCCATGGTTGTTCCTTCCCAGTGAAAGACCTGGCTATTTATTGCTTGCGTTGAGAAACACGTGATGGTGTCTCCACGGCTTTTCTACATGCATTTGCATATTTCCCATAAGGGATGGGGGCAGTGTTCTGGATCACTGCGTTGAGAAACACGTGATGGTGTCTCCATGGTGTTGGATGTTTTGATCTCCCCGAGGTCATTCATCCTTATGTTTATAGTTTATTTTTCCATTGACATAGACCTATAAATGGCTGATTGATACTGTGAGAGGCAGATGCCTGCTATGTAATCTGCCTGTATCTGTCCTGTGTGCAGTGGGCTCACGCCCTGAGCCATCTCTGTAAGCCCTGACTTGCTCCATGACCTGTATATCCATCATGAGCATTAAGGGGTTAAATTGAACTACACAGCAAAGTTTAAAAGGAACCTTTCACCAGGTTTTCCCCATATAAAGTACAGCCAGCATCTGTAAGCCCTCTGTTGTAGCATTGTAGTTTGCTATACCTATCCAATCCTCTCTGCAAGGCACAACAAGTAGCTTTTACTGTACTCATAGATGGCACGGTGCGGTCCGATGGATGTCTCTGGTCTTGATCCAGCGCCTCCTCTCCTTCGCTGTCCTCCTTCCCTGCTTCATGTGGATGACAAATCCTACATCATCCGCAGTGTTCTCCATTGTGCTCCCCCTGTCAAGGGAAGAGCAAAGTACTGTAGTGCTCATGCGCAAGGAAAGGCCAAAGAGCGCCGATGAACCGTAGTTAAAGTTGGCGCATGCGCAGTAGAGTACTTTGCTTTGCCCTTGGCAGTGCAGAGAGAAGTGGTCCATTCACAATAACGTAAGGGAAGCACGGTGATGACGTGTAATCCACATGAAGGAGGACAGCCATCGTAAGAGAAGAGGAGGCTCTGGATCAAGACTAGAGATGCCCATTGGACTGGACAGTAATGTATGTAAGTATAATAAGAGCTATTCTTTGTTCCTTGCAGAGCGGATTGTGACATATATAACCATGTTGTAACAGAAGACTGAAAGATGCTGGCAGTACTTTATATAAGTTAAACCTGGTGACAAGTTCTCTTTAATCAGATTTTTTTTATTCTTTATAACAGGTGGTGTGGAACATCCTCAGCACATCTTGCCCATCCAGAATCAGAGATATGTAGAAAAAGATAAACCGAAATACTTCCTTATGGCTCCAATGCAAAATGATCACAGACAAAGTCATCTACAGAAAACAGTGGCAAAGAAAACCATTAATATTAGGGAAGACATACGGTGAGCCACCCGTTAATTAGATTTTATATTCTTACATTTTATTGTATTTTCATTATCACTATATGTGTGCACCGATGTACAGGTTGAGCAGGTGCCAATTCAGTGTGCATTGCGGCAAAAAATGTTTTCTTTGTGCCAAGGTGCGCTACACAATTTGCGTAATGTGGCCGCTCTGATGCAAGAGGAATGAAAAGCTGCACGACGCTGTGAAAAAAATCCTGATTGTACTTGGTGTTGTTTTTTCTAATTAAAAAGAGTGTCAGAAATCATCAGTAAAGAAGTCACGATCTGAACAATTTAAAAAGTTGATTCAGCTTGTTAGGCAAATAAATATGACTTCTACACAACGTTATATTTTTCAAAAGACTTGTATGGCTGCGCATGTTTTGATTATCGGATGCACCGTCGGCATGTTGCAATTTTTTTTCCCTCCTGCTGAATCGGCATGCGAAAAAAGTCGCTAATTGGCTCTGCCCCATAGTTAACATTGGCTGAGTGCTATAAAACATCGAATACCACTCGGCTGTGTTATACACTCATGTGAGCGAGCCTTTAGGCATATTCACATATCATATCTGTATGAAATTTCAGTGTTCTGTCCGATTGCTTTTTCTTTTATGTCAAACAGCACACGGATCCGTAGAATTTCATAGATCTATACACTCATCCGTGAACATCATGGTTCCAAGTGTAAGATCTTTGAGACTTTCAGCAGGTTTTCCATTGGCTTGGGGAAAAAAAACATTTATTTATTCAGTGAAAAAAAAAAAATGGACGAGAGAAAAAACGAATGGAGCATGGATGTCACATTGTAGAAGGATCATCTTTATTCTCATTTGCACAAGGAAAGACTAGAAGCAATGGGATGAAACTGATTGGGAGGAGACACAGATTAGATATTACATAAAACTTTTTGACAGTGAGGTCGGTCAATGAGTGGAACAGGCTGCTACAAGAGGTGGTGAGTTCTCCTTCCGTGGAAGTCTTCAAACAGAGGCTGGACATATATCTGGGATGATTTAGTGAATCCTTCTTTGAGCAGGGAGTTGGACCAGATGACCCAGGAGGTCCCTTCCAACTCTACCATTCTATGATTCTATCATAACTAGCAGGATACCTGAGAAAAAGACAGTCCATTTCTCCATCGTCTCATTGGGGGACACAGGACTGTGGGGTGTATGCTATTGCCGCCAGGAGGCTGACACTAAGTAGACAAAAAAAAAGTTAGCTCCTCCTCCATAGTATACATCTTGACACTGGCCCTGACAGCTCCAGTTTATGCTTAGTGTCCGTAGGAGGCACATCTCTGGGTTTTCCCAGATACATTCTACCTTGAGGATAAGATAGGGGCGACGGACCTTTTTGAAGGGGTCCGATCTCCCCAAACCAACAACGGGCGAGCACGTGTGAGTGTCGCCTCCACGTATCCTTTCCCGCGACGTGGGATTGTCGGACTAAAAACCTGACCACCCTGAGGTAACGAAACCCTAGGTTGTACAGGCATTCATGCATTGTCCGTGCAGCCTCCACTTCAATCACCAATGCATTGACTGCGGTGCTTAAAGGAGGCAGACAGTCCCTCTCCTCACCTTCTGAAGGGTGAAGGAGTTAGGGTGCCTGCACCGTCTTTTCCCATATGTATATATATATTTATATATATATATATATATATATATATATATATATATATATATATATATTTATATGTGGATTTACGTGTATGCCTCTTTGCTAACCTTGTGTGTTGTCAGAGGCTGCGGGGGGGGGCTCCTGCTTCAATGCGTGGTCTCAGGTGGTAAAACGCCATGCTGCACTCAGCGCGGTGCCGGTTCCAGGTTGTCTCCATAGCTAAAGCACGGGCGGAAGTCCTGCCCCTAGCAACTTTCTTCCGGCGGCCCGCTGCATCATGGTCACTGTAGTTCCCTGCAGGATCATGGGCGGAAGTTCCGCCCCTGGCAACTTTCTTCCGGCGGCACGCTGCATCATGGTCGCTGTAGTTTCCTGCAGGGTCGTGGGCGGAAGTTCCGCCCCCTTCGGCGGCGCGTACTTCCGGTTTCGCGCTCCCAGCGTTTCTAGGAGAGCGCAGGTATGGGTAAAATCAAGTCCCCTGCTTTGGCCTTTGCACAATCCTTATGGCGGCTCCTCCCCCTTTTCATGATCTTCATAAGGGAGGTTTTCTCTGCTCAGAGCTCGGTTTAGTGTGGTGCTCAGAACCGACGGGGACACAGGACTGGGGTAAGTGCTACTTCCCTCAGCCTGACAGCAGTTTTTTGTTCTAGACCCAGTAGCTCATAAGGCGTTTCATAGCAGCAATAGTCATCATGTCTAGAAGGACTAAGTCTCACACAGTCCTGTATACCTCATGCATTACTTGCCTGGCTTCTTTTCCGCATTCGCAAACTAGCCATTTCTGTGAAACTTGCAATTCCGAACGCGCTCAGGAGCCCCCGCCTGCTACCCCGCCTACTATTCTGCCGGGTATGCCTGTATCTGAGACGGCGGCATCTCCCCCTGAGTGGGTCGTATCCTTAACGCAATCTATGGCGTCTCTAACAAAGGCGGTTGAGTCCCTTCAAGCCCCTGTCAGGGACGTTCATCATCTGTTTCGGAAGATCCTCCGATTCTCAGGACCCTCCGGCCTGCAGGGGCCGTACTCCCTCTAGGCAGACGCGGGGGAAGCGTACCCATACAGCGTCTCCCGGTCCGTCGGGTGCATCTGCATCTATGAATTCCGTCTCTCGGTCTCCCTCACCTGTGGGAGTGAGTGAACATGGTTCGGACTTTGACTCGGAAGGGTCTTTTGATTTAGAAGCTCCTGATTATCAGGAATCAGTTGACAGTCTCATTGAGGCCGTTAACCAGTCTTTGGGAGTAGAGGATGTAGCCACCTTACCTTCAGGTCATAAGGTGTCTTTTAAAAGATTCAAGCAACCTCATAAGGTGTTTTCTTCTCATCCTGAGTTTGAGGATTTAGTTCAACGTCACATGGAGCTACCGGATAAACGTTTCTTAGGCCAGAAGGCCCTGGGTACTAGGTATCCTTTCGCACCCGAGATTTGTAAAAAATGGGCAGAATCTCCTTCTGTGGATCCTCCCGTGTCCCGTTTGGCCTCTAACACACTGCTGTCTCTTCCTAATGGGTCTGCTATTAAAGATCCAACTGATCGGCTCTTAGAGAGTCTAGCTCGGTCGGTGTTTGAGGCTTCAGGGTCAGCCCTCGCGCTGTCTTTTGCGGCGACATGGGTTGCCAAAGCTATGATAGCTTGGTCAGAGTCCGTCACTAAGGCTCTTCAGGATAGGGAGTTTCCTGTAAAAGTGATAGAGATGTCTAATCAGATATCCTTGGCTGGGAATTATCTGATTAATGCATCTTTGGATGCGGCAAATTGTTCAGCATTGGCAGCTGCAAATGCTATCGCTATCAGAAGGGCTCTATGGCTGAGAAATTGGCGGGCGGACTCTACTTCAAAAAAGTCCCTTACATCCCTTCCTTATCAAGGTGGCCGATTATTTGGCGCAAAGTTGGATCAACTTATATCTGATACCACAGGGGGAAAGAGTAATTTCCTTCCACAACAAAGGGTTAAGCAACCTTTTCGTCGCCAATTTCAAGCAAGGTTTAAATCCTTTCGTAACACCCGGTGGTCTGCAGCACCAAGCTCAGGTCCTCCAAGTCGGTCTAACCAAGACAGGGAGCACCAAGTCTCATATAGAGCCAATCCATTGGCAAGAATGCGATATCAACCATCAAGATCTAGGGGATCTAGATATCCTCGGTCTTCGGCTAAATGACTGGAGGCAGCCTCATGTCGCCTTCAACAGAGTAGGCGGTCGCCTACTTCTGTTCCATCAGTCCTGGCTGTCAGTCGTTTCCGACAGATGGGTGAGAGAACTGGTGGTTTCAGGGTACAAAATTCAGTTTCTCTCTCTCCGTCCAAGCCGTTTTTTTCCGTCCAGTCTTCCCAGTTCAAAATCCCGTCTAAGGGCTTTATTCAAAGCAGTCGAGTCTCTTCAGTCCAACGGGGTCATTGTTCCCGTTCCAGGGGTAGAAAGGTTCCAAGGATTCTATTCCAATCTGTTTACGGTCCCCAAAAAAGACGGGACTGTAAGACCCATTCTGGACCTAAAGTGTTTGAACAAGTTCGTCAGCACTCGTCACTTCCGTATGGAGTCGCTCCGCTCGGTTATTGCGGCTATGGAAAAGGGAGAATTCCTAGCTTCCATAGATATCCAAGATGCCTATCTGCATGTCCCCATATTTCTTCCGCATCAAAGATTTCTACGGTTTTCCATAGGCGAACATCACTTCCAATTCACAGCATTACCTTTCGGTCTCGCCTCTGCTCCCAGGGTGTTCACAAAGGTGATGGCAACAGTTGTGTCCATCCTGCACTCCCGGGGCATAGTCATTTTGCCATACTTGGACGATCTCTTGGTCAAGGGGCCAACTTTTCAAGCATGCAAAGAGAACGTCAGCATCACTTTGGACACTCTATCCCGACTAGGGTGGCTGGTCAATCTAAAAAAGTCATCTCTAGTCCCATCTCGAAAGATTTCTTTTTTAGGAATGATCTTCGATACTTCTCGGGGTCTGACTATCCTACCCCAGAACAAGGTACTCTGCCTTCGGCAGGAAGTGAAAATACTGCAGCAGCCGAGTTTTCACTCAATCCGGTTTTGCATGAGGGTCTTGGGCAGGATGGTGGCGGCCATGGAAGCAGTACCATTCGCCCAATTTCATCTTCGCCCTCTCCAGCAGGCAATTTTGTCAGCCTGGAACAGGAGTCATGCTTCTCTCAACCTCCGGTGCCATCTGTCTCCCCGGGTCAGGCAATCTCTCATATGGTGGATGAGGAGCTCCTCTCTGCGGCAGGGGAAAGCCTTTTCTCCAGTCCATTGGCTGGTAGTTTCTACAGACGCCAGTCTTCTCGGTTGGGGAGCAGTGTTTCACCAACACACAGCACAAGGTTTTTGGTCCCCAGGGGAGTCAACTCTTCCAATCAATCTGTTGGAGATAAGGGCAATTTGGCTGGCAATTTGGCTGGCGTGTCACCTGGTCCGGATCCAATCGGACAATGCCACAGCTGTGGCTTACGTAAATCATCAGGGGGGCACCCGCAGCAGGTCAGCCATGCGCGAGTTAGGGCAAATCCTCCGCTGGGCCGAGAACAACCACTCCGTGATCTCGGCAGTTTATATCCCGGGCAAGGAGAACTGGGCAGCGGACTTTCTGAGCCGTCAGGGTCTTGCGCCCGGGGAATGGTCTCTTCACACCGACGTTTTTCGGCAGATTTGCCAACGCTGGGGTATCCCGGACGTGGATCTAATGGCATCCGGGTGGAATGCCAAGGTCCCCAGGTTCGTAGCTCGTTATCGAGATCCAAGAGCTCTCACCGTAGACGCACTGGTCCTTCCTTGGAACCAGTTTCGTCTTCCATATCTGTTACCTCCTCTGGCGCTCCTCCCAAGGGGTAGTCAGGAAGATCAAGATAGAGGGAGTTCCGGCAATTCTAGTCGCCCCAGATTGGCCTCGGATGTCATGGTACGCGGACCTCGTTCAGCTGATTGCCGGGGTTCCTTGGCAGCTACCAATGCGGCCAGATCTTCTGTCGCAGGGGCCGATATTCCACCAGAACTTAGGGGCCCTGCGTTTGACGGCTTGGCCGTTGAATCTTGGATTCTGACCCAGGCCGGTTTTTCTCAAAAGGTAGCTTCCACTATGATTAATGCTCGAAAGACGGTTTCTGCGCGCATTTACCACCACACCTGGAAAGTTTTTCTCTCGTGGTGCAGGAAGAAGGGTCTTCCTCCTTTACGGTTCTCCGTTCCTAATATTTTAGCTTTTCTCCAAGCTGGTTTAGACTCAGGTCTCGCTCCAAGTACCCTTAGGAGGCAAATATCAGCCTTATCGGTTCTTTTCCAGCGCAGGATTGCTACCATTTCACAGGTCAAGACTTTTTTGCAGGGAGTCTCTCACATGGTCCCCCCTTACAGAGCCCCGCTAGAAGCTTGGGACCTTAATCTGGTGTTGAGCGCTCTTCAGGAAGCCCCATTTGAGCCCCTCCAAGAAGTTTCTTTAACGTATCTTTCTTGGAAGGTTTTCTTTTTGGTAGCCATAACCTCCATTAGGCGGGTGTCGGAATTGGCGGCCTTGTCCTGCCAGTCGCCGTTTCTGCAATTTTATCAGGATAAAGTAGTATTAAGACCAGTTCCCTCTTTTCTGCCAAAGGTAGTTTCCTCGTTTCACATCAATGAGGACATAGTCTTGCCTTCTTTTTGTCCTGATCCTTCACACCGTGTGGAAAAAGCTCTCCATACTCTGGACCTGGTGAGAGCGCTGAGAAGATATGTTTCTCGGACCGCTTCTTTTCGACAGACGGATGTCCTGTTCGTTCTTCCTGTGGGTCACAGAAAGGGATTCGCAGCCTCTAGGTCGACCTTAGCCAGATGGATACGAGCCACCATTCAGGAGGCCTACCGCATCAAGGGTGCAGCCATCCCGGCTGGGATCAGGGCACACTCTACTCGAGCGGTAGGGGCTTCCTGGGCACTTCGGCACCAAGCTTCAGCAGAACAGGTTTGCAAAGCGGCAACTTGGTCCAGCCTGCACACTTTCTCTAAGCATTATAATATCCACACTCAGGCCTCTGCTGATGCAAGTTTGGGAAGAAAAATTCTTCAGGCTGCGGTATCGCACCTATAGGCGCAAAATCCGCAAAGTGTGAACATAGCCTAAGGGTTTGTTCCAGTGAGTCTTCTTCCCACCCTGGGACTGCTTTGGGACATCCCACAGTCCTGTGTCCCCCAATGAGACGATGGAGAAACAGGGATTTTTGTGTTGCTCACCGTAAAATCCTTTTCTCCGAGTCATTCATTGGGGGACACAGCTCCCTCCCTATTTTTTCTTGTTATTTTCCTACGGGGTTGTTCAGACTGTAGTATTATTCTAGACATGTTGTCTTTGCTCTAATGCTGTTTTGTTTTCTCTATCTCCTACTGCTTGTGCACCAAACTGGAGCTGTCAGGGCCAGTGTCAAGGTGTATACTATGGAGAAGGAGCTAACTTTTTTTTTGTCTACTTAGTGTCAGCCTCCTGGCGGCAATAGCATACACAGTATAGCTAAGGCATATAATGGAATAGGCCCTGTCTATATCCTCAGGATCGAATATAATAACAGCAGTGGAGGATATCCATTATATAAAACATAACTTTTAATACATCTAGTTAAAATATGGATCCTAACAAACACAAACAGAAAAGAAAACCGTGCTCAAGTGAAACAGTACTCAAGATAAAAAATTGGAGCAGTCTTACCAATTAGACGGACAAATAAGGGAAATCCCTCAGATTGTAGGAGGAAGGTGGTACCGATTGTACTTGCCAGGTAAGAGGGTAGGGAAATAATATGTAAACCACTGTCTTCCCTGTGAACCCTCCACGAGCTCCTGTCCTGAGAAGGACAGGCCCCAAGTAGATCCTGCTATGGATACCCACCAACCAAAGAGAAAAAACAACAGAAAAAAAGAAAAGAAAAGAATGTCTATAATCTCCCAACGCGTTTCAACTCCGATGGGGGAGAATCATCAGGGGAGTTGTATGATTCACGACCAATGGGTCTGCGATAGTCCGTAAAAAATAATCAGATCTCATTCATGAGGGTCCGTGTAGAGCCTGGGTCCCGCAGTGGCAGGGAATACCCATATGAGGTTAACAGATGTCCGTTGTATCCGTAACTTGTAAGGAGTCCCTGCATACTGATCCAAGTACCTCCCCTATATAGCCCCCCTAATACGTCAGCTGTTAAGGATGATTACCCCAATGAGTGGGTTGGTAATACATACCTGGTTCAGAGCCATGTGTGTTCTTTCGCCACATGCTGGGCATTTCCGGTCGCTAGAACGCTTGTTACCGGAAGTATAGGCGCCATATTGTGCGCGTCATTTCCGCCCACCATGTTATTGTAGCCCGATGGTACTCCCTATAATCCCTCGTGCCGCCGAGCGGCATCAACACTCGATACCGGAAGTTTGGACGCCATATTGCAAGCGTCACTTCCGCCCACCATGTTATTGGAGCACAGTGCTCCCTATAGTTCATGATGACGCTGGGGAGTATCGGCCGCCACAGCACACATGACCAGTGGCTACGACACCGTATAGAGGGCATCAGTTTCGTCCATCATTTTACAGAGCACGTCACCCCCATAAACACATTGTAATACCCAACGATGGTATGGTTACGGCCACTATCTATACACCCCCGGAAATTCCAGTGCTTTGTATGATGCATAGTGCCCTCCCACCATATTCTAAGGGCACCATGCTCCCACTATTTGTTAACATTAGTGTATAGTATCTATGTCCATTGATGTACCACATAGACCTTCAGCAACCAATACAGGCACAATCTACAGGGGTATATTGCGGGAACATAGCGTTTGTCTTAATAGTTAACACTTCGAAAATACAAAAAGTATTATATGTTCTTTTGTGCTATACATTATATAGATGTACCAATAAACATCAATATAGCAACTCTATGTATCCACATATGAGTGCAAAAGAAGTCATATTGCCTGGTGATAATTGGCTACGAGGGAAGGAGGAGGGAGGGGGGAGGGGCATACGAGCAAGGAGGTATCAGTATGCAAAGCGCATTGGTTACTATATTGGTTAGGTCCTATAAACAGAACGAATTCCATACTGTAATCGGAGAAGAGAAAAACCCAAATGGGTCCCCAATCAATGCAGTCCCTGGAAATCAAAATAGAAATGAGCAGTGGCTCCATTGCTATATAATAAACACAGAAAGAATGACTGATTTTGTTTTCTTTGGCTGTTCTCGCAGCGCAGGTCCTTAGGCAGAGATGGAATATGGGGGTGAAACGGATATATGAATCACCTCCCAATATATATGTACAAAATATCTCAAAAAAAGGAGAAAGAAAGGGGGAGTAAAACTTAGCAATAACTGGTAACCCACGTATAAAAAACAAAGGCTTACAAAGAGAGGATACCCTAATAGCTGTAAAGAAAAGAAAAAGGGGGGGGGGGGGCGCAAACGAGAGAGAAAGAGGAGAGGGAAATTAGCAAGGGGAGCTTGTTACAAAAAACATCCAAAATTGATCTGATCATTAAGACCCCTGGGGTGGCAAGTATCCAGCAGTAATATCCAACTGGCTTCTTTCTGAAGCAACAGTCTGTCCAGGTCACCACCTCTAGCTGGCATATCAATTCTGTCAATTCCCATAAATCGTATGGCTCTAAGGTCTCCTCCATGCATGTTATTAACATGTTTAGCGATTGGGGTATCCCTATGATTTCGTATGTCTCCCAAATGCTCCCCTACCCTCCTCCTCAATTCTCTAATTGTTTTCCCTACATACGTGATGCCACATTGGCACAGAGCTCGATAAACAACTCCTTTGCTCTTGCAGTTCACAAATTTTTTTAGTTTGAAGGTCTCTTGTGTATTCTCGTTATAGAACTCTCCATATCACAAAAATGTCATCAATATACCTGACCCATAAATCAATATGGGCCAGGTATTGGGCGTGTACCTCAGAAAAGACGATGCACCTCAGTACCTCAGAAAAGACGGGAGTGATACCACAAATGGTCTAAGTACATCATCCAAATAAATACCAACATTCTGTCCAACACTCCCTATGCCGGACACGATGGGCCTGCCCCTCAGAGGGTCCAAACCCTTCTGGACCTTTGGTAAGGCATAAAAAGTCCGTAATCTGGAAGCAGATACATCTCTGGTCCTAAAACCATCCGACAAAGGAGGGAATGTGGTCATGATGGATACAGACAAATATAGAGATCTTTGCCTATCGCTCCTAAATGATCGTACCACATATATACGGGTGACCTCCAACCCAGTTGGTGAGTGTGTAAAAACTCTTGGGGTTATTTTAACAAAAGCGAAAGATGACATGCTCATTAGTGAAGAGGAACTATCCTTCCTTCTACCCCGCCATCCAGTGATGGCTACTTTTTATGCCTTACCAAAGGTCCATAAGGGTTTGGACCCTCTGAGGGGCAGGCCCATCGTGTCCGGCATAGGGAGTGTTGGACAGAATGTTGGTATTTATTTGGATGATGTACTTAGACCATTTGTGGTATCACTCCCGTCATACATCAGGGACACGATGGACCTGCTCCGTAAGTTGGAAGGTATTTCCCTGGAACCTGGTACATTGCTTGCAAGTATTGATGTGGAGGCCTTGTACTCCTCAATCCCACACGAACATGGGATTGGGGGTGTGCGCCATTTCATTAACACTAGGGGTTGTCAATTCAATGCCCATAACAAACTCATTCTAACCCTTTTGGAGTTCGTACTCAGTAATAACTATTTTACTTTTGACGGCAGAACCTTCCACCAGCTCAGGGGCACCGCTATGGGTAATCCCTGTGCGCCCACGTACGCCAATCTGTTCCTGGGCTGGTGGGAGGACTGCATCGTCTTTTCTGAGGTACACGCCCAATACCTGGCCCATATTGATTTATGGGTCAGGTATATTGATGACATTTTTGTGATATGGAGAGTTCTATAACGAGAATACACAAGAGACCTTCAAACTAAAAAAAATTCGTGAACTGCAAGAGCAAAGGAGTTGTTTATCGAGCTCTGTGCCAATGTGGCATCACGTATGTAGGGAAAACAATTAGAGAATTGAGGAGGAGGGTAGGGGAGCATTTGGGAGACATACGAAATCATAGGGATACCCCAATCGCTAAACATGTTAATAACATGCATGGAGGAGACCTTAAGGTACCTTCACACATAACGATATTGTTAACGATATCGTTGCTATTTGTGACGTAGCAACGATATCGTTAATGAAATCGTTATGTGTGACAGCGACCAACGATCAGGCCCCTGCTGGGAGATCGTTGGTCGCTGAATAAAGTCCAGAACTTTATTTCGTCGCTGGACTCCCTGAAGACATCGCTGGATCGGCGTGTGTGACACCGATCCAGCGATGTCTTCACTGGTAACCAGGGTAAACATCGGGTAACTAAGCGCAGGGCCGCGCTTAGTAACCCGATGTTTACCCTGGTTACCATGCTAAAAGTAAAAAAAAACAAACAGTACATACTTACCTACCGCTGTCTGTCCTCCAGCGCTGTGCTCTGCACTCCTCCTGTACTGGCTGTGAGCCGGAAAGCAGAGCGGTGACGTCACCGCTCTGCTTTCCGGCTCACAGACAGTACAGGAGGAGAGCAGAGAAGCAGAGCGCAGCGCTGGAGGACAGACGGCTGTAGGTAAGTATGTAGTGTTTGTTTTTTTTTACTTTTAGCATGGTAACCAGGGTAAACATCGGGTTATTAAGCGCGGCCCTGCGCTTAGTTACCCGATGTTTACCCTGGTTACCGGCATCGTTGGTCGCTGGAGAGCGGTCTGTGTGACAGCTCTCCAGCGACCAAACAGCGACGCTGCAGCGATCCGGATCGTTGTCGGTATCGCTGCAGCGTCGCTAAATGTGAAGGGGCCTTTAGAGCCATACGATTTATGGGAATTGACAGAATTGATATGCCAGCTAGAGGTGGTGACCTGGACAGACTGTTGCTTCAGAAAGAAGCCAGTTGGATATTTCTGCTGGATACTTGCCACCCCAGGGGTCTTAATGATCAGATCAATTTTGGATGTTTTTTGTAACAAGCTCCCCTTGCTAATTTCCCTCTCCTCTTTCTCTCTCGTTTGCGGCCCCCCCCCCCCCTTTTTCTTTTCTTTACAGCTATTAGGGTATCCTCTCTTTGTAAGCCTTTGTTTTTTATACGTGGGTTACCAGTTATTGCTAAGTTTTACTCCCCCTTTCTTTCTCCTTTTTTTGAGATATTTTGTACATATATATTGGGAGGTGATTCATATATCCGTTTCACCCCCATATTCCATCTCTGCCTAAGGACCTGCGCTGCGAGAACAGCCAAAGAAAACAAAATCAGTCATTCTTTCTGTGTTTATTATATAGCAATGGAGCCACTGCTCATTTCTATTTTGATTTCCAGGGACTGCATTGATTGGGGACCCATTTGGGTTTTTCTCTTCTCCGATTACAGTATGGAATTCGTTCTGTTTATAGGACCTAACCAATATAGTAACCAATGCGCTTTGCATACTGATACCTCCTTGCTCGTATGCCCCTCCCCCCCTCCCCCCTCCTTCCCTCGTAGCCAATTATCACCAGGCAATATGACTTCTTTTGCACTCATATGTGGATACATAGAGTTGCTATATTGATGTTTATTGGTACATCTATATAATGTATAGCACAAAAGAACATATAATACTTTTTGTATATTCGAAGTGTTAACTATTAAGACAAACGCTATGTGCCCGCAATATACCCCTGTAGATTGTGCCTGTATTGGTTGCTGAAAGTCTATGTGGTACATCAATGGACATAGATACTATACACTAATGTTAACAAATAGTGGGAGCATGGTGCCCTTAGAATATGGTGGGAGGGCACTATGCATCATACAAGGCACTGGAATTTCCGGGGGTGTATAGATAGTGGCCGTAACCATACCATCATTGGGTATTACAATGTGTTTATGGGGGTGACGTGCTCCGTAAAATGATGGACGAAACTGATGCCCTCTATACGGTGTCGTAGCCACTGGTCATGTGTGCTGTGGCGGCCGATACTCCCCAGCGTCATCATGAACTATAGGGAGCACTGTGCTCCAATAACATGGTGGGCGGAAGTGACGCTTGCAATATGGCGTCCAAACTTCCGGTATCGAGTGTTGATGCCGCTCGGCGGCACGAGGGATTATAGGGAGTACCATCGGGCTACAATAACATGGTGGGCGGAAATGACGCGCACAATTTGGCGCCTATACTTCCGGTAACAAGCATTCTAGCGACCGGAAATGCCCAGCATGTGGCGAAAGAACACATATGGCTCTGAACCAGGTATGTATTACCAACCCACTCATTGGGGTAATCATCCTTAACAGCTGACGTATTAGGGGGGCTATATAGGGGAGGTACTTGGATCAGTATGCAGGGACTCCTTACAAGTTACGGATACAACGGACATCTGTTAACCTCATATGGGTATTCCCTGCCACTGCGGGACCCAGGCTCTACACGGACCCTCATGAATGAGATCTGATTATTTTTTACGGACTATCGCAGACCCATTGGTCGTGAATCATACAACTCCCCTGATGATTCTCCCCCATCGGAGTTGAAACGCGTTGGGAGATTATAGACATTATTTTCTTTTCTTTTTTTCTGTTGTTTTTTCTCTTTGGTTGGTGGGTATCCATAGCAGGATCTACTTGGGGCCTGTCCTTGTCAGGACAGAAGCTCGTGGAGGGTTCACAGGGAAGACAGTGGTTTACATATTATTTCCCTACCCTCTTACCTGGCAAGTACAATCGGTACCACCTTCCTCCTACAATCTGAGGGATTTCCCTTATTTGTCCGTCTAATTGGTAAGACTGCTCCAATTTTTTATCTTGAGCACTGTTTCACTTGAGCACGGTTTTCTTTTCTGTTTGTGTTTGTTAGGATCCATATTTTAACTAGATGTATTAAAAGTTATGTTTTATATAATGGATATCCTCCACTGCGGCAATAGCATACACCCCACAGTCCTGTGTCCCCCAATGAATGACTCGGAGAAAAGGATTTTACGGTGAGTAACACAAAAATCCCTGTTTCTCTCAAATGTTAAAATTCAGACAGATGTGTGACTGTGGCCTCAAGTGCACATTGCTTCTAGAGTTTTATGTACATTTCATATGTTACTTTCTCCTGTAGACCCTGATCCTTCAGTGTGTTCTGCTGGCTTTTATCTGGCCGGTTTACGTCTGTGAATTGCTTGTGTAACTGTATAGAAAACATAGCAAACTGTGCTTTACAAACAGGAAATCATCCCTCCAAAAAAACGTATAAGTAGCTGTAAGGAGGTTGCTGTCCCTGCTCCTTACCTGGAACCACTTAGTCAGGCAGCTGGGTTGTCGGGGGGGGAAGACTTTCTGCTCTGGACACTAGGGACCATGTGACGGCTGGGGCAGGGAGGAAGAGACGGAGGTGTGGTCAGAAAAGTGCGGGAGAGCACAGCGCGCCAAAGAGAGGGGACAGCTGCACGGAGAGAGGGCAGGTTGCAGCATCGCGCTCCCCATGACAGAGTGCTCCCCGTGAGGGCACTAAGGCTGGAGTGAGAGTGGGGACTTGGAAGCCTCCATAATCTGAGAAGACTCTTCCCCTGACAGTGACTCTAGTGCAGCCCTGGTGACTGCAACCCTGGTGACCGCAGCCCTGGTGACCGCAGTGACAAACAAAGATCCCTGAATGTGATAAGTAACTGCCCAGTGTGTGTGTGACATTACTACAGAGAAGCTGCCAGGCTTACAGAGACTCCTGTGGCAGTGACTGACGAGACTGTGCTACTTCCCGGTTTCAGTTTCACTTTGAGAAGAACAGACTGCAGAGACTTTAACCCCCGAGTTTCCAGGAAACAGAGAAGAGACTTATATTCCCTGGTCTCTGCAGTATCAGTACAGAGACTGTGATTCTTGGTGAGAGACTTACCAGTCCTGAGCCCCTGATTCCTGGCTGTGCTGTAAAAGCTAAAGACTGCATCTTGTGAGTACATGAAAGCGGACTCTGCTGGTGACTGTACCCACACTGGAATTAGGACCCTCCAGTCAGGACCTCCCTGGACTGATAAGTCGCAAGAACACTCGTTAACCCTTTTGTTCTCACTTAACTGTTTACTGTTTAATGTACCTCTTTTAACCCCCTGTTTACTCCCTGCGAGGAGAATCCTACTCCTGTTAATAAATTCCCCTCAACAGTTGGTCTGTCTGTTCCGTGATGACATACGCAACCCTGCACTCTATTACACTTGGCGTAGTCGGCAGGATGTCACACGGTAGCGCGGAAAGGGCAGACCAAGCAGTTGGGGGAGGCCCCAGGTCTAGCATTTCCCTGGGAGCCATGTTGCTTAACTTGCCAAAATTCTCGGGGAGTGATGTCATGTTGTGGAGTTGGACGGAACGCATCCGAGGGATGATGCGGATGCATCCTATGACACCGGCTTTGCAGGTGGAAATAGCGGTGATGGCCCTAGAGGGGGATGCACGGGACTCTGTTATGCTCAGACCCCCCCAGACGAGAGATACCCTGGACAAAGTATTACATATACTTGAGGAGACGCATGAAAACCCCACTGACGTAGGGGAGCTGCGCATGCGACTGTTCCGCCGGGTACAAGGAGAGGGGGAGACCGTGACGCAATATATGAACACACTGCAGGAGCTTCATACTGCCATTATACGGAAGGACGGCGTAGGTGTGGGGTCAATTGACGTTGTGCTGCGGGACCAACTGGTGACAGGCTTGCGAGATGTGTTGGTGAAACAGGCCCTGCGAGAGCGCATGCGCGTAAAGCTAGATATGACTTTCTCTGAGGTTGGGAGTGAGGCACGCATGCGTGAGCAAGAGCAAGGGGTGGTAGTGCCAGTAGGACAGGTATGGAGCGGGGAGGTAACAGCCCCTCAAGATTTGAAGAAGGAGGTTAAGCGAGTCCATGAGGAAGTAGCTGAATATAAGAAGACCCCTGCTGCAGAGTACAGCCCTCCGGTGCGAGAACGAGAGACCGGCCGCCACAGTGAGACTAGTGCCGCTCGGCGAAGAAGACTGCCTACATGCTCCAACTGCGGAGCACCCAGTCAAAATGAAGAGGAGGCGATGTGGACCCGAGATTCCCAGCTGAAGATAAGAAGAATCTGGGAGGAGATTTAGAGTCTGGGGAAAGCCCTTACTGCCGTTTTGGAGACCAGCGGCATACCCCGAGGTAACATGCGGAAGCCGCCAGAATGAAATCGAGGAGAGGTGCGCAGCATGAAGAATGCTTCGGTGGTGGCCCCAGAGTGTAACTCCGTATCCTGGGGTGAAGAGCAACCGCAGATGAGAGATGTCCCCCGCCGAGGTCGACGATCCAGACTGAAGCGCCCTCCAGACAGACGTAGACGTGAGTGCTGGTCGTGCAGAAAGGTGGGACACATGTCCAGAAATTGCCCTACCCGAGAAGAGCGGTGGCAGAGATCCGCTCACCTCTCTGAGCGTCCTGCTAACTGGAGGGAACGTCGCCCCTGGAGAGAATGGTACGGCCGGAAGAGAAGAGTTCCACCTAAGGCAAGGCAGTACCACAATGTCGGACGCCAAGGAGAGGTGGAGAAGGTGTCAGGCATCTCTGGTGAAATGACTGCGCTGTCCCAACACGTAAAGGCGAGCCTGGTGGATCTACAGCCTGGGTCTGAAGGTTTTGTCGGTGAGACTCAGTCCGGCGGAAAGAAAGTGACGTTCACTCGAGAAGACCACCAAAGTGCTTTACTACCTTGCCCAGCACGAGTTCCTGAAGAAGAGAAAGTGCCAAGTGTTCCTGTGACACTCGTTTGCAAGGTCCTAGCCGATGAGGAGGAACCACTGATGTCGTCCCCTGAGGTGAAGAATGTGCTGGCTGTCAGCTCACCAGTTCCTGATCGGACAGGGGAAATGGAACAGCTGTGTGAGACAGGGCATGTGGCTGAGAAGCCCTAGGAAGTGATGCCCGCAGAGCCCGGCGCAGATGACAAAGACTCCAGCCTGCATGATCTTAATTCATCTGACTCAAGTTTCGATGGGAATGCTCCTGTCAAAGAGAGGGGGAGCTATGGAGAAGAATTGCTTGTACTAAGCCCCCAGACTGAGGAACCCGAGCAAGAAGCCCCTACGCAAACACCTGCTACTGGCAAGGCTAAGAAGAAAAAGAAGAAGAGGTCAGCAGTTGTTGATGAAGCAGAGAAAGCATATCTCAATCTGACTGATGAGCAGCTCCTAAACCATTTAGTTTGGGAGTATGTACAAGAAAGGCAGAAGGAGATGCGAGAATCGCAGGTATCTGACTCCCCTCAAAAGGACAAAGAGAAGCACGAAGAGTCCTCGCCCGTGGAATGGCGAGCTTTCAGAGAGGGGGAATGTAAGGAGGTTGCTGCCCTGCTCCTTACCTGGAACCACTTAGTCAGACAGCTGGGTTGTCGGGGGGGGGGGGGGGGGAAGATTTTCTGCTCTGGACACTAGGGACCATGTGACATTGTGACGGCTGGGGCAGGGAGGAAGAGACGGAGGTGTGGTCAGAAAAGTGCGGGAGAGCAGAGCGCGCCTAAGAGAGGGGACAGCTGCACGAAGAGAGGGCAGGTTGCAGCATCACGCTCCCCATGACAGAGTGCTCCCCGTGAGGGCACTAAGGCTGGAGTGTGAGTGGGGACTTGGAAGCCTCCATAATCTGAGAAGACTCTTCCCCTGACAGTGACTCTAGTGCAGCCCTGGTGACCGCAGCCCTGGTGACCACAGTGACAAGCAAAGATCCCGGAGTGTGATAAGTAACTGCCCAGTGTGTGTGTGACATTACTACTGAGAAGCTGCCAGGCTTACAGAGACTCCTGTGGGAGGAGACTGTGCTACTTCCCAGTTTCAGTTTCACTTTGAGAAGAACAGGCTGCAGAGACTTAACCCCTGAGTTTCCAGGAAACAGAGAAGAGACTTATATTCCCTGGTCTCCGCAGTATCAGTACAGAGACTGTGATTCTTGGTGAGAGACTTACCAGTGCGGAGCCCCTGATTCCTGGCTGTGCTGTAAAAGCTAAAGACTGCATCTTGTGAGTACATGAAAGCGGACTCTGCTGGTGACTGTACCCACACTGGAATTAGGACCCTCCAGTCAGGACCTCCCTGGACTGATAAGTCACAAGAACACTCGTTAACCCTTTTGTTCTCGCTTAACTGTTTACTGTTTGATTTACCTCCATTAACCCCCTGTTTACTCCCTGCGAGGAGAATCTTACTCCTGTTAATAAATTCCCCTCAACAGTTGGTCTGTCTGTTCCGTGGTGACATACGCAACCCTGCACTCTATTACATAGCCATATACATTTCTTTTTTTACAACGATTCCCTATGGTTGACATCTAGACAACCATCCTGACTGTGGCCACGACTTTTGCTGCACATTTGGATACAGATTTCACCCAAAATAGACATATGATGTAGACTTGTGTAAATCCACTGTGCAGTTGACCAGAGGGGTTTGTAGCCAAGGGTCAGGATCAACTAACTAAAAAGTACAAAGTGGTTGGTGAGTGATTGTTGTTCAGACACTCCCAAAGTGCAAGTAAGGAGGTCCTTGATTTTCAAGTTGTGAGTATATATGAGGAATAAGACTATTTCTGGCCATTATAGTACTTGTATCTCACATTTCTTAATGTCCTCCTCTGCAGACTCTAGTCATTAGATGTTACTGCGGCTTCTCTTCGTATCTTTTTGCTTCTGTCTCCCTTTTGCATCTTCCCTCCCGTATTCCAAATACTTCTATAGGCAGTAGCTGTAATATGATCCCTCAGTGAAGACCCAGATTTGATCATTTTTTTAAGTGAATGGTGCATTTCAGGAGACAGGTGTGGAGACTGAAGAAGTGACTGATAACGGGAGTGGGGGGGAAGCATTTTCTCAAATACGTTATATTAGCTTGTTTCTTCACTTGTATGCTTTTCATAAATCAACACTACAGGAATAGCTACTATTTACTGGAGTATAATATTTCACATTTAGATACACAGTTTGTCTACAATAAGAAGTCTATATATTTCTAGACCAGTGACCAGTATTCCACATCTTATCTATTAGGACTTTTCTTGATGGTTTTTAACTGTTTGGAAATGCAGAACTTCACCATGTCATGCTCCAGTGCTTAAACTCAATGCCTTCATGGGATTTCTTCCAAAAGCTTTTCTTCTTGTAGAATATATGCAAATATTCTATTTCTTTTACTGCTTTGAGTGATAGGTGGAAGGGAATTTCAGCATAATTGGTTTTCTTTTTTCTGCAGCGAATACATCATCATATGACAAGAAGTTGGAGCTGCTCCTTTTGGTTTATGGCAGGACTCAATGCCATGTATATTCAGGCCTTTCCTCTTTACATTATTAAAGCTGCTAGTTAAAGGTTACTTAGTGATGACATCAGTGAAGCGCCTTTACAGTTCTACAATATATTTATTTAGTCTGTGATGATAAATGAAAGCAATATTGTGTAAACAACAAGGAACGCTAAAGAAAAAGCTAACCACAAGTTGAACGGTGCAGCCGAAAGCAGCTTTTCAGATTTCCCATGTCGCACCGCAGATTTGTGTTGCTACAAAGACCAATTTGGCAGATGGAATTAATGAGCCATATACTTTGTATTTTCTCAGAGGTTTGATGATAGATATGTAACTTGCACTTTATGATAGTACTTATATGGGTATGATGTAGCATGGTTCACATTTTACGTATGTTTGTGACTCCGTATCATTTAATATTTATTACGGAAAGTTAAGTATTTTAAATATATCTGCTATATGAGAAAATGTTTAGTGATGAGCGAATATACTCGTTACTTGAGATTTCTCAAGCACGCTCGGGTGTCCTCCGAGTATTTTTTAGTGCTCGGAGATTTAGTTTTTATTGCCGCAGCTGAATGATTTACATCTGTTAGCCAGCATAAGTACATGTGGGGGTTGCCTGGTTGCTGGGGAATCCCCACATGTTCTTATGCTGGCTAACAGATGTAAATCATTCAGCTGCGGCAATAAATACTAAATTTCCGAGCACTAATAAATATTCGGAGGACCCCCGAGCGTGCTCGAGAAATCTCGAGTAACGAGTATATTCGCTCATCACTAAAAATGTTCATTACACGAGGAAATAGACATTTTGGTGCTGCTTATAAAAGTGTATGCAGAGAAAAAGAGACAGTCAGACAGAAATGCTGCTGCAAGTTAACCTGAAACGAAAGTGTGTAAGGGGTGGTCAGGGAAAAATGAAAATGTTACCGTTGGCTTGGAATGTTAAGAAAACAACAAATGTATGTATTGACCTCCTGGTGCTTACATGATCCAGCCTTGGCTGCTTCTAGGTCTGTGTTTGCACTGAATGTCACCATTTACAGCGGGATCAGGACCACTGCAGCTTGTGACTGGCTGCCCTGGTGAGGTGACTTCCGCAGCACCACTGATGACATGATGCAGAAATTACAATCCGTGCTGCAGACCACAATCTTATGTCATCCAATACGAACAAAAACAACCATTAAAGCAGTTGGCCACCTTCTGGGTATATATTTTTTTACTTAAATGTATGTATTTTGAACAAAAAATCTTGTTTTGCAATTAGTTTCATTACAAACTTTTGCTCAGTTTGGCTTTGACAGAATCTTTGTTTTCCTTCACATTCAACACTCAACATCAACACCTTCCCACAAAAAAACATTGTATTCACATCCTGAGAAGGGATCCTCGCATGTTAAAGGGGGCTTAGGAGCTGAGCTTCCTCCACACGCGGCTGATATCGACTATAATATAACCGGAGATGTGTCCTTATGTCTGAAGCCTTGAAGCCTGTGCAGCAGGGCCGGACTGGCTATCGGGCAGTTTTGGCAAATGCCAGAAGGGCCGATGGCAGTAGTGGGCCGCTCGAGTGTGCCGCTGTGGGCACACACCCCCCACTGTTGGCACACTCCCGACCCCGCATTCAACTATGCCGGCGTCATAGACGCCGGTACAGTTGAATGCAATGATGGGGAGAGAGCGTCTGCTGTCGCTCCCTCTCCCATCATTCCCCGCTCTGTCTGCCGCTTACACTGCGGGTGCGCGATGACGTCATATCATCGCGCACCTGCTGTGTGACCGGGCGGGCAGACTGCAGCTGGTGAGACCGGAGGCAGGAGCAGCGTGGGGCAAGAGGAAAGGTGAGTAGAGTCAGTGTTTTTTTTTTTTTATTATTATTACATGGCATGGCTGCATTACATTCTATGGGGCTGGGCAGTGCTGCATTATATTGTATGGTGGCTGTGCTGCATTACAGCATTACATTCTATGGGGACTGGCTGCATTACATTCTATGGGGCTGTGCTGCATTACATTCTATGGGGTCTGTGCTGCATTACATTCTATGGGGTCTGTGCTGCATTACATTCTATGGGGTCTGTGCTGCATTACATTCTATGGGGCTGTGCTGCATTACATTCTATGGGGGCTGTACTGCATTACATTCTATGGGGGCTGGCTGCATTACATTCTATGGGGGCTGACTGCATTACATTCTATGGGGGCTGGCTGCATTACATTCTATGGGGGCTGGCTGCATTACATTCTATGGGGACTGGCTGCATTACATTCTATGGGGACTGGCTGCATTACATTCTATGGGGACTGGCTACATTACATTCTATGGGGACTGGCTACATTACATTCTATGGGGCTGTGCTGCATTACATTCTATGGGGGCTGTGCTGCATTACATTCTATGGGGGCTGTGCTGCATTACATTCTATGGGGGCTGTGCTGCATTACATTCTATGGGGCTGTGCTGCATTACATTCTATGGGGGCTGGCTGCATTACATTCTATGGGGCTGGCTGCATTACATTCTATGGGGACTGGCTGCATTACATTCTATGGGGACTGGCTACATTACATTCTATGGGGCTGTGCTGCATTACATTATATGGGGGCTGTGCTGCATTACATTCTATGGGGCTGTGCTGCATTACATTCTATGGGGACTTGCTGCATTACATTCTATGGGGGCTGAGCTGTAATTCTGGATACAGCTGTAATTATATGTTATATAGTTGTGTTACACTCCCCTCACTTCTTGTAACCTACAAGTGTACAAAGATATTATACAGTCACCATGTGACAAGTGGGCCTGTGTGACTTCAAATGCCAGGGCTGAATTTTAGTCCCAGTCCGGCCCTGCTGTACAGTGTGGCATTGGAGTCAGCGCATGCTGCACTACAGCGCCCTTTTATTGAAAAGTGTCTTCAATAAAACAGCGCCTTAGTGCAGCCGATGCCAGCCCGTACAGACGCACATGCAGGTGAAGTGTATTGCAGCACACTGGCTTGCCGGGCCAGAGGCCAGCAGGTGACGTCGGCGTGCATGTGACTGGGCGCTTGGCATTGATGTCATGCACGCCCGTCGCTTGAATGCTGAAACCAGATGCTGGCTTCAGAAGACGACAGTGTTCTGCAAGGGAGTGGGGGAAAGGTGAGTAGTAGTGATGAGCGAGTATACTCGTTGCTCGGATTTTCCGAGCACGCTCGGGTGGTCTCCGAGTATTTATGACTGCTTGGAGATTTAGTTTTCATCACGGCAGCTGAATGATTTACAGCTACTAGACAGCTTGAACACGTGGGGGTTCCCTAGCAACCAGGCAACCCCCACATGTACTCAGCCTGGCTAATAGCTGTAAATCACTTAGCTGCCGCGATGAAAACTAAATGTCCGAACACTAAAAAATACTCGGAGACCACCCGAGCGTGCTTGGGAAAACCCGAGCAACGAGTACACTCGCTCATCACTAGTGAGTAGGAGTGTTTATTGTTTTTTATTTGTTTGTTTTTTCTATGCTAAAGCACAGGCAGAATGGGGGGAGCATATACCTGGATGGGGGAGCATATACCAGGATAGGGACATATACAAAGATGGGGGACCATATACCAGGATGGAGGGACATATACCAGCATGGTGGAGAATATACCAGTATGGCGAAGCATATTCATATATATATGCTGTCTGGTACCCCTGCTCCTGTTCTGTGGCTGCACTCTGATGCCCCTGTCTGCTCTGCTGCCCCCATCTGCTCTCTGTATGAGTTATTTTTGTAAGCTAATCCTCAGTATTCAGGTTAAATTGCCATGTTGGCAGTTCGTGATAAATAAGTGAGTTTTGGATTGCAGTTACTGCGATCTACAGCTTAATTTTATGGAATACGCTGTGTATGCGAATTCACAGACATAGTATCTTCAAAAAATGTACAATTTTAAAATGTACCAGTAGAAATGCTCGCCACTTGTACGTAGAACGGGTTCAATAGTTAATACTATATAACAGCCGTGGCTGGCTCCAAGATCCAATGGCGGATGTTAGCCATTTAAATGGCACTGAAAGTCTCTGACCCTAGTATTTAAATTTAACGCGCACCATTCCTCGATGGTGGCAGCTCCCATAGGTCTATTATGAGACGAAAGCAGATGACAGATGAGTTACTATGATAACCGGGGGTCTCCTGAAATCCCCCCCATCGCTGTCTTCTCGGGCTGTAGGCGGAGCTCCATAGGCGATCAAGATTTTCAATATACAGTGACATATAAAAGTTCAAAATTACTGTTATTGTGCACATTTAAGCAAGTTGAAGATGAAATGATCACTAAAAGGCTTAAAGTTAAAGCTGACAAATTTCCTTCTTATTTTAGGAAAGAAGAAACATATACCGTATTTTGAGGATTGTAAGACCCACCGGACCATAAGGCACATCCCAAGTTTTGTAGAGGAAAATAGGAAAATATTTTTTTCAGTAAAACTTATATGGTAGTTTACCGGGGGATGGTGGGGAGCCGCTGTGGTGGAGCGGGTTCAGACGAGGTAGGATTTCTGCTGTAGGATCCTGGCGGAGGCAGGAGTGAAGTGATGCTGCAGGCCCCAGGCTGGGAGGAGGAAAAGTTTGGCAGTGCAAGGATGCAGCGGGTACTGGGCTTTCACAAAATGTCATTGAAGACCTCGCACTTTCCATGGTTTTCAATGTTGTGGATTTAGGGAAAATGACTGCCAGAGGTGGCGCATGCGCAGATTGAGGCCTCTGCACTAAGATCTAAGCTCTTGATATCTCAATCTGATTATGTGCTGCCTCCAGTGGCTGTTTTCCCGAAGTCCACCTCATTGAAAAAAAAAAAATAGTAGTGCGAGGGCTCTGCTTACATTTTGTGAAGGCTTGGGCCCGCTGCATCCTCACACCGCCAAACACCCCCTTCTCCCAACCTGGGGACTGCAGCATCGCCCCGCCGCTGCCAACTTCCTGCAGTAGCAACCCTGCATCCTGTGGACCCTCCTCCACGGCAGCCCTCACCCCACCTGGTAAGCTACATTTGGATTACAAGACACACCCCGATTACCCCCCCCCCCCTCCTAAATTTGGCAAAAAGGTGCATCCTTTAATCCGAAAAATACAGTATAGTCATTTATTACATTTTAGAAATTACGAAAAGGAAAATGGTTTGATGCAAAAGTTTAAGCACCCTTTTCTGTTTTCAGATAACTTTGATCAAGGTTTCAGACCTTAATTAGCCTGTTAGGGTTATGGCTTGTTCACTATCACCATTAGGAAAGGCCAGGAGATGCAAATTTACCAGCTTTATACAACCCCAGACTCCTCTAACCTTGTACCAAAAAAACAGCAGCCATAGGTTTTTCTAGGCAGCTGCATAATACTCTGAAAATGGTGGAGGCCCACAAAGCAGGAGAAGGCTATAAGAAGATAGCAAAGCGTTTTCAAGCTCCTCTTTCCTCAGTTCAAAATGTAATTAAGAAATTGTAGTTAACAGAAACAGAGGAGGTCAAGATAAGATCTGGTAGACCAAGCAAAATTTCAGTGAGAGCTCCTAGGATTGCTGCAGAGGCTAATCACATCCCCCGCTTGACTGCAAAAGACCTTCAAAAAAGATTTAGCAGACTTTGGAGTTGTGGTACATTGTTTTATTATTTAGAGACACCTGCCAAATATGGCTTTCATGGAAGAGTCATCAGAAGAAAACCTCTCCATAAAATTCAGCATCAGTAGTCTGCAAAGAACACCTAAACAAGATGATGCATTTTGGAAGTAAGTCGTGTGGACCGATGAGGTTAAAATAAAACTCTTTGGCCACAATGATTAAAGGTATGTGTGGAGAAAAAAGGGCATCCTTTCAGGAAAAGAACATCTTGCCAACCATTAAACATGAGGACACAAAAGATCATAGTAGAACCAAAAACACTCAGTTTCAAAAAATCACAGTAATCCGCAAGTGCTAGTAAAAAGATGTAAAAAACAGGGTATTTGGTTGATACGTTTTTTTTCAAAAAATGTATACTAAGCTGCTCCACCAAACGTCAAGGTATACCCATATCAGAGCAGTCCTAACTGATGTATGCAATCCCTATCTGATGTATTTAAAAACCTGATCATCTGTATATTACCTGTGTGAACAGGGTTCAGAGAGGAAAAGTCCATGTGGACATGCTGATCGGAACAGCTTTTGTGCAGATAGCCCAAGAGGAGTGGTGGGTAACTCCCTAGTCTTGTAGACACAAGAGAACAATTATGGAAACGGGAACACATGGGCTACTTGCACAGTGAACAAGTCTGTAGGAACATGTTCACACACCACCTAGAAACTTGAAGACACAAAAGATCATAGTAGAACCAAAAACACTCAGTTTCAAAAAATCACAGTAATCCGCAAGTGCTAGTAAAAAGATGTAAAAAACAGGGTACAAAAGCTGTTCCACTCAGCATGTCCACATGGACTTTTCTGTTCATAGATTGGTGGCTGGTGAAGGAGCGTGTGACCAGACCTGTCCGCCTGCCTCCTCCAATTGCACCTCACATGGACGGGAAAGCTGCTTTTCTACCCAGCGTTGGCTACTTTATTTTCTTTCAATTACTACTATAATTTATTTTTCCATATTTTTACTTTAAAGGGATTGGTCACTACTTAGACAACCATCTCTCAATCACTATGTTTTCACCTTCTAAATAATAACACCTATACTCTGGTGCTGTCTCCGTTCCAGTGAGAGCAGCTCCTCACTTCCTCCATGGATCACGTAACATAATAATGAGGCAATCCCCATCAGCACCCAGAGATCATGATTGTTTGATCCTGATGTTTGCCATGGCAGTTCACGACCAAATAACGGTCTTAGAGTCTGCCGGCTATAGCGGCTTGTTCAGAAGTTAGTGACAGTTAGGTGGTAACAGTACATTTCTTCATTTATGTTATGCCACTTTGCATTAATTCCTGAAAATCACCTGAATGGTAAATAAACTACCTGACAGCAGTTTTCAATATGTCGGGGGGTGTTGTTTTTAAAATGGCATCACTTTTGGAGGTTTTCCAATATATAGGACCCTCAAAGTCATTTCAAACCTGGATAGGTCCCTAAAAAAATATATTTTGTAAATTTCCTTGAAAAAATGAAAAATTACTGCTACATTTTTAAACCTAAAATGCTAACAAAATAACATTTTACAAATGGTGCTGATATAAAGCACACATGAGGGAAATGTTATTTATTAATGTTTTTCTGTGGTATGGCTATCTGGATTAAAGGGATAATCATTCAAAGTTTGAAAATTGCAAATGTTTTTACATTTTTGTCAAATTTTTAATATGTTTTGTGTTTATTTATAAAACATATCAACCTAAGTTAACCATTATCATACCTTATAATGTGCCACGAAAAATCATTCTCAGAATCACTTGGATTAGTTGAAGCGTTCCAGAGTTATTACCACAATTTATGACACTGGTCAGATTTAAAAAAATTGGTCTGGTCACTAAGGGGTTAATTAGCAGTAATTTGCAAAGTGTTGTTTTTTACAAGCACCTATTTAAGAACTTGAGATCACCCTTTTAACAAAACCTATAAACCCTGTAATCTGTAAACTACTTGAAATTTTGCATTGTGGCTGGAGAAATAAATAAAAACATGAATCAGTTGATTAACAAAAATCTCGATGAATGGCCAGTTTGTCATTGTGACAGGTAGCTGTGACCCGACATGACAAAGCACATACAGCTTTTTCACATGCATAAATATGACGTGCATGTGGATTATTCACTGTTCGGCTTTTTGATACTTTTTTTCTCTTGATATTAATCAAATAAGTTGGGCACAAATGTTCTCTTCTATGGAGTAGTATTATTGGGAACAATAATGTAGTGTTTGGCTAAGCTTGGTCTCATTACATATAAATATGCTTAATAAAGCTGACTGGTGAGGTTTCCTGAGTCTTGCTACTGTAATCATTGTAGAAATTAAAATGGCATAATTAACCTTAAATTATGCATCACTATGCTAAAAGTACAGGACTGAAAACTCCGGGCACACTACCTTTATTCACTAGGAATCGTGGACTGAATTTCAAATCATCTACATTGGACATGGATTAATTTCAGGTAGTTTAAAGGAAATAAAGGAAAAATATTTCGAAGATGTACTTAAAATACAATCTTATTTCGGTATAACAAGAAACAGTTTTATATTTTAATTACGGTACTACAAGATATTTTTTACCAAACGTGAATGGATTCCCAAAAAGAGCAGTTTAGTCCCTTTTTTAGTTTGTGCTTTCTTTACTTTTATAAACCTTTAACAAAATAACTGTATGAGGTCTTATTTTGTATGGAATGAGTTGCAATGGCAACATTTATTGTACTATATAATGTAAAAACTACTTATGGTATAGAAAAAACAGTAATTCTGCCATATTTTTGTTATGTTGCCATAGTTTTACAAAGAAAATTAAATGTTTTGTGCTGCAAATTTCTGAGAATCATCCCTTTTTTGTTTTTCATTGATGGAGCTGTTTGAGGGACTGACAGGGTGTAGTTTTTATTGGTACTATTGTGGGTGTTATGGCTTACCTGTGAGATGGATTTGCTAAGCCATAGTTCAACGTGAGCAGGACTGACCCGAAGCACTGATGCAGCGGAGTTGGATAGGCGAGAATCAGTAGAGCTGGATATGCATACAGTTACTTTGGAATAGCAAAGCTGAGAATGCTGACAGTATCCTAGAGCAGTAAGACAGTGTATGTAGTCAGGCACCTTGATACAACACAGGCAAAAGTGCTGACAGCATGAAGGAACAGCAGAGCCGTATGGGCACCTTGATGTAGCGGAGCCGAGTGTGTGGACAACACCTTGGAACAGCAGAGATAAGATGGTAGAGAGGCACCTTAATGTAGTAGAGCTGAGCATGCGGATAGCTCCTTGGAACAGCAGAGTTGAGACTGCAGACAGGCATCTTAATGTAGCAGATCTGAGTGTGCATGTACACCTTGTAACAGCTAAGCTGAGATGGCAAACAGGCACCTTGATGTTGCAAAGCCGAATGTTTGTTAGGAGGCAAACTTGGTTTATCTGTAGCAGAGCTCCGTTAGTCAAGTGGCTCAGCTCAAAACTCATATAGTAGCAGCGCTGGTTCCAGGGCCGGCGTCAGCACCTGGCGTACCCGGGCAAGTGCCGGGACCCTGGCGAGACAGGGGGGCCCATTCAAGGCCGACGTTAAGGGCAGGCAGCTGCCAGTGCCTAGGACCACCGCTCCCCCAGGGGCCCTCAGCTAGCGGCACATCACGGAGCTGACTCAGCAGGGGAGGGGGAGCGGCCGGGGGCTGTTTAATTATACTCACCTACTCCTGGCGACTGGCGCGGTCCCTACAGATCCCCGGCTCCCCAGCTTCCTCCTGTACTGAGCGGTCACATGGTACCGCTCATTACAGTAATGAATATGCGGCTCCACCTCCCATAAGGGTGGAGCCGCATATTCATTACTGTAAAGAGCGGTAACGGTGACCGCTCAATACAGGAAGAAGCTGCCGGCGCCGGGAAGCAGGGACTGCACAGCGCCAGGAGCAGGTGAGTATAAAGGTGAGGGGAGCGCAGCGCTGCGCAATATTCACCTGCTCCTCGTTCCAGCCGCCGCTCCGTCTTCCACGTCCTCTGCAGTGACGCTGAGGTCAGAGGGCGCAGTGACGTGGTTAGTGCGCGCCCTCTGCCTGAGCGTCAGTGCAGAAGACGCTGAAGAAGATGGAGCGGCGGCTGGAATGAGGACAGGTGAATATTGAAAGTGCCAGGGGCCTGAGTGACGGAGAGGTGAGTATGTGATTTATTTATTTTTTATCGCAGCAGCAAATGGGGCAAGTGTCTGTATGGCGCTTCTATGGGGCCGTAACGTTTGTGCAGCACTATATGGGGCAAGTGTCTGTATGAGGCCATAACATTTTTGCAGCACTATATGGGGCAAGTGTCTCTATATACTACATGGCTGTTCTATATACTACGTGGGCCGTGTTATATACTATGTGGGCTGTGCTATATACTAGATGGCTGTTCTATAAACTATGTGGGCTGTGTTATATACTATGTGGCTGTGCTATATACTATATGGGCTGTGCTTTATACTACGTGGCTGTGGTATATGCTACGTGGGCTGTTATATACTACATGGCTGTGTTTATATGCGATCATGAATCGTGGTATGTGTTAAAGGGGGGGCCCACTGAGACTCTTTCGCCCGGGGCCCTCAAAAACCTGGAGCCGGCCCTGGCTGGTTCCTGAGTACTTGATGGTAGGCGAGTGTGAAGTCAAGCCACAAAAATGAAATCAATCACTGCGCATGATGAGAATTTAACTGACGGACAGAATGAAGATACTCAACATTTTTATGATGCGTGAATAGCGACTAGGGAGTTGGTTCCTTCAACAAGATGTTATAAGTCCTCCAAAGCTAATTTTACAACAGGAAGTTCTTGATCACCAATGGAGAAATTCTGTTCTGCCAGAGAGAATTTGTTGTAAATTAAACCACAGGGATGGTTTATAGATTGAAGAGAATATTGTGAAAGAACTACTCCTCCATCAATAGCATAGGCATCCACTTTAAGGAAAGAAGAATGGTCTGTTGACATATGGGTGATATAGAAATTGAGCTGAGAAAAACATGAAGTTTGAAAGGCCTGATTTGAAGAGTATGGCCAGTTCCAAGAATCCGCTGCATGAATTGTAAAAGTAGTTACAACATGAGAATAGTTTCTGATCAACTGCCAGTAAATAGGTGGTGAAGCAAATGAATCTTTGAAGGACTTGGTGTCCTGTCTAGAATAGCAGAGGCTTTCTCAGGATGAAGACTACAAGAAAAGATCATATATCACTAAAATGGCAATTCATAACCTTTAAAAAGGTGTTTTCGAATTTTACCATAAATATGGTTTTGTTGCAATTTCCTCAAAGCACTACTCCAGCGTTTTTCTTTCATTGCACCGCTAGAGTGGTGCTTTAAATGTAAGTCCCCTGCCCCCTGTCTGATACTCACCTTCCAGAATTTTCATTCATTCTTTCTGCTGCTCCCGTTGGTCTCCGGCGAAAATGACCTGCTCGCAGCTACAGTGTTTCATGGAGCTGCGTGGAAGTCACTTTACAATACAAGTCTACCAGAGTCTCTTTCTGGCTCTCATAGACTTGCATTGTGCTCTTGTGACGTAGCTTCTAACTTCCGGACAGTCAGAAGCTGGGCTCACAAGATTGTGCAGGAGGACTGGAGTGGCTCCGAAAAGCAGTAAAAACACCGGTGGGTGAGTTTATGACGAAGGGCAGGGGGCTTAGATTTGAAGCACCACTCCAGTGCTGAAATAAACCCCACTGGAGTGGTGCTTTAACACTGACATGAGCTTTAGTCAGTGTGAATCCACATCGTTAGGGAAGATTAAGATGTCATCCAAGCACAGCTTGCAGTTTTCTATTCTTTGAATGACTGAAATGGCCCCTCAACAAAAATTTCATATCTGACATATAAAATATTTTACAAATCCCTGATGATGGTTCTTTGGTTAGACTTCCATATATGTCCAGATGGGAAAATTGTTTGGGTAGAACTCCCTGATGTTGAATGGAGACTTAATTATAATAATTTTTATTTCTATAGTGCCAACAAATTCCGCAGCACTTTACATTCTAGAGGGGACTTATACAGACAATAAAGGACATTTACAGAATAACAATTATCACATAAATCAACAAATACCAAGAGGAATGAGGGCCCTGCTCGCAAGACTTGTCTGGTCAAGAGCAGCTGTTACATCATCTTGTATCACCTACAAAAAAACTACAATACAAGATCCTCCACTTCTGGTATCATATTTCAGAGTTTGTAACCTCCCATTGTAATCAAACCTCTCCCCTGTCTTTACTCGACCTATACACTGGGATCAAGGACTTTAGAAATTATGAATATCGCACTGCTATCAATGAAAATTGGGTTGAGAGATTTAATCTCATCTGGTTCCTTTGGGACACTTTCTGGATATCCCTGAATATCTGAGAGTCGTCTCTTATGACCTACTCATTCATCTCCTCATTCCTTCCTCCCAATACCTATATTTATCCTTCACCCTTTGTCTAGTGTAAGTCCTGAATATCTTCTCCTCTTTTCAAACTGTTAAACTCGTTCTTCCGTTAGTCATCTTCTATGATGCAGATCTGGTTGTAGGCTCCACACAGGTGTAATTAAGTATTGCCAAAATGTGTTACGTACACAAATTGACAATTTCCTCATCTCTCTTTGGTCCAGTATTTGATTACCGTGCTACCCTTTCCTTGTAACTAAAACAGCGGTCACGTCAGCAGCACATGTCACCACTCTATTCGCTGAGCTCAGTGCTTGTGAAGAGGTTGACGACATGTTACACTGAGCTCAGTTAACAAGCCACTGTGACTGGCTTTCTATACCAGGTCAAAGCAAAGCTTATATTAATTAGGTGGCTAAACGCTAGGTCTTGTTATTTTATCAATCTGTCTGGACACTACTTTTCTTTTTATTTATATATTTTTTTTTACAATGTGGCGTCTACCAAGTTGAATCACTTGGTGTTGAGACGTGTGCCCTTCTTATGAGGAAGAGCTGCTGGTTGCTACACGTGTTACTATCTTTCAGGTAGGCAACAGGATCTTTTAGCCAAAGATTATTTTTTTTATTTTTTTATTTAAATTGCATTTGCTCTTCTTAGCGACCTTTCTGCGAGGAGCTTTAGAAGAAACTATAGTATTTGTAACTCCAGATATTGAGCTTTCTCCCTTGACCTTTTCTTAAACCGTAGGGAAACTCTGGTGGCAAGAGAAATTAACTCACCAAAGGAGGTCAGCGATATTTTAGTAGTTCAGACGGTTATGGTCTTGGTAATATCAATTATTTTTTTGTTCTTGTCTATATGTTTCTTATGTGACAAACAAAAGGTTTTCTTCTTTTTCAAACTTTTCTCTTTACCTTTTTTAGTTCCAATAGGCCTTAAACAAATAATTGTCCTATCACTTGCACTGAACATTGCTTCTGTATTGCAGTATATTGTCCTGTCAGTGTTCACTTATTAATCTCATTAGCCCTGCCATGGGGGTCAAGTTTTACAAAGTTAGTGTGGGGTTGTGATTCTGTGACAGAGGGAGCTATGGACTACAACATCTAAGGGGCTAAATGGCTCGGATTGTATCTTTGATCCCAGCCGTTACAGCAGGAGCCCACGATGCATGGAGCACAATCATTTCCAAAGCCCACTGCATACAGCTGATTCTGACATGCAAAAACAACAGCTGGGTGAGTATGGTGATTGATCCTATTGTATTTGTAAACTGGCATTAGCCCTTTTACACAATCGCTTATCCCTTTTCAAGATTAAATGAATAAACTTTCTATGTTTTTATTTCATCAAGCTCACATTTTATTTAGGCACCCTCTCCAGCTGCCATAAAGTCTTAGACTCCCTAATGTTCTCCCTAACGAGCCTGGGTAACCCTCTTTTTCCATCATATATAACTGACACCATGTTCAGATCATGGTTGGCGATTGATTGCTTGAGAGCACAGGATTTAAAGATATTGCAAAATATTACTGTGCTTCTTCTGTTTTTTTGATGTGCCCCAATTTATTCGCCATGGGACCCTGATTTTCTACCCAGTTGTAGCGCTTTTTATTCTCTGTCATTTCCAGACACAAATTTTCAGGGAATAAAATCACATTTGCAGGCCACAGATTGCTTAAGCATACTTTATCTACCATATAAAAGTATCTTACGCCTCTCAACAGTCCTGAAATCGTTTCATGTCTCCAGGCACAAGTTGTCCTCTTTCTAAGGATGCATTCAGATGAACGTGTTAAACACCCGCGTGCTGTCCTTATGCAAAACTGGCTAACACGGTACAAAGATGTATATCTTTCCTGTATGAAAGTATATCGACATTACAAAGACCAATGCAAATCAAAGTGATAGTTCATATGATCGTTTTTACACATAGACCGATGGTCTGTGCTTTGTAAAAAAAAATTGCAGCATGTGCTACTGTGATCCATATTCTGGATCAGACTCGCCCATTACAAGTCAAACGTGCATAAAAATCATGTCACAAACAGGTTAACATTCATGTGTTATGTGGTTTTCACGGATACATTATAATTATAAGGATAGAAAAGCATACTTGTCCTTTTTATTATTACTTAAATTATTCATGTGAAAAACGGATGGCGTATGGATGGACAACACTAATGGCATACAGATGACATAACAGATGAAACGTTGTCAGTTTTTCTGGACATAAAATGGATGATTTTGCATACGTTCATGTGAACTCAACTTAACCCTCAGCCGGAGAACCGTTTTGACTCAAACAGGCTCAATCCACTCCAGGATGAGGATCAGGATCAATTGACTAAACTGTAATCCAAAAGAAGTGAGAGCTGCTTCTGATCTTGTCTGAGAGTTAGTTTTGCGAAGAAGGTGACAGTGAAATGGCTGCTGAATGGCAGCAGGGCTTGCGTGACATAATATCTCGCAAGCCCTGGGAGACATCACTGGAACAGTACCAGCATTGCATGTTACTATAGTTGTTATTATTTTACATGGGCTATTATAGCAATTGAGAAGGGGTTGTCCAAGTAGTAAGGAAGAAAATTGTCTTTTCCACACCTTTTTTTTTTTGTCTTGTAATATACTCATGCCATTTAGGACATTTGTATAATCTATAAGTCACAGTCACTTATTACTTTTTACACATTGTCCTACTTTTGCTCTTTTCCTATTCTCAAGATGTACAAAAAGTCCACATGGTTGCAATAACAAGATTATTATTTATTATTATTATAGCGTTATTTATTCAATGGCGCTTTACATGTAAAAAGGGTGAACTGAACATTGTAAAAAAAACAAAAAAACAAGTAAATTAATCTTAAACAATTTAAGTCACTGACTGGTACAGGAGGAGAGAAGGCCCTGACCATGGGGATTGGTGAAGATACAGTAGGTGAGGGGTGAGATGATCGTGCAGCGGTATTGTTGAACAAGGATTACCGCAGGTTGTGGGCTTGTCGGGAGAGGTAGGTCTTCAGGTTCCTTTTGAAGGTTTACACAGTAGGCGAGCTTCTGATATGTTGGGGTAGAGAGTTCCAGAGTAGGGGGATGCACAGGAGAAATCTTGTATGCGATTGTGGGAAAAGGAGTTAAGAAGGGAGTAGAGAAGGAGACTAGGTCACAGATATATAGAGGAGACAGGTTGTGGATGGCTTTATATGGAGTCTCTAGGCAATGGGGAGCCAGTGAAGGGATTGACCTGAACCCAATCGAGATGGTTTGGGGTGAGCTGGACCGCAGAGTGAAGGCAAAAGGGCCAACAAGTGCTAAGCTTCTCTGGGAACGCCTTCAAGATTGGAAGACCATTTCCGGTGACTATCTCTTGAAGCTCATGAAGAGAATGCCAAGAGTGTGCAAAGCAGTCATCAAAGCAAAAGGTGGCTACTGTGAAGAACCTAGAATATAAGACATAATTTCAGTTGTTTCATTCTTTTTTGTTAAGTATATAATTCCACATGTGTTAATTCATAGTTTTGATGCCTTCAGTGTGAATATACAATTTTCATTGTCCTGAAAATACAGAAAAATCTTTAAATGAGGTGTGTCCAAACTTTTGGTCTGTACTGTATATATATTGAAGGTTTTTGTGTCAAATAAGAAATATGAATTGCTGCCTGCCAAGGCCTGCCTACAGATTTCTATTCAATAAATAAATCTGCTCACGGAGACCAAAGTGCTCTGACACGTATTGTAAGAAAGATTAATTGGGGACCATCGATGTACTACTAATTTGTCACAAGCATCAGACGTTTGTCTGTTTATTGTTTCAGTCTGACCAATGTAATTGTTTGTTTAATATTGTGGTTTGTTTTGTCATTACAGACAATTAGCTGTAAAGGATCCTACGAGCTCACTGCCTGGACAAGACGTTCTCGAGACACACCTACACAGCCAAGACGTGCATTCCCATGTAATGCTCCATTAATCATCTCTACCTAGATGTTCAAGAGAACAGCCAGCTAGCTCACTCACTGAAATCTCTGCAAACACACTTTAATGAGGCGGCTTACGCTCTGCATTAACTTTTTAAGATGAGGGCTCCACAAATCCCCATTATTTGGTAAAAAAAATCACAGAATTTCTTTTCTATTTCCATAAAAAATATGGAAAAAAGAAAATACGTCACATAAAAGGAAAATTAATTTAGAGGAAAACACATCAAATTATTCTGAGTTTTGTTGTGATCGCACTTTTACTAAAGTACCACTAAAAGGGCTCGTGCGGACGGCCATATTATCAGTCCCAGTGTGATCCCACAATTCATCGGATCACACTCTGACCAATGTTGATCGTTGACCTATGAGGCCGTGCACATGTCCGATTTTGTGTTTTTTTTCATCGCACAGAGCTGGTCAAGGGAAAAATCACAGCATGCCTGAGTTTGAGCCAATATTCGGATTGCATTCGGCCATGTAAGTCTGTGGAATACATCAGACTGCACGCAGATCACATTTCCACAGACTGACAGAATGCAGAAGATGGAGAATTTCTTTTTCTCCATCTTCTCATCCAAGAAAATCGGATCACACTCTGATCAACCTCCGATGTGATTTGCATAATTTATCCGATTCTCGGGATGAGAGAATATACACTCGTGTTAATTATTTCTGCTTGTAGACAGGTGCATTTAGCCCACTAGGAATTCTGAACATCTGGTATAAACACATTTGTAGAAAATAGAACAGGATGATTCATGTTTTCTGTTCTGTTATCTGTTCTGACAGTCAAATCAAATTTTCAAAAACTTTTTTGTGAAAGTGTTATTCTGCAATACTCTGCGGGACTCCAGTTGATAAATTTAAAACACATAAATATTCCATCACATGATTTGTTGGAATAGCAAAACACTGTACCATTAAAAAAAAAATACAAGCTATGAAATATTGGCTTCTTAGTATATTTGTGTTTTTTATATCTTTAGCTGTAGTTTTAGATTTTTTTTCTCTTTTGTTATTTTTGTATCATTAAAGAGTGCATATTGTTCCATAAAAATATCACTTACCTGTACACTTTTCTAATATAAAGCACTGAAAGCTGAAGCCCGGCATAGACAGAGATTGAAAAGATAACCCAGCTGCCACCACCATAAGAAACTCTGTTGTGGAACCAGCAATGATCATGAGATTGGGGTCGCGTGTGAATGGAATAGTAATGCACATGGGTGACTGCTGCTCCATTCATGGTCTGTGGTAATGGTGGTCACAAGTGTGCACTACTGCACCCATTGAAGTGGATGGAGCAGTGGTCTTGCATTCACTTGGGGACACTCGTTCTCATAATTGGCGGCAGTTGGAGCCACCATGATTAAACATTGCTCACCTAGCCTTGTTGGGCTATCCTGATTAGGATCGCCCTAGTCATAGCTACATGCAGCAAGCTGCGTATACAATTTGGATCTCTAGATAAGGAAAATGTTGTTGTAACCATTCTAAAAATTATATAAAAAAATCCAACCAGTTCCAAAATTTAAGATTTTTTTAATGTAAAAAATAAAAAAAAGGTGCTCAAAAGTGAATATCCCCTTCAAAACTATGATGCCAAGATGGTGGAAATGTTGGAGGGCCGGGTTCTGGACAATATTCCACACTTGAAATATATAAAAAAAAACCTCTTAAATTATAAACCTCAAGCCACACATTTCAGCCCTTCTCTTGTATTGCAGCTTGTAGAGCTGGTGAATTTACCGTGTGAATATTCTCCACAAGTACATGTGATTTCTTCAGATCTCATGTATAACGCTAGTACACCAAAATTAAAGACCAGGAAGCAGGGAGCCACTACTGTTACCACGCCGCAATATGTCGGCGTCCTGCATGGAGGAGGACCGGGAGCTGCGCAGGAGCGCCGGCATTACCATTACAGACTGCTTATATCTCTGCAACAGAGAGACAAAACCAAGAAAAAGCTGTATTCTTTTCTGGAGCGTCTATTACATTGATGCTGATGTCAAACCCGCAGCTCTCCTCAATTTACACAGATTGATCTATTTCGTAGTTTATGCATAACATTTCTTAAACACTCATGTACAATGCTGGCAATGTAAAATACAGCAGATTTCCACAAGCAAATACACAAAGGAAAATCTGATCAATTATCGCTATTTAGGAATGGTATGCCATAAAGATTTTCATGCAAAAACTTCATTGATAATATATATTAAATAGAGGCTAGGACTGCAGCCAAGATGTAAGTTTGATACTTGTATTAGTGAGAACGTTAGTTTAATGAGATCTTAGCATTTGTTTTGCTATGTTGCAGCAGCCAGATTTGCAGCAGTGATATAAAAGGTTTACAGTGAGCAGCCCCCTTACAGAAGAATATATTGTTCTATTTTGATTGCAGCAGACATTACTTTAAAATGAATGTTTTCAATTTGTTTATATTCAATACAAAGCGTCCTGAACGAATGTTCCTTGAAGCCAATTGTTTCATGCGGCCAGCCTGCTGTTATCAGTCTTGTTTGAAAGTGACTTGGAAAGTAGAGACTGAGTAGTTGAGCTGATGAAGCTCACCAGATTATTGATACAGGCTGTGATCCAGCAAAATTCTGTTATCACTAATCCCCAATGTTAACCATATCAGCATTATATCGTTTTATGTTATTACTTTGAGAAACACTTTATCAAGCCAACTTGGAACTCTTAACAAAGTCTGACGTATAACATTAATAATTTTTCAATTGGAAAATAAGCAACTAATATAATTGTCCTTTTTTTAATTCAAGGTAATAGATTGTTGACAGATGTCTGTAAAAAGTAAGAAAACAGTTTTTAAGTCTTCACTGTTACAAGGGTGCAGGATCAACTCATGTGGCTCACAAACAACCCAACTGCATGTGTTAATTCCTCCACTTGAAAGCCATGCATATTTTTTTGTTTCCATTTGTTTTTTGTGCACAAAATTTGCATTTAAAAATTTAAGCAAAGTGCATGTGAAAACTCATACACTACACATTTGTAGATTCTTCTATATATCTTCCCTATAAGCTTCTTTAGGGAGCCTGGAAAAAAAATTCATGTAAAAAATTGAAATTGTGTTCTTAACTGAAGAATCCCAGCATTTCCACGCTAAAAAATACACCAAAAATGCATTACAAAAAGGGAAATGCACCAAATATGCTACAATCAGAACAGAATGGTTGTGTATTTTGTATTTGTATTGCATTACTATGCAGAGTTTTCTGATGTCACAACATGGGCTAAGAAAGATATTTGAGTAAAATGACAGATGTGTTTGCAGCAATTCGGAACGATAAGTCATACAAGAGAAACCTCATCGTCTCACATATGCAAAATAACCTGGGGTGACCCTCAAAGCACTTGGGATACTGTTCTAATAACTCAAATATAAAAATCTTTGCAAAACCTGTATCTGATAATGCAGATATAATAATTCACAATCGTGGCAGTGTGTGATCATGTGCTACCTTAGGAGCTAAACAACTTGACATCTCTGAATGAATTTTCCTTCATTACCGTAGCTATATTCTGTAAAAAGATAGCAGAAAACAAAGGCAGCCATATTTAAACACAGGTCACAAAACTAATGCACTTAAATCATAGGTGCAAAATACTGATGAAACAACCATTCAACTACCAATTACTGAACACCTACCAATTCATGCACCCTGAGGGGTGCACATATATAATGCTGGGCAGGCCACCTGATCAAATAGTATGGGAATCACTAATATGACATAAGCCGGACTTTGTGCACTACATCTGTGTGACTGGCGCCCTATACAAGCCTCATCCATGTGCAAGTCTAAAACTAAGCAACCATCCCCTCCATGAATTAGTAGTTTGTGAGTGGTTGTTTCATCAGTGTTTTGCGCCTATGTTGTCTTCGCCTTTTTCAAGGGGGGCTGCTGCATTCTGTAAGTGCATTAGTTTTGTTACCTGTGGTGGTAGAAATGGCTGCATTTTTTCTGCTATGTTTATTTATTTATTTTTATTTTTTTTTGCTTTTGACTTTAGATAAATTCTTCAACAGAACTTCCAGTCATCTGTCATTAGGCTGGAGCATAATTGAGGTATGCATCAAGACAATGATCTAAAATACAAAAAAAGTCTTAAAATGAGGAGTAACAGAATTAGTTACAGCTATATATAGCTTTTGAACAAGTCTATAGTCTATAAAGCCAAACCTGTCTTAGAATAGATGGCGTGAAATGAATCTGGGCTACGAGCATGATTTACATTCAACTGAAAACCCATTAGAAAAACAAAACCTGTAGCCTAACTATATAAATGGGAAATTTTTGCAACTACCTAGTGAAATTTCTGTGATTTCTAAAAATGTAACACAATATCCTACGCAGACTGCCATTGATTTGAATAACCCTATGTAAAGTCAAAAGCATTGGAGCACTTACTACAGTCATTGCCAAAAGTTTTAAAACTGACACAAATTTGTTTTTCACAGTTTGCTGCTTCAGTTTTTATAGTGGAAATTTGCATTAACTCTAGATTGTAATAAAGAGTGATCAGATGAATGGCACAAATTTGCAAAAGTATTACCTTAATCACAAAAAGCAACATTTCCTGTGAATGTCAGCAGTGCTGCAAAATGAACTGCTTAAATAATTTCAGTGATCTTCTGATTAGCTCAGGAGAAAGTGTTAACGAGGACAATGTAGCTTATATCTGTCATGTTTATTGAATTGAAACAGCAGTCTGGTTACTTTAAAAAGGAGCTGGTGCTTGAAATCACTCTTCTATTAACCATGGTTACCACCAATGAAATATGCAAGATTCTACATCTGGGCAAAAAAATGAAAATTACATCTACAGAATGGGAGGAATAAAAAAGATTTTGGCATAATAATCGATCACAGACTGCACATGAGTCAGCAGTGTGATGCAGCAGCAAAAAAGGAAAACAATTCTGTGATGTATTAAGAGAAGCATGGAGTCTAGATCACGTAAAGTAATTATCCCCCTCTACTCCTTGGTCAGTTCTCATCTGGAATACTGTGTCCAGTTCTGGGCACCACATTTAAAAAAAAGTCATTGAAAAACGAGCAAGATCGGAGAGAAGCTACCAGAATGATGAGTGAACTGCAAAGTATGTCCTATGAGGAACTGTTAAAGGATCTGGGAATGTTCAGCTTGCAAAAAAGAAGTCTAAGAGGAGACTTAATATCTGTCTACAGATATCTGAAGGGATGTCACAGTGTAGAGGGATCATCATTCTCATTTGCACATGGAAACATGAGAAGCAATGGAATGAAACCTAAAAGAAGATACAGATTAGATATTAGAAAAAGAAATTGACAGTGAGGGTTATCAATGAGTTGAACCGGCTGCCACGATAGATGGTGAGTTCTCAGACTGTCTGAGATGGTTTAGTGAATCCTGCGTTGAGCAGGGTATTGGACACGATGACCCTGCAGGTCCCTAAACATTCTATGAAACGCTCAGTCATCATTGCTTGACATCAAAAGGCCTTTATAGGCAAGAACATTGCTTCTTAAAATTTTGCCTCTAAGTGAACCATTTATTGGATCATCAAAACTGAGGTATTTTTGTTGTGAAGAAGGCTTCATGGCACCCAAGAAAGTCCAGCAAGTGCTGGGACGTGTCCTAAAGAGGATTTAGCTATGGAATGGGTACAACACTGGTGCAGAGTTTGCTCAGAAATTGCAGCAAGCAGTTGTCAGTGCATCTGCATGAACAGTGAGGCAAAGGCTATTGCTTGCTGGCCTGGTGTCTAAAAGGGCAGCAAAGAAGCCACTTCTCTCCAAGAAAAAGGGTAGTAGACTGAGGCGAGGGAGGAGATGTAGGGTGGTGCAGAACCGTGGAGCACTTTGCGGGTAAGAATTATAAGTTTATATTGAATTCTGTATCGGATGGGCAACCAGTGCAATGGCTGGCACAGGGTAGAGGCATCAGTGTAGGGGTTGGAAAGGAATATGATCTTGGCTGCTGCATTCAGGATAGATTGGAGAGGGGAGAATTTAGTAAGCGAGTAGTAGAGAGTTGTAATAGTCCAGACAATAAAGGATAAGAACAAAAGTAAGAGTTTTTTGAATTCTAGAGATGTTTTTGAGGTGTAGGTGACATGAATGGGCGAGTGATCGGATGTGGGAGTGAAGGAAATATCTGAATTAAATATAACACCAAGACAGCGGGCATGTTGCTAGGGAGTAATGGTGTAACCACAAATGGAAATTGCAATAATCGGCCATGGGTAAGTGAGTAGAGGGAGGAAACATAAGAGGTTTATGACAGATTCTGTTTTAGATAGAGGGAGAACATAATGATAGGGGCATCAGAAAGACTATTTTGTAGTAATGCAGAGGAGATGTCAGGAGACAATGTGTGTATTTGGGTGTCATCAGCAAAGAGATAGTACTGAAAACCGAATCTACTGTTTATCCATAAGGGGCGGTGTACAAGGAGATAAGATGGGGGCCTAGGATGGAAGGGGAGAGGAAGAAGAGCCAGCAAAAGATACAGTGAAGGAGTGGTCAGAGAGGTTGGAGGAGAACCAGGAGAGAACAGTGTCCTTGAGCCTGATAGAGCAGAACATAGTGAGAAGGAGCTGATGATCCATAGTCTCAAATGCAGTATAAAAATGTAAAGTAAATGACCAAAAGACAAATCAAATCAATATTTGACCACATTTTACATTCAAAACAGCAATAAGGCTTCAATTATCCTCAGTACACTTTCAAACAGTTTTTGAAGGAACGCAGCAGGAAGGTTGTTCCAAACAACTTGGAGAATTAAAAACATCTTCTATGGATGTAGAATTGCAAAAATGCTTCGATCCCTTCATGTAATCACATACAGATTCCACAATGTTGTGATCATAGTCCTATGGAGTCCATATAATCTCTTCCAGGACTCCTCATTCTTATTTTCTTGTAAAAAAGACTTGGCACCTGATAGTAGAGAAAAAAATATTTTTATTGTAAAATGTAAGTAATCGAGAAAATTAAGCATTTGACCATTAATTCTGATCTTCATCAGTAATACAGATTGCCCAGGAAGAGAGAACTAGAAAGGTGCGGAAGTAAAGTGGTCTCGCTTGGAAGGGATTGGATCCTACTTGCGCAACAACGTTCAGAAATGCCATGCATGATCTACACCTAATTCTTATTAATCATGAGCATAGACTACTTGTGCTTCTTTATGCTGATGATAGTTCTTAATGACATTGGCTGTGTGTTTGGGATCATTGTCCTGCTGCAGAATACATTTTGAGCCATTCAGATGACTCCCTCTTGATATTGCATGATGGATAAAAATCTTCTTGTATTACTCAGCAATGAAGACACCATTAGTTTGCCTAAATACCCACCTCCATTTGCTGAAATGCAGCCCCAAGCTTGCAAGAAACCTGCACCATGCTTCATGGTTGGTTGCAGACACATTATTGTAGCACTTTCCAGCCCTTTGGCAAACAAACTGCATTTTGGTAAAGTCAAATATTTTACATTTTGACTCATCGGTCCAGAACACCTGCTGCTTCCATTTTTCGATTGTTGCTTACAGTGCTGAATTGATAACACTGCTGGACATCTTCCGATTTCAAAGGAAAGTAAGCATGATGTGTCTTTCACGTGCTTCACTAAGTTTCATTAGCTGACCACTGCATCTATGATCCTCAACTTTGCCCATTTCTTGGTGCTTCTTCAACACAGCTTGAACAAAACATCTTGAAACCCAAGTTTGTTTTGAAATATTTGCCTGGTAGATACCTTTATACAGTCTAACTACCTTGTGTCTTGTTGCTGTGTTCAGTGTTGTCATGGTGTATGACCTGTGACTAGTGTTGAGCATTCCGATTCTGCAAATATCGGCCGATATTCACTGTATCGGAGTTCCGATACTAAGTTCCGATACTTTTGCAATATCGAATACCGGAATCGGAAGTTCCCATAATGCAATGATGCACTATAATGGAGTGTGGGTGGAGATTTCGTGTCTGTGTGTGTGGGGGCGGGGTCTGTGCGGGGCTGCCGGGGGTCTGTGCGGGGCTGCCGGGGGTCTGTGCGGGGCTGTCGGGGGTCTGTGCGGGGCTGTCGGGGGTCTGTACGGGGCTGCCGGGGGTCTGTGTGGGCTGCCGGGGGTCTGTGCGGGCCTCTCAGGGGTTGTGTGTGTGTGTGTGTGTGTGTGTGTGCAGGCATCATCCAATGGGACTACAAGTCCCATCGGGCTATGCCTGCTACAATGACCGTGATTGACACATTAGCCAATGATGGGACAGTAGTAGTCCCATCATCCGGCTAATGTGTTGAATGTAAGAAAAAAAAAACCACAAACATACATACTACATACTTCATACATATAACATACATACTACATACATGCAACATATTACATACTACATGCATGCAACATACATACTACATACATACAACATGCTACATACATGCAACATACATACTACATACATACTACATACAACATGCATACAACATACATACTACATACATACAACATTTATACATACTGCATACATACAACATACATACTTACAACATACATACTTACAACATACTACATACATATTACTTACATACAACATGCTACATACATACTACATACATACATCTGCATACATACAACATACATACTACATTCATACAACATACATACAACATACATGCAACATACTACATACATACATACTACATACATACAACATACTACATACAAACTACATACATACTGCATACAATACATTACATACAATACATACATATAGACATACAGTACATATAACAGAGTACGTACCATCACTTATCACTTTGTTCCCCGAAGCCAGTGTCATCTGTAAAAAATATTAAAATAACAAACAATATACTCCCTGATCCACAGAAATCCACGAGTGTCCCACAACGATCTCCGGGGAGAACAGCAGCATCAGCTGATGCGACCACTCTCTAGGGGCTCCAGGAATACAATAACAGGAGGAAGGTATCCTTCTGCACTGTATTCCTCCGCCGCTGTAAAAAAAATAGTCCCTAGTCTCACTTTTGGAATTGCTGTGTGAGAAAGTTCCCACGCAGCTTTTGCCATAAAGTGAGACCAGTGAACTATATTAACCTCTCAGTGATGCACTGCAGGAGCCATTGTCTCCTGTCAGTGTGTCACTGAAGGTCCTATAGAGCAGTGATATCACCCGATGTATGTAGTATGTTGTATGTATGTAGTATGTATGTAGTATCTTGTATGTATGTTATATGTATGTATGTAGTATGATGTATGTATGTTGTATGTATGTACAGTACAGACCAAAAGTTTGGACACACCTCATTTAAAGATTTTATATGACTAAGAAAATTGTACATTCACACTGAAGGCATCAAAACTATGAATTAACACATATGGAATTATATACTTAACAAAAAAGTGTGAAACAACTGAAATTATGTCTTATATTCTAGGTTCTTCAACATAGCCACCTTTTGCTTTGATGGCTGCTTTGCATACTCTTGGCATTCTCTTGATGAGCTTCAAGAAGTAGTCAACGGGAATGGTCTTCCAACAATCTTGAAGGAGTTCCCAGAGATGCTTAGCACTTGTTGGCCCTTTTGCCTTCACTCTGCGGTCCAGCTCACCCCAAACCATCTTGATTGGGTTCAGGTCTGGTGACTGTGGAGGCCAGGTCATTTGGCGTAGCACCCAATCACTCTCCTTCTTGGTCAAATAGCCCTTATACAGCCTGAAGGTGTTTTGGGGGTCATTGTCCTGTTGAAAAATAAATGATGGTCCAAATAAACGCAAACCGGATGGAATAGCATGCCGTTGCAAGATGCTGTGGTAGCAATGCTGGTTCAGTATGCCTTCAATTTTGAATAAATCCCCAACAGTGTCACCAGCAAAGCACCCCCACACCATCACACCTCCTCCTTCATGCTTCACGGTGGGAACCAGGCATGTAGAGTCCATCCGTTCACCTTTTCTGCGTCGCACAAAGAGAGCACAGATTTCCACTGGTCTAATGTTCATTCCTTGTGTTCTTTAGCCCAAACAAGTATCTTCTGCTTGTTGCCTGTCCTTAGTAGTGGTTTCCTAGCAGCTATTTTACCATGAAGGCCTGCTGCACAAAGTCTTCTCTTAAGGCCGGCGTCACACTGGCATTTTAAACGGCCAAGTGCAATGTGATAAAAAAATTGCATTGCAGTCAGACCAATTTTAAGCTATGGGGCAGCTCCCACCAACCGACTTTGTTGGCCATGCTGCGATGGTCTCGGATCGAGGAAAACTCTTGGCTCACTAGCACCCATATAAGCCTATGGGTGCGAGTGAGACAGCGCACACCACTCGGATATCATCCGAGTGATGTGCATTATAAGCGGACCCCAGCAATGGAGGAGATGGAGAAAATCATTTCTCCGCCTCCTCCGCAGCTGTGCTCTGATCCTCCCTGTGCAAGAGAATCGGAGCACAGATGCATGACACTCGGCTCCTGCTCTGCTGCGAGCAGGAGCCGAATGTCATTAGCATATCGCCAATACGCCAGTGTGACGCCGGCCTAACAGTTGTCGTAGAGATGTGTCTGCTGCTAGAACTCTGTGTGGCATTGACCTGGTCTCTAATCTGAGCTGCTGTTAACCTGCGATTTGTGAGGCTGGTGATTCGGATAAATGTATCCTCAGAAGCAGAGGTGACTCTTGGTCTTCCTCATGTGAGCCAGTTTCTTTGTAGCGCTTGATGGTTTTTGCCACTGCACTTGGGGACACTTTCAAAGTTTTCCCAATTTTTCAGACTGACTGACCTTCATTTCTTAAAGTAATGATGGCCACTCGTTTTTCTTTACTTTTCTCTGCTTTTTTTCTTGCCATAATACAAATTCTAACAGTCTATTCAGCAGGACTATCCATCAGACTTCTGCACAACACAACTGATGGTCCCAACTCCATTTATAAGGCAAGAAATCCCACTTATTAAACTTGACTGGGCACACCTGTGAAGTGAAAACCATTCTCGGTGACTACCTCTTGAAGCTCATCAAGAGAATGCCAAGAGTGTGCAAAGCAGTCATCAAAGCAAAAGGTGGCTACTTTGAAGAACCTAGAATATAAGACATAATTTCAGTTATGTCACACTTTTTTGTTAAGTATATAATTCCACATGTGTTAATTCATAGTTTTGATGCCCTCAGTGTGAATGTACAATTTTCATAGTCAAGAAAATACAGAAAAATCTTTAAATGAGAAGGTGTCCAAACTTTTGACCTGTGCTGTATGTAGTATGTAGTATGTATGTATGTATGTATGTATGTATGTATGTTGCATGTATGTATGCAGTATGTTTGCATGTAGTATGTTTTAAGTATGTATGTAGTATGTTGTATGTATGTTGTATGTACAGTATGTTGTATGTATGTATGTAGTATGTATGTAGTATGTTTGTAGTATGTTGTATGTATGTTGTATGTATGTAGTATATAGTATGTTGTATGTATGTATGTAGTATGTTGTATGTATGTAGTATGTATGTTTGTGCTTTTTTTTTTACATTCAACACATTAGCCGGATGATGGGACTACTACTGTTCCATCATTGGCTAATGTGTCAATCACTGCCATTGTAGCAGGCATAGCCTGATGGGACTTGTAGTCCAATCGGATGATGCCTGCACACAGACACAAAGGCCCTCGAGAGGCCCGTACAGACCCCCGAGAGGCCCGTACAGAACCCCGGCAGGCCGCACAGACCCCCGGCAGCCCACACAGACCCCCGAGAGGCCCGTACAGACCCCCGGCAGCCCGCACAGACCCCCGAGAGCCCTGTACAGACCCCTGGCAGGCCCGCACAGACCCCCACGGTCCCACACAGACACGGTCTCCGCCCACGCACCGCCCACACTCTTCCCCCTTCCGGAACTGGATGTGCATGGAAAGAAAGGGTCTATTTTCATTCCGATATTTGTGTCCCATTGACTTGCATTGGTTTCCGGTATCAGCGATATCCGATATTTTTTGGGAATCGGTCCAATCCAATCTGATCCGATATTTCCCGATATCGGAAGGTATCGCTCAACACTACCTGTGACATGAAACTGTATTCCACAACCTCACAATTGTAGCAGAGTTTGGCTGTTCCTCACTCAGTCTTAAGTCTCCTAAACAGCTGTATATACAGTGGGGCAAAAAAGTATTTAGTCAGTCAGCAATAGTGCAAGTTCCACCACTTAAAAAGATGAGAGGCGTCTGCAATTTACATCATAGGTAGACCTCAACTATGGGAGACAAACTGAGAAAAAAAAATCCAGAAAATCACATTGTCTGTTTTTTTAACATTTTATTTGCATATTATGGTGGAAAATAAGTATTTGGTCAGAAACAAAATTTCATCTCAATACTTTGTAATATATCCTTTGTTGGCAATGACAGAGGTCAAACGTTTTCTGTAAGTCTTCACAAGCTTGCCACACACTGTTGTTGGTATGTTGGCCCATTCCTCCATGCAGATCTCCTCTAGAGCAGTGATGTTTTTGGCTTTTTGCTTGGCAACACGGACTTTCAACTCCCTCCAAAGGTTTTCTATAGGGTTGAGATCTGGAGACTGGCTAGGCCACTCCAGGACCTTGAAATGCTTCTTACGAAGCCACTCCTTCGTTGCCCTGGCAGTGTGCTTTGAATCATTGTCATGTTGAAAGACCCAGCCACGTTTCATCTTCAATGCCCTTGCTGATGGAAGGAGGTTTGCACTCAAAATCTCACGATACATGGCCCCATTCATTCTTTCATGTACCCGGATCAGTCATCCTGGCCCCTTTGCAGAGAAACAGCCCCAAAGCATGATGTTTCCACCACCATGCTTTACAGTAGGTATGGTGTTTGATGGATGCAACTCAATATTCTTTTTCCTCCAAACACGACAAGTTGTGTTTCTACCAAACAGTTCCAGTTTGGTTTCATCAGACCATAGGACATTCTCCCAAAACTCCTCTGGATCATCCAAATGATCTCTAGCAAACTTCAGACGGGCCCGGACATGTACTGGCTTAAGCAGTGGGACACGTCTGGCACTGCAGGATCTGAGTCCATGGTGATGTAGTGTGTTACTTATGGTAGGCCTTGTTACATTGATCCCAGCTCTCTGCAGTTCATTCACTAGGTCCCCCTGCGTGGTTCTGGGATTTTTGCTCACCGTTCTTGTGATCATTCTGACCCCACGGGGTAGGATTTTGCGTGGAGCCCCAGATCGAGGGAGATTATCAGTGGTCTTGTATGTCTTCCATTTTCTAATTATTGCTCCCACTGTTGATTTATTCACTCCAAGCTGGTTGGCTATTGCAGATTCAGTCTTCCTAGCCTGGTGTAGGGCTACAATTTTGTTTCTGGTGTCCTTTGACAGCTCTTTGGTCTTCACCATAGTGGAGTTTGGAGTCAGACTGTTTGAGGGTGTGCACAGGTGTCTTTTTATACTGATAACAAGTTTAAACAGGTGCCATTACTACAGGTAATGAGTGGAGGAAAGAGGAGACTCTTAAAGAAGAAGTTACAGGTCTGTGAGAGCCAGAAATCTTGATTGTTTGTTTCTGACCAAATACTTATTTTCCACCATAATATGCAAAAAAAATGATAGAAAAACAGACAATGTGATTTTCTGGATTTTTTTTTCTCAGTTTGTCTCCCATAGTTGAGGTCTACCTATGATGTAAATTACAGACGCCTCTCATCTTTTTAAGTGGTGGAACTTGCACTATTGCTGACTGACTAAATACTTTTTTGCCCCACTGTATTTCAGTTTATTACTGTGTTTCAACCTACATGTGAAGTTGAGGACCATTATCCTGTTTGGTATAATTATACACCTGACTATAATCCTACAAAATTCATGACTTTGTATAGATGTACCTGGAGAAATTGAATCTGTTTGTTCATTCTATTCACATTTTATTAATTGCAAAGCCAAATTATTAACACTTCTATTTTTTAAAACATTCTTAGGTTGCAGAATTTTGCTAACCTGCTTCATACTTTTGCACACTACTGTAGATATATATATATATATATATATATATATATATATATATATATATATATATATATATATATATTTCATAAGAGAAATCAGAGTGAGGAAGCGGTTCAACCTGGAGCCTGGTCTCAGTTACTAGCCTGCAGCTCTTGTGTCACCTAACTCCAATGAAAACAGCATTTTGCAGGGCTAATAGAATCTATTACTCATGCAACATAATCAAGCCTTTCATGAGGGGCTTACGATTAAAAAACCAAAAAGAAGTATTATTAACTAGTTTAGCACCAAAGTACAGTGATCCTTGGATGTTACATAAAAACACATCCGTGATATTCAGTGTTTAATATATTTTTTTGTAAATTATGCTAAAGCTGTGAAGGTAAAATGGGATATTTAGAATTTCCTACCTATATTTACAAAACTAAATAAATCTAATTTAAAAGAAGATAATTGCTCAGCTGGTGTAAAACTAAACCAGTAAAATCACACATCTCTCAATGACATCTATTAGAAAGCCTTGCTCAATATGAGAATTTTGGAGGTTAGTAGTCAGTTAATGATCAGTCTGGCTACAAATTAATTTTTCTGTTAAGGCATTTTATAAATTAGCTTGTCCAGGATTATTTTTTTGGAAATAAAGAAACTGATATACTGTACAAATTATCTTCTCTTATTTTTTTCATCCTTCCTGCTGGCAAAGAATAATAATATAATATATGTTGTTCATCCTTCATAGCCGAAGATGACCATGAGTTCAGGGTTTAGAGGAGGATCAGTGGCTCTTGATCCGGAGGTGACCGATGAGGCCATTCTGGGCTCTGAAGGCTCGACCACATATGTGACATAATTAACTAGATGTGGTCAGGACAGTGGATACCGCTTGTGCTTTGCACACAGCTTTCTTTTTCCTCATAGATTCTGGTATCTCCAGCTGCACATGCTCCTGAGGTGATCCTGCCTCACCAAGCTGGACGGTGCAGGGCAAGCTTCTCCCAGTCGTTGATGTTGATTCCCAGGTTTTTGAGAGACGCTTTAAGGCAGTCTTTGCAGCGTTTCTTCTGTCCGACTGCTCGCTTTCCCTCACACAGTTCTCCATACAGCAGTTGTTTAGGCAATCGACTGTTTGGCATTCTGACCACATGTCCAGCTACCTGACTTAGACTTTCAGCAGGACAGTGTAAATGCTGCAGAGCCCAGCTTGTTCCAGGATTGCCATGTCTACGTGTATGGGGTGTCCAAATAGAGGTATCACCACTAGGGTTGAGCGAAACGGGTCGAACATTTTCAAAAGTCGCCGACTTTTGGCGAAGTCGAGTTTCATGAAACCCGATCCGACCCCTGTGCGTGGTCGGCCATGCGGTACGCGACTTTCGCGCCAAAGTCGCGTTTCAATGACGCAAAAAGCGCCATTTCTCAGCCAATGAAGGTAAACGCAGAGTGTGGGCAGCGTGATGACATAGGTCCTGGTCCCCACCATCTTAGAGAAGGGCATTGCAGTGATTGGCTTGCTGTCTGCGGCGTCACAGGGGCTATAAAGGGGAGTTCCCGCCGACCGCCATGTTACTGCTGCTGATCTGAGCTTAGGGAGAGGTTGCTGCCGCTTCGTCAGAAGCAGGGATAGCGTTAGGCAGGGTCCATTAACCACAAAACCGCTTGTGCTGTAGCGATTTCCACTGCCCAACACCACCTTCGGTGTGCAGGGACAGTGGAAGCTCCTTTTTTTTTTTTTTCCTCAGCGCTGTAGCTCATTGGGCTGCCCTAGAAGGCTCCCTGATAGCTGCATTGCTGTGTGTACGCCGCTGTGCAAACCAACTGCTTTTTTCAAAGCACAAATCCTCTTGTTCCTTCCTTTCTGCACAGCTATCTTTTTTGTTTGTCCACACTTTTTATTTAATTTGTGCATCAGTCCACTCCTTATTGCTGCCTGCCATACCTGGCTGAGATTACTGCAGGGAGATAGTAATTGAAGGACAGTTCCTTTTTTTTTTTTTTTTTTGTGGGAGATTAAGATTGACATTTCTGCTAGAGTGCCATCTCTGTCTGTGTCATCTCTCACTCAGTGGGCCATAGAAAGCCTATTTATTTTTTTGCTTGATTTGGGTTCCAAAATCTACCAGAAAAAATCACAACATCAATCAGTGGGAGAAAAATATTGGCCTCAGGGCTTGTGTGCCACTCCTTACTCCTGTGTGTGCCATCTCTCACTCAGTGGGCCATAGAAAGCCTATTAATTTTTTTGCTTGATTTGGGTTCTAAATTCTACCTGAAAAAATCAATAAATCAATCAGTGGGAGATTAATATTGGCCTTTGGGCTTGTGTGCCAGTCCTAAGCGTGCCATCTCTCTCTCTCTCAGATAGTGGGCCATAGAAAGCCTATTTTTTTATTATTTTATTGGGTTTATAAATTTTCCCTGGAAAAAAAAAAAAAGTGGGAGATTAATATTGGCCTCTGGGCTTGTGTGCCAGTCCTGAGCGTGCCATCTCTCTCACAAATAGTGGGCCATAGAAAGCCTATTTATTTTTTTGGTTGATTTGGGTTCATAATTCTACCTGAAAAAATCAATCAATCAATCAGTGGGAGATTAATATTGGCCTTTGGGCTTGTGTGCCAGTCCTAAGCGTGCCATCTCTCTCTCTCAGATAGTGGGCCATAGAAAGCCTATTTATTTTTTGGGTTGATTTGGGTTCATAATTCTACCTGAAAAAATCAATCAATCAATCAGTGGGAGAAAAATATTGGCCTCAGGGCTTGTGTGCCACTCCTTACTCCTGTGTGTGCCATCTCTCACTCAGTGGGCCATAGAAAGCCTATTAATTTTTTTGCTTGATTTGGGTTCCAAAATCTACCAAAAAAAATCACTAAATCAATCAGTGGGAGATTAATATTGGCCTCTGGGCTTGTGTGCCACTCCTGACTCCTGTGAGCGTCATCTGTCACTCAGTGGGCCCTAGAAAGCCTATTTTTTGTTTTATTTGTTTTCTAAATTCTCCCTGAAAAAATCATTTTATTTTCTTTGGTTTCTAAATTATTCCTGAAAAAAATCATTTTTTTTGTATTTTTTTTTTCTCTAAAGTCTCCCTGAAAAAAAAAAAAAAAATCTGAGGGAGATTCATATTGCCCCTTCTGCTTGTGTTCCAGTCTTGACTCCTGGGTGTGCCATCTCTCTCTCTCTCCCCAATTGTGGGCCATAGAAAGCCTATTAATTTTTTTGCTTGATTTGGGTTCCAAAATCTACCAAAAAAAATAACTAAATCAATCGGTGGGAGATTAATATTGGCCTCTGGGCTTGTGTGCCACTCCTGACTCCTGTGTGCGTCCTCTCTCACTCAGTGGGCCCTACAAAGCCTTTTTTTTTTTTTTTCCTAAATTCTCCCTGAAACAATCATTTCATTTTATTTGTTTTATAAATTCTTCTGTAAAAAATAATTTTTTTTTAATTTTTTTTTTTCTGAAGTTTCCCTTTTAAAAAAAACAAACACAAATCAGTGGGAGATAAATATTTACATTTGCGCTTCAGTGACAGTCCTGCGTGTGTGCCATCTCATTTGTTGCCAACAACAACAGAGTGTGTAACATTGTGGCTGATTTTCGTTGTGGTCTCACCCACCTGTAAAGGGGTAGCTAAATCATACTGAAGTTATAGCTCACCGTGTAAGTTGTGTGACAGCAACAAATACCGTTCGTTTGGTAACGTTTTTAAAACAATGAGGAAGTCTGGTGGAAGAGGTCGTGGCCGGGGGCGTTCATTGTCAGCTGGTAATGAGGGTAGTGGTAGTAGTGGAGCATCAGGTGGTCGTGGGAAAAAAAATATTGCACCTAAGTCTGGAGCTGTGGAGTCAGGTTCGTCGTCTGGCTACACAAGGCCTCGAACCCTCCCTTTTCTGGGAGTAGGAAAACCGCTTTTAAAGCCGGAGCATCAAGAGCAAGTTTTGGCTTATCTTGCTGACTCAGCCTCTAGCTCTTTTGCCTCCTCTCGTGAAACTGGTAAAAGTAAAAGCAGCGCGTCGTTAGTGGATGTTCACGGTCAGGGACAAGTCGCTTCCTTGTCCTCTTCAGCAAAAACAACAACAGAGAAGAATGCAGCAGACGACACAACGGGTTACACCATGGAGCTCTTTACACATACCGTCCCTGGCTTAGAAAGTGAAGCAGTTAACAGTCCATGCCCATTACAAGTTGAATCTGACATGGAGTGCACTGATGCACAGCCACAGCCAGACTATTATGCTGGTCCTTTGACTCAGACCACAACATTGCCCTCGCAGGGTGCTGATCAAGAATCAGACCCTGATGAGACTATGTTGCCCCATCACGAACGCTATACCACCGACCGACACGGTGACACAGACGAAGTTGCACACGAGCTACAAGAAGAGGTAATAGATGACCCAGTTCTTGACCCCGATTGGCAGCCATTGGGGGAACAGGGTGCAGGCGGCAGCAGTTCTGAAGCGGAGGAGGAGGGGCCGCAGCAGGCATCAACATCGCAACAGGTTCCATCTGCCGGGCCCGTATCTTGGCCAAAACGCGTGGCAAAGTCAAAACCTGTTGGAGGACAGCGTGGCCATCCGGTTAAAGCTCAGTCTGCAATGCCTGAAAAGGTATCCGATGCTAGAAAGAGTGCAGTCTGGCATTTTTTTAAACAACATCCAATTGATCAGCACAAAGTAATCTGTCAAAAATGTTCAACTACCTTAAGCAGAGGGCAGAATCTGAAAAGTCTCAATACAAGTTGCATGCATAGACATTTAACCACCATGCATTTGCAAGCTTGGACTAACTACCAAACGTCCCTTAAGGTTGTAGCACCCTCGGCCAATGAAGCTACTCATCAACGCAACATCCCTTCCTGCAGTGTAGGGCCACCATTTTCTGCACCACCTGCAGTATCTGTGCAGGTTTCTTTGCCAGGCCAAAGCAGTCAGGGTCAGGGAATCTCCAGTTTCGTAGTAGGAAACACTGCATCTAGGGCACCGGCGGCAACAATACCATCTCCCACCGTCTCTCAGTCTGCCATGTCCACCGGCACCCCCGCTAGTTCCACGATCTCCAGCTCTCCAGTCCAGCTCACCCTACATGAGACTATGGTTAGAAAAAGGAAGTACTTAGCCTCGCATCCGCGTACACAGGGTTTGAACGCCCACATAGCTAGACTAATCTCGTTAGAGATGATGCCCTACCGGTTAGTTGAAAGCGAAGCTTTCAAAGACCTGATGGACTACGCTGTACCACGCTACGAGCTACCCAGTCGACACTTTTTTTCCAGAAAAGCCATCCCAGCCCTCCACCAGCATGTTAAAGAGCGCATCGTCCATGCACTCAGGCAATCTGTGAGCACAAAGGTGCACCTGACAACAGATGCATGGACCAGTAGGCATGGCCAGGGACGTTACGTGTCCATCACGGCACACTGGGTAAATGTGGTGGATTCAGGGTCCACAGGGGACAGCAAGTTTGGGACAGTTCTGCCTAGCCCACGGTCTAGGAAACAGTTGGCTGTAGCCGTTCGCACCCCCTCCTCCTCCTCCTCGTCCTCCTGCAGAAGCGAGAGCTCGTCCACAGACCGCAGTCGCACAACCACTCCATCCGCAGCTGCCACTGTTGCACACCAGGTCTCCCATTATGGGGCAGCTACTGGCAAACGTCAGCAGGCTGTATTGGCTATGAAGTGTTTGGGCGACAACAGACACACCGCGGAAGTTCTGTCCGAGTTCTTGCAGCAAGAAACGCAGTCGTGGCTGGGCACTGTAGATCTTGAGGCAGGCAAGGTAGTGAGTGATAACGGAAGGAATTTCATGGCTGCCATCTCCCTTTCCCAACTGAAACACATTCCTTGCCTGGCTCACACCTTAAACCTGGTGGTGCAGTGCTTCCTGAAAAGTTATCCGGGGTTATCCGACCTGCTCCTCAAAGTGCGTGGACTTTGCGCACATATCCGCAGTTCGCCTGTACACTCCAGCCGTATGCAGACCTATCAGCGTTCTTTGAACCTTCCCCAGCATCGCCTAATCATAGACGTTGTTACAAGGTGGAACTCAACACTGCACATGCTTCAGAGACTGTGCGAACAGAGGCGGGCTGTTATGTTTTTGTGGGAGGATACACATACACGGGCAGGCAGTAGGATGGCAGACATGGAGTTGTCAGGTGTGCAGTGGTCGAAGATTCAAGACATGTGTCAAGTCCTTCAGTGTTTTGAGGAATGCACACGGCTGGTTAGTGCAGACAACGCCATAATAAGCACGAGCATCCCCCTAATGTGTCTGCTGATGCAAAGTTTGACGCACATAAAGGATCAGGCGTCTGCACCAGAGGAAGAGGAAAGCCTTGATGACAGTCAGCCATTGTCTGGTCAGGGCAGTGTACAGGACGAGGTAGCGGGCGAAGAGGAGGTGGAGGATGATGGGGATGAGTATATTTTTAATGAGGAAGCTTTCCCGGGGTCATTGGAAATTGGTGGCGTGGCAAGGGCGGGTTCTGGTTTTTTGAGGGACACAAGTGACGTAGATTTGCCTGCAACTGCCCCTCAACCAAGCACAACCGCAGATTTGACAACTGGAACTTTGGCCCACATGGCGGATTATGCCTTGCGTATCCTCAAAAGGGACACACGCATTACAAAAATGATGAACGATGACGATTACTGGTTGGCCTGCCTCCTTGATCCTCGCTATAAAGGCAAATTGCATAATATTATGCCACATGAGAACTTGGAACTAATATTAGCAACAAAACAATCAACTCTTGTTGACCGTTTGCTTCTGGCATTCCCTGCACACAGCGCCCGTGATCGTTCTCACACGAGCTCCAGGGACCAGCAGACCAGAGGTGTTAGAGGGGCAGAAATCAGAAGTGGCGTTGGCCAGAGGGGTTTTCTGACCAGGTTGTGGAGTGATTTTGCTATGACCGCAGACAGGACAGGTACTGCAGCATCAATTCAAAGTGACAGGAGACAACATTTGTCCAGTATGGTTACAAACTATTTTTCATCCCTTATCGACGTTCTCCCTCAACCGTCATTCCCATTTGATTACTGGGCATCCAAATTAGACACCTGGCCAGAATTGGCAGAATATGCATTGCAGGAGCTTGCTTGCCCGGCAGCTAGTGTCCTATCAGAAAGAGTATTCAGTGCTGCAGGTTCAATACTAACTGAAAAAAGGACTCGTCTGGCTACCCAAAATGTAGATGATCTAACCTTCATTAAAATGAACCACAACTGGATTTCGAAATCTTTTGCCCCACCTTGCCCGGCTGACACCTAACTTTCCTATGAAAAGGTCTTGCCTGTGGACTCTTCTGAATGACTTTTCCAATCTCGTAATTTTCTGCACCTGATTGTCCAGCATACGACATGTTTACTCCTAACAAAATGGCCAAACTCCCCACACGGGGCCGTGGTATCACCACTTTGCGCCAGCACCCGTGAGAGTGCTGTTTGTCTGAAGAGGTGGGTGTGCCCGCTTTTGGTCGACGGCACTGCCACTGGGTCCCTCATAGTACAATAAAGTGTCTCTGGCGGTGGTGGTGCGCACCCAACGTCAGACACACCATTGTAATATGAGGGGCCCTGGGCCTGTACCGCCGGCCACAAGACAGTTCCCCCCCCCAGCTCAAACAGTGCTCTACCACTAGCAAAATTATCTCTCACAGCTTCACCAATGTTTAGTCTATGCGCTGACATCCTTCAATGCCTGGCACTGACAATACCATTGTTTTGACATTTTTGTTATGTTAGGCCTTCGAAGCCTGTCTGCGGTCCGTTCTTTCTACAACTACTACACTGACCAGGCCACTGCTGGCCGTGTTCCCCTGGAACCAATTTAAACTTGCCTACAGCCAGCCCAATTTTGTTATGTTAGGCCTTCTTAGCCTGTCTGCCGTCACTCCTTCCACTAGACTTCCACTGACCAGACCACTGTTGCCCGTGTACCCCTGGAACCAATTTTAAATTGCCAACAGCCAAATGTTATTATGTTAGGCCTTTGATGCCTGTCTGCCGTCACTCCTTCCACTAGACTTCCACTGACCAGACCACTGTTGCCCGTGTACCCCTGGAACCAATTTTAAATTGCCAACAGCCCAATGTTATGATGTTAGGCCTTTGATGCCTGTCTGCCGTCACTCCTTCCACTAGGCCTCCACTGACCTGTCTACTGCTGCCCGTGTTCCCATGGAACCAATTGTAAATTGCCTACAGCCAGCCCATTTTATTACGTTAGGCCTTCGAAGCCTGTCTGCGGTCCCTCCTTCCACTAGGCCTCCACTTACCTGTCTACTGCTGCCCGTGTTCCCCTGGAACCAATTTTAAATTGCCTACAGGCAGCCCAATTTATTATGTTAGGCCTTCGAAGCCTGTCTGCGGTCCCTCCTTCCACTAGGCCTCCACTTACCTGTCTACTGCTGCCCGTGTTCCCCTGGAACCAATTTTAAATTGCCTACAGCCAGCCCATTTTATTATGTTAGGCCTTCGAAGCCTTCTGCGGTCCCTCCTTCCACTAGGCCTCCACTGACCTGTCTACTGCTGCCCGTGTTCCCCTGGAACCAATTTTAAATTGCCTACAGCCAGCCCATTTTATTATGTTAGGCCTTCGAAGCCTGTCTGCGGTCCCTCCTTCCACTAGGCCTCCACTTACCTGTCTACTGCTGCCCGTGTTCCCCTGGAACCAATTTTAAATTGCCTACAGGCAGCCCAATTTATTATGTTAGGGCTTCGAAGCCTGTCTGCGGTCCCTCCTTCCACTAGGCCTCCACTGACCTGTCTACTGCTGCCCGTGTTCCCCTGGAACCAATTTTAAACTGCCTACAGGCAGCCCAATTTATTATGTTAGGGCTTCGAAGCCTGTCTGCGGTCCCTCCTTCCACTAGGCCTCCACTGACCTGTCTACTGCTGCCCGTGTACCCCTTGAACCAACATCATAAAATAAAAAAAAAAGTATTTTGCTTATAAAAAAGAAAATACTGGTGAGATATCAAATGCAGACATTTTAACATTAAAAACAAACACACAACTAAAATCTGGTACAGTACTAAAAATGGCCACCAGTTACAATTACTTTATCCTGCAAGTATTTAACTGAAAGGTTTTTTAAATTGAAAATACAGATATGGCATCCACCGAGTGTTGTCCTGTCGCGTCTTCTTTATATTATTGCCGAGAAGATGCAAAACAATGAAAATAATAAAATCATTAATTACCAAAATAATAGAGAAAGTCAACACCACATTGCAAATAAACATTCATTCCAAATAAAGAAGCAGGGCGCGTCCGAGGGTGAGTATATACCTAATAAGAATATAATCACCCTCGGACGCGCAATGCTTATTTCCAACAGCCTTCCTTCCTAAGAATCAGCCCTTCCGTCGTGTAGAGAGACGTTGTGTTACACTTCAAGGTGTTCCCCAGGTTGTCTTTCCTGAGCTTCGATCTTCCGGCTCTCGTTTAGTTCTTGGAAACTACACTGCATTAGGCCTTCAAATTGGGTATGGGGTGTAGAGAGAGGGTGTGTTACACTCCAAGGTGTTCCCCAGGTTGCCTTTCCTGAGCTTCGATCTTCCGGCTCTCGTTTAGTAGTTGTTGGAAACTACGCTGCATTAGGCCTTCAAATTGGGTATGGGGTGTAGAGAGAGGGTGTGTTACACTCCAAGGTGTTCCCCAGGTTGCCTTTCCTGAGCTTCGATCTTCCGGCTCTCGTTTAGTAGTTCTTGGAAACTACACTGCATTAGGCCTTCAAATTGGGTATGGGGTGTAGAGAGAGGGTGTGTTACACTCCAAGGTGTTCCCCAGGTTGCCTTTCCTGAGCTTCGATCTTCATGCTCTCGTTTAGTAGTTGTCGGAAACTACGCTGCATTAGGCCTACAAATTGGGTATGGGGTGTAGAGAGAGGGTTTGTTACACTCCAAGGTGTTCCCCAGGTTGCCTTTCCTGAGCTTCGATCTTCCGGCTCTCGTTTAGTAGTTGTTGGAAACTACGCTGCATTAGGCCTTCAAATTGGGTATGGGGTGTAGAGAGAGGGTGTGTTACACTCCAAGGTGTTCCCCAGGTTGCCTTTCCTGAGCTTCGATCTTCCGGCTCTCGTTTAGTAGTTCTTGGAAACTACTCTGCATTAGGCCTTCAAATTGGGTATGGGGTGTAGAGAGAGGGTGTGTTACACTCCAAGGTGTTCCCCAGGTTGCCTTTCCTGAGCTTCTATCTTCAGGCTCTCATTAAATTGTGGTTAAATGGAACAACTGCATTTGGCGTACTAGTTGGTTTGGGGCCTACTATCGGTGTCTGCCACTCCTTGCTGTTCTCCTGGTTTCCTGTCCTGAAATTCCATTTTCAGGCTCTCGTTAAGTAGTTGTTAATGTTAGACTGCATTTGGCCTACTAGTTGGGTTGGGGCCTACTATCGGTGTCTGCCACTCCTTGCTGTTCTCCTCCACTGAACAAAGCTGTGCCGCCTGTTTACTACGGTTGCCAATTTTGAACTGCATTTCGACTACTTACTGATTTGGCCCTACTCTCTGTGTCAGCCTCTCATTCCAGTTGTCCTCCACTGCAATGCCCCCTGGTTATTCCTGTGTTACCAATTTTGAACTGCATTTAGCCCACTTTATTCTTTGGGCCTATATCTGTGTTTCCACTTCATCGTGCCTATTGCCCAGCCAGTGATAGATGAGTCTGCTGGTACATTGACCCATAACGCAACATTCCCCGTGCATGCTACACAACAACATTGTGACCCTGCTGAAAGTCAGGTTGCTCTTCCCGCATACCATACCACCTTACACGGGGACAAAGAGGAAGGTGCAGATGAAAGTGCAGGTTCCTTCATCAGGTGGGGGGAGGAATACTAGTTGGCGACGTCACTGGCACAGGGCCTCTCATAGTACGCAAAAGTGTTGCTGCCGGTGGGAGGCGCCCCCGCCGTGCAAACACACCGCTGTACTTTGAGGGGCCCTGTGCCAGTGCCAATGCCAACAAGTGGGCCCCCCCTGCTTGCTCAGGATCACAGCACTTGCAAAGTTGAAATACTTACCTCTCCCTGCTCCACTGCCGTGACGTGGTCCAGATTTCCTGGGCCCACTAATTACTTGAACCAGCCCTACCCCACAGAACTTTAGCCAAATGACCCCCAATTTCAAATGCCTTCCAATTATTATAAGGTAAATTACGCTTGACAAGCTTCATTAAGAAGAATGGATGGTTTTGACATTAAAATGGGCACTCTAGGTGTTTTCCTGGCCCCCACTCACTGCCGACTATGCTGCCCCATTGACTTGCATTGGGTTTCGTGTTTCGGTCGATCCCGACTTTTCGCCATAATCGGCCGATTTCACTCGACCCGACTTTTGAGATAGTCGGGTTTCGCGAAACCCGGCTCGACTCAAAAAAGGTCAAGGTCGCTCAACTCTAATCACCACCAGTGGAAAGTTTGTCATGTAATTTTAGGGCAGCTTCCCCATCTTTGTCCATCATCTGGAACTCAACAGTCACCTGTACCCCCAAGTAACTGCTAGCATGCGGCAGTGGGTACAGACGCGAGAGTGAGGTTGATGACTTGCACAACTCTTCCTCACTTTAATCCAAGTCAATATAATATATAATTAATATAATATATATATATATACATATATGTACAAACACTGTATGTATTATAATAATAAGTATGTCAATAATGTCAAGTGGCCGTTTGCTCTACCATTCCTGATGCTGATGAACAAAGAATTCATGTGACAAGTAAACAAAAATAAAAATCCAGCAATCTTTTTGCTGGTGTTATACAGTGACTGAGAGTTGCTCACATATTGCTCCTATTGATATTATTTGGGCTCGTTCAGACAAGTGCTATAAAGATGTGTGCTATCCAAGTTAAAATCAAATAGCGCCCTGACCAGTGTTATTCATCTGAGCTATTCCAATGATGGTGCTGGAAAAGTTTGGCGCCTGCACTATTCTCTTCTGCATTTCGGATGAGACTCACCTACTCGAGTCTAAGTGCGCAAAAAATTGTGTCCCACACAGATCACCTGTATTGCATCCGATTTTTTATTTGCCATTATTAACATAGAAAACTTACTGTATTTGTGTATATTTTAAACTGATGTGTTAATATGGATGCCACACCAATGTCAAATGAATGTAAAAAATAAACACATAGATGGCACACAGATAACAATGTGGATGAAAATTGGATCTGACCCCAGCCTTAAGGCAATCACAAGAAAGTAATTGAAATCAAATTGCAACTTAGGGCCCATGTAGACAGGTCAATGCCTTTGCCAGTAATCAGACTTTTTAACATCACCCAATGAGCAAGAAAACGTTCATTGTTCGGGTGTGATGGTTTTTAACCTGCTTTAAAATCCTTGTTCTCCACAGCACAGTGTCTTGTGTAACCAGGAGATGTGCTACCGAGAACATGATGTTATTAAGAATCATTCTGTGCACATATCGGTGTGTAAACCAATTAACGTAAATGACGGTTGATTGACCACCGTGGGTGATGAATCTAAATTGGCCCCAAAAGCAATAGATAACGTAATCACCCCTTGTATTTCCATATCTTATGTTCGGTCAGCTGTTTTATGCCTATGCTGGGTACGAATGAAGACACCAGTCCAGTATCTATAACTGGATAAAAAATGCCGCATGCAAATTTTTCTGATCTGATTTTAGAATTAATCTTGTGCCTCAATTATTGCATAGGATTAATTCTAGAGTCATATCAAAATATAAAACATCTAAATGAGGTGGAACACATATTGGTATAAATACAACGTGTAGGTGTAAATTCACACCGTGGCCATTAGCAGACAAAACCTAGGTCAAAATGAGAAATCATCCAAGAGAAAAAGCACCAAAGAGAACCAAATAATAAATGATATTAAACTTTATTGATAACAAGTTATATTAAAAACATAACTGAAAATAAATAGGGATAGAAGAAGGCACAGCGCCAAAACGCGCGTTGGGGCGGGTGGCACCACGGATGTTCAGGTAACCTTCTTGGCAGTAATTGTATTACATTTTTTACACTATTTGCTCAGCGCTAGTGATGAGCGAGTGTACTCGTTGCTCTGGTTTTCCCCGGGTGATCTCTGAGTATGTTAGTGTTCGGAGATTTCATTTTTGTTGATTCAGCTGAATGATTTACAGTTATTAGCCAGGCTGAGTACATGTGGTGGTTGCCTGGTTGCTAGGGAATCCCCACATGTAATCAAGCTGGCTAGTAGCTGTAAATCATTCAGCTGCGGCAAGGAAAACTAAATCTCCGAACACTAACAAATACTCGGAGACCACCTGAGCAACGAGTATACTCGCTCATCACTACTCGGCACCTTACGTCTTTTATTTGGCATATAGCCTTCTTCGACACTTATCTTTTTCTCCTGGTTTGGACATACTTAGTTTCCAGGGTATGCCATTGGAGATACTACATTGCACATATGCACATACACTTTTGAGCAAAACTGTTGGTTATTTCTTGTTTATTTATATGCCTGCTGGTTTTCCTGACTTTTGCTGTGATTCTACCCTATTGGTTTACCACTGACATAATGTTTTTTATATAACTTGTTATTTCCTATGACTTATGCACTGAACCTGCTTTATATATCTTTTGCACCTTCACACTGATTGGTTGATTAGGTTTTATTGTGGGTGCTGACCTTTTAATAGGTTTAAAATCAAAATGAGCAGATGTGCTGCAGTAAGTAAATAGTAATAGTACATGTACATAACATAGGGGACTTAGCTCACACTATTCAAAGCGTAACATCCATCCCACCACAACAAGGTGTACAAATCAGGGTGGGATCTAACTCTTAGAGTTAAAAACTTGGTCACCATCCCGATTGGGTCACCTTGACGTGGTTGGATAGATTTTACTTTCCTTTGATCAAAATAGTATTAACAGTTTAACTATAAACTGTTATTTACATGTACCATCACTATTCACCTACTGCAGGGTATTTGCTCGTTTGGGTTTTATCCTGGGTTCAGATAAAAGGATGTTTTTGAATGGAACACAGCCATCATGGTTCACAACTTTATCTTCAGTTGTGTAGGAACGATCTAATATAAACCTATGGGATCAGATTCCCTCCTGCGATTCACTACCTTGCAGTAAGGAAAAAACAGCAGACGGTTATATATATAATACAAGGCCTAACATATGTCATCTATTGGCGCCTTTAGATGCTTAAACAAAACCTTCAAACATTGTGAATAATCCAGTGCAAATAAAGCGCTGCTTCTCAGTGTGAACGCTCCTTGCACCGCCTTGCTCTGTCACTTGATAAATGGTTGACATTTCATGGTCCCAGGTGAGTGCATGTTTCTCCGTCTCTACATATATTGACACAGGGAAGCTGTCAGTAGCAGGGAGAGTGACAGCTTGTAAGAGGCCAGGATAATGTGGACAAAGGCTCTGCCCTTGTCCTCCCCAAGGGAAAGCAGGGAATTGTCCCTTGGAACATGCCATAGAAAGTCCTGAATGCAGCGTGGAGTGGTAACATGATATACTCAGCCCATGGGCGAATATTCATTGTGTCAACTAATATATTTACTTTTCCTCACTTAATAGCTGGTGGGTCAGCAGTCAGCTCCAATCCTCAATTCTAAGGCAGAAAAGCTGAAACTCGTACACAAAGTAAGTTACTAGAAAGTACAAAAAAAAAAAAACACTGACGCTTTCTGTGGCTTCTGATACCAAAGTCGCATTGTTAGTATAATGCATATACTGGTGGATGTAAAGGCTGACAGTCACAAATGTGCACGGACTCTGCCCTGTTCTGTTCCAGGGGTCTGAGCTCCACTGAAAATTGTAGGCTATCATTTTTTTTCCATTTTTTTTTAAATCTCTTTGCTAAATATAAGGCCAGTGTCACCCATCCATGAAACACGGACCATTTCGTGCAATTCTCATGTTGCAATTTAGAAATGCATTCAACACCATAGTATGTGAATAAAATATAACTTTTGTAAATTAAATGTGAAATGGATCAATATTAAAATTAGAATTTTTAATCTACGGTAATATTGATTTTTAAAAATATCGTTTTTAATATTGATACATTTTAAATGTAATTAATAAAAGTTATTTTATTCACATACTAGCCTTCTCCTTCGCTATGCAATCCAGAAGTATTTCAGGATTGCAAGTTTACTACTTTCATGTATTTTTTTAAATTACTTTTACCAGTATTTCACTGGGTTCAGACAAGACTGGAAAAAATGATCCGTTTTCATTTAGAAAAAAAATGACAATTTGTATCCATGTTGTCATTTATATATGACCCATGTGTCATCCGCATGTCCATTTTATACATCAGATTTTATACATCAAGATTTAATAAAAATGTACATGACCCAATACAGTTTCCTATATTAATAATTACAATGTTGCCATAAAAAATGAATATAATACAGAATGTCCCATAAGCTTGAATGGGTGACTATGTGAAAAACTCTCTTTTGAGCAGCCCTATTGAATAACTTTTGGTCTTGTGCTGTCCGTCCGCTATTCACTTTTATCACAGACAGCACAGGAAGGTATGATACACGCGTCTGAACAATTGCTTGCATCCTTTTTTTTTTTTTTTTCAGTCCAAAATACAGAGCTAATTCTATACGGCTATTCCTATAAGGTTACTTTGCTGATGGATCTACATGTGAAGCATCTATATGTGCTCCACATGGCATTGCCATCACTATGGCATCAGTATGGCAAATGTCATGGAGATGTAACTGTCTTTCTGTCCTATCAGTTTTATATGCAATGCTGAAGACATGACAAACTGATGGCGTATAACACATTCATCTGTATTTCTTGTATTTACAGATCCCTGAATATCACAAGTCTTTCTGTATCAGCTACATTTACTTTTTTATGGCTAGAAAATCTCCATTCTAAGAGAATCTCTAACCAAATATATATATATATATATATATATATATATATATATATATATATATATATACATATATATAATTTATTTGCACTCTTTTGTTACATTTATGTCTTTATGTTATGGCATTAGCAATTTATTGTGACTGCAATTTTTGATTTTGTTTTTTTCTGAGCTGGAGATTGTATATAAAGCTCCCCCACGCTGATGTTCTACTGGTTGGGCCCAGTCCTGTTGTCTGCCCTTATTCACACTGAGGTCGTCATTGACACATGGTAAGGTTTTTAATATTAGACAGGGTTACTTTGTCTGGTGGGATGGCTTTTATGCTATTTTTGATCAAAAACAGTATTACCATCTAGATGCACTTTATACTTATTTACAGCAGGGTTTTTGCTCATTTTTTCTCTTGTAGGTTTTATATTTTTTTTATTATAATAGCATGCAGGAGGAACAGATAACAAAAATGCTATTGCATGACAGGTTACAGAGATATTTTCCCTTGAACACATTGCTTTTAGAGAGAACTAAAGTGCATCATTCAATGGCACATCGCTTTGTGATACAGAACCGTAGGTGCATAAAAATGTGCCACCCGTCCATAAAAACAAATATTCAACATCAAGCAAGTTTATGCATTAGCACTTTACAAGCTTTCTTTACCAGAGTGGCAGACATGAAACAATTTCAATTTATGGTTACAATTTTAACTCCGGATTTTACCCTTCGCAGCTTTAGCAATTTTTCTGAATTTACACAACAAAAACCTGCAGTTGTTGAAAAATCAACAGTGATTCAGTCCTGTGTGAACGTACTCTTAGGGTATGTGCACACGTTGCGGATTTTTCCTGCGTTTTAGCTGCGGATTACGTGCTGATTTTGCCTGCTTTTTGCACCTGCGGATTCCTATAAAGGAATAGGTGTAAAACGCTGCGGAATCCGCACAAAGAATTGACATGCTGCGGAAAATACAACGCACTGTTTCCGTGCGGTATTTTCCGCACCATGGGCACTGCGGATTTTGTTTTCCATAGGTTTACATGGTACTGTACAATGCATGGAAAACTGCTGCGGATCCGCACGGCCAAATCCACAAGACGCTAAGCAAACGCAATACATTTTGGGTTGTTGTGAGAACTCATAATTACTGATGCCTTGACCAAGTAAGGAAGGAAATGAATAGAATTCCTAACAACTTTTACACCTTGTTCATCCAATGCGTGCTGCCTATACATTAGATGAATAGTATTGGAAAAAGTATGCAATTACTGCTACAAAAAAAATGTATACATATTATTTTGTCACGCACTGTGCTCGGTAGCAGCTTCTTTTTGCTGCATTACTAATAATGATTTGCTAATGGCTTGCTGGAACACAAACGGCCATTAATAGGAAGCAAGCCATTACCAATAAACACAGTGTGAGATGGGTTTTGAAAAAAATATAAACAGTAAATAAAGTTTTGTTTTGTTGTCTATGGAGCATTTCTTTCTGCGTCTATTGATTTATTTGGCCTAATTGGAGCTTTTCTGAGACTGAAATGCATTTAAAATTAACATTTTTTTTTTCCATGTTAGGCAAAGTTCACACAATGAGTATTTGATCATTGTCGCTGCACCAAAAAATACAGCGTCTTACAATTCCAGCAAAGTGAACGGGATTTATAGAACCCTAATGCCCACTGTGCTTTTTTTACGCAACATAAAATGATTTGTGATGCGTTTTTTAATTCTGCAACATGTCAATTTAGCTCGCTGTAAATATGAGCTTTATTTGTGAATTTTCACCCTAGACTTGAATGAGATTATGAAAATTCACAGATTTAAAATGCATAAGAGTTTTTAGTGCATTTCTGCAACAGAAACTCAGTAATTTTGTAATCTGCAAACAAAGCAGTTTTATTTCAAACATAACATAAGTACAAGATTATCTTGTTTTTCACACTGAGAATATTATTTAAAACATGACATACCAAAATGAGACAAAACTGGAAAAAAAAGTGATAAAAATGCACTAAAAAAATGCAATGAAAAAAACACAAGGGACCGAACTGGTGCATAAATGCTACAAGAAATCTACGCCAACAAAAATGCATGAAATACTGGAACTTGGCCTTTAAATAACAGGCGAGGAAAAATGCACCATCTGACTAAAGGTATGTTTTCCCAATAAAATCAGCAGGAAACGTAAAGCGTCTTTCGAGGGTTTTTCATTTGAATTTTGGAGCAGAATCTACTCCAAAATCCTTATTCAAAAACGCAGTTTTAACATATCCTAAAAAAGGCTGAAAAAAATGTAAAAAAAACCCAAAAATCGTTTCAAAAATTGTCACAAACCGAAAATTGTCTGTACTGAAAATGGCATTGAAAAACGTGGATTTTACATGAGATTTTTCCACCCAAAGTTTTTTGGTGCACATGCTCTTATACAACCACTTCCATGAGTCTTTATGTCATCAGCAAGCCTCAAATGTGCCAAATCTTACCAGAAATTACTAGATCAAGATTATTTCAGATGTAAAAGCCACATGTGTTATGAAGCAGCCGTCCTGTACGTTAGAGCTGAATGTCTCAGAAACATTGCACCACTGATATCTCGGATTCCTGAAGTTTTCTTACATTTTCTACAATTACAATAATACTAAGTTTTTCTGCCCACTGATTATTTGTTCTGGATATGCTCAAATCTTTTGACTGTGTCCATAGGAATATGTTATTTACGATCCTAGATAAATATAAGGTTGGATATTGGAACATTTATCCGATAATGAATGAATATTTGTGTCTGCAGCTACCTAAAGTTGTGAGTTCAGAGTCTGCACTGACCCAGGCTGGATGTGAACATGACCAGTGTAGGTCATTTGAGATGTGGGTGGGGTGTGAATAATGGGCAGGCAGCAATGTGAACATTTCACATGAGCTCAGGCTGGACCACCTCCCTTTATACTGGGGTTTTGGTGTAGATGAGAGTGGAAGTGGCGGACAACAGCCCCACAGACAGCTGCTGCGCTCAGTGATGACAGATCTGCTATATCCCATGATCATCTGATCCAGGGGGACAGAAGAAGACCATCACCCAAGTCCTGCAGATCACCCACCACTGGCTGCCTGCAGGAGTCTCCTCTGGATCCAGGTATCTCCCTGCTACTTATTATCATGTGATAGAAGTTGTGTCAGTACCTTTCTGTTTTCCCTTACACATGGAATCCGTAATTATGTCATTAATGTTGTGTGTGAAATGATATTATGCGGTAAAATCTGCAGACGTATTTATAGAAGTTTACCTGGGAATATAAATAGATATTGGCACTTTTGGCGTGAAATAATGTGTCCACCATTAGGCCTCATTCTCACTATACAGCAGTGATTTTTCCGGTATGCAAAAAGAAAAAAAATCTCAGTATTTGGTCAGTGTCAGTTTTTACCAACAGAATTTCATCAGTTTTTATTTTATACTAAAAATAAATGATGGCGGTTTCTCCATCTCCTCATAACAAGCAGTGAAAAATGGACAGAACACGGACGGCATCCGAGCGCTGTATGATTTTTTTAATTTTTTTTTTTATGTATCCATTGACTCACTGGTGAGTAAGATCTGCTTCTGTGTTTTGTGTCAACCAGTCAGCAAAAAGAATTAAACAGACAAATGAGAACGGCCCCATAGACCATAAAGGGCACGAGAACTGTCTATGAAAAACACGGATAGAACTCCTACGAGAACCTGACGTCTGATACATAGATGCCTCCATGGTCCAACTAGCTTTAATTTATTATTCCTATAGACCTGTAAGTGTACAGGGTGTCTCTCATTTAGTATATGCAAACTATATGTCTGTACTACAAGGCTGCATTCATTTGTTTTTACATTTATTTTATTTATTTATTTTTATTGGGTGGGGGGTGTTAACTCGGAGCCCAAAAATGTATTTGTTTTGTTTTTTTTTGTTTTTTTTATTTTGTTTGTTTCTTTGTTTATTTTTTAGTTTTTATTTCCAGGATAACAGAACTAAATGCAAACTGATAACTAATCAGCAGGATGCTATATTATAGATAATAATACTTTGTGTGTAGCGAGCGCTACCATATATGTGTATATATATATGTGTATATATATATATATATATATATAATATAATTTTGGAGTGCTGCTTCTTGATTATATACAATATAATATTTGGTACATCGCTTTTTGTGTGTGTGTACATGTATATGTATATGTATATGTATATATATATATATATATATATATATATATATATATATATATATATATATATATATATATATATATAATTTTTTTTTTTTTTTAATCTTAACTTTTCTTTCTATTTAGAGACCTATGGAAAAAAATGCATGAAAGGAAAAAACCCTTAGGGCATGTTGTGTTTGGACCAAAAACCCTAGGGACACTTTGCATTAAAAAAAAAATGAATAAACCCTAAACAAATTCTGCAAACCACCTACAATAATAATAATAATAATCTTTATTTTTATATAGCGCTAACATATTCCGCAGCGCTTTACAGTTTGCACACATTATCATCACTGTCCCCGTTGGGGCTCACAATCTAGAATCCCTATCAGTATATCTTTGGAATGTGGGAGGAAACCGGAGTGCCCGGAGGAAACCCACGCAAACACGGAGAGAACATACAAACTCTTTGCAGATGTTGTCCTTGGTGGGATTAGAACCCAGGACCCCAGCGCTGCAGTGCTAACCACTGAGCCACCGTGCTGCCAAGTTCTGCTATTCTAATAGCTTTTTTTCTGGCATTTCTGCAACGAGTTGTTTCCTGTAGATCAATAGGGAAATATTACATACGGTACATTTTTGTGATGTGTTATTTTTCATTTGTGTGGTTTGTACGTGCATTATTGTATATTGTGGTTTTGTTTATTTTATTTTTGTACAGGATGTTTGCGGTTACTTTTTTCACAACTACTTTATAAGGAATCTTTAAATTATATTATCTATAAGTCACAGAAAAAAACTTACCCAAAAAACACAGGTAATAGAACAGATTTATATAAAGAAAAAAAAGCACTACAACCAGCCAAAAGTGTTAAAGAAAGAACATGTCAAACTGATTTTATAAAATAAATGTTTTGCTTGCAATGCTGCAAATGTGTTACAAATGTCAGAAAAGCCCACTGCAAAATAACTAGAATTTTCATTACAAAAACCCCTACACTTTATGGCTTTAAGAACAACTGTTTATCGTGTCAATGTTCTACCTATGAAACCACAAATTTTATTTAAGGATTATTGTCCCCCCTTTCTAGATCATTACCTGTATAATAGAAGTGTCTGAGGGTTTATGAGGGCACACAGTTTATGCAAGGTCTGTACACATTTCATCAGGTTGTCAGAAGGACCCAGACTTTTCACAGCGTCTTTCTAAGGCCATGTTCACACAGTGCGTTTTTTACTGCGGAACCGCAGCGTTTTTGCCGCTGCGGTTCCGCAGCTGTTTTCCATGCAGGGTACAGTACAATGTACCCTATGGAAAACAGGAACCGCTGTGCACATGTTCCTGAATTTAAAAAAAAAAGCCGCGCTGAATAGCTGCGGGAAAAAAGAAGTACCATGTCACTTCTTTTTTCGGAGCCGCAGCGGTTCTGCACCCATAGACCTCCATTGTGAGGTCAAACCCGCAGTAAAACCCACAGATCAAAAATATATCTGCGGGTTTTATTGCGATTTGTGGTGCCGAACCGCTGCAGCAGGAAGTGCGGGGAAGCGGGCGGAAGTGCGTGGGCGGAGTGTGGCTGCCCCGATCCCACCCCCCCATGCTCCGATGCCCTCCCCCGTGCTCCGATGCCCCCCCCCGTGCCCTAATCTCCCCCCCTTATACTTACCCGGCCTCCCGATGTCCGTCCGGCCGTCTTCTCCCTGGGCGCCGCCATCTTGCAAAATGGCGGGCGCATGCGCAGTGCGGCCGCCGAATCTGCCGGCCGGCAGATTCGTTCCAAAGTGCATTTTGATCACTGAGATATGACCTATCTCAGTGATCAAAATAAAAAAATAGTAAATGACACCCCCCCCCCCCTTTGTCACCCCCATAGGTAGGGACAATAAAAAAATTAAGATTTTTTTTTTTTTTTTCCACTAAGGTTAGAATAGGGTTAGGATTAGGGGTAGGGTATTTTCAGCCATTTTAACCCTAAAAAACTTCCTAGAAAACACACAGACTCTGCATAGAAAACTGCATAAAAAAAGGATAAAAAAACGCACCAAAAAGCACAAAAAAAGGACCAAAAAAAGGACCTGCGTTTTCTGCCAAGAGCTGCGGTTTCAGTCCTGAAAAAAAAAGGATGGAAATCAGGAACGTGTGAACATACCCAAACTCTTTCCTTTTCTTTGTAATCTGAAAAAAAAAAAAAAAAATCGTCCAATGTAATAGTTAATCTGCCCAATAATAGAGCCGGCATAAATGTGATGGTGACAGATCTGAGACTCCAATCCGTTCTCTGCTACTTGTCAATATCACTGAACATTGACATTATGACTTTTTAAACAAAAATGTGTAGCTTTATATATGTAAGCTGAGAAAGTGTAATTTACAGTGCCAAGCAATAGAAAACATTGGTATGGAAGTCACTTATCTGCTTATTCACATGACCTCAATCACAAAACCTCCAGGTAAGAAAAGTTGTGAGCTAGAAATATGAAATTCACAACATATAAAAATGACTTGTTACATTAGTGACAGGTCGGCCTCATGCAAAGTGCGTAGAATAGGGACGAGTGCGGTCCAATTTGTGATCAGACATGGCTGTTTAGATGGACGATTTCTCTCTTCATCTAATTGTCCTTGAAAAATAAAAATCTTAGTGTGCACCACTTTTGGATGAAAATCACTCATTGAAGTCTATAAGTGCGTAGAAAATTAAATATCACACAGTATACCCTTATTTTATCTAGAATTTTTTTTTTTTATATATATATTCAACCCTATATCCAGAAGAATAATGTGAGATAGGTTAGTGATTAGGGTGTACGGTGAAAAAACAGTGATAACCACTGCAAAGAAGCAACCAAACACCGAACCACCATGGAATATGGAATCACCAGATAGTCAAAAGACACGGGAATATTGCAAAATATGCCTTTATTTATCAAACTGGCAACAATACAAATTCTAAAAATAGTATAATAAAAGATATTTTAAAAGTTACCGCAAGGACAGGATTCCACAATAATCGTACTCAGCCAAATAGCCCCCCAAACAATTTTTTTTGGAAATACATAATTTTAATTGTACATATCATAAAGTGCAAGGGGTATCAAAAATGAAGTAAAATTAATTCCATAAAAAATGTGCACAAAATACGTGCAAAATTTGCATAGAAGGAGGCTCAAAAAACATTATATAAAAAGTGCCCAGGAGTGCAAGATACAAAATAAAATACAATACTAGCACACACAAATCGCAATAAAGTTGTGTTAACAAGTGCCCAGGTGCATAGACCTCTATGAAGGTCCAAAACCATGTGACCAATAACAAGGATTATGATGGTACAATATATTACTTATATATACCTGGGGGGTAGGCTGAGACCTGGACCTGCGGGCGCCCGACGCGCGTTTCAAAGGACGAAGGATATACCTCCGAAATGCACGTCGGGCGCCCGCAGGTCCAGGTCTCAGCCTACCCCCCAGGTATATATAAGTAATATATCCATCGTCGGGCATATTTCATTGGGTACAAGCAACATTTTATTCTAAATGTGAAGATTACATGTATTGTCCACTACATAGCGGTTGTTGACCCATCTGTAATATAAGCCATCAATACCAGATCCAAGTGCTCACAAACTGTTGGTGCAACCTGTGCGACCGCACAGGGGCTACAAGGTGAAGGGGTCACTTCCACCTACAAAGAACTAAGCCGCTTTTGTCCCAGGAGCCCTCTTCTGTCTGTGCCCACCACTGACCAGATCAGTGAGTGCCCCACACCCGGTATCCTCACTGATCAGCTATTTGAAACTCTGGCAATTAGATGTGAACAGTATGTTGAGTGGGGACAGCGCTGCTCCTCGTTCTGCACCATGGCCATTCTCAGGCAACGCATCTCGGGTCACTACTAAGTGTATGGAGCTCTGCTGTTTTGTCACCACACACTCTTTACATTCAGCTGGAGTGGTAACCAGCTTCAGATAGGCCATCAATATCTACGTAACCGGAGACGTGCTTACCTGGCAGTAATTTAAAGTTCTCAGCTATTCATCCTTATCAGACGGAGTGCAAGGAACCTGCAGGCCGGCAGGACATCAAGCACATTGGAGAAATTCCATCATGCAATCCAGCTCTCTTTTGAAATTGTAACGTCTCTATTTCATAATGATAAATATCCTCCTAAAAAGAACAACTTTTCAATGCTTGTTTCTATCTGTGGATATTTATCATTATAAAATACAGAAGTTACAATTCTAAAGAAGTGCTGGATTGTGTGATGGAATTTATCCAATTGGCATTAATAGCTAAGTGGTGACCAACTGCTTTAATGCTAGAATTTTACAATGGCCTCCCAGCACCCCTGGGCAAAGTGTGGCCCACAGGGCATATCCGGCCCTCTGGCTGTTTCAGTCAAGTTCAAGGACTAAGACAGCTAAAGGGCTGAGAACAGTGGCCCATGGGCTGCACCACGCCTGCACCCGCCACCCATCCACTGTTTCCAGCTCCTTCTTCCACCACACCAATCGGAGTAGGCTCACATTGTACCCTGCTCAAAAAAAAATAAAGGGAACACTTAAACAACAGAATATAACTCCAAGTAAATCAAACTGCTGTGAAATCAAACTGTCCACTTAGGAAGCAACACTCTTTGACAAACAATTTCACATACTGTTGTGCAAATGGAATAGATAACAGATGGAAATTATTGGCAATTATCAAGACACCCTCAATAAAGGAGTGGTTATGGAGATGGGGACCGCAGACCACATCTCAGTACCAATGCTTTCTGGCTGATGTTTTGGTCACTTTTGAATGTTGGTTGTGCTTTCACACTAGTGGTAGCATGAGACGGACTCTACAACCCACACAAGTGGCTCAGGAAGTGCAGCTCATCCAGGATGGCACATCAATGCGAGCTGTGGCAAGAAGGTTTGCTGTGTCTGTCAGCGTAGTGTCCAGAGGCTGGAGGCACTACCAGGAGCCAGGCCAGTACACCAGGAGACGTGGAGTGGGCCATAGGAGGGTAACAACCCAGCAGCAGGACTACTATCTCAGCCTTTGTGCAAGGAGGAACAGGAGGAGCACTGCCAGAGCCCTGCAAAATGACCTCCAGCAAGTCACAAATGTGTGTGTGTCTGCACAAACTGTTAGAAACCGACTCCATGAGGATGGTCTGAGTGCCCAACGTCCACAGATGGGGGTTGTGCTCACAGCCCAACACCGTGCAGGACACTTGGCATTTGCCACAGAACACCAGGAGTAGCAAAATTCGCCACTGGCACCCTGCGCTCTTCACAGATCAAAACAGGTTCACACTGAGCACATGTGACAGACGTGACAGAGTCTGGAGATGCCGTGGAGAGCGATCTGCTGCCTGCAAAATCCATCAGCATGACCGGTTTGGCAGTGGGTCAGTAATGGTGTGGGGTGGCATTTCTTTGGAGCCCTCCATGTGCTCGTCAGACATAGCATAGCCTGACTGCCATTAGGTACCGAGATGAGATCCTCAGACCCCTTGTGAGACCATATGCTGGTGCCGTTGGCCCTGGGTTCCTCATAATACAGGACAATGCAAGACCTCATGTGGCTGGAGTGTGTCAGCAGTTCCTGCAAGATGAAGGCATTGAAGCTATGGACTGGCCCGTCCGTTCCCCAGACCTGAATCCGATTGAACACATCTGGCACATCATGTCTCAGGACATCATCCACCAACGTCACGTTGCACCACAGACTGTCCAGGAGTTGGCGGATGCTTTAGTCCAGGTCTGGGAGGAGATCCCTCAGGAGACCATCCACCGCCTCATCAGGAGCATGCCCAGGCGTTGTAGGGAGGTCATACATTCACGTGGAGGCCACACACTACTGAGCATCATTTCCTTGTCTTGAGGTATTTTAAGTTGGATCAGCCTATAACTTTATTTTCCACTCTGATTTTGAGCATCATTACAACTCCAGACCTTCGTGGGATATTAGTTGTTATTTGCGTTGATCATTTTTAGGTTTTATTGTTCTCAACACGTTCCACTATGTAATGAATAAAGATTTACAACTGGAATATTTCATTCAGTGATATGTGATGTGGGATTTTAGTGTTCCCTTTATTTTTTTTGAGCAGTGTATATAGAGTATATACAGTCTAGAAAATTCCTTGGAGAAGGGAATGGCACTAGGATATCAATTGCAGCTTTATATTCCTCGCACTCATTACATGGATCGCTCACACATGCGGTATGCAAAAAGCCACTGAGATGCGGTGCTCAGCTAATGAGGTAATACCAATCTTCATAAACAAAAGTTGAAAAAGTAGCGGCACTCACCAGTCTGCTCAAAATTATGTCTTTAATGTGTCTTCAATCCATAGTACAGATTATGCGGACACAATGCAGGTAGTTACGAGGGTGCGGGGAGTGAAGGGGTCCCCCTTCACTCCCCGCACCCTCGTAACTACCTGCATTGTGTCCGCATAATCTGTACTATGGATTGAAGACACATTAAAGACATAATTTTGAGCAGACTGGTGAGTGCCGCTACTTTTTCAACTTTTGTTTATGAAGAGTATATACAGTGTATATATGTTTGGATGTCTCATACTGTATATAGAGAAACCATGTGAGGCTCACAATTTATAAATGGGGCTACTTGGGTGTCTCATATTGTATATAGAGGTCACACTGTATATTGGGGCTGATACTGTATGCAGGGGGCTATGTAGGGTCTTTACTGGGTGTAGGGGGTTATGTGGGGTTCATATTTAGAGGGGCTAATACTGTAAATAGGGGCTGTGTTAGGGCTCTATATATGTGGGGGGTCTTTCTGTATATATGGGGGCTGTTTGTGGGCGTATACAGTATATAGGGGGATCCCTGCATACTTAATTCTGCTCAATATTAAGTGATGCAATTAATATTATTAAATGTTATAATTTTATATTAACCCCTTACCGGCATCGGACGTACTATACCGTCCGATGCCGGCTCCCCTGCTTTGATGCAGGGCTCCGCGGTGAGCCCGCACCAAAGCCGGGACATGTCAGCTGTTTTGAACAGCTGACATGTGCCCGTAATAGGCGCGGGCAGAATCGCGATCTGCCCGCACCTATTAACTAGTTAAATGCCGCTGTCAAACGCAGACAGCGGCATTTAACCACCGCTTCCGGCCGGGTGGCCGGAAATGACGTCATCGCCGACCCCCGTCACATGTCCGGGGGTCGGCGATGCATCTCCATTGTAGCCATAGAGGTCCTTGAGACCTCTATGGTTACTGATTGCCCGTCGCTGTGAGCGCCACCCTGTGGTCGGCGCTCACAGCACACGTGCAATTCTGCTACATAGCAGCGATCAGCAGATCGCTGCTATGTAGCAGAGCCGATCGGCTTGTGCCTGCTTCTAGCCTCTCATGGAGGCTATTGAAGCATGGCAAAAGTTAAAAAAAAAAAGTTTAAAAAAATGTGAAAAAAATAAAAAAAACATAAAAGTTTAAATCACCCCCCTTTCGCCCCAATCAAAATAAATCAATAAAAAAAATATCAAATCTACGCATATTTGGTATCGCCGCGCTCAGAATTGCCCGATCTATCAAATAAAAAAAAGTATTAACCTGATCGCTAAACAGCGTAGCGGGAAAAAAACTCGAAACGCCAGAATTACGTTTTTTTGGTCGCCGCGACATTGCATTAAAATGCAATAACGGGCGATCAAAAGAACGTATCTGCACCGAAATGCTATCATTAAAAACGTCATCTCGGCACGCAAAAAATAAGCCCTCAACCGACCCCAGATCACGAAAAATGGAGACGCTACGAGTATCGGAAAATGGCGCAATTTTTTTTTTTTTTTTTTTAGCAAAGTTTGGAATTTTTTTTCACCACTTAGATAAAAAATAACCTAGTCATGTTTGGTGTCTATGAACTCGTAATGACCTGGAGAATCATAATGGCAGGTCATTTTTAGCATTTAGTGAACCTAGCAAAAAAGCCAAACAAAAAACCAATGTGGGATTGCACTTTTTTTGCAATTTCACCGCACTTGGAATTTTTTTCCCGTTTTCTAGTACACGACATGCTAAAACCAATGATGTCGTTCAAAAGTACAACTCGTCCCGCAAAAAATAAGCCCTCACATGGCCAAATTGACGGAAAAATAAAAAAGTTATGGCTCTGGGAAGGAGGGGAGCGAAAAACGAACACGGAAAAACGAAAAATCCCCTGGTCATGAAGGGGTTAATACTACTATTGAGCAGAATTAATTTCAGCCTGTTAATTTAGCCCTCACAACAATCTCTCATGTGGCCCCTTGGAAAAAAAATGATTGCTGCATCATTGATTCTTGTGTGGTATTGTGCCTACACGTGCTATGGGTCATGCCATGAGCGGCAATCTCCAGTGAAAATAGGACTGAATACAGATCGTGGATGCCAAAGGGCTGCAGTGTTGCAGTGTTAGGCCGGTTTCACACGTCAGTGGCTCTGGTTCGTGAGGTGACAGTTTCCTCACGTACCGGAGACACTGACACACGTAGACACATTGAAATCAATGTGTCTCTGCACATGTCAGTGTGCTATCACGGACCGTGTGTCCGTGTGCAAAACACGGAGACATGTCAGTGTTCGTGGGAGCGCACGGATTACACGGACCCATTAAAGTCAATGGGTCCGTGTAAAACACGTACCGCACACGGACGCTGTCCGTGTGCAGTCCGTGTGCCGTGCAGGAGACAGCGCTACTGTAAGCGCTGTCCCCACCTCCCCCCGCGTGTGGTGCTGAAGCCGCCATTCATATCTTCTCTCCAGCATCGTTCGCTGGAAAGATGATATGAAAAATCCTTTTTTGTTTTTGTTTTCCCGTGTTTAAAATAAAGATCCCTGTCCCCACACCCTCCCACCCCCTGTGCGCCCGCCCGCTGTTAATAAAATACTCACTCGGCTCCCTCGCAGCGTCCTCTCCTGGCCGCAGCTTCTCCTGTATGAGCGGTCATGTGGTGCCGGCCATTACAGTGGTGAATATGCGGCTCCACCCCTATGGGGTTTTTTTTTGAGGGTTTGCATCAGTTCATGTAAAGAACATTTAGTTTTCTTTTAGTGTGAAGCAAACAATAAATGGGGCAAAATATCTGAAAACTTTAGTGTGTATAACTATTTACCCCTAAAGTCAGTACTTTGTAGAGCCTCCTTTGGCGGTAATTACAGCTGCAGGTCACTTTGGATAAGTCTCTATGAGATTTCTACATCTTGTCACTGGATTTTTGCCCATTGTGGAAGGCAAAACTTTTCCTGCTCCTTCAAGTTAGATGATTTCCTCTGGAGAACACTAATCTTCAAGTCTGATCACAAATTCTCAATTGGATTAAGGTCTGGGCTTTGACTAGGCCACTCCAAAACATTGAGGCTGTGTTCACACGTTCCGGTTTTTTCGCGTTTTTTTCCGCATTTTTTCCCGATAAAAACGCTATAAAACCGCAAAAAAACCGCATACAATAAGCATCCCATCATTTAGAATGAATTCCGCATGTTTTGTGCACATGATGCATTTTTTTCCGCACAAAAAACGCATCAGGCACAAAATCCGGACATGCTCTATCTTTTTGCGGTTTTTCTGCGGATTTCCCACTCCAAAATGCATTGGGAAGTGTCCGGAAAAAACCGCGGCAAAAACGCGTCAAAACCGCGGCAAAAACGCGGCAAAAAACGCATGCGGTTTTCTTGCGGATTTCATGCAGAAAATGTCCGGTTTTTCACAGGAATTTTCTGCATGAATTCCTGAACGTGTGCACATAGCCTTACACGTTTCCCCTTATACCACTTGAGTGTTGCTGTAACAGTATACTTTGGGCCATTGTCTTGCTGAAATGTGAACCTCTGTACCAGTCTCAGATCACTGACAGACTAAAACAGGTTTTGCTCAAGAATTTCCCTGTACTTTGCACCATCATCTTCCCCTCAATTTTGACCATTTTCTCTGTCCTTGCTGCCGAAAAACCTCTCCACAGCATGATGCTACCACCGCTATGTTTCACTGTGGGGATGATGTTCTTGGGGTGATCTGCATTGGTTTAATGCCTGACAGCATTTACCTTGGTGGCCAAAAAGATTAAATTTTGGTCTCATCTGACCACAGCACCTTCCTCCATACATTTGGGGAGTCTCTCGTATATACGTTTTGTTTAAAACTTAAAAAAATATAATTTTTGTAAGGAAAGGCTTTTCATTTCTGCTCACTCTTCCATAAAGGCCTCCTCTATGGAGTGTTCTGCTTATTGTAGTCGTACGGATAGATACTCCAGTCTCTGCTTGGGAACTCTGCAGCTCATTCAGGGTTACCTTTTGGTCTTGGTGCTGCATTTCTGATTAATGCCCTCCTTACCGGGGCTGAGAGTTTTGGTGAGCGGCCCTCTCCTGGCAGGTTTGTTGTGTTACCGTGTTCTTTCCATGTGATAATGGATTTGATGGTTCTCTGGGGGATCATCAGAGATTGGGATATTTTTTTTAATTTTATAACCCAACCCTGACTTGTACTTCTCAACAACTTTGTCCCTGTCTTGTTTGGAGATCTCCGTGGTCTTCATGGTGTTTGGTCAGTGGTTCCTCTTGGTTATTGGTGTTGCAGTCTCTGTGGCCTTTCAGAAAAGGTAAAGTGTATATACTGACAGACCGTGTGACACTGATTGCACACGGGGACTTCCTGCCACTAAGTATGTGACTCATGAAGGGAATTGCTTGCACCAGAAATTTTTAGTAGTTTCATCGCAAAAGAGGTGAATACATATGCACATACAATTTTTTTAGTTATACGATCCCATATGGATCGCCCCCAGACACAGGTCCGCGCGTTCTCGGTACCGGGCCTCTCTGGTTCGGTTCTGAGGCTGTCACGGTGGCTAGACCCGGTCCGCAACCCTGCTAAGGGGCGTCCAATAAAAGTGGTGCAGTCTGTCAGGGGTTCGTGACGCCACCTGTGGTGTTCAGTCAGGGTGACCGACGCTGCTGCGGGGTCCGCTGGGGTGATGGAATGGCAGCTGGATGGTATACCTTCCCACAGGTGAAGTATGTCCCCAGGGCTTCCCAGTAAGGTGGATGGTGATGGTGTGAGGTGCAGGCAATAACGAGGACACAAGGTTGCAGTCTCTTTACTGAAGACTTCAAGATCCTCAATCCAGAGCACGTTTAACAGGGCTATCAGAGACAGGCCGGTCCAATGGGCGCTTCCAGAGTTTCCCTCGCAGATGGAAATCGTTGCCCACCACTAGCGCCTGTGTGTTGTAGTCCTACCCTGCTGAGCATTCGGAATAGTCCTCACAACTGCTGTTCTCGTTTCATTCGTTCACTACAGCTCTCTCTCTCTTGTTAGTTCCAGATGTTGCTAGTTTCTCGTCCCCCAGTATGTTTTGGCTAGGACGCACCCGTATGACGGGAAGGCTTGAAGGTCTTCCGGGACCCTAGAGATGCCCCTCTCCCAATGTTGCCCCCTATGTCTTCTTAGGAAATTTAAGGTAGACAGCCAACCTATAATTAACTGTCCTGCGGAGTTTGAAGTAAGGCCTGAAGTCAGTTACTCCTGCGGTGTTCCGGCTACGCGCCTCAGTAGGATGTTGCCTCGGTCTCACGGCACGACTCTTACTGGCTCTCCTTTTTGCTAGATCTCGTTTACACTGTTCCACAATATCCTTCCTTTCTTGTCTCTTTCTTAGGATACCGCCGCAAGGAGGTGCAGGCGTGGTTCCGTAACGTTCTGTTCTGTTCGCTAGGCACCTGCCAGGTTCCCACGCCTGACAGGGACCCCCCTGTGTCTTCTCCCTGCAACACCCCCTGCCACGGGATGTTGCCTGAATCCAACCCAGTCAGCTTCTGACTAACTTCCTCCCCAACCCCTAGTTTTACCAGTGTGAGGAGTGGCCCAATAAATAAAGCCTTTTTCTCCCCTTAGTGGCCGGAGTGTGAAGTGTAATGTGTTCTGGTGATACCTGGTCAGGAGAATTCCTTCAGTGCCATCAGACGTACCATCACTCCCCTTAGCGGCAGAGTGTCATACTGCAACGACCAGATCTCTGGGCTGCTGCACATACATTTTTATTTGCCTATAATTTTCTTCACTAACTTATCACGCACAAATCGGATCACAAAAATATTTAAACACAGATTGTAATGTAACAAAATGGGTAAAAAACAAGGGGGTGAATACTTTTGCAAGCCAAAGTAGTGTATAAGGCCATTCACATGTCCGATATTTTTTCTTTTCCTTGGACCAAGTGGTCAGTGGAAAATATTAGTCAAGTCCAATACTGATTTGAGGGTTGGATTAAAATTAGCAATGTAAGTCTGTGGGTCCATGATAACACTGGATCGCACTCGGATGACATCTGAGTGAGCTCCTATTTTCATGGACTGTCAGAATGGAGAAGGTGGAGGGTTTTTTTTTTTTTTTAAATCTCTCCATGTACAAGAAAATCAGATGATAATCTGACCAGACACTGATGCAACTCTGATCAGAATAATCAGTACAATTTTCTTGCATGCACAAAAATCGGAAGTCTGAATGAGCCCTTAGGCTTCTTTCACACTTCCGTTTTTACAATCTGCACAGGATCCGTCAAAATGTTGAAATGACGGATCCTGTGCAGATTGTAAAAAGCAGGTGCACTGGACCTGTTTTTCTGATGGACCCATCGAGGCTATGTGCACCTGTTGTGTATGTGTCTTTGCAGCGGTTTTACGCTGCGAAAACGCATACAGAACACAACCTATGTTAAAAAAAATCGCGATTTTCTCACCTTCTGGCATCCTGTGCAGCGTTACCGATGCTCCCGGCAGCTGCCGTTCCCAGTAATGGCTTGCGAAATGACCCGATGACGTTGCTGTCTCGCGAGACCGCTACGTCATCAGAGGTCATTGTAATGCAAGGCATTACTGGTAACTCTAGCTGCTGGGAGCATCGGTAATGCTACGCAGGAAGGTGAGAATATCGCAATGTTTTTGTTATAGCCAACGATGGGCAGCGCAGGATCCGTCGCTGAGCGATTTCCCCCCCCCCCCCCACCCCGACGTGCAGAAAAAAGTTCGTTTGTGCGTTTTCTCCGCCTGACGGACAGTGATTTTATGACAGATCCAGTGCACGACGGATGAAACGTGTGGCCATCCGTCGCTAATACAAGTCTATGAGGAAAAAAACGCATCCTGCGGGCAAAATAGCAGGATCCGTTTTTTTTTTTTTTCACAAAACGACGCATTATGACGAGAGATGAAAGACGGAAGTGTGAAAAAGGCCTTAGGCAAAGCAGACACATTTTCACAAGAAGAAACAACTTGCACACGAATTGTGGCCCGATGATAGTAAATATAGGCCCATATTTCTCATGAGCTACTAACAACTGACTCTATCTTTTGCAGCACCCGGTGTGGCGATGGTGGAGAAAGTCCAGCGCCCTCTAGTGACCAGTCTTGTACACAGCCGAGAAGAATCTCCTGGTAGCTCTGAGAAAGGCTCACACCTTTCCTTGGGGAAAGGAACATTAGAAACAGCAAAAGCTGGAGGAAGTACCATGGGAGGTCGTCCTGCTGCTGCCAATGCTGCCCGTGAAAGAAACCGCGTGCAAACTCTGAGACATGCCTTTCTAGAGTTACAGAGAACATTACCTTCTGTGCCTCCAGATACAAAACTTTCAAAGCTGGATGTTCTCATACTTGCCACCACCTACATTGCGCATCTTACACGTAGTCTCCAGGAAGAAGATGAGAACAGCCACAGTCATCAGTCCACAACTCCCGGTAACTCTGGCAGCGCCAGTCCAGAACTTCTAGGAACGCTGCACAGTGGGGATGGATATCTACATCCTGTGAAGGTATGAGTCTACATTCCTACCATGTCATTAAAGATATCAAATCTATCACATATATGAAATCCATACTGCTTAGTATAAAATGAGTTCTTATCCGGGACATGCAAGGGGAAAAGCACATTTATAACCCCAATACATCTAAAATGGAACATTATACAATTTAATTTTTTTTCAGTATTGACTAATCCGTGTGATGCTGAGTCACTACTCATGGACAAGTCGAGAGACAAGGGAGTTTAAGTCTAAGGCTATGTTCACATGTTGCATTTTTTTACTGCGTTTTCTTTTTTTATTTAAAGCAAATTTTAAGCTACGCTTTAAAGTACCAGCAAAAGCTATGAGATTTCAGAAGTCTCATGCGCACATTGTTTTTTTTGTTTTGTTTTGTTTTTTTGTTTTTTCTCCTGGCTGAATTGGAAAACTGTTGCATTTTTTTTAAAACTGCAGCATGTCACTTCTTTAATCGTTTCAGCAAAAAACATAGGTATCAGGTTTTTCTGCATATTTAGTGAAAAAAAAAAAAAAAGTACAGCAATATGTGAAACACATTTTTTTTTGTGATTTTTCCCAAGTTTAAACCATAATGTCTTGGTCTCCTCACCGGAGCATGGCTGCTAATATTGGTACAGTTTAAATTTAGTGATGTGTGCAAAGTAATGACTGGCTGACCAAGGTGTGAGATTGAACAATGCCTGATCAACTCAAGGGCCAACCAAAGTGTGAAAGTAAACAGTGTCCTACAAACTCAATGCTCTGCCAATGTCTTAGGTAAACTATTCCTGCTACTGTAAGGGTATGTGCACACGTTCAGGTTTTTTCACGTTTTTTTTCGCAATCAAAACGGGATAAAAACGCATTACAAACTGCAGACATATGCATCCTATCATTTAGAATGCATTCTGCAATTTTTGTGCACATGATGCCTTTTTTCCACAAAAAAAAACGCATTACGGTAAAAAAAGCAGCATGTTCATTAATTTTGCGGATTTTCTGCGTCTTTTCCCGCTATTCTATGCATTTGGGAAAAAACGCACAAAAAATGCGTCAAACGCGAAAAAAAACGCAAAAATAACGCATGCGGGTTTCTGGCAGAAATGTCCGGTTTTTGTCAGGAAATTTCTGCTAGAAAATCCTGACGTGTGCACATACCCTTACAGTTGTAATTGTGTATTTTTTCATGAACCTTTTTTTTGGGTTCAGAATAATCACTATTTTGTGAGACAAAAAATATTTTTCCACTAAATAATGTTGATCGAATTGCCCTTTTTCCCAAAATGGTTTTAGGGTTTCACATATGTCTTGCATTGGTGACCCAACACTTTGCATTGTTCATGCTTCTGGGGTGGAAGCAAAGCTGAACTTTTGGTTGAAAAAAAAAAAAAATGCAGCAAAAACACAACTTGTGAACATAGCCTAGAAGTCCGGGTCAAAAACCTGGACCGGACATCAAAGGCAAAATGGTAAGGCAAGCGATTGATCAGAAGGCAAAGTCTAAAGTCAAACAGGAAAGGTCAGAGAACATCAAAGGTAAAAGGGCAATACAAACGAATAGTTGAAAGGCAAAATCCATTGTCAGGCAACAAAGATCAGAATAGCAGAACTCTAAAGGTACCTTCACACATAACGATATCGTTGCTTTTTGTGACGTAGCAACGATATCGTTAAGGAAATCGTTCTGTGTGACAGCGACCAACGATCAGGCCCCTGCTGGGAGATCGTTGGTCGCTGAGGAAAGTCCAGAACTTTATTTCGTCGCTGGATCTCCCGCTGACATCGCTGAATCGGCGTGTGTGACAACGATCCAGCGATGTCTTCACTGGTAACCAGGGTAAACATCGGGTTACTAAGCGCAGGGCCGCGCTTAGTAACCCGATGTTTACCCTGGTTACCAGCGTAAAAGTAAAAAAACCAAACACTACATACTTACCTACCGCTGTCTGTCCCCGGCGCTCAGCTTCTCTGCACTCTCTGCGGCCCTGCGCTTAGTAACCCGATGTTTACCCTGGTTACCCGGGGACCTCGGGATCGTTGGTCGCTGGAGAGCTGTCTGTGTGACAGCTCTCCAGCGACCAAACAGCGACGCTGCAGCGATCGACATCGTTGTCGGTATCGCTGCAGCGTCGCTGAGTGTGAAGGTACCTTAAGCACAAAGCACACACACCACCAAGCAAAGCTACAACTGGCAATTGTCTGACTATTTTCAACCAGCTAAATAGCCAGGTAATCACTCTGAAGGGTGACACCTGGTGGATGGTCAGCGGGTCCATCCAGATTGAGCCACTAGGCTGTCAATGTCACTTGATACCGTGCCGCACAAGAGGTTGGTACACAAAATGAGAATGCTTGGTCTGGGGGAAAATGTGTGTAAATGGGTTAGTAACTGGCTTAGTGATAGAAAGCAGAGGGTGGTTATAAATGGTATAGTCTCTAACTGGGTCGCTGTGACCAGTGGGGTACCGCAGGGGTCAGTATTGGGACCTGTTCTCTTCAACATATTCATTAATGATCTGGTAGAAGGTTTACACAGTAAAATATCGATATTTGCAGATGATACAAAACTATGTAAAGCAGTTAATACAAGAGAAGATAGTATTCTGCTACAGATGGATCTGGATAAGTTGGAAACTTGGGCTGAAAGGTGGCAGATGAGGTTTAACAATGATAAATGTAAGGTTATACACATGGGAAGAAGGAATCAATATCACCATTACACACTGAATGGGAAACCACTGGGTAAATCTGACAGGGAGAAGGACTTGGGGATCCTAGTTAATGATAAACTTACCTGGAGCAGCCAGTGTCAGGCAGCAGCTGCCAAGGCAAACAGGATCATGGGGTGCATTAAAAGAGGTCTGGATACACATGATGAGAGCATTATACTGCCTCTGTACAAATCCCTAGTTAGACCGCACATGGAGTACTGTGTCCAGTTTTGGTCACCGGTGCTCAGGAAGGATATAATGGAACTAGAGAGAGTACAAAGGAGGGCAACAAAATTAATAAAGGGGATGGGAGAACTACAATACCCAGATAGATTAGCGAAATTAGGATTATTTAGTCTAGAAAAAAGACGACTGAGGGGCGATCTAATAACCATGTATAAGTATATAAGGGGACAATACAAATATCTCACTGAGGATCTGTTTATACCAAGGAAGGTGACGGGCACAAGGGGGCATTCTTTGCGTCTGGAGGAGAGAAGGTTTTTCCACCAACATAGAAGAGGATTCTTTACTGTTAGGGCAGTGAGAATCTGGAATTGCTTGCCTGAGGAGGTGGTGATGGCGAACTCAGTCGAGGGGTTCAAGAGAGGCCTGGATGTCTTCCTGGAGCAGAACAATATTGTATCATACAATTAGGTTCTGTAGAAGGACGTAGATCTGGGGATTTATTATGATGGAATATAGGCTGAACTGGATGGACAAATGTCTTTTTTCGGCCTTACTAACTATGTTACTATGTTACAATACTGACAGCCCAGCACACCCCTGATTCTTGCTCTGTTCCTAGGACAAAGATAAATCCTGACAAAAAGTTACTACAGCTCCTATGATATCTCCGGGGTAAGAAACTACAAACCAATGCTGTATAGTCTGATCCTGAAGTCATACTCTCTTCCATCTCCAACATCGTAATAACTGATCTGATGTTTTTGACAATAGACAACCAGGAGTACGACCGCAGCATTTGACTATATGGAATTTGTTTGTTATCTGTTACATTGGAAACACATTGATTTGCATTAGAAGTGTCAAAAAAATATATAGAAATAAAAATCTATTAAAAAGCTGCTTCAGTCTTCATTTTATGTGCATTGGGAAAATACAAATTGTTTTCCAAAGTTGTATGCAGCCTTCAGCTGCATCAGGCAAAGAAAGGCAATGTGACTTACAATGTTAATCCTAGCTAGCTAGTCCATTGCCCAGATAACTGTGTACCTAAAGAGTTCTGCATCTGCAATCCAACGTGAAAATAAATGTAAATTGGGCAATAATAATATATATATATATTTTTTTTATACTGCTGACTTTTCAATACAGTTGAGGCAAGTAATCTAAAAGTATGCTTGCTAGAAATATACCAAGAGGACTTTAATTCGGCATGCATTTGGTCCTTAAAATATGGAGGCACGGCATAATTTATATATAGGTGCTTCTCACTAAATTAGAATATCATCAAAAAGTTAATTTATTTCAATTCTTCAATACAAAAAAGTAAAACTCATATATAGTGTCATTACAGAGTGATCTATTTCAAGTGTTTTATTTCTGTGAATGTTGATGATTATGGCTTACAGCCAATGAAAACCCAAAAGTCATTATCTCAGTAAATTAGAATACTTTATAACACCAGCTTGAAAAATTATTTTAAAATCCGAAATGTTGGCCTACTGAAATGTATGTTCAGTAAATGCACTCAATACTTGGTCAGGGCTCCTTTTGCATCAATTACTGCAGTGTTTCTCAACTCCAGTCCTCAAGACCCACCAACAGGTCATGTTATCAGGATTTCCTTACTACTGCATAGGTGATGGAATTAATGCCTGAGCAGGTGATGAAATTATCACCTGTGTAATACTCAGGAAATCCCGAAAACATGATCGGTTGGTGGGTCTTGAGGAGAAACACTGAATTACTGCATCAATGTGGCGTGGCATGGAGGCGATCAGCCTGTGGCACTGCTGAGGTGTTATGGAAGCCCAGGTTGCTTTGATAGCAGCCTTCAGCTTATCTGCATTGTTGGGTCTGGTGTCTCTCATCTTACACTTGAAAATACCCCATAGAGAATCTATGGGGTTAAGGTCAGGCGAGTTTGCTGGCCAATCAAGTGCAGTGATACTGTTGTTTGTAAACCAGGTATTGGTACTTTTGGCAGTGTGGACAGGTGCGAAGTCCTGCTGGAGAAAGAAAATTCCATCTCCAAAAAGCTTGTCAGCAGAGGGAAGCATGAAGTGCTCTAAAATTTCCTGGTAGACGGCTGCACTGACTTTGGTCTTGATAAAACACAGTGGACCTACACCAGCAGATGACATGGCTCCCCAAACCATCACTGATTGTGGAAACTTCACACTAGACCTCCAGCAGCTTGGATTGTGGCCTCTCCTCTCTTCCTCCAGACTCTGGGACCTTGATTTCCAAATGAAATGCAAAATTTTCTTTAATCTGAAAACAACACCTTGGGCCACTGAGTTACAGTCCAGTTCTATTTCTCCTTGGCCCAGATAAGACGCTTCTGGCATTGGCTATTGGTCATGAGTGGCTTGACACAAGGAATGCGACACTTGTAGCCCATGTCCTGGATACGTCTGTGTGTGGTGGCTCTAGAAGCAATGACTCCAGCAGCAGTCCACTCCTTGTGAATCTCCCCAAAATTTTTGAATGGTCTTTTCTTAACAATTCTTTCAAGGCTGCGGTTATCCCGGTTGCTTGTGCACCTTTTTATACCACACTTTTTCCTTCCACTCAACCTTCCATTAATATGATTGGATACAGCACTCTGTGAACAGCCGGCTTCTTTAGCAATGACGTTTTGTGGCTTTTGTTCCTTGTGGAGTGTGTCAATGACTGCCTTCTGGACATCTGTCAGCAGTCTTCCCTATGATTGTGGAGCCTACTGAAACAGACTAAGGGATCTTTTTAAACGCTTAGTGTAATTAAAAAAAAAAAAGAAAAAACCTGCAAAGGCTTTCTAATTTACTGAGATGACTTTTGGGCTTTCATTTTAAGCCATCAACATTAACAGAAATAAACACGTGACATAGATCACTGCTTGTAATGAGTCTATATAATATGAGATTAACTTTTTTGTATTGAAGAACTGAAATAAGTTAACTTTTTGATAATATTCTAATTTTGTGAGATATATATATAACATTTATTTCAACAGAAACACATGGAGCATGTAATCCAAAGAGATTAAAATAAATATTTTAATATAATTCATAGTATATATTTTAATCTCTCTTTGGATTTTGGGATTATATGCTCCATGTGTTTCTGTCGTAATGCTAGTTAGGAGCTCCATTGGCTACTGCTTGTAACAGTCCTGATAGATAGGCTTCAAACTGTTTTTCAATAATATAGTTTCTGTTTCTGAGATCCTGTATTGTGTGTGTGCGTATATGTGTATACACACACACACACACACACACACACACACACACACACACACACACACCGATACTTGACGTCCTGTTGTTTGTTTTTTTTGCTTTTTTTCTTTTGATACGTTGTACATATCAGCCAGACTTTGACGACTTTGTCTAATTTCACAAGTACTGCAAAAGTCTGCTCACATATGGTACAAATGTACTCAGAACACAAACAAACTGATATATATGTACGAAGTGTTTTTATCAACCACATGAAGATGTACAGAACATAATTCCACAACAGTAATAAGATTTACTTGTTTATTATTTAATATTATAATATAATTATCATACACTAATTATCATACCCGGGAGAGGCATCATGTTAGGTTTAGGGTCCCTACATAGGAATACGCCTTGTCGCTGGCTGTTGGGCTCACACAAATCGGTCAATTTGTACCTGAATTATCTTCATTTTTTTAACCTGTTTTCTACAGCAGTGATGCAGTTCCAATTTCATATATTCAATGTTTACATATTATAGCATTTCAGAGCTATAATATATATACGGTAGCTTTAATTTTGTTAGAGAGAGTGGCTCTCTTAGCTTGCACCTGTTCACACTTGAAGACAGCTGACATGTCGCGGGGGATACTGCCAGCTGACGTACTATTCCGTCACCTGGCAGAAAGGGGTTAATATTAAATTGAGTAAGAGCTGCAATAACTAGATAATTCTGTAAAATAATTGACTTTTTGGGGAAGGCTAAAAAAAAATTAAAACAATTTATAAGCTTTAGTTCTGGAACAGTCATACATATGTTGCCATGTCTTCCGGTTCTTCAATGTACAAAGTGTAGGCAGCCGAGAAACACAGGTGTATGGGCACTGCTGCTTATCAGCAAAAAAAAAAAAAAAAATGAAGAGAACAAAACTAAAACATTTCTCAGAATATTTCTAGTTTAATATAAACACAATTCTACTATGAAAATGTAATAATTCATGAACAGAACAGTTGTGGTATTGCTAGAAGGATGAGAGGAATTATGGTATTATTTTATGGAATGATTGACTTTGTAATGTTGCGGCAGGTTTTACGGTAAATGACAAATCTGTCAGATGTGTCATATAGTCATATAATAGAATACAATAGAACCATGGAGCTGTAGTGTCCATGTTTTTTAATTTTCTAATATGTGACCGGGTCTGAAATGCCCTACAAATCAGGGCTGGTGCGACAAGGCCCAATTCAACAAGACCGGCGTTCTTCATGTCTGTCTTAATGAAGACATGTGCTGGAGTCATGTGCTACCAATTCATAAATCTGGAGCGTTGGACAAGTGGCGTGCACCTCGCCACAAATCCTACTCCAGTCTCTTCTGGAGTAAGACCTGTGGCATAGTGAATGCCGCCACTCGTTATGAATTTGCTGACTGGTGGTCGTCATGCCCCAGCTTTGCCCACTTTATCAGAGCGAAGTGAAAGTGACACGAGAACGCAAAAAGTCGCACAATTTTAGCGCAGCCGTGAGTTGCAGAAACATTTTGCAACTTTTCCAAGCTTTTTCCAGAATACTAGTGTGAAACCTTTAATGAATGAGGCCCACAGCCTATGTTTTTGTGTCTGACTGAAAAGATGGACAATGTCAGAAATCCATGAATTAATTCAGTTTGAATTCTATTTCTTTGCACTGTACGGCTTTGTCTGAATTCTGTGTTTTGGAGATTCGGATGGATCCCCCAGACGCACTGAATGTGGCCTTGTGGGCAGGTGATTTATTTCAGCCCTGTTATTCTTTAAAGTGGACAAATCAAGCCTAAAAGCACATTCAGTCCACAGAAAAGCCTAGATGCTTTAATTTTCTTTTCTTTCTTTCTTCCAGAAATGGCCCATGAGATCTAGACTTTATATTGGAGCCACTGGGCAGTTTCTCCACCAGTCTTCAGGATCAGAAGGTTTGGACCAAGAGGATAATGTCCAAAGATCGCACTGCTGAGGCTGGGACTTCTCAATATGCTGAAAAATTTAGCTAAACTTTGCTTGTCACCTTTTGGTATTTGGACATTTCTGCATGATGTGTGTTCTGCTTCACAAGTGTAAACTGAAGACGATAACATGCATAGTGCTAGAGAAGCCACCTACAGAGTCTTACTGAATGGCTGAAGGCACAAATGTAATGCATCTGTGTGAGGCTTATTTCCATGCATGTTAGATGAATCTGATTATAAATTATATTGAAATGGTATCTTACAGCTCAACACCCTGCTAGACGTAATGTCTCATACAAGCTTAATTACATCTACATTCATTAACAAATATCAGTTAAACTTAGGGCAAGTTCACACACAATATCTTCGGCTCCCTCGTTATTGGGCAATCTATAGCGCTTATTGAAGAAGCTGCATCGGGATCCCGGCTAACTGGATCGCTCCCGATAATCAGCTGTTCAGCTCCGCAGCTGCATGTGACGCGGCGGTGTGACAGTCACAACCCATGCATGGAAAGCCTGTGTGTTGGGCTTTCCCTGCATATGTTATGACAGTTATACAGCCGTGACACATGCAGCTTCTTCAATAAGTGCTATAGATTGCCCAATAACGAGGGAGCCAAGGATATTCGCTCATCTCTACTAATGACGTGTTCCCTTTTAAACATTTACTAAACACAACTCTGATCCATTTATGACTGGCTGAAATATTGATGTATTCTAACACATACAGTACTGTATCTGACACATCGCGGGTTGGTTGATTGGCAGTGTTCTTTGGAAAAAACTTCCTTTTTTTTGCGGTGGTTTTTCATACAGAGCCAGACATAGATCCAAACGTCATTGGAAATATAAAGACAGGACTTGGGGTTCGCTCACACTACAATGTAAATTGGACGGGTGCAATCTAATAAAAAAATTGGATATACATATTTTTTTTCTCGGCTCTGTTCGGCATTTCACTCTGAATCGGATAGTGTGAGAAAAAAAAAACTTGCATTCCACACGGACTATCAGACTGGTATCCGATTTTTACAGATACATTACAATTCTGTAACATATGAAAGTGTCAATAGTCCTGTAAAAGATTAATAGCTGCTGGGTAAAAAATACTGATTGTATATGGATGAAATGTGAGAAAAAAATTGTTCCACTTTTTTTTTTTTTTTTAAGGCTACGCTCACACTATCTGTATTTGGACAGTATTTTACATCAGTATTTGTAAGCCAAAACCAGGAGTGGGTGATAAATGTAGAAGTGGTCCATATGGTTCTATTATACTTTTCCTCTATTTGTTCCTCTCCTGGTTTTGGCTACAAATACTGATGTAAAATACTGACCAAATACTGATAGTGAGACCGTAACCTTAAATTCAGCGGAGCTTAGCTGAAGTGGGTGTGGTTATCCATGGCACAGCAAATTTTAATATGATTATCAGCAAAAACTTGTGTAAATTATAGCACGAATCTGCACTAGTCTAGGAGTGGCGTCGATTTAATTGTCTGATGCTTGAACTGGCAGACATGTGCATAATGTATTATTCCAGCTTTTTATACAATACTGGTCTTAAATTTTTTTTTTTTCCCGAAATGCCCCACAGTGTTTGTTTGCAATTTTTGGGGGCCCAAAAAGTGCTGCAGCCATTAGTTACATAAAATTCTATAAGGGAATTTATAACACGCTACATAGATGTTTTGGTTTGTAGTGTTCTTGTTCTATCAGTAGTTTTGTTGTTTTTTTTTCTAAATGCAGCGTCCTATTAGTAAAGATTTTTTTTATGAAATTTTTTCCTTGTGTTTAGGACTTGAAATGCATATCCAGTGGCATGTAAAAGTTTGAGCACCCCTGGTCAAAATTACGGTTATTGTGAACAGTTAACTAAGTTGAAGATTAAATGAACTCTAAAAAGGCTGAAGTTAAAGATGAAACATTTCCTTTGCATTTCAGGCACACAAAAAAAATGTAATCTTTTCTATTTTAAAAATTACTAAAAGGAATATGTCCAATGCAAAAGTTTGGGCACCCTGCATGGTTTGTACCTAGTAGCACCCCCTTTTGAAAATATCACAGCTTGTTAACGCTTTTTGTAGCCAGACAAGAGTTTTTTTAGGGATTTTCATCCATTCTTCCTTGAAAAATTACTCAGGTTCTGTGAGATTCCTGGGTCGTCTTGCATGCACTACTATTTTGAGGTCTATCCACAGATTTTCAATAATGTTCAGATTGGGGGACTGTGAGGGCCATTGTAAAACCCTTCAGCTTGCGCCTTTTGATGTAGTTTATTGTGGATTTTGATGTGTGTTTAGGATCATTATCTATTTGCAGAGGCCATCCTCTTTTCAACTTCAGCTTTTTTACAGATGGTGTTATGTTTGTATCAAATATTTGTAGAAATTTCATTGAATCCATTCTTTCTTCTACCCGTGAAATGTTCCCCATGCCATTGGCTGCAACATAACCCCAAAGCATGATTTAACCACCCCCATATTTAATGGTTAGCAAGATGTTATTTTCCTGAAATTCTGGGCCCTTTTTCCTCTACACATATCTTTTGATCATTATAATATAATAATAATAATAATTTTTATTTATATAGCGCCAACATATTCCGCAGCGCTTTACAAATTATAGAGGGGACTTGCACAGACAATAGACATTACAGCATAACAGGAATACAGTTCAAAACAGATACCAGGAGGAATAAGGGCCCTGCTCGCGAGCTTACAAACTATGAGGAAAAGGGGAGACACGAGAGGTGGATGGTAACAAATGCTTAACTTAGTCAGTCCACAGGACTTGTTTTCAAAATGCACCAGGCTTGTTTAGATGTTGTTTTGCATACTTCTGATGCAGAATTTTATGGTGAGGATGCAGGAGAGGTTTTCTTCTGATGACTCTTCCATGAAGGCCATATTTGTGCAGGTATCTCTGAACCGTAAAACAATGTACCACAACTCCAGAGTCTGCTAAATCTTTTTTAAGGTATTTTGCAGTGAAGTGGGGGTTCTGATTTGCCTCTCTAGCAATCCTACGATCAGCTCTTAGGGTACCGTCACACTATACGATTTACCTACGATCACGACCAGCGATATGACCTGGCCGTGATCGTAGGTAAATCGTAGTGTGGTCGCTGGGGAGCTGTCACACAGACAGCTCTCCAGCGACCAACGATGCCGAAGTCCCCGGGTAACCAGGGTAAACATCGGGTTACTAAGCGCAGGGCCGCGCTTAGTAACCCGATGTTTACCCTGGTTACCAGCGTAAAAAAAAACAAACAGCACATACTTACATTCCGGTGTCCGTCAGGTCCCTTGCCATCTGCTTCCCGCACTCAGTGACTGCCGGCCGTAAAGTGAAAGTGAAAACACAGCACAGCGGTGACGTCACCGCTGTGCTCTGCTTTCACTTTACGGCCGGCAGTCACTGAGTGCGGGAAGCAGACGGCAAGGGACCTGACGGACACCAGAATGTAAGTATGTACTGTTTTTTTTTTTTTTTTAGTTTTACGCTTGTAACCAGGGTAAACATCGGGTTACTAAGCGCGGCCCTGCGCTTAGTAACCCGATGTTTACCCTGGTTACAAGCGAACGCATCGCTAGATCGGTGTCACACACACCGATCTAGCGATGACAGCGGGAGATCCAGCGACGAAAGAAAGTTCTAAACGATCTGCTACGACGTACGATTCTCAGCAGGATCCCTGATCGCTGCTGCGTGTCAGACACAGCGATATCGTAACGATATCGCTGGAACGTCACGAATCGTACCGTCGTAGCGATCGAAATGGCAGTGTGTGACGGTACCCTTACTGAAATTTTGCTTGGTCTTCCAGACCTTATCTTGACCTCCACTGTTTCTGTGAACTGCTATTTCTTAATTACATTATGTATTGAGGAAAGGGCAATGTGAAAACGCTTTATCTCCTTATAGCCTTCTCCTGCTTTGCATCACCCAGCTTTTCCTAACAATGATAGTGAATAAGCCTTAACCTTAACAGTCTAAGGTCTAAAACCTTGTTCAAAGTTATCTGAGCACACAAATCTCCAAGTGTGCGCAAACTTTTGCATCTGCCCATTTTCCTTTTTGTAATTTTTAAAATGACAAAAAGTCTTTTTTTTTTTTACTGAAATACTAAAGAAATGTCATCTTTAACTTTAGGCTTTTAGACATCATTTAATCTTCAAGTTGCTTAACTGTTTACAATAACAGCAATTTTGACCAGGGGTGCCCAAACTTTTATATGTTGCTGTACATGTAAAGGAATTCTTGGTTTCTATTTGCATTAAGTTTAGGACATACATTTGAGGTGTACTATTAACGCTACTCCCATTATGAGTACTTGGTGCATCTTTAACCCTACATACGTTCGCTATGCAAAGCACAGCAAAGTGAGGTTTAAAGAAATTAATTCCTCAGTTTTTTTGTTTTGTTTTTTTTTTTAAATGAAGTGTAAGCTGCCTGGTGAATTTTTGAAGACCTAAGCATATTAATTTCTCTCTATTTTAAATGTGTGTTTTACTTGCAGATTTTTTCCCATAAGTGAGGAAAATCCACACGTAAAAAACAGATGTACTAGTAATCTGCACATGACTTTAACAATAAAGGTTTTATCAAAACTAAGTAACGGGAAGTACGCAAAACAAAGTAATTTTTAGTTAAAACATGACATACCAAAAAGTGACAAAAACGCAAGTGAAAAACTCAAGTAACCTAATTTAGCTAATTGGTGCTGGAATACTGCAGAAGAAAAATCACCGAATAATCATCATGGTGATTTAGCCTTAAGCTGTTGTATGTCGCAGCTTGCATTACGTTTCAGTGTCAATCACATATAATTGTGGTGTGAACTTCAGGGAAGGTTCACATGACAGAATTCTCCACATCCGGGATCACAATTTGATCAGAGTGCAATCTGTTTTTCTCGGTGGTGCAGAAAAAAAAACAGTTTCTCCACCTCCTCCATTCCAACACTCCGTGAATGGTCAGATGTCCTGTGACTTTTTTTTTTTTTACCTACATGCCTGAGAAACTGACACCAATCTGCTCAAAATAATTGGACAGTTTTTTTTCTTAGATGTGGCAAAAACAGTGGTGTAACCACGTGCTAAGGAAATGATTACATTACATCCATGATAAATATTCTATGAACCAGCAAACCAGCAATGGAAGTTGTCAGAAACACATTCTACTATGAGAAGCCCTTGCAGTGAACTTTTCATTATATTTTACATTTCTGGATTTGTGAACTATCGCGCCTCTACATGCAATGTACATAGAGAAGGTATAGAAATTTCCGCTTGTAAAGTTAATGTTGCTTTCTAATGTGATTGTTCCTCCCAAGTCCCTTGTGTATAAAAGATGTGAGATAATAATCTATATATATATATATATATATATATATATAATGTGTAAATTTCGATATTGTGCGTCCACATGTTTATACGTGCCGCTTGCCCGTGACACTTCCCTTGACTTTTACTGCTATGTTAAATCTTCTTGAGAAGCTTTTGGCATTATTTACATTATGCTTTTAAGGAATTTGGTATATTTAAGAGAATTGAATTGTCATGCCTCGCTGGAGGACTATGCGCTTTCAGTGAAAACATTTGCACTAAATGCATGTGACAATAGGCAAACAGTTTGTCATGTTAAGTGGGCTGTCAGATCACGGACAATAGTCCGCATTTATTGAAAGTGATTCTCACTCACTGGGAGTTTCTCTATTTTATTTGTGCTAGGTCCAAACGTTATAAGAAATATGTGAAAAAAAAAATGTTCTATTGTTTCGAAGTTGTTAAACAAATCCTGTATCAGGACACATTTTCCCACTAGATATGCTGTTGACAAGTGGATTTAAAGGGAACTATGTTTAACTGCGTTGACTGAAGCTGAACCTTAAGATAACTCTATCATTCCCAGAGGTCTGGGTGTTTAAATGGATTAATATAAATAAATGATTACTCAGAAAAGATTGTTGTATCCTGAAGTATATGCGCTATATGACAGTACCGTCCCATCTAGGTGTCCTACAAGGGCATATGGATATCACAGAGGTCGTCTTTCTGACTCTTTCACAGACTCTGAGATTTGCTGGGATAAAGGGCATCACAAACAGCACTTTATTTCTGTCAAATTGACAGAGACCTTGAAAAACAACCACTTTTATGCTCTGAAGAGGGCGCTCTGCCACTCAGCTTCCTGCTTGCTGGGGTGATGCACTGCTGAGCATTCACAGATGGGGCCGGAGGCATGGACGTGCCGCTATACCAAACTGTATGCTGCAGACAAAGGCAGCTTTGCCTCTACAACGTCATAGGAGTAAAGGAGGACAAGAGCTGACAGAGTCCAGTGATTCAGCTTCACAGCCGCGCTTACAAGCTGTAAAGCAAAGAGCTTACAAGCGCACAGTCCATGTAGAGGAAACTGGCCATGATTGATAGACTGCAGGTGACCTAGACAAGGATTGTTTTAACTGTAGAATTGTGAATCTTTCCATACTTGAACAGAGAGGATTTTTAGTAAGAAGTGAATTATAAAGTTGCTTATTTTTACTAGCAATTTGAAATGTTACCAATTTAACAAAGGGAAACAACCCCTAAAAAGGAATGTCACCAGGTTTTTGCCAGTTTATCTGAGAGCAATATAATGTAAAGACATGCATAGTATAGTAGAGTAGAGCCCCTGACTTTCCAATTGTTAATCACAGCTTGCACGCTGCTGACAGGCATTATCAATTCCTTGGATATCTTTTTGTATCCCTTTCCTGTTTTATACAGTTCAACTACCTTTTCCCGTAGTTCTGTTGACAATTCTTTTGCTTTCCCCATGACTTACAATCCAGAACCGTCAGTGGCTGGATGAAAGATGCAAGAGTCTGTCTGGATCTAAGAAACTCACTCATCTTTTATGCGCACACACTGATTACAAGCAAACAGGTCACAGGTGAGGATGTTACCTTTAGTAGCCATTCAAACCCATTTGTGTCAACTTCTGTGCATGTTATCAGGCCAAAATTACCAGGGTATGTAAACTTTTGATCAGGGTCATTTGGATGTTTTGGGTTGTCATTATGATTTAAAAATAGAAAACACAGTAGTTTGACAATAAATGGCTTCAACCAACTACTAACCATGAGTGGAGAAAAAGTTTTGGTGTTATCATTCATATTCTTTGAAATAAGGCCAAGAAGGCAAATTCTGCCGGGGTATGTAAACTTTTGAACACAACTGTATATATATTTTTGTTTGCCCAGTGGCATTAGTTCAGTGTATGCATGTATGTATCAGCATATTGCATCAGCTATTTTATACTTCATGCAGTAAGTTATTTTATGGCTGTGATCTCTCTTAACGTTTTGATGTTTGAAATACATTAGTTAATTCTAAAGAGGGGATGCACAACACTTTTTGGTCCAAGCGCTGCATTGCCATACTGAGCCAATCCCGAAGGCTGCAAAAAAAATTTAAAGGGGTACTCGGGGCGGATATATAGCCAATGCAGCTTCCGGGGCCTGGAGGTGGAGGGGGGCTGTTATGAATAGGTAATTCAGAACCACAATGGACCTTGAAGTTCAGAGCACACAAAGTGACCTGACAATAAGCAAAAAACATAGGACGAGCTCTGAGACGTGGGAACTCTGCTGACCGCAATCCCTAATCCTATCACACCACACTAGAGGTAGCCGTAGATTGCGCCTAACGCTCCCTATGCAACTCGGCACAGCCTGAGAAACTAGCTAGGCCTGAAGATAGAAAAATAAGCCTACCTTGCCTCAGAGAAATTCCCCAAAGGAAAAGGCAGCCCCCCACATATGACTGTGAGTTAAGATGAAAGTACAAACACAGAGATGAAATAGATTTAGCAAAGCGAGGCCCGACTTACTGAATAGACCGAGGATAGGAAAGATAGCTTTGCGGTCAACACAAAAACCTACAAACAACCACGCAGAGGGGCAAAAAGACCCTCCGCACCGACTAACGGTACGGAGGTGCTCCCTCTGCGTCTCAGAGCTTCCAGCAAACAAGAAAAACAAATTAAAGCAAGCTGGACAGAAAATATAGCAACAAACGTAACACAAGCAGAACTTAGCTTATGCTGAGCAGACAGGCCACAGGAACGATCCAGGAGGAAGCAAGACCAATACTAGAACATTGACTGGAGGCCAGGATCAAAGCACCAGGTGGAGTCAAATAGAGCAGCACCCAACGACTCAACCTCATCACCTGAGGAAGGAAACCCAGAAGCCGCAGTACCACTTGTGACCACAGGAGGGAGCTTGATCACAGAATTCACAACAGTACCCCCCCCCCTTGAGGAGGGGTCACCGAACCCTCACCAGAGCCCCCAGGCCAACCAGGATGAGCCATATGAAAGGCACGAACAAGATCGGCAGCATGGACATCAGAGGCAAAGACCAAGGAATTATCTTCCTGACCATAACCCTTCCACTTAACCAGATACTGGAGTTTCCGTCTCGAAACACGAGAATCCAAAATCTTCTCCACTATATACTCCAACTCCCCCTCCACCAAGACCGGGGCAGGAGGATCAACAGATGGAACCATAGGTGCCACGTATCTCCGCAACAATGACCTATGGAATACGTTATGGATGGAAAAAGAATCTGGAAGGGTCAAACGAAAAGACACAGGATTAAGAACCTCAGAAATCCTATACGGACCAATGAAACGAGGCTTAAACTTAGGAGAGGAAACCTTCATAGGAATATAACGAGATGACAACCAAACCAAATCCCCAACACGAAGTCGGGGACCCACACAGCGTCTGCGATTAGCGAAACGTTGAGCCTTCTCCTGGGACAAGGTCAAATTGTCCACTACATGAGTCCAAATCCGCTGCAACCTGTCCACCACAGTATCCACACCAGGACAGTCCGAAGACTCAACCTGCCCTGAAGAGAAATGAGGATGGAACCCAGAATTGCAGAAAAACGGCGAAACCAAGGTAGCCGAGCTGGCCCGATTATTAAGGGAGAACTCAGCCAACGGCAAAAAGGACACCCAATCATCCTGATCAGCAGAAACAAAACATCTCAGATATGTTTCCAAGGTCTGATTGGTTCATTCAGTTTGGCCATTTGTCTGAGGATGGAAAGCCGAGGAAAAAGACAAATCAATGCCCATCCTAGCACAAAATGCTCGCCAAAACCTCGAAACAAACTGGGAACCTCTGTCAGAAACGATGTTCTCTGGAATGCCATGTAAACGAACCACATGCTGGAAGAACAACGGCACCAAATCAGAGGAGGCAGGCAATTTAGACAAGGGTACCAAATGGATCATCTTAGAGAAGCGATCACAAACTACCCAAATGACTGACATTTTTTGAGAGACGGGGAGATCCGAAATAAAATCCATAGAGCTATGTGTCCAAGGCCTCTTCGGGACCGGCAAGGGCAAAAGCAACCCACTGGCACGAGAACAGCAGGGCTTAGCCCGAGCACAAATCCCACAGGACTGCACAAAAGAACGCACATCCCGCGACAGAGACGGCCACCAAAAGGATCTAGCCACTAAATCTCTGGTACCAAAGATTCCAGGATGACCAGCCAACACCGAACAATGAACCTCAGAGATAACTTTATTCGTCCACCTATCAGGGACAAACAGTTTCTCCGCTGGGCAACGATCAGGTTTATTAGCCTGAAATTTTTGCAGCACCCGCCGCAAATCAGGGGAGATGGCAGACACAATTACTCCCTCTTTGAGAATACCCGCCGGCTCAGGCAAACCCGGAGAGTCGGGCACAAACCTCCTAGACAGGGCATCCGCCTTCACATTTTTAGAGCCCGGAAGGTACGAAACCACGAAGTCAAAATGGGAGAAAAACAGCGACCAACGAGCCTGTCTAGGATTCAACCGTTTGGCAGACTCGAGATAAGTCAAGTTCTTGTGATCAGTCAAGACCACCACGCGATGCTTAGCTCCTTCAAGCCAATGACGCCACTCCTCGAATGCCCACTTAATGGCCAGCAACTCTCGATTGCCAACATCATAATTTCGCTCAGCAGGAGAAAACTTCCTGGAAAAGAAGGCACATGGCTTCATCACCGAGCAATCAGCACCTCTTTGCGACAAAACAGCCCCCGCTCCAATTTCAGAAGCATCAACCTCAACCTGGAACGGAAGCGAAACATCTGGTTGACACAACACAGGGGCAGAAGAAAAACGACGCTTTAACTCTTGAAAAGCTTCCACAGCAGCAGAAGACCAATTGACCACATCAGCACCCTTCTTGGTCAAATCGGTCAATGGTTTAGCAATACTAGAGAAATTACAGATGAAGCGACGATAAAAATTAGCAAAGCCAAGGAACTTTTGCAGACTCTTCAGAGATGTCGGCTGAGTCCAATCATAAATGGCCTGGACCTTAACAGGGTCCATCTCGATAGTAAAAGGGGAAAAAATGAACCCCAAAAATGAAACCTTCTGAACACCAAAGAGACACTTTGATCCCTTCACAAACAAAGAATTAGCACGCAGGACCTGGAACACAATTCTGACCTGCTTCACATGAGACTCCCAATCATCCGAGAAGACCAAAATATCATCCAAGTATACAATCAGGAATTTATCCAGGTACTCTCGGAAGATGTCATGCATAAAGGACTGAAATACTGATGGAGCATTGGCAAGTCCGAATGGCATAACTAGGTACTCAAAATGGCCCTCGGGCGTATTAAATGCAGTTTTCCATTCATCGCCCCGTTTAATACGCACAAGATTATATGCACCACGAAGATCTATCTTGGTGAACCAACTAGCCCCCTTAATCCGAGCAAACAAATCAGATAGCAGCGGCAAGGGGTACTGAAATTTGACCGTGATTTTATTTAGAAGGCGGTAATCAATACAAGGTCTCAGCGAACCATCCTTCTTGGCCACAAAAAAGAACCCTGCTCTCAATGGCGATGACGACGGGCGAATATGACCCTTCTCTAAAGATTCTTTTACATAACTCCGCATAGCGGCGTGCTCAGGTACAGATAAATTAAACAGTCGACCCTTAGGAAACTTACTACCAGGAATCAACTCGATAGCACAATCACAATCCCTATGCGGAGGTAGGGCATTGGACTTGGGCTCATCGAATACATCCCGGTAATCAGACAAGAACTCTGGGACCACAGAAGGGGTGGATGATGAGATAGACAGAAATGGAACATCACCATGTACCCCCTGACAACCCCAGCTGGACACAGACATCGATTCCCAGTCTAATACTGGGTTATGGACTTGTAGCCATGGCAACCCCAACAGGACCACATCATGCAGATTTTGCAACACCAGAAAGCGAATATCCTCCTGGTGCGCAGGAGCCATGCACATGGTCAGCTGGGTCCAATACTGAGGCTTATTCTTGGCCAAAGGCGTAGCATCAATTCCTCTCAATGGAATAAGACACTGCAAGGGCTCCAAGACAAACCCACAGCGCCTAGCAAACTCCAAGTCCATCAAATTCAGGGCAGCGCCTGAATCCACAAATGCCATGACAGAATAGGAAGACAAAGAGCAGATCAAAGTAACGGACAAAAGAAATTTCAACTGTACCATACCGATGGTGGCAGACTTAGCGAACCGCTTAGTGCGCTTAGGACAATCGGAGATAGCATGAGTGGAATCACCACAGTAAAAACACAGCCCATTCTGACGTCTGTGTTCTTGCCTTTCAGCTCTGGTCAAAGTCCTATCGCACTGCATAGGCTCAGGTTTATGCTCAGATAATACCGCCAAATGGTGCACAGATTTACGCTCACGCAAGCGTCGACCGATCTGAATGGCCAAAGACATAGACTCATTCAGACCAGCAGGCATAGGAAATCCCACCATGACATCCTTAAGGGCCTCAGAGAGACCCTTTCTGAAGATCGCTGCCAAAGCACATTCATTCCATTGAGTGAGCACAGACCACTTTCTAAACTTCTGACAATAAATCTCTATCTCATCCTGACCCTGACACAGAGCCAGCAAATTTTTCTCTGCCTGATCCACTGAACTAGGTTCATCGTACAGTAATCCGAGCGCCAGAAAAAACGCATCAATATTACATAATGCAGGATCTCCTGGCGCAAGGGAAAATGCCCAGTCTTGAGGGTCGCCACGTAATAAAGAAATAATGATCTTAACTTGTTGAACTGGGTCACCAGAGGAACGAGGTTTCAACGCCAGAAACAGTTTGCAATTATTTTTGAAACTCAGAAATTTAGCTCTATCTCCAGAAAACAAATCAGGAATAGGAATTCTTGGTTCTAACATAGAATTCTGAGCCACAAAGTCTTGAATATTTTGTACTCTTGCAGTGAGAAGATCCACACATGAAGACAGACCTTTAATGTCCATCACCACACCTGTGTCCTGAACCACCAAAATGTCTAGGGGAAAAAAAAGGCAAAACACAGTGCAAAGATAAAAAAATGGTCTCAGAACTTCTTTTTTCCCTCTATTGAGAAGCAAAGTACTTTGGGCCTCCAGTACTGTTATGAATAGGTAATTCAGAACCACAATGGACCTTGAAGTTCAGAGCACACAAAGTGACCTGACAATAAGCAAAAAACATAGGACGAGCTCTGAGACGTGGGAACTCTGCTGACCGCAAATCCCTAATCCTATCACACCACACTAGAGGTAGCCGTGGATTGCGCCTAACGCTCCCTATGCAACTCGGCACAGCCTGAGAAACTAGCTAGGCCTGAAGATAGAAAAATAAGCCTACCTTGCCTCAGAGAAATTCCCCAAAGGAAAAGGCAGCCCCCCACATATGACTGTGAGTTAAGATGAAAGTACAAACACAGAGATGAAATAGATTTAGCAAAGCGAGGCCCGACTTACTGAATAGACCGAGGATAGGAAAGATAGCTTTGCGGTCAACACAAAAACCTACAAACAACCACGCAGAGGGGCAAAAAGACCCTCCGCACCGACTAACGGTACGGAGGTGCTCCCTCTGCGTCTCAGAGCTTCCAGCAAACAAGAAAAACAAATTAAAGCAAGCTGGACAGAAAATATAGCAACAAACGTAACACAAGCAGAACTTAGCTTATGCTGAGCAGACAGGCCACAGGAACGATCCAGGAGGAAGCAAGACCAATACTAGAACATTGACTGGAGGCCAGGATCAAAGCACCAGGTGGAGTCAAATAGAGCAGCACCCAACGACTCAACCTCATCACCTGAGGAAGGAAACCCAGAAGCCGCAGTACCACTTGTGACCACAGGAGGGAGCTTGATCACAGAATTCACAACAGGAGGCCTTTGCAGAGCGGTAATACTGAGGGTAATCGCATGTGGTGGGTAGGGGAGTGATCAGGATAAAGTGGCAGCGGAGCAGCAGGAATCCGTCCTTTGCTCCCTGCCCGTTAATTTCTCTCTGACACAGGTGCGCATGGCTTGATGTCAACATGTTTGCCCTCCTATGTCAGAGAGAAAGTTGCCGGTGACTAAAAAACAGTGATGCCTTGGGGGAACGAACTGAGGGGTGTGTGTGTTTGTGTGTGTGTATTTGTTTTTGTTTTTTTAATGCATTGGGGAAAGGGCAATGATAAAATGTGTGTGGGGGGAGGGCAGTGATGAAATGTGTGGGGGGAGGGCAGTGATGAAATGTGTGGGGGGGAGGGGGCAATGATGAAATGTGTGGGGGGAGGGCAATGATGGAATGTGGGGTGGAGAGGGCAATGATGGGATGTGGGGGGGCAATAAGATGGGAAGGGGGAGGGCAATGATGGGATGTGGAGAGGGAGGGCAATGAATTGACATTATGCAGATTTAAATCTGCTCTAAATCTGCAAGAAAAAAGTAAGTAACTTGTGCATGAGACTTCACGGATCTCATTCACCTTTCTTGTACTGTAAAATTTTGCATATATTCCATAACAAACGTAGCGTGTGCATGTAACCTTACAGTATTAGGGAGAGTCAGAGACTTAATAGTTTATATTTGCAGGGGAGAATATAGTTAATGGGGGGCACAGTGCTACAAATCACTTTATATTTTGATTGGTGCATGGCTAATAGTACATTAATGGTGGGGTACATATCATATCTGTACTTGGACACAATATGGGGGAGACTCATGTATACAATATATGTGACCTTATTTTCAGGGCTGTGACGATCATTGTGACAAGACGAAGTTGTGGCTGGGAGATGCTAACATGAAGGTCTGACCAGAGGGAGAAGAAACAGTAGAAAATGACTCTAATCAGATGAGCCATCAGCGGTAACTGGATATACTCTAAATATTACTCTGTATGTGTTCTATATTACTTGGCGTAATAATGTACAGTATTGGTAAAATCCCTTAGATCACATTTGTGTGATATGTTTGTGTGATGAGTTTTTTTTTTTTTTTTTTTATCGGACAGCACACAGAATCATAGAGTTTTATAGATCCATTCACACATCTGTGAAAATCACGGATCTGAGAATGAGATCATGAGATTCAGAGAATATTTCCAACCCTGGAAAACAAAAAAACAAACATACACATATTTGATATCGCCGCTTTCAGAATCGCAGAATTTCAGAATTATGTTTTTTGGTCGCCGCGACAATGCATTAAAATGCAATAACTGGCAATCAAAAGATCGTATCTGCATCAAAATGGTATAATTACAAACATTAGCTTGGCGTGCAAAAAATAAGCCCTCACCCGACCCCAGATCACGAAAAATGGAGACGCCTCGGGTATCAAAAAATGACGCACTTTTTATAAAACAAAGTTTGGAATCATTTTTCACCACATAGATAAAAAAGAAAGTAGAAATATTTGGTGTCTATGAACTCATAATGACCTGTAGAATCATAATGGCAGGTCAGTTTTAGCTTTTAGTGAACATAGTAGAAAAGCAAAAAAAAAAACTTTAGGATTGCACTTTTTTTTGCAATTTAACTGCACTTTGAATTTTGTTCCCATTTTCCAGTACACAATATGTTGAAACCAATGATATCGTTCAAAAGTACAACTCGTCCCGCAAAAAAAGAAGCTCCCATATGACCATTTTGACCAAAAATAAAAAAGTTATGGCTCTGGGAAGAAGGGGAGCAAAAAATGAAAACGCAAAAATGAAAATACCTTTGGGGTTAAGCACTTGCACTTTTGATATTTTTTCACATTCCATACACAAGTACTCCTTGACTCATAAAAATCTGGTCACTTAGGTATACTTGAGAATCTCATACACCTAACCCTGGACCTACCCCTTTTGGGTTGGATAAGGCTACATGCAATAAGAAAAAATATAGAACCAATTGTCCTAAAGCACTTGCACTTTATTATTGTTATTGTATACGTATGTCTTTATATGATATGCTACATACCCGTGGAGCCTCCCACCGACAGACTAATATTTAAACATATATCTTCTCTCGCGGGTACTAGAGTGGTACCCCCTCGGCTTATACACAAGTCAATTGTCCCAGAGGGCCAGCAGCTGTGGCTAAAGCCTGTGCCGCTGCTGTAATCGCGCACAGTGCCACCTGCCGGCTTCCAGCACACATCCTACTCGCTTACCTGTGCTCCCTCGGTGGCACTACATCTTGTTCGTTCCGGCGCCAGCAGCTCTTCCTGTGCCGAGCAATCACGTGGCTCATTAAACGTAATGAATATGGAAGCGTCTCCACTCCAGGCATGGAGCGCATATTCATTACCTTAATGAGCAGGGCCACGTGATCGCTCCGCACAGGAAGAGCTGCTGGCGCCGGAACAAACGAGATGCAGTGCCATCGAGGGCGTGCAGACAGGTATATAAGATGTTTGTTTTTTTTAGCAGGAATCATGCATACAAGGATAGGGGATAAGGAGCCATGCATACAGGGACAGTGATAGGGGAGCCATGCACAGGGACAGCGAAGGGGGAGCCATGCACAGGGACAGCGACGGGGGAGCCACAAATAGCAGGACAGGGATGAGGGGACAATGCATAACCGGCTTATACTCGAGTCAATACGCGAACCCAGGATTTCGTGGCAAAATTAAGTGCATCAGGCTTATACTTGAGTTTATACGGTAATTGTCTTTCTCAGTATTAATAGTCATATATATGTCTGACCACTAGGTGGAAACATCATACAAGTCTCTCATTGGAAACACCTATGTATGCTTCATTTTCAATGAGCTTTTTCTCCATATGGGTCTCTAATTAGGAGGGAAGATGTTTAGAATGATCTTTTGATTGACATTTTCATTGGACTGACATAACAATTATACTTATCTGTTATCTCTGTAACTCCTTTTGTTTTTATTTGTTCGTGTCATTATATGTATTTTCAATAAAGAATTTCTTTGAATACGGGAGTACATTTGTTGGCTTTCCAGTGTATTTCACAGTCTGTATACAGACTGCAATGCTCGGTCTGACAGTGGGCCTTACAGCCTCATTTTTATCTGAGGCTGTAAATTCGGGGTCGGGAGATCCACCGCCAGCCCGGGCATTGCAGTCTATACACGGGCTGTAAAATATGCCTGTGTGAATGTAGCCTTACTCTGCTTCCACTATTGTTTTGCCTATACTACAGAACTGAGGAAGGGTCTAATAGGCGGCATGTCCGTGCAATTCTGACAGCAGGAAAAGTACACTGCTCTAAATGAAATCAGCGCATAGTGGAAGGAGGCACACATCCCATTATGGGACTAATACATATTGTAAAAAAAATAATAATACCAATAAGGTGCTTCAAAGTCTCAATAATATGAATGTAAGCAGAGAAAGCCACTAAATATATTTACATTAACAAAAGCTTGAAAAAGAAAAAAAATATACAATGGCACTGCAGCACCTACAGTCTATAAGTTAAGTAAATTAATCCACACAGTGAACACCTTAAAAAACCTAATTGGCGTTTTGTTCATTCCACCTTATATATATTCCTGGGGTTATCAATGAGGAAAGGCAACAGGAGTTTTTTCTAGCATCAAGAGAAAAAAGTGCTTTAAGTAGTTTAAAATGGCGCTTTTAATAGTCCACATAAAAAATAGGGTAACTGGACACCACAAAAAGAGATAAACAGCAGTACAGACCGACATGTTTCAGCGAGAAACCTTAATCATGGTATATATTTTCTCTTGATGCTGGAAAAAACTCCTATTGCCTTTCTTGATTATTCACGTCCCTGATCTAGGTCGATTCCAGGGGTCTTCTCCATACAATGTCCGTGCAGTTGGATGAACTGAACAATCTTATTTATGATAGGTCATCAATGCATGATCGTCCGGGGTCCTCCACCCCTGCCAATAAGCTGTTATTGATGGTGGTGGCCGGAAGTACTATGTGTAGTGGCCGAGACTTGTTACTCCACATCCGCCTCCTATTGATTTGTATAGGAGGTGGATGTGTAGTACCCTACGGTAGTCACTACAAGTAGGCATGCAAACACTAGGATTTCATCAGCTCACCCAACCAGACGTATGAGACCGGGGTCACACTAGAGAGGAAGATGTATGAGAGGCGCAAAAACAACGTAATGCACATGGACCAATGTTCTCTATGGGGCAGCTCCTATCTGTCGTATATTTGTTGGCCGTATTTTACGGGCTGAGAAAATTGCAGCATGCTGCATTTGTCAGCGTATAGCGTAAAAAATCCAGCAATGAAAGTCTATGGGGGCAAGAAAAATACAGATTACACACGGACCATCAGTGTGACTTGCAAGAAATACGCATCGGTGTTCTATAGAAAAGCCAGCAATTCAGTGCTGTGTACAGTTAAACAGGCCAGAATAGAATCTATATACATAATTGTCTAAGGGGTACTTCCGTCTGTCTGTCTGTCCTTCTGTCACGGATATTCATTGGTCGTAGCCTCTGTCTATCATGGAAATCCAGGTCGCTGATTGGTCGCCGCAAAACAGCCACGACCAATCAGCGACGAGCACAGTCCGGAAGAAAATGGCCGCTATATACTCCCCGCAGTCAGCGGCCGGCGCCCGCTCCCCGCAGTCAGTGTCTCCGGCGCTCCGCTCCCCGCAGTCAGTGTCCTCGGCGCTCCGCTCCCCGCAGTCAGTGTCCCCGGCGCTCCGCTGCTTACTCCCCGTAGTCAGTGTCCCCGGCGCCCGCTCCATACTCCCCTCCGGTCACCGCTAACACAGGGTTAATGCCGGCGGTAACGCATTCCGTTACCGCCGCTATTAACCCTGTGTGTCCCCAACCTTTTACTATTGATGCTGCCTATGCGGCATCAATAGTAAAAGAAAGTAATATTAAAAATAGTACAAAAACAAAAAACATGCTATACTCACCCTCCGTTGTCCGCTCGCGCCTGCAGCCATCTTCCTTTCCCAGCGATGCTTTGCAAAATTACCCATAAGACCTAGCGGTCTCGCGAGACCGCTAAGTCATATGGGTAATTTCGCAAAGCATCCTGGGAACGCAAGATGACGGCAGCCGCGCGGCCATCTGCACAGCGCCGTTGGATCCCAGGAAGCGGAGAGACGGGACGCTGAGGAGCAGCGACCAGAATGGTGAGTATGTTCAACTACAAGGGGCCCTCGGATCGTTAGGTATGTTTATTTATTTTTTTTTAACCTGTGACATACGTGGCTCGGTAATATAGGACGTCACTAGGCAATACACTACGTGGCTCTGTGCTGTATACTACAAGGCTGGGCAATATATTACGTCGCTGTGCAATATATTACGTAAATGGGCAACATACTACGTAAATGTGCAATATACTACGTCGCTGGGCAATATACTACGTGACTGGGCAATATACTACGTGACTGGACAATATACCACGTGGACATGCATATTCTAGAATACCCGATGCGTTAGAATCGGGCCACCATCTAGTAGATGGAATAAATGTCTACACATAGTATAGGTATATATATTAGTACAGACCAAACGTTTGGACACACCTTCTCATTTAAAGATTTTTCTGTATTTTCATGACTATGAAAATTATAAATTCACACTGAAGGCATCTCAACAATGAATTAACACATGTGGAATTATATACTTAACAAAAAAGTGTGAAACAACTGAAAATATGCCTTATATTCTAGGTTCTTCAAAGTAGCCACCTTTTGCTTTGATGACTGCTTTGCACACTCTTGGCATTCTCTTGATGAGCTTCAAGAGGTAGTCACCGGGAATGGTTTTCACTTCACAGGTGTGCCCTGTCATGTTTAATAAGTGGAATTTCTTGCCTTATAAATGGGGTTGGGACCATCAGTTGTGTTGCGCAGAAGTCTGGTGGATACACAGCTGATAGTCCTAGTGAATAGACTGTTAGCTGCTTTTTTCTTGCCATAATACAAATTCTAAGTAAAGAAAAATGAGTGGCCATCATTACTTTAAGAAATGAAGGTCAGTCAGACCGAAAAATTGGTAAAACTTTGAAAGTGTCCCCAAGTGAAGTTGCAAAAACCATCCAGCACTACAAAGAAACTGGCTCACATGAGGACTGCCCCAGGAAAGGAAGACTAAGAGTCACCTCTGCTTCTGAGGATAAGTTTATCCGAGTCACCAGCCTCAGAAATCGCAGGATAACCGCAGCTCAGATTAGAGACCAGGCCAATGCCACACAGAGTTCTAGCAGCAGACACATCTCTACAACAACTGTTAAGAGGAGACTTTGTGCAGCAGGCCTTCATGGTAAAATAGCTGCTAGAAAACCACTGCTAAGGACAGGCAACAAGCAGAAGATACTTGTTTAGGCTAAAGAACACAAGGAATGAACATTAGACCAGTGGAAATCTGTGCTCTCTTTGAGCGACGCAGAAAAGGTGAACGGATGGACTCTACATGCCTGGTTCCCACCATGAAGCATGAAGGAGGAGGTGTGATGGTGTGGGGGTGCTTTGCTGGTGACACTGTTGGGGATTTATTCAAAATTGAAGGCATACTGAACCAGCATGGCTACCACAGCATCTTGCAGCAGCATGCTATTCCATCCGGTTTGCGTTTAGTTGGACCATCATTTATTTTTCAACAGGACAATGACCCAAAACACACCTGGCCTCCACAGTCACCAGACCTGAACCCAATCGAGATGGTTTGGGGTGAGCTGGACCACAAAATGAAGGCAAAAGTACCAACAAGTGCTAAGCATCTCTGGGAACTCCTTCAAGATTGTTGGAAGACCATTTCCGGTGACTACCTCTTGAAGCTCATCAAGAGAATGCCAAGAGTGTGCAAAGCAGTCATCAAAGCAAAAGGTGGCTACTTTGAAGAACCTAGAATATAAGACATATTTTCAGTTGTTTCACACTTTTTTGTTAAGTATATAATTCCACATGTGTTAATTCATAGTTTTGATGCCTTCAGTGTGAATGTATAATTTTCGTGGTCATGAAAATACAGAAAAATCTATAAATGAGAAGGTATGTCCAAACTTTTGGTCTGTACTGTATAAACTATGCTATATATGCTGGATGTATATACTGTGCTATATACGCTGGATGTATAGACTGTGCTTTATAAGCTGAATGTATACACTGTGCTATGTACGCTGTATCTATACACTGTGCTATATATGCTGGATGTATACACTGTGCTATACGCTGGATGTATACACTGTGCTAAATACGCAGTATCTATTGTTATGATCTGGTGGCCTTGGAGCAGCATGAGACGTACTCTGGAGAAGGTGGCCCCTGTACTAACCGCAAACCCTGAACCTAGCAGCGCATCTAGAAGTAGCCGTGGGGGGTACCTAACACTCCCTAGACCCCTCGACACAGCCTAAGAAACTAACTACCCCTAAAGACAGAAACAGGAAACCTATCTTGCCTCAGAGAAAATCCCCAAAGTACAGACAGCCCCCCACAAATATTAACTGTGAGAGGAGAGGGAAAAAACATACGCAGAAATGAAATCAGGATTTAGCATAGGAGGCCATACTAGCTAAATAGAAAGACTAGAACAGAGTACTATGCGGTCAGTACTAAAACACTAGAAAATATCCACCACAGAAAATACAAAACACCACATCTGACTAAAGACATGGAGGGTATATCTGCATCTCCAGAGACACAGCAAGGCTGCAAAAAATACTTCACAGACAAAGCTGGACAAGACAAAACATGAAAATGCACAGACCCATAAGGTCCACAGCAGGTGGACAGCAAAAACAAAGCCAGGACTTATCTTTGAAGAAAAGCACAGCGAACAGGAGAGACCAGAAGGGATGTGAATCCTCCAAAAACAATGGACAACTGGCAGGGACTATAGAGTCCTGCAAAGCTATATACCCCAGTCAGTTTTGCAATTAGTAGATACACCTGTCCAATCCTGCAGTCCAGGCACAACTGCATTACCCTCTACAACCACCGGAGGGAGCCCAAAAGCTGAATTCACAACAGTACCCCCCTTGAGGAGGGGTCACCGAACCCTCACCAGAGCCCCCAGTGTTATGATAAGGTAATTCAGTACCACAATGGACATAGAGGTCAGAGCACATACAGTGACCTGACAATAACCCCAAAACATAGAACGAGCTCTGAGACGTGGGAACTCTGCTGACCGCAATCCCTAATCCTCTCCAACCACACTAGAGGCAGCCGTGGATTGCGCCTAACGCTCCCTATGCAACTCGGCACAGCCTGAGAAACTAGCTAGCCTGAAGATAGAAAATAAGCCTACCTTGCCTCAGAGAAATACCCCAAAGGAAAAGGCAGCCCCCACATATAATGACTGTGAGTTAAGATGAAAAGACAAACGTAGAGATGAAATAGATTTAGCAAAGTGAGGCCCGACTTTCTGAACAGAGCGAGGATAGGGAAGGTAACTTTGCGGTCAACACAAAACCCTACAAAAACCACGCAAAGGGGGCAAAAAGACCCTCCGTACCGAACTAACGGCACGGAAGTACACCCTCTGCGTCCCAGAGCTTCCAGCAAGCAGGAAAAAACAAAAAAACAAGCTGGACAGAAAAAAACAGCAAACAAAATAGCAAAGCAGAACTTAGCTATGCAGAGCAGCAGGCCACAGGAACGATCCAGGAGGAAACAGGTCCAATACTAGAACATTGACTGGAGGCCAGGATCAAAGCACTAGGTGGAGTTAAATAGAGCAGCACCTAACGACTTCACCACATCACCTGAGGAGGGAAACTCAGAAGCCGCAGTACCACTTTCCTCCACCAACGGAAGCTCACAGAGAGAATCAGCCGAAGTACCACTTGTGACCACAGGAGGGAGCTCTGCCACAGAATTCACAACAGTAGTACCCCCCCCCCCTTGAGGAGGGGTCACCGAACCCTCACCAGAGCCCCCAGGATGACCAGGATGAGCCATATGAAAGGCACGAACAAGATCGGGAGCATGGACATCAGAGGCAAAGACCCAGGAATTATCTTCCTGAGCATAACCCTTCCACTTAACCAGATACTGGAGTTTCCGTCTTGAAACACGAGAATCCAAAATCTTCTCCACAATATACTCCAACTCCTCCTCCACCAAAACCGGGGCAGGAGGATCAACAGATGGAACCATAGGTGCCACGTATCTCCGCAACAATGACCTATGGAATACGTTATGTATGGAAAAAGAATCTGGAAGGGTCAAACGAAAAGACACAGGATTAAGAACCTCAGAAATCCTATACGGACCAATGAAACGAGGTTTAAACTTAGGAGAGGAAACCTTCATAGGAATATGACGAGAAGATAACCAAACCAAATCCCCAACACGAAGTCGGGGACCCACACAGCGTCTGCGATTAGCGAAACGTTGAGCCTTCTCCTGGGACAAGGTCAAATTGTCCACTACATGAGTCCAAATCTGCTGCAACCTGTCCACCACAGTATCCACACCAGGACAGTCCGAAGACTCAACCTGCCCTGAAGAGAAACGAGGATGGAACCCAGAGTTGCAGAAAAACGGCGAAACCAAGGTAGCCGAGCTGGCCCGATTATTAAGGGCGAACTCAGCCAAAGGCAAAAAGAACACCCAGTCATCCTGATCAGCAGAAACAAAGCATCTCAGATATGTTTCCAAGGTCTGATTGGTTCGTTCGGTCTGGCCATTAGTCTGAGGATGGAAAGCCGAGGAAAAAGACAAGTCAATGCCCATCCTACCACAAAAGGCTCGCCAAAACCTCGAAACAAACTGGGAACCTCTGTCAGAAACGATATTCTCTGGAATGCCATGTAATCGAACCACATGCTGGAAGAACAATGGCACCAAATCAGAGGAGGAAGGTAATTTAGACAAGGGTACCAAATGGACCATCTTAGAGAAACGATCACAGACCACCCAAATGACTGACATCTTTTGAGAGACGGGGAGATCCGAAATAAAATCCATAGAGATATGTATCCAAGGCCTCTTCGGGACCGGCAAGGGCAAAAGCAACCCACTGGCACGAGAACAGCAGGGCTTAGCCCGAGCACAAATCCCACAGGACTGCACAAAAGAACGCACATCCCGCGACAGAGATGGCCACCAAAAGGATCTAGCCACTAACTCTCTGGTACCAAAGATTCCAGGATGACCAGCCAACACCGAACAATGAACCTCAGAGATAACTTTATTCGTCCACCTATCAGGGACAAACAGTTTATCCGCTGGGCAACGATCAGGTTTATTAGCCTGAAATTTTTGCAGCACCCGCCGCAAATCAGGGGAGATGGCAGACACAATTACTCCCTCTTTGAGGATACCCGCCGGCTCAGATAACCCCGGAGAGTCGGGCACAAAACTCCTAGACAGAGCATCCGCCTTCACATTTTTAGAGCCCGGAAGGTACGAAATCACAAAGTCAAAACGGGCAAAAAACAGCGACCAACGAGCCTGTCTAGGATTCAACCGCTTGGCAGACTCGAGATAAGTCAAGTTCTTATGATCAGTCAATACCACCACGCGATGCTTAGCTCCTTCAAGCCAATGACGCCACTCCTCGAATGCCCACTTCATGGCCAGCAACTCTCGATTGCCCACATCATAATTTCGCTCAGCAGGTGAAAACTTCCTGGAAAAGAAGGCGCATGGTTTCATCACCGAGCAATCAGAACTTCTCTGTGACAAAACAGCCCCTGCTCCAATCTCAGAAGCATCAACCTCGACCTGGAATGGAAGCGAAACATCTGGTTGACACAACACAGGGGCAGAAGAAAAACGACGCTTCATCTCTTGAAAAGCTTCCACAGTAGCAGAAGACCAATTGACCACATCAGCACCCTTCTTGGTCAAATCGGTCAATGGTTTAGCAATACTAGAAAAATTGCAGATGAAGCGACGATAAAAATTAGCAAAGCCCAGGAACTTTTGCAGACTTTTCAGAGATGTCGGCTGAGTCCAATCATGGATGGCTTGGACCTTAACAGGGTCCATCTCGATAGTAGAAGGGGAAAAGATGAACCCCAAAAATGAAACCTTCTGAACACCAAAGAGACACTTTGATCCCTTCACAAACAAAGAATTAGCACGCAGGACCTGAAACACCGTTCTGACCTGCTTCACATGAGACTCCCAATCATCCGAGAAGATCAAAATGTCATCCAAGTACACAATCAGGAATTTATCCAGGTACTCTCGGAAGATGTCATGCATAAAGGACTGAAACACTGATGGAGCATTGGCAAGTCCGAATGGCATTACTAGATACTCAAAATGGCCCTCGGGCGTATTAAATGCAGTTTTCCATTCATCGCCTCGCTTAATACGCACCAGATTATACGCACCACGAAGATCTATCTTGGTGAACCAACTAGCCCTCTTAATCCGAGCAAACAAATCAGATAACAATGGCAAGGGGTACTGAAATTTAACCGTGATCTTATTTAGAAGGCGGTAATCTATACAAGGTCTCAGCGAACCATCCTTCTTGGCTACAAAAAAGAACCCTGCTCCTAATGGCGACGATGACGGGCGAATATGCCCCTTCTCCAAGGACTCCTTCACATAACTCCGCATAGCGGCGTGCTCAGGCACAGATAAATTAAACAGTCGACCTTTTGGGAATTTACTACCAGGAATCAAATCGATAGCACAATCACAATCCCTATGCGGAGGTAGGGTATCGGACTTGGGCTCATCAAATACATCCCGGTAATCAGACAAGAACTCTGGAACCTCAGAAGGGGTGGATGACGAAATAGTCAGAAATGGGACATCACCATGTACCCCCTGACAACCCCAGCTGGACACAGACATGGATTTCCAATCTAATACTGGATTATGGACTTGTAGCCATGGCAACCTCAACACGACCACATCATGCAGATTATGCAACACCAGAAAGCGAATAACCTCCTGATGTGCAGGAGCCATGCACATGGTCAGCTGGGTCCAGTACTGAGGCTTATCCTTGGCCAAAGGCGTAGCATCTATTCCTCTCAATGGAATAGGACACTGCAAGGGCTCCAAGAAAAACCCACAACGCCTAGCATACTCCAAGTCCATCAAATTCAGGGCAGCGCCTGAATCCACAAATGCCATGACAGAATACGATGACAAAGAGCAGATCAAGGTAACGGACAGAAGAAATTTTGACTGTACCGTACCAATGGTGGCAGACCTAGCGAACCGCTTAGTGCGCTTAGGACAATCAGAGATAGCATGAGTGGAATCACCACAGTAGAAACACAGCCCATTCAGACGTCTGTGTTCTTGCCGTTCAACTCTGGTCAAAGTCCTATCGCACTGCATAGGCTCAGGTTTAAGCTCAGGTAATACCGCCAAATGGTGCACAGATTTACGCTCACGCAAGCGTCGACCGATCTGAATGGCCAAAGACATAGACTCATTCAGACCAGCAGGCATAGGAAATCCCACCATGACATCCTTAAGGGCTTCAGAGAGACCCTTTCTGAAAATAGCTGCGAGCGCACCTTCATTCCATTGAGTGAGTACGGACCACTTTCTAAATTTCTGACAATATACCTCTATCTCATCCTGACCCTGACACAGAGCCAGCAAATTTTTCTCTGCCTGATCCACTGAATTAGGTTCATCGTACAGCAATCCGAGCGCCAGGAAAAATGCATCGATATTACTTAATGCAGGATCTCCTGACGCAAGAGAAAATGCCCAGTCCTGAGGGTCGCCACGTAATAAAGAAATAATGATCCTAACTTGTTGAACTGGGTCACCAGAGGAGCGAGGTTTCAAAGCCAGAAATAGTTTACAATTATTTTTGAAACTCATAAACTTAGTTCTATCTCCAAAAAACAAATCAGGAATAGGAATTCTCGGTTCTAACATAGAATTCTGAACCACAAAGTCTTGAATATTTTGTACTCTTGCCGTGAGCTGATCCACACATGAAGACAGACCTGTAATGTCCATCACTACACCTGTGTCCTGAACCACCCAAATGTCTAGGGGAAAAAAAAGGCAAAACACAGTGCAGAGAAAAAAAAATGGTCTCAGAACTTCTTTTTTCCCTCTATTGAGAATCATTAGTACCTTGGGCCTCCAGTACTGTTATGATAAGGTAATTCAGTACCACAATGGACATAGAGGTCAGAGCACATACAGTGACCTGACAATAACCCAAAAACATAGAACGAGCTCTGAGACGTGGGAACTCTGCTGACCGCAATCCCTAATCCTCTCCAACAACACTAGAGGCAGCCGTGGATTGCGCCTAACGCTCCATATGCAACTCGGCACAGCCTGAGAAACTAGCTAGCCTGAAGATAGAAAATAAGCCTACCTTGCCTCAGAGAAATACCCCAAAGGAAAAGGCAGCCCCCACATATAACGACTGTGAGTTAAGATGAAAAGACAAACGTAGAGATGAAATAGATTTAGCAAAGTGAGGCCCGACTTTCTGAACAGAGCGAGGATAGGGAAGGTAACTTTGCGGTCAACACAAAACCCTACAAAAACCACGCAAAGGGGGCAAAAAGACCCTCCGTACCGAACTAACGGCACGGAGGTACACCCTCTGCGTCCCAGAGCTTCCAGCAAGCAGGAAAAAACAAAAATACAAGCCGGACAGAAAAAAACAGCAAACAAAATAGCAAAGCAGAACTTAGCTATGCAGAGCAGCAGGCCACAGGAACGATCCAGGAGGAAACAGGTCCAATACTAGAACATTGACTGGAGGCCAGGATCAAAGCACTAGGTGGAGTTAAATAGAGCAGCACCTAACGACTTCACCACATCACCTGAGGAGGGAAACTCAGAAGCCGCAGTACCACTTTCCTCCACCAACGGAAGCTCACAGAGAGAATCAGCCGAAGTACCACTTGTGACCACAGGAGGGAGCTCTGCCACAGAATTCACAACACCCCAGGCCGATCAGGATGAGCCCGATGAAAGGTACGAACCAAATCAGCGGCATGGACATCAGAGGCAGAAACCCAAGAATTATCCTCCTGGCCATAACCCTTCCATTTGACAAGGTACGGAAGCTTCCGCCTCGAAAAACGAGAATCCAAAATCTTCTCACCAACATATTCCAACTCCCCATCGACCAACACAGGGGCCGGAGGATCAACAGAGGGAACAACGGGCTCCACATATTTCCGCAACAAAGATCTATGGAAGACATTATGAATAGCAAAAGAGGCCGGAAGCGCCAGGCGAAAGGACACCGGATTAATAATCTCAGAAATCCTATAAGGACCAATAAATCAAGGCTTAAACTTAGGGGAAGAAACCTTCATAGGAACATGACGGGAAGATAACCAAACCAGATCGCCAACCCGAAGCCGGGAACCAACACACCGACGACGGTTAGCAAAACGTTGAGCCTCCTCCTGAGACAGCACCAAATCGTCCACCACATGAGCCCAAATCTGCTGCAACCTGTCGACCACAGAATCCACACCAGGAAGGTCAAAAGGCTCAACCTGCCCAGAAGAAAAACGAGGATGAAAACCAAAATTACAAAAAAAAGGCGAAACCAAAGTAGCCGAACTAGCCCGATTATTAAGGGCAAACTCGGCCAATGGCAAAAAAGCCACCCAATCATCCTGATCAGCAGACACAAAGCATCTCAAATATGTCTCCAAGGTCTGATTAGTTCGCTCAGTCTGGCCATTTGTCTGAGGATGAAATGCAGAAGAAAAAGACAAATCAATGCCCAGCTTGGCACAAAAGGCCCGCCAAAACCTAGAAACAAACTGGGAACCTCTGTCGGACACAATATTCTCCGGAATACCATGCAAACGTACCACATGCTGAAAAAACAACAGAACCAAATCAGAAGAAGAAGGCAATTTAGGCAAAGGCACCAAATGAACCATCTTAGAAAATCCGTCACAGACAACCCAGATAACTGACATCCTTTGGGAAACAGGAAGATCGGAAATAAAATCCATAGAAATATGTGTCCAGGGCCTCTCGGGGACCGGTAATGGCAAAAGCAACCCGATAGCGCGGGAACAGCAAGGCTTAGCCCGCGCACAAATCCCACAGGACTGCACAAAAGAACGCACATCCCGCGACAAAGAAGGCCACCAAAAGGACCTACCAACCAAATCTCTTGTACCAAAAATCCCAGGATGGCCAGCCAACACAGAACAATGAACCTCAGAAATCACTTTACTAGTCCATCTATCAGGAACAAACAGTTTCCCCACTGGACAGCGGTCAGGTTGATCAGCCTGAAATTCCTGAAGAATCCGTCGTAAATCAGGGGAAATGGCAGAAAGGACCACCGCTTCCTTCAGAATGCCGACCGGCTCAAGAACCCCAGGGGAATCAGGAAAAAAACTCCTAGAGAGGGCATCCGCCTTAACATTCTTAGTACCAGGACTGTACGAGACCACAAAATCAAAACGGGAGAAAAACAGGGACCATCGAGCCTGTCTAGGATTCAGCAGTTTGGCAGACTCGAGGTAAATCAGATTCTTATGATCGGTCAGGACCACAATACGGTGCTTGGCCCCCTCAAGCCAATGTCGCCACTCCTCAAATGCCCACTTCATAGCCAACAACTCTCGATTGCCGACATCATAATTGCGTTCCGCAGTCGAAAACTTCCGAGAAAAGAAGGCACACGGTTTCATCAAGGACCCATCAGAATTCCTCTGAGACAAAACGGCCCCTGCCCCAATCTCAGACGCGTCAACCTCAATCTGAAATGGAAGAGAAACATCTGGCTGAGGCAACACAGGGGCAGAAGTAAATCGGCGTTTAAGCTCCTGAAAGGCAGAAACAGCCGCGGAGGACCAATTCGTCATATCAGCGCCTTTCTTGGTCAAATCGGTCAGAGGTTTAACCACACTGGAGAAGTTGGCAATGAAACGACGCTAAAAATTAGCAAAGCCCAAGAATTTCTGAAGGCTCTTCACAGATGTGGGCTGAATCCAATCATGAATGGCCTGAACCTTAAGCGGATCCATTTCTATAGATGAGGGAGAAAAAATGAAGCCCAAAAAAGAAACCTTCTGCACTCCAAAGAGGCACTTCGACCCCTTCACAAATAAAGCATTACTATCTGAAATACGATCCTGACCTGTTTCACATGAGACTCCCAATCATCAGAAAAAATCAAAATATAATCCAAATATACAACCATGAATTTATCAAGATAACTCCGAAAGATATCATGCATGAAGGATTGGAACACAGATGGGGCATTAGAGAGTCCGAATGGCATCACAAGGTATTCAAAATGGCCTTCGGGCGTATTAAATGCAGTTTTCCATTCGTCACACTGCTTAATACGAATAAGATTATATGCCCCTCGAAGGTCTATCTTGGTAAACCAGCTAGCCCCCTTAATCCTAGCAAACAAATCAGTAAGCAAAGGCAAAGGGTATTGAAATTTGACCGTGATTTTATTCAAGAGACGATAATCAATACAGGGTCTCAAGGAGCCATCCTTCTTGGCAACAAAAAAAACCCTGCTCCCAATGGTGAAGAAGATGGCCGAATATGCCCCTTCTCCAAAGACTCCTTAATATAGTTCCACATGGCGGCATGTTCTGGCACAGACAGGTTGAAAAGTTGACCCTTAGGGAACTTACAACCTGGAATCAAGTCAATAGCACAATCACAGTCCCTATGCGGTGGAAGGGAACTGGATTTGGGCTCATCGAATACATCCTGGAAATCTGACAAAAACTCAGGAATTTCAGAAGAGGGGGAAGAGGAAATTGACATCAAAGGAACGTGACCATGAACCCCCTGACAACCCCAACTAGTCACAGACATAGATCTCCAATCTAACACCGGATTATGTTCCTGTAACCATGGGAAACCCAGCACAATATCATCATGCAAATTATGCAACACCAGAAAACGACAATCTTCCTGATGGGCTGGCGCCATGCGCATGGTCAGCTGTGTCCAAAACTGAGGTTTATTTTTAGCCAACGGTGTAGCATCAATGCCCCTTAAAGGAATAGGGTTCTGCAAAGGCTGCAAGGGGAAACCACAACGTCTGGAAAAAAAATTTTTTTGTTTCAATAAATTTTTTTATTATTTGAAAAATAACACAAAGTTCTCCCAACATGGGAGTTCTGGATTTACAGTAAATACAAAAATATCAACAGCACCTTAATATTATATGAGGGAGTTATAAATGTTGATACATTTAAGACAAGACAAAGACAAGACAGAAACAAGGGGGATTAGGTACAGAATCATGAGTGATATAAAACTGTTCCACAATTTTACAAAATTGAAAAAGAGAAGAGAGTATTTTTCTCCTGTGACAACAAATATTGGTCCGGCCCCACCACTGGTCCCCCCAGTGTCCCTACACCGCCACAGAGTCCGAAAAGAGGCAACCCGTCATGGAAAAAGGGTGAGAGCCCTCCTCACTTGATCATCCGGGTATAGTTCCAGCCATGGCGACCAAATTTGGAAAAAGGAGTTCCAGTTATCTGTCCTTGTCGCTTGAATGCGCTCATAAATCATGATGGTGTTCATCCTATCTTTAACCTGAGAAATCGAGAGCAAAGGAGACTTCCACTTTGACGCAATGTGTATTTTGGTCGCCATTCCCAGCAGGACCACCAGTTTATATAGGTTTTTGGGCAATCCCTTCGGTTTTAAGCCCAGCAGGAAGGTCATTGGGCTCATTGATATCTCTTTTCCATGCATCCTTTCCACCAGAAGCTTTACCTCCCCCCACAGATCGGTCACCATCGGGCAGGACCACCATATATGACCCATATCTCCAGGTGCATCACAGCCTCTAAAACATTTATCAGAAACCTGAGGATATATGGTATGCAGTCTCGTAGGGACCAAGTGCGTTCTATGTAAGACTTTGAGGGAAGTCTCAACCAGGGATACCTGGTGGGACCCTCTCGATAGGGCACTACAACAGCTTTGCCATTCTTCCAGTGAGATATTAAACCCCAGGTCCTCCTCCCATTGTTGCATAAATCTATGTTTCTTTTCCTCTTTTGTATTGGTAAAGGATGAGTATAAATAAGAAATGACCCCTCCCCCCAGTGGGTCAGTTAAGCATTTCTGCTCGAACCCAGTTACTCGGAAAGGCCTCTCTCTCGTTGCACTCTTTCTAGCTAAATCAAAGACTTGGTTGATACGAAATGCCTCTCGGACTGGCGGTTCGTATTTTTGAATAAACTCCTGTTTAGATAGGATTATGTTAAACGGGGAGCAGAGATGTTTTATAGTGGTTATTCCTCTCAGGATCCACCATGAGAAGGATTGGGAATTGAGACCCGGGGGAAATATTGGGTTACCAAATAGCGAGTTTAATGGCGTATTTCTAGTCTGCAGCTCAATCTTAAACCTCTCTTTCCTCCAGAGGAGCAGTGATTGTGCCGCGAAAGGTGAGATGTCAGCGACGTGTTTAGGGAGTTTAGCCTCTGTCCACAGCAGACCCATCAGGGAATAGGGTTTTAACAAAAAAGACTCCAATTGGACCCATCTAGGTTTGTCTACAGTTGTGTATATTCTGGTTAGTTGGGCAATTTGGGCCGCTTTATAATAGTTTATAAAATTAGGTAAGGAGAATCCTCCTTTTTTCCGGTGGATAAACATAATCTGTTGTTTTATTCTGGCTTTTTTCCCTAGCCATATGAATTTGGAAACCATTGTGTGTATTTCTCGTATTACTCTCAGGGGGACTGGAATGGGTAGGGAGCGGAAAAGGTATAAGAACCCGGGGAGAGAGACCATTTTTATGGCGTTTATTCTAGCTAGCCATGAAAGTGTCAGCGACGACCATTTAGTCAGATCCCGTTGAAATTTTTTTATAAGGGGGGTATAGTTCCATTTATATAAATTAGATCGGTTAGACGTAAGGTTAATCCCTAGATAAGTTAGGTAGTGCTCTTTTTTTTCAAAACCAAAATGCGACACTAGGTGTGCTTGATCTTTTTCAGGTGTATTCAAGAAGAGGGCCTCCGACTTGTCTATATTTATTTTAAGTCCTGATACTAACTCAAAGTCATGTAATAGCGAGAATAAATTTGGAAGAGTGGTATGTGGGTTAGAGAGGGTCAGGAGCAGGTCGTCAGCAAACAGACTTACTTTATATTGATCCCCCAGATCGGGGGGTCCTAAGATGTCAGGATTCTTCCTTATGGCTTCGGCTAGTGGTTCCATTGCCAAGGCAAACAGCGCTGGCGAAAGTGGGCATCCCTGTCTAGTACCTCTCTTTATGTTTATCGGGGTAGGTTGCAGTGATGGGAGCTTGAGGTATGCTGTTGGATTATCATATAATAGTGTTAAGCAGTTGATTAGTTTGTGGGGTAGTCCAAACAAGGATAGTACTTTGAAGAGATATGGCCATGACACTGAGTCGAATGCCTTCTCGATGTCTAAGGCTAGGAGCATAGTAGGTCTTTGTGAATTGTTTGCTGAGTTTATTATATCTAGATTGCGTCTTATATTGTCCGGTCCTTGTCTCCGCGGTATAAATCCCACTTGATCCCTATGTACCATAGAGGGGAGCACTCTGTTGATTCTTTCTGTAATAATGGATGTGAATATTTTTAAGTCTACGTTAAGTAGTGAGATAGGCCGGTAATAAAATTCGGGGGGCATTTGGTTGCCGTTTAAAAGTGCATTGCAGGTTTTTGTAATGTGTGGCGTGAGAATTTCTTTAAACTTTTTATAATATGGCGCTGAAAGACCATCGGGTCCGGGGGCTTTATCAGTTTTCAGCTTTTGGATTATTAGTTCTACATCTTCGTTTGTTATTTCAGCCTGCATTATTTGGGAAGATGATTCATTAAGTTTAGGGAGTGATAGATGTTGTAAAAAGTTTTGAAGTAAATGCGAGGGGGGGGGGGACTTAGGTGAAGAGTATAGATTTTGATAAAAGCTATGGAATTCTTTGTAAATTTCTTCAGGGTGGGCTGTGACATGGCCGTTACTTTTTTTAATTGAGTGGATGGTGTTCAATAACTCTTTTTGGCGCAATTGTCGTGCTAATAGTTTGCTAGGCTTGTTTGCCAGCCTGTAAAAGGAGGCCTTTGTCCATGTTAGGGCCCGTTCTGTTTTATGTGTGAGGACAGTATTTAATTGGTGTTTAACGTCTCGTATCTGTTTGATTAGGTACCGTGAGGAAGATTGTTGGTTGGCTTGTTCGAAGTTAAATAGTTTATTTTCTAGTTTGGTTTGTAATTCCGATCTATTTTTTTTCCTGGTTGTTGCCAGTTTAATGATGGTTCCTGTGATAAATTTCTTATGTGCCATCCATATGTTACCCGGGGATGACTCTTCACTAACGTTCGTTTGAAAGTATAGTTTAAGGTCATTGTTAATAGTTGCCGCTATTTCTGGGTCTGTCAATAGAGAGCTATTTAACCGCCACCTGAACAGTTTAGATGCGCTTACATTAAACTTAAACTCTGAGAGTACCGCGTCGTGATCCGACCAGGAGGATGGGATATGGCGAGAGAACAGAACCCCAGGCAAGGTGTTTGCTGTTGTTATGTGCAAGTCTATCCTTGAGTAGGTTTTGTGTACAGTGGATAAAAAGGTATATCCTTTTATGGGACCATTAGTCTCTCTCCATACATCGACTAGTCCGTAATCACCCATTAACTTAATTATTTTTCGTCTGTCCCTCTTAGATATATCTGTTCTTTTTGCTGCAGTGCAGTCAAGAGCGGGGTTCAAAGTAAAATTAAAGTCTCCGCACCAAATCAAATGCTGATAGGAGAGCGCCGATATTTTAGATAATATTGATTTAAATACTAACGTCTGGGTTGCAGTGGGCATGTAGCTGTTTATTATGCAGATATTCTGTCCTTGTAAGTTACCATGTATGATAATAAATCTGCCCTCCGGGTCCTCAATAGTGTTCTCCACCTGAAATGGAAAAACTATTTTTGAATAGTATGGCTACGCCCCTAGTCTTACGCTCCCATGCCGCCAAATAGAATCGGGAATAGTTGGAGTCAAAGTATTTAGGGCTAGAATTTTTAGAGAAGTGGGTTTCCTGTAAACATATGACATCTGGTTTGTGTTTGTGGTAGTCTAGAAATGCCTTTTTACGCTTCAGGGGCGAGTTGAACCCATGAACATTATGTGACAACACTTTACACATAAATGCAATATTTGTTACCGCTAACGATCCACCAATGACTATTGTCCGTTCTCATCGACCCATCAGGGAGTCGCGTCAGTGTGAGATATAACAGTGGAATTTGTTCACTTCTGCAAAGAAACGAAAGGGGGAAGACAACACAAGGGGAAACAAAGACATTAGACAAATAATGAAATAACGTTTGGGTAAAATACCCTTTTGAGGCCTTATTCCGGGGACCCATACAAAAGGTGTTCCCAGAAATCAACCTAGTCAGGCAGCATGTATTTTGGCCCAACAGCCTAACCCTTGCAAATTAAAAGTCTGGAAAATTTTAAGTCCATTAAGTTCAGAGCGGCGCCTGAATCCACAAATGCCATGACAGAAAATGATGATAATGAGCAGATCAAGGTCACAGATAACAGAAATTTAGGTTGCGCAGTACAGATAGTAACAGAACTAGCGATTCTCTTTGTACGCTTAGGGCAATCAGAAATAACATGAGCAGAATCGCCGCAGTAAAAACACAACCCATTCTGGCGCCTGAATCTTAGACGTTCAGCTCTAGACAAAATCCTATCACACTGCATAGGCTCCGGGCTCCGCTCGGAGGACAACGCCACAGTGTGCACAACTCTGCGCTCGCGCAAGCGCCGATCAATCTGAATGGCCAGAGACATAGAATCACTCAGACCAGCAGGCGTGGGGAACCCCACCATAACATCTTTAACGGATTCAGAAAGACCCTTTCTGAAAATTGCCGCCAAGGCATCCTCATTCCATTTAGTCAGTACAGACCATTTTCTAAATTTCTGGCAATACGATTCTGCCCCTTCTTGACCCTGACACAGGGCCAACAAGATCTTCTCAGCTTGATCCACAGAATTAGGCTCATCATACAATAACCCCAATGCTTGAAAGAACGAATCAACATTAAGCAAAGCAGGATTGCCAGTTTCCAGGGAAAATGCCCAATCCTGTGGGCCACCACGCAGCAGGGATATGATGATTTTAACCTGCTGAATGGGATCACCAGAAGACCGGGGTCTCAATGCAAAAAAACAGTTTACAGTTATTTTTGAAACTCAAAAATTTGGATCTGTCACCAAAGAATAAATCAGGAGTGGGAATCCTAGGTTCTAAGGCAGGAGTCTGAACAATATAATCTGAAATAACCTGTACCCTAGCAGCAAGCTGATCCACACGAGAAACTAACTCCTGAACACTCATGTTATTACTAGGTTCCGCAGCCACCCAGAGATTAAGAGGGAGGAACAGGCTAAGGAAAAAAAAATGGCTCAAAACCTTCCCTCCCTTCTTCTGAGATTAACTCATTGTTGGCCAGTTGTACTGTTATGATCTGGTGGCCTTGGAGCAGCATGAGACGTACTCTGGAGAAGGTGGCCCCTTTACTGACCGCAAACCCTGAACTAGCAGCGCATCTAGAAGTAGCCGTGGGGGGTACCTAACACTCCCTAGACCCCTCGACACAGCCTAAGAAACTAACTACCCCTAAAGACAGAAACAGGAAACCTATCTTGCCTCAGAGAAAATCCCCAAAGTACAGACAGCCCCCCACAAATATTAACTGTGAGAGGAGAGGGAAAAAACATACGCAGAAATGAAATCAGGATTTAGCATAGGAGGCCATACTAGCTAAATAGAAAGACTAGAACAGAGTACTATGCGGTCAGTACTAAAACACTAGAAAATATCCACCACAGAAAATACAAAACACCACATCTGACTAAAGACATGGAGAGTATATCTGCATCTCCAGAGACACAGCAAGGCTGCAAAAAATACTTCACAGACAAAGCTGGACAAGACAAAACATGAAAATGCACAGAACCATAAGGTCCACAGCAGGTGGACAGCAAAAACAAAGCCAGGACTTATCTTTGAAGAAAAGCACAGCGAACAGGAGAGACCAGAAGGGATGTGAATCCTCCAAAAACAATGGACAACTGGCAGGGACTATAGAGTCCTGCAAAGCTATATACCCCAGTCAGTTTTGCAATTAGTAGAAACACCTGTCCAATCCTGCAGTCCAGGCACAACTGCATTACCCTCTACAACCACCGGAGGGAGCCAAAAAGCTGAATTCACAACAATCACTGTGCTATATATGCTGGATGTATACAGTTATATATGCTGGATGTATAAACTGTGCTATATATGTTGGATGTATACACTGTGCTATACATGCTGGATGTATACACTGTGCTTTATAAGCTGAATGTATACATTGTGCTATATATGCAGAATGTAAACATTGTGCTATATACGCTGGATGTATACACTGTGCTATACACACTGGATGTATACACTGTGCTATATATGTTGGATGTATACACTGCTATATATGTTGGATGTAAAAACTGTGCTTTATAAGAAGGATGTGTACACTGTGCTATATACGCTGTATCTATACACTGTGCTATATATGATGGATGTATAAACTGTGCTATATATGCTGGATGTATAAACTGTGCTATATATGCTGGATATATACACTGTTAAACTATAAGAAGGAACTACCACACAGTCATAGAATCCAAGACAAATGACATTTTATTCTTGATATACAAAGTAAAAAACCAGACAGACAATGTACAGCAGGGCTAAAAGATGACAATGAATGCCAGCAGCAGCATGTACAAAGCCCAAGGTACGGCAATCCCTGCTACCAATCAATATGCAGCTCATAGGTGATTTGTAAAGTGCAACGTGCAATAGCTATCAGTTAGCAAATATTACAGCCAATATCAATATCTCCATCCCATAAGCGACAGTCAATACTATGGCTGTATACATATATAAGAAAGTGTAAACGTGCACATCACCTAATGACGATGATATTAACCAGTGCAGGGACACCGATCTGTGTCCCTACGCTGGTTAATATCATCGTCATTAGGTGATGTGCACGTTTACACTTTCTTATATATGTATACAGCCATAGTATTGACTGTTGCTTATGGGATGGAGATATTGATGGGAGGGAGTTAAGCCATGCATACAAGATGGGAGGGGGGCATTATACAGTATTGAGAATCATGTGGGGTCATTATACAGTATGGAGCATCATGTTGGGCCAATATACAGTATTTAACATCATGTGGGGCCATTATACAGTATTGAGCATCATGTGGGGCCATTATACAGTATTGAACATCATATGGGGCCATTATACAGTATTGAACATCATGTGGGGCCATTATACAGTATTGAACATCATGTGGGGCCATTATACAGTATGGAGCATCATGTGTGGCCATTATACAGTATGGAGCATTATGTGTGGCCATTATACAGTATGAAGCACTGTGTGGCCATATTTATTTTTGTTTATAATTATTGTATACTAGATTGTGGCCCGATTCTAACGCATCGGGTATTCTAGAATATGCATGTCCCCGTAGTATATGGACAATGATGATTCCAGAATTCGCGGCAGATTGTGCCCGTCGCTGATTGGTCGAGGCAACCTTTATGACATCATCGTCGCCATGGCAACCATTATGATATCTACGTCGATACTGTGCCCGTCGCTGAATCAGAGACGCGGGATGTCTACGTCCTTTATGACATCATCGTCGCTGTGCCGGTCGCAGATTGGTCGAGGCCTGGCGGCCTCGACCAATCAGAGGCGCGGGATTTCCAGGACAGAGAGACAGACAGACAGAAAGACAGATAGAAAAACCCTTAGACAATTATATATATAGATGAAACAGTGTGATCAGCAGTGCTAAATGGGTGTGGTTGGGACGTGGATATGGGTGTGACTAGTTGTGAAATGGGTGTGGTCAGAGGCGTGGCCTAAAATTTGCCGTGGCGCACGCAGTGCGCCGCAAACTTTATACCTCTTTCCCTTCTTCAAAAGTTGGGAGGTATGGTACCACATTTGCCAGATCACGGCAAGTGCCACAAATCTCATGGGGAATGAATGAGGCCGAACACAGTGTTGCCGTAAGTGATCCGTTACACGGCAGATGCAGAAAAACTGCCCGATCTGCTGCAAAAGGCGACTTTCACATCAGCTATTCTTGCCAAAGTCACTGCGGATATTTTCATACTCACCAATGGGGGAGGCAACACTAAAAGTGCCTAGGGCAGCAGAAACTCTAAATACGGCCCTGGACATAGCTGAACTGGAGAGGGTGCAGAGAAGAGCGACCAAGGTTATTAGAGGACTGGGGGGTCTGCAATACCAAGATAGGTTATTACACTTGGGACTATTTAGTTTGGAAAAATGAAGGCTAAGGGGTGATCTTATGTTAATGTATAAATATGAGGGGACAGTACAAAGACCTTTCTGATGATCTTTTTAATCATAGACCTGAGACAGGGACAAGGGAGCATCCTCTACGTCTGGAGGAAAGAAGGTTTAAGCATAATAACAGACGCGGGTTCTTTACTGTAAGAGCAGTGAGACTATGGAACTCTCTGCCGTATGATGTTGTAATGAGTGATTCATTACTTAAATATAAGAGGGGACTGGATGCCTTTCTAGAAAAGTATAATGTTACAGGGTACATACTAGGTACATACTAGGTATATACTAGATTCCTTGTTAGGGTGTTGATCCAGGGAACTAGTCTGATTGCCGTATCTGGAGTCGGGAAGGAATTTTTTTCCCCAGTGTGGAGCTTACTATTTGCCCCACGGTTTTTTTTTTTGCCTTCCTCTGGATCAACATGTTAGGGCATGTTAGGTTAGGCTATGGGTTGAACTAGATGGACTTAAAGTCTTCCTTCAACCTTAATAACTGTTACTATGTATACACTGTGCTATATATGCTGGATGTATACACTGTGCTATATACGCTGGATGTATACACTGCTATATACGCTGGATGTATACACTGTGCTCTATTTACGCTGGATGTATACACTGTGCTATACTCCCTGGATGTATACACTGTGCTCTTTTTACTCTGGATGTATACGCTGTGCTATATATGCTGTACGTATAAACTGTGCTATATATGCTGGATGTATACAATGTGCGTTATATGCTGAATGTATACACTGTGCTATATACGCTGGATGTATACACCATGCTATATACGCTGGATGTATACACTGTGCTATATACGCTGGATGTATATACTGTGCTATATATGTTCAATGTACACTCTGTGCTTTATAAGCTGGATGTATATATTATTATTATTATTTATTATTATAGCGCAATTTATTCCATGGCGCTTTACATGTGAGGAGGGGTATACATAATAAAACAAGTACAATAATCTTGAACAATACAAGTCACAACTGGTACAGGAGGAGAGAGGACCCTGCCCGCGAGGGCTCACAATCTACAAGGGATGGGTGAGGATACAGTAGGTGAGGATAGAGCTGGCCGTGCAGCGGTTTGGTCGGTCGGTGGTTACTGCAGGTTGTAGGCTTGCCGGACGAGGTGAGTCTTCAGGTTCTTTTTGAAGGTTTCGATGGTAGGTGATAGTCTTATATGTTGTGGTAGAGAATTCCAGAGTAGGGGTGATGCACGAGAGAAATCTTGTATGTGATTGTGGGAAGAGGAGATAAGAGGGGAGTAGAGAAGGAGATCTTGTGAGGATCGGAGGTTGCGTGCAGGAGAGTACTGTGCTCTATTTACTCTGGATGTATATTCTGTGCTATACAGTTAGGTCCATATATATTTGGACAGAGACAACATTTTTCTAATTTTGATTATAGACATTACCACAATGAATTTGAAACAAAACAATTCAGATGCAGTTGAAGTTCAGACTTTCAGCTTTCATTTAAGGGTATCCACATTAAAATTGGATGAAGGGTTTAGGAGTTTCAGCTCCTTAACATGTGCCACCCTGTTTTTAAAGGGACCAAAAGTAATTGGACAGATTCAATAATTTTAAATAAAATGTTAATTTTTAGTACTTGGTTGAAAACCCTTTGTTGGCAATGACTGCCTGAAGTCTTGAACTCATGGACATCACCAGACGCTGTGTTTCCTCCTTTTTGATGCTCTGCCAGGCCTTCACTGCGGTGGTTTTCAGTTCCTGTTTGTTTGTGGGCCTTTCTGTCTGAAGTTTAGTCTTTAACAAGTGAAATGCATGCTCAATTGGGTTGAGATCAGGTGACTGACTTGGCCATTCAAGAATATTCCACTTCTTTGCTTTAATAAACTCCTGGGTTGCTTTGGCTTTATGTTTTGGGTCATTGTCCATCTGTAGTATGAAATGAGGACCAATCAGTTTGGCTGCATTTGGCTGGATCTGAGCACACAGTATGTCTCTGAATACCTCAGAATTCATTCGGCTGCTTCTGTCCTGTGTCACATCATCAATAAACACTAGTGACCCAGTGCCACTGGCAGCCATGCATGCCCAAGCCATCACACTGCCTCCGCCGTGTTTTACAGATGATGTGGTATGCTTTGGATCATGAGCTGTACCACGCCTTCGCCATACTTTTCTCTTTCCATCATTTTGGTAGAGGTTGATCTTGGTTTCATCTGTCCAAGGAAAGTTCTTCCAGAACTTTGCTGGCTTTATTAGATGGTTTTTAGCATAGTCCAGTCTAGCCTTTTTATTCTTGAATCTTGTGAGTGGCTTGCACCGTGCAGTGAACCCTCTGTATTTACTTTCATGCAGTCTTCTCTTTATGGTAGATTTGGATATTGATACGCCGACCTCCTGGAGAGTGTTGTTCACTTGGTTGGCTGTTGTGAAGGGGTTTCTCTTCACCATGGAGATTATTCTGCGATCATCCACCACTGTTGTCTTCCGTGGGCACCCAGGTCTTTTTGCATTGATGAGTTCACCGGTGCTTTCTTTCTTTCTCAGGATGTACCAAATTGTAGATTTTGCCACTCCTAATATTGTAGCAGTTTCTCGGATGGGTTTTTTCTGTTTTCGCAGCTTAAGGATGGCTTGTTTCACCTGCATGGAGAGCTCCTTTGACCGCATGTTTACATCACAGCAAAATCTTCCAAATGCAAGCACCACATCTCGAATCAACTCCAGGCCTTTTATCTGCTTAATTGAGAATGAAATAACGAAGGGATTGCCCACACCTTTCCATGAAATAGCTTTGGATTCAATTGTCCAATTACTTTTGGTCCCTTTAAAAACAGGGTGGCACATGTTAAGGAGCTGAAACTCCTAAACCATTCATCCAATTTTAATGTGGATACCCTCAAATGAAAGCTGAAAGTCTGAACTTCAACTGCATCTGAATTGTTTTGTTTAAAATTCATTGTGGTAATGTCTATAACCAAAATTAGAAAAATGTTGTATCTGTCCAAATATATATGGACCTAACTGTATATGCTGGATGTATAAACTGCTATAAACGCTGGATGTATGCACTGTTATTTGCTGGATGTATACACTGTGCTTTATAAGCTGGATGTTTACGGTGGCGCAGTGGATAGCACAGCAGCCTTGCAGTGCTGGAGTCCTGGGTTCAAGCCCCACTAAGGACAACATCTGCAAAGAGTTTGTATGTTCTCCCTGTGTTTGCGTGGGTTTCCTCCGGGTACTCCGGTTTCCTCCCACATTCCAAAGACATACTGATAGGAAATTTAGATTGTGAGCCCCAACGGGGACAGCAACAATGTGTGCAACCTGTAAAGCGCTGCGGAATATGATAGCGCTATATAAAAATAAAGATTATTATGTATACACTGTGCTTTATAAGCTGGATGTATACACTGTGCTTTATAAGCTGGATGTATACACTGTGCTTTATAAGCTGGATGTATACACTGTGCTTTATAAGCTGGATGTATACACTGCGCTATATATGCTGGATGCATACACTGTGCTATATATGCTGGATGCATACACTGTGCTATATATGCTGGATGCATACACTGTGCTATATTCCCTGGATGTAAACACTGTGCTCTATTTACTCTGGATGTATACACTGTGCTATATATTCTAGATGTGTAGTGTGCTATATATGCTGGATGTATACACTGTGCTATATATGCTGGATGTATACACTGCGCTATATATGCTGGATGCATACACTGCGTTATATATTCTGGATGTATACACTGTGCTATATATGCTGGATGTATACACTGTGCTGTATATGCTGGATGCATACACTGTGCTTTATTCCCTGGATGTATACACTGTGCTATATATGCTGGATGCATACACTGTGCTATATTCCCTGGATGTATACACTGTGCTATATATTCTAGATGTGTAGTGTGCTATATATGCTGGATGTATACACTGTGCTATATATGCTGGATGTATACACTGTGCTATATATTCTAGATGTGTAGTGTGCTATATATGCTGGATGTATACACTGTGCTCTATTTACTCTGGATGTATACACTGTGCTGTATACGCTGGATGCATACACTGTGCTATATTCCCTGGATGTATACACTGTGCTATATATGCTGGATGCATACACTGTGCTATATTCCCTGGATGTATACACTGTGCTCTATTTACTCTGGATGTATACACTGTGCTATATATTCTAGATGTGTAGTGTGCTATATATGCTGGATGTATACACTGTGCTATATATGCTGGATGTATACACTGTGCTATATATGCTGGATGTATACACTGTGCTACATATGCTGGATGTATACACTGTGCTATATATGCTGGATGTTGTCACGTTTCACACCGTGACTGTCAACAGTACATCACGATCGGGTTGACCTTTGGCCAGCCCACGGCTATCACTTGTGCAGGGGACTTATCTTCGTTATCCCTCCACTGCTCCAATGTGATGCAAACACAAACAAGGCTATTGTACCTCTCAATTTCCCACAGGGGCTTATTTTAGTTATCCCACTGCTCTGCAATATAACATGAACTGCAGGGATTTATGTATATCCAGCTTTACAGTTCTGCTTAAAACTTGCAGCTCTCTGGCGCCCCCCTTACCCTCAGGTCAGATTAGGTACTGCACCTAGGGTAATTAGTCGCCAGAAAGGCTGCCTGCTATGTACTGGCTATTGGGCACGCTGCAGCGTGGGCGATATAACTACTCCCACTCAGGCAGGAACAAGAATTATCAACGGTGCCGTCGCTACGACTACCAAAAGCGCAGGACAAGGTATGCCGCCACCAGCTTCAATTAACGGGTCCGAAGCTAACCCAAAACAGCGTAATTCCCTTCAGAAGAGTTGGGGTACGTTTTAGAGCAGGGGAACGAAGTTAGTATTTTAAATATTTTACTCCATAAAGATCAGGCAGGACGCGTGTAAAAGAGAATTTGTGGCAGTAGATTTCCGAAAGACATCAGTTACAATAGTGCCATCCCGAAGAGTGGAAATCTGTAGGTCTAAAAAAATCCAATTTTCAACCAATTTTGTATGTCAGTTTTATGTTTAAATCATTACGATTCAAATCATGTATTAAGGAAGTCAGCTGTTCTGACGTTCCTTCCCAGACAAACCAGATGTCATCAATAAATCAAATCCAACCCTGTACTTGTTCAATGCCATCAGGAGGATTGTTAAGGAATATTTCCCTTTCCCAAGCTCCTAAAAAGAGGTTCGCATACGATGGGGCACAAGTGGCCCCCATCGCAGTGCCCTGCATTTGTAAAAAAAAATTTTCATCAAAAGTAAAGATGTTATGTTCTACGACAAAACGTATTTTTCATATAGATCTGTTATGTCAGGCAAAAATTATTGATCAGATATGCGCACGTGTGTTTTATGAAATTTTTGGAACTTTTTTTGAATCATACCTGTAAATTAACATGTGATTGGCACTGTCCATGGGTCCTTTCCTCAGCGTGTTCCTTTTGTGTGGCTCCAGTAGCTTTATTCTGTATTTTATCATAGATTTTTAATAGTATTTAATAAAACCTATTATGTTTTAATATACATTTGCATTCATCGTCTTTCTCCACTTGATTGAAGTGGTAGTGTGTATTTAAGTGTTTATAAAAAAAGGTATATAAAGAGGTTACAATATGAGACAAAGTATGTATATACAAAGCAATTATAAAATAACATGGATTAAAGAAGAAAGATAAAACTCACATGTGCTCAGATCATTGGGGGCAAAACCATGCTGGTAGGCGGAGCCAAATATCCCAGTGCATCAGGAGGTCTGGATAGGAACAGCTCCTCAGGCAAGACTGAATGCTGGGTGAAGTGCAGAAACTTATAACTGCAGCCTTGTGACATCACTAAAGGGGTTGAGTTACCATCACCCTCCCCTCTCCTCAGCTGTTCAGTTTTTTCCAACAATTCTTATAACTCTCATATCTTCGCTCGAGAATCTGGCAGAGTCATAACACACACCTCATCCATCTTGTATTAAAATTAGCCTTCTATTGGTACCAAATTCGTCCTAGTTGTTCTAAACGGTTCCGGAGAAATCTGCGCTTTGTACTTGTTGTGTTTCGCTGCTCGCACTTAGAGTGTTGGATTGTGCAGTCCAGACTTGTTTATTTGGAAGCCTGGACATACAGCCGATAACTGGTAATGCAGTACTTTCTCCAGAAATGCAGGTGTAGACAAGGTACAGTAAGATGTAGCACCAAGTATAACTGCAAGTGTGAGCAGCAAGAGGTTGAAAGACTGATGCCTTCCTAAGCCCGGTTCAAGAGCGTCCTCTCACAACAGCAAGAAACTGAAATGGCTGCCAGAGGAAGAGAAGACTTGACCCCTGAACCAGAAGTGGAAGACATGCCCACAAGAATTAATGAATAACAAGCTGCCATACGGAAAAAGGCCATTGGGTGGCAGCAAAGTAAAATATAACAACACACACCGTATATACTCGAGTATAAGCCGAGATGTTCAGCCCAAATTTTGGGGCTGAAAGTGCCCCCCTCGGCTTATACTCGAGTCACGGTCGGCGGCAGGGTCGGCGTGTGACGGGGAGAGGGCGCTGAGGCATACTTACCTGCTTCTGGGGCTCCTGGCGCTGTCCTTGCAGTCCCACGGTCTCCGGGTGCCGCAGCTCTTCCCCTGTTCAGCGGTCACGTGGGACCGCTCATTAGAGAAATGAATATGGACTCCACTCTCATAGGGGTGGAGCCGCATATTCATTTCTCTAATGAGCGGTAACGGTGACCGCTGATAGAGGAAGAGGCTGCGGCACCGAAGACCAGCTGTCCGGGAGAAGGAGCAGGACGCCGGGAGCAGGTAAGTATTGCATATTCACCTGTCCGCGTTCCACACGATGGGCGCCGCTCCATCTTCCCGGCGTCTCTCCGTACTTACTGTGCAGGTCAGAGGGCGCGATGACGCATATAGTGTGCGCGCCGCCCTCTGCCTGAACAGTCAGTGCAGAGAGACGCCGGGATGGGACGCTGAGGAGCTGCAAGCAAGAGAGGTGAGTATGGCCTTTTTTTTTTTTATTATTATTGCAGCAGCAGCAGCAATGGCAGAGCTTTCTATGGTACATCAATGGGGCAATAATGAACGTTGCAGAGCACTATATGGCACAGCTATGGGGCAATAATGAACGGTGCAGAGCACTATATGGCACAGCTATGGGGCAATAATGAACGGTGCAGAGCACTATATGGCACAGCTATGGGGCAATAATGAACGGTGCAGAGCACTATATGGCACAGCTATGGGGCAATAATGAACGGTTCAGAGCACTATATGGCACAGCTTTCTATGGTACATCTATGGGGCAATAATGAACGGTGCAGAGCACTATATGGCACAGCTATGGGGCAAGAATGAACGGTGCAGAGCACTATATAGCGCAGTTATGGGGAAGAATGAACGGTGCAGAGCACTATATGGCACAGCTATGGGGCGATAATGAACGGTGCAGAGCACTATATGGCACAGCTATGGGGCAATAATGAACGGTGCAGAGCACTATATGGCACAGCTTTCTATGGTACATCTATGGGGCAATAATGAACGGTGCAGGGCACTATATGGCACAGCTAAGGGGCCATAATGAACGGTATGGAGCATTTATTTTTATTTTTGAAATTCACCGGTAGCTGCTGCATTTTCCACCCTAGGCTTATACTCGAGTCAATAAGTTTTCCCAGTTTTTTGTGGCAAAATTAGGGGGTCGGCTTATACTTGGGTCGGCTTATACTCGAGTATATACGGTACATAGAAACTGGAGAACATACATGGAACAGCACAAGGCCAACAATGTAAAAGTAGTGGACAACCTCTTTAATAACATGTGATCAAAATATTTTGTGCTTCCAAAACTAGTACAAATGAAAGAATCATGCAGACCCACATAAATTATGCCTTCACACAGTCCTATCAGCAAAAAAAATCAAGAAACGTGAGGTTGGTAATACAAAAACACATAAAAATTTGGTTAGACCGGAAGGATAAAATTGCCATGACAACAGCATCGCACAGTAAATGCTTTTTAAAATAAATAATAAAAAAAAACAATTGCAGTTTTGGTCCCGCCATAAATTGGAGTAAATGCAATCAATGTGCCCTGTGGCATAGGGAGGAGGGAGCAGTAAGGTCAGGAATTGAAGTGGGGAATGATAAATGCAGGGACTAGAGACTTCCTGTTTCTACATACAGCAGAGAAAACAGATGAATTAACTGGGCAGAAAGGTAAAATGAGGAGTTGTAAGTGCACAGTGCTGTATAATATGATGACTGCAATATATGAAGAGGATACAACCGTTGATGGGAGGAGGGCTTCTTTAATGACGCAACGCTGTGACCCTGATCTCTCCTCTGATAATGATTTTCGTAATGTTCCACTGATATATGAAATCCGAGCAGGGCTGACAGGTGAGGGGCCACTACCACCCCCACAGCAGGTGCCATTGTAGATAAGGCGCTATTGTTCTGCAGAGGACCTGCATACTGACCCTGCACAGGAGCGCACACAGTAGGCTCAGCAATGGCCCATACAGGTCTATGGAGGCCATAATACTTCTATGGCTTTCTTCTCCATGTCTCTGCAGCTCGCAGCTTATCTCATATATACACATCTCATTCTTATGCCTCTGGAGGAAGTGCACCATATTCCTCCCCTGACAATAATATAGTTAGCATACAAAAAAGACAACTCCTCGGAGCACCGTCCTGCCTACACTCCTGTCTGCCTGATCCAACCAACACATTGTTTCCACAGAACACCTATGTAATCACTGCTTGTGCTTGACTTCCGCCATACTTGTTACTGGCAGCAGTGAGCGCGCTACCACCACGTGGCACAAAGTGTGATTTATGCCATGGGCAGGCTGCAGCGCACCACTGGTGATTTGCCCATTTTCAAGATGGCTGCCGATGAAGTGGCCGGCGGCCGCTCTGGTTCGTTAGCGGCTCTATAGTCGAAGTAGCTAAAAGGCGGAGCTGGAACTAAAGCCTCGCTCTGCGCTTTGTGAGGCGCGGCAGGATGTGGTGGGCGGAGCCTCTGAGCTTTGTGAGGCGCGGCAGGAAGTGGTGGGCGGAGCCTCTGCGCTTTGTGAGGCGCGGCAGGAAGTGGTGGGCGGAGCCTCTGCGCTTTGTGAGGCGCGGCAGGATGTGGTGGGCGGAGCCTCTGCGCTTTGTGAGGCGCGGCAGGAAGTGGTGGGCGGAGCCTCTGCGCTTTGTGAGGCGCGGCAAGAAGTGGTGGGCGGAGCCTCTGCGCTTTGTGAGGCGCGGCAGGATGTGGTGGGCGGAGCCTCTGCGCTTTGTGAGGCGCGGCAGGAAGTGGTGGGCGGAGCCTCTGCGCTTTGTGAGGCGCGGCAGGAAGTGGTGGGCGGAGCCGCTGCGCTTTCTGAGGCGCGGCAGGAAGTGGTGGGCGGAGCCTCTGCTCGCGTGTCCTGCTGTAGAGAGGCGGCTGTTACCTCGGAGCTCTGCCATGGTAAGGTTCGTACAGCGCTCCGGTATACCGCAGGCCGGGCGGCGCTGCCCTCTAGTATTGTGTGTGGTATTGTCTCATCTGACTATGTTGGCGGCCATAGGTCTGTGCTGCGCGGTACTAATGGCTCGGATGGGTAAAGCGGCCACACCACGTGGCGACCCGTCCTCTGTACCTCGTGCTGGCGAGGCCCGGCCTCCCCCACATCAGATGTCGGTGCTGTCTGACCTGCGACCGGCAGCATAACTGGCTGGGAGGCGAGGCCCGGCTGCTGGCCATTAGCGCGGTCCTGCAGTGACCGGCGGCCGCAGAGGGACAAGGCCCGGACCCCCGCAGCGCCTCACATGCCCTCCTACCTCAGGGGCCCCTGTGCGGCTGCGCCAATGACTGCACTGAGTAGTGGGCGATATGCAGCCCCCGAGGCTGTAGGGGATTATCACACGCAGGGTTGCCCGCAGTCTCTGTGCAGGTGACCCGGACTGACGAGTCTGTAGGCCCCGCCGCTGGTGAGCGGTCTGTATAGGCCCCGCCGCTGGTGAGCGGTCTGTATAGGCCCCGCCGCTGGTGACCGGTCTGTATAGGCCCCGCCGCTGGTGACCGGTCTGTATAGGCCCCGCCGCCGCTGGTGAGCGGTCTGTAGGCCCCGGTGACCGGTCTGTATAGGCCCCGCCGCTGGTGAGCGGTCTGTAGGAGCCGCCGCTGGTGAGCGGTCTGTAGGAGCCGCCGCTGGTGACCGGTCTGTATAGGCCCCGCCGCTGGTGACCGGTCTGTATAGGCCCCGCCGCTGGTGACCGGTCTGTAGGAGCCGCCGCTGGTGACCGGTCTGTATAGGCCCCGCCGCTGGTGACCGGTCTGTAGGCCCCGCCGCTGGTGAGCGGTCTGTAGGCCCCGCCGCTGGTGACCGGTCTGTAGGAGCCGCCGCTGGTGACCGGTCTGTAGGAGCCGCCGCTGGTGACCGGTCTGTATAGGCCCCGCCGCTGGTGACCGGTCTGTAGGCCCCGCCGCTGGTGAGCGGTCTGTAGGAGCCGCCGCTGGTGAGCGGTCTGTAGGCCCCGCCGCTGGTGAGCGGTCTGTAGGAGCCGCCGCTGGTGACCGGTCTGTATAGGCCCCGCCGCTGGTGACCGGTCTGTATAGGCCCCGCCGCTGGTGACCGGTCTGTAGGCCCCGCCGCTGGTGACCGGTCTGTATAGGCCCCGCCGCTGGTGACCGGTCTGTATAGGCCCCGCCGCTGGTGACCGGTCTGTATAGGCCCCGCCGCCGCTGGTGAGCGGTCTGTAGGCCCCGGTGACCGGTCTGTATAGGCCCCGCCGCCACTGGTGAGCGGTCTGTAGGCCCCGCCGCTGGTGAGCGGTCTGTAGGAGCCGCCGCTGGTGAGCGGTCTGTAGGAGCCGCCGCTGGTGACCGGTCTGTATAGGCCCCGCCGCTGGTGACCGGTCTGTATAGGCCCCGCCGCTGGTGACCGGTCTGTAGGAGCCGCCGCTGGTGACCGGTCTGTATAGGCCCCGCCGCTGGTGACCGGTCTGTAGGCCCCGCCGCTGGTGAGCGGTCTGTATAGGCCCCGCCGCCGCTGGTGACCGGTCTGTATAGGCCCCGCCGCTGGTGACCGGTCTGTATAGGCCCCGCCGCTGGTGAGCGGTCTGTATAGGCCCCGCCGCTGGTGATGATGATCCCACGTGCCGTTTACCCATCAGATTATCTGTGGTGACGCATCTTGTGAACTGATGCCAGCAAGTCTGTAGGAGCAACTAATAACTAAACCTTCATTCTGTAGAATTCCTTATTCCTTAAGTTTTTGCCAAACATGGATATTTATGTCTAATGCCTATTTTTAGGGGATTTGGCTCCACCATTCTCCCCAATGAAAAAACCGGTAGGGGATCGTTTGTGTGGCCCCGACTCTCTGCTTTCCTTCAGTCTATTTGCATTCAGCTGCACTGACATCAGAATAGTCATTTGGAGTGCAGATGATTGCAGTGAGTGTCATCACCTGTCCTCCTCCTGAGCGCTGTACTTCTCGGAGCAGCAGGACCCAGGTTCTAAACCTCTCACTGCCATCATACATGAGTATGGTTTGATCTCCCTGCAGCTGAAAGAAGGCAATTAGATGGGGGAAGGGCAGGGATTTGGTGGCCATGTGCCTGCACATGCTCAGAAGGTATGCACCCAACAGTGTGCACACGGCCAGCATGGCTGCCGAGGCATTTGTCATCCAGAGGGATCCACTGTACAGAAACATTCCACATAGTGTGAGCTTCTCTGCAGCAGGGCTGTGGAGTCGGTATACAAGCTAATATATAAAGCTGAGTGTGTGTGTGTGTGTTTGTCCGGGATTGGCATCTGCACCGTCACAGCTACAGCCACAGAATTTTGCACAGATGGAGTCTCCTGCTTCCCGGGGCTTTAGGAAAATGACCGCCGCGATGTCCATCTGCGCACTTGCGGCATCCCGCGGCCATTTTCCTGAAGCCCCGGGAAGCAGGAGACCCCATCTGCGCACGTGCGGCCTCAGGAAGATGGCTTCCCCCCCCCCCCGAGAAACCGCTGAATAGCGGCGAGCGAGCTCTTTTTCTACAGCTGCGCCGTGCATTCGGCACTTGCACATGCGAGAAGCACTACGCCACCGACGGGAACATAAGCAAGATGTGGGGGAGAAACAGCGCTGTGACCACGCCCATCCGACCTGACCAGCCTGATTGACAGGCGAAAAAGGCCACTTTTGTAAGGTATTTCGGCAGCATAGGTAGGGAATCGGGGGATAAAAATACCCTATTGTAAAGCACAGCTCAGGCCCTATTTAACGGTATTTTTATCTCCTACTGAAAAACGGGGTGACAGGTTCCCTTTAAGTACATGCTCAGTAGGGGGCAGTGCTGTGGGGTCGGAGTTAGTGGTTTGCCTTACTGACTCCACAGTCCTGCTTTGCAGTGGCCTCATATATAGGGAAGCAGTCTATTCTGCAGTCCTATATGTGTAAATGGTATACCCGGTGTATGTACCAACCAGTGGCTGAATCCTGTAGATAAGCCCCTGATGACGGTGAGCTTACCTCACCATCGATTTTTGGGGGTGACAGGTTCCCTTTAAAATGGAAATAAGTGAGTGACACTGAAGTAGGGATAGTGCCTCAAAGACGGACACAAGGCTCTGCAGGGACATGGATGAAATGTCTAGGCTGGATCAGCAGCAAGCGTTAGTCAGACCAAACTTGATGTGACCTGTTTTTGGCATAGACATCATAATCACTAGACCTCGGCTGGACAGCTTTTTTTTTTTTTTTTTAAAGATCAATAGTTTCTGCTTGAAAATCACAATACTCTCCATGTCTTCATAAATCATTTTGACACTAGAGTCTGCAAGATGATAAATTGGTCATCTTAAAGGTCAAGTGGCCAGATTTTCTCAATGCTGTGGGTAACTGACACTATTTTTTAATGTAACCATCTCTGGGGACATCTTTGCTCTTTTTTACACATCCACAGACTTCATTGGTAGTGTGGTGCTGTGACCATTAATCAATAAGGAGCTTCTCATCCCCCTGTAGTCTCTGCACCTGGACACCATGTCAGGGTCACTTTGTAACCTTAGTCCATTCATCATGGATGACACTCAATCAATAAGAATAATACAGGTGCCTGAAACGTGGACATACAACGTCAGATTCCTGCTGTAAGGGGATAATTTGCAGTATGATTATGGCTATATTGTGAGTACTGTGTTCTGTAACTTGTAATAAGTCAGGGTTTTTTTCAATATCTTTTGGCAGTGTTTAAGAACAGACACTACTTTACCTGAAGTCGCACCCCACAGGTGCAGTCAGTCAAGCAGGAGGTGGCGGCGCTGGGCATGGAATGGAGCTGGAGTGACAGAGGCTTCAGATCTACAAATGGAAGTGATATGCGAAGAAGGCTGAAGAACGGACGCTGATTTCTCGGTAATGAAGGAACAGACAGGCCACATAAAGGTATTGCTGGACTTGTCTACATGTGCATATAGTTTAGGGGTTGAAATCCTGCAGACCCTCCCTTTTTAAAGACACTATAAACTTCAGCACTGACAACTGATATGTGAAGATTAAGGGGTCGTATGCTCCTACTTGTATGAACTACTTACTACACTGGTACAGTGATGGATGTAATGTGGCTCCGGTCTACACAATTTGTCATGAAACATTTTGAAGAACACGTCAGTCTTTCATAACCACGTGACAACAAGGTTAATGTGACTTTTTTTCTTTCTCTCGTGTAAGATAATGGAGGTATTTTAAAACTCTTATTTCAGTCCTTCTGACTGTTTTTTGAGCTGTGGAAGAAAAAAAAAAAAAAACTTTATTGTTGTACTAGTCACACTACACATGTACTATCTAATGTGTGTACAGCTAATGCCAGTGACGTCTCCAGCTGATGACCTTCATCTTCTACCTTCATCTCACAAATACTGCTGACAATTTCTTCTTCTAGCCACAAGTCTTCTGTAAAGAATGTAGCCCACTGTGGCTGTTACCTTCCCTAGTCCCCCCACATACTTTCTCACAAAGTCCATAATGCCCCTGTGATGCTGTACATTGTATTTTTGTCCCTCCTCCCCCAAAGTAACTTGAGTGTTAACACTAGCAAAAAGGCTGTAATCTGCCTTTTTGTGAGGATTATTCTATGCTACCCACATACAATGGGTAGTTAATTTAATACATTTTACCCTATTTATTATAGCGCCATCTATTCCATGGTGCTTTACATGTGAGATTCCATGGATTTACTTTACATTGATACTTGTTTCCTTGAATCAACTTTTTTTTTTTGTTCCCCATCCTGCTTGTAGACTAATACGATATATATTTATTAATGAAGATGTGCGTTTTTGTCAGATATTTGCCTTGCACTTTCTTTTGGTATTTCCTCTTATGGCGCTATAGTCTAGTAAATCTGTATTGTATAAATGTCTTTATAGCTTGACAAATGGCCCACGTCTGAAGCTTGAGTGTAACTAGTGAAGGCTCTACATGAACAACTTGGACACACATCAATCAAACAATGGATGAGTCAAAGGTATGATTTTATTTATATTTTGTTTCTCTCCCCGAAACACCTGACTGAAATGGCATTCCTGGCAAGGCATACCCCACCTTGAAGACCAAGAAGATGTACCCTATTCATTAGTTGGCATGCACCTATTGTAAATTCAGCAGATTGTACTCCAGTGAGTCCTACATTACTGCTGGCGTGAACAATGCCAGTCTTGATCAGCTCCATATTATTGCATAGGATGCCATGTGTGCTGCATGGACTCTAGGGGAGAATACAGTTTGAGAAGTTTTGTAACTTCTAACATGTCACAGAAGAATGCAGAGGCCCCGTGCCCCACTGTCCTTAATAGATGGGGCTTACAAAATGAAACCATTGATCACATGTGGAATGGGCTGGGGGTAAACCACTGAGCAGTCTTGTATGATTCAAGGTTGAACCATCTTAACCTGTTTGTACAGTGTTTTTTTTTTTTGTTTTTTTTTTTTGTTTTGTTTTCTAATATTTGAATGTCGACATCCTGCTCACTCAGTGATGATTTATCTTTGCCGTTTACCCATCTGACTAGTAAATGCTGAGACTTCAAATATCTGAGGAGTGAGAGCTCATGCTACAGGTATTGCACGTGTTTGGTTCTTTCTGTAAACCTAATTCTTATTTTCTTCTTAGGCACTGAATTTGGAATAAAGCTGGCAGAAATGAAGACAGACTTGTCACCGGAAAGGCTTCCCTTATAGGTACGAGTTAGTGAGGCGCTCCCAATGAGGGGGAATGTATATCACCAGTTCAGGCTTGGGATATATCTCTAAACCTCCTGGCCGTCACTGCCAAAGTTCCTCACTAAGGCTAGGTTCACATTGCATTAACAGCAGCCCGTTCAACACATACGTTAACGGGCTGCTATTAACGCAAGTGCCGACATGACATGGCGCTAGCAGTGACAGACCCGGAAACGCTGCAGCACGCGTCTCAGGGTCCGTCACTCAATGACTGCACATCGCTAGCACACGCCCATTGTGGGCGTGCACAGCGATGCGCCCGACATTGGACTCAATGGCGGCATTAACGGACTGCGTTACACCGTGTTATGCTGCGGTGTAGCGTAGTCCGTCTAACGGACGCCTAAAACGCAGTTTGAACCCAGCCTAAAACAATATGGTATTCTGCCAACAGTTCCTCATTTAAAATAAGCCCTGTCCGACAGCAGACTTAGATCATGTCAGGAACCAACCCAGGGGTAGCGTATGATACAACCAACGGAGCATGTGGACGTTGGGATTCGTGGATCGAGATAAAAGAGCAGCCTAAGATTAATTTTATATTTAATCGCCGAAGAGGCGGCCTAGAAAATGCAGCTATACATACAAGAGCAAATATTTACAGTCAGGAGTGTAGTACAAGGATAGGGTATAGATGGGTTGCAATTACCGTGTTATGTAGCATGTGACCACAGGGAGGCGCTGATGGATCACAGGTCCAAATCTTAGTTACAGGCTTTCCGAGTTGTGTCGGCAAACTATCCTCCGGCCATCAGATAAAACACTGACCAGAATGAGGAGCTGCCTTATATCTCCTAGGCTGCTACCTCACACATCTGCTCCCAACCCCTGGGTGGTGCAGCCTCTCTTCTCCCATGTCTGAGAATATTATTTTGTGCCTAGAACCGTGTCTGGCCCATATCTTTATGCCCGAAGCTCTGAACGGGGTGGTTGTGTCGCCACTGGATGCTGATGGATTTTATCTGCGCATAGAGACTAAATATGACTACTGTATGTCATTATTGCTAGCTATGCGTTATATCTCCATGATCCAGTATGCTACAGGTGGCTAACTAATATGTGCACGTGGGAAAAGCCACACCGATTCGGACTATGTGCTTAGTTCATCTTAGACATATTGCATTATGTTATTATAAGTAATTTCCCATATTCAATACCAACTAGCCTTGCTTTTCCATGTGCTTGGTCACACCGTTTGATTTCCACAGCTGCCCAACAGTTCGCACCCTCGTTTTAACAACTTAAAAAGAGCTTGTCCTAGCTTCTTTAATTAAAAGAAAACAGAGCCTGGGGAATCTCAAGGGCAGGGGCACATTTCAGGATTGAAGGGAGACTTGAAATCCAAAATGGATGCTCCCTTGTCCCTCAAGTGTTTTTTTTTTTTTTTCCTTATATTTGAATGTCGACATCCTGCTCACTGTGATGATTCATCTTTTCTGTTTAGCCATCTGACTGGTAAATGCTGAGACTTCAAATATCACACTAGCAAAAAGGCTGTAATCGGCCTTTCTGTGAGGATTATTCTATGCTACCCACATACAATGGGTAGTTAATTTAATACATTTTACCCTATTTATTATAGCGCCATCTATTCCATGGCGCTTTACATGTGAGATTCCATGGATTTACTTTACATTGATACTTGCTTCCTTGAATCAACTTTTTTTTTGTTCCCCATCCTGCTTGTAGACTAATACGATATATATTTATTAATGAAGATGTGCTTTTTATGTCAGATATTTGCCTTGCACTTTCTTTTGGTATTTCCTCTTATGGCGCTATAGTCTAGTAAATCTGTATTGTATAAATGTCTTTATAGATTGACAAATGGCCCATGCCTGAAGCTTGAGTGTAACTAGTGAAGGCTCTACATGAACAACTTGGACACACATCAATCAAACAATGGATGAGTCAAAGGTATGATTTTATTTATATATTTTTTTCTCTCCCCTAAACACCTGACTGAAATGGCATTCCTGGCAAGGCATACCCCACCTTGAAGACCATGAAGATGTACCCTATTCATTAGTTAGCATGCACCTATTGTAAATTCAGCAGATTGTACTCCAGTGAGTCCTTCATTACTGCTGGCGTGAACAATGCCAGTCTTGATCAGCTCCATATTATTGCATAGGATGCCATGTGTGCTGCATGGACTTTGGTGGAGTATACAGTTTGAGAAGTTTTGTAACTTCTAACATGTCACAGAAGAATGCAGAGGCCCCGTGCCCCACTGTCCTTAATAGATGGGGCTTACAAAATGAAACCATTGATCACATGTGGAATGGGCTGGGGGTAAACCACTGAGCAGTCCTGTATGATTCAAGGTTGAACCATCTTAACCTGTTTGTACAGTGTTTTTTTTTTTTGTTTGTTTTTTTCTAATATTTGAATGTCTACATCCTGCTCACTCAGTGATGATTTATCTTTGCCGTTTACCCATCTGACTAGTAAATGCTGTGACTTCAAATATCTGAGGAGTGAGCGCTCACGCTACAAGTATTGCACGTGTTTGGTTCTTTCTGTAAACCTAATTCTTATTTTATTCTTAGGCACTGAATTTGGAATAAACCTGGCAGAAATGAAGGCAGACTTGTGCTGAACATTATGTATACAGAAAATATTTTTTTAAACTTCAACTTTAATGTTAAATCAGTATATTAAAACAGAAATATTATGTACTGCATTATTCCAAATGATGTGCTGAAAGCTTGCTGAAGACCCAGCAATGTAATAAAACCTAATACCTGTGATATCCAGTACCACTGCTCTGGTATTTATTTACTTGGCTGTTCCAATTACATGTTTACATGGGACTGCTGTAGCTGCAATAGTGGTGTATGAAACACTTTGGTAGTATGGGCTTCAGGAGGACATACTGGGTGAAAATAGGGTCTTCAATTTTTTTCCCCTGAACTCTGAAGGCTGTTTAATAACCGCTTCCCATTTTCATAAAGAATGCATATGTGTTCTGACACTCGCACATGCAATATGATTACATGGGGGCACTGTACAGTCACAGAAAGGTGGCTGGATTATATATTGAATTTATAATCGTTTCAAACAAGTGTGCACATTTACTGCCAGCTGTCCTGCTTCCTTCCTCCCTGCTATTTTCAGTAGTTTGCTTCTCTTGGTCAGACTGATCATGGTGCACAGGGATGTAATATGCACAGCAAAACCAGCGTTATTTGCCTGCGGAGGCTGCTGTGGATATACCAGGGCCCTGACCCTATGCATTGCAGAGAGTCAAAATGGACAAACTTATCAACTTGGCTTTCACTAGAATTAAATCCATCCCCATGTGAACATACCCTAGTAAAGATATGGCATGACCTTTTGGCTTGTAGATTCTTCAGTATTAAAAAAGTAATTAAATGGTGCTTTCCTGGATACTAAACTTTGATGAAGTCTGTAGTCATAAATCGGCTGCATGTAGTTTTGAAAGACAACGAACAAGTATTACACCTTGTTAGGCCATGTTCACACAGTGCGTTTTTTACTGCGGAACCGCAGCGGTTTTGCCGCTGCGGTTCCGCAGCTGTTTTCCATGCAGGGTACATAACAATGTAACCCTATGGAAAACAGTCACTGCTGTGCACATGATCCGTAATTTCGTTTAAAAAGCCGCGCAGAATAGCTGCGGCAAAAAAGGAGCATGTCACTTCTTTTTCCTGAACCGCAGCGGTTCTGCACCCATAGACCTCCATTGTGAGGTCAAAATCGCAGTAAAACCCGCAGATCAAAAATATATCTGCGGGTTTTACTGCGATTTGATGTGCAGAACCGTTGCAGCAGGAAGTGCGGGGGAGCGGGCGGAAGTGCGTGGGCGGAGTGTGGCTGCCCCCCCGTGCTCCGATGCCCCCCCCCGTGCCCTAATCTCCCCCCCCCCCCCTTATACTTACCCGGTGTCCGTCCGGCCGTCTTCTCCCTGGGCGCCGCCATCTTGCAAAATGGCGGGCGCATGCGCAGTGCGCCCGCCGAATCTGCCGGCCGGCAGATTCGCTCCAAAGTGCATTTTGATCACTGAGAGAGGTTATATCTCAGTGATCAAAATAAAAAAATAGTAAATGACACCCCCCCCCCCCCCCACTTTGTCACCCCCATTGGTAGGGACAATAAAAAAATTAAGAATTTTTTTTTTTTTTCACTAAGGTTAGAATAGGGGTAGGGTTAGGGTATCTTCAGCCATTTTAGCCCTAAAAAGCTTCCTAGGAAACAGTCTCTGCATAGAAAACTGCATAAAAAAGGATAAAAAAACGCATCAAAAAAGGACAAAAAAAGGACCTGCGTTTTCTGCCAAGAGCTGCAGTTTTTTAAAAAAACTGTCCTGAAAAAAAAAAGGATGGAAATCCTGAACGTGTGAACATACCCTTAGAATCCATCAGCAAGATTGTTTTGATGGTCTGTTTACTCATTCTACAGTCAGCAATCGACAGTGAAACACAGTGTACATTTTTAATAAAACCAAATTGCAAGAAAATAGAGCTCCAAATATTTAAGTAAAAACAATACCACCCCATTAACAACATTCTATGCTTTTTGTTTTAAATTACGAAATTAAACTTGGTCTATGGAGGTAATCACAATACAATTAAAGTGACCGCTGTCTTGTTACCCTGACAGACCAGTTCTAGAATGGTGAGTAGACTGGTGCCTGTGAGTGCACTAAGCTCTGTACCCACACTTCATATGTAGATATTAAATAACTTGTGACACTTCCTCTTATACCCAACACATCTCTCACATTTTTATCTGTGGAGAAAAGATGTGATGAGATTCTATGGCACAGAATTAAAGAAAAAAGGATTTCCCTGTATCTAATTGGGCTATCCATAATAGTATATTGACAAAGGGCTATGCTCATATCCAAGATCCTAGCCTAATATGGAGTAGGTGTAATAATATTGCCAAATACCGCCAATTAGAAATGTACAGTTCGTCTGGTTTGCTATGTCGCTTCAGCTTTGTGCAGAGCATTGCAATAGCTTAGGGTATCCATTGTTACAACCACTGTCACCATATGAGTGGTTGTAACCATGGATACCTAAGCTACTGCAATGCTCTGCACATGGGGTAAGCGATATGGCGAATCAGAAGAACTATACCACATTTCTAATTGGAGGTATTTGCCATTATTACACGTACTACATATTGGGCTAGGATGTTGAAGATGAGGAGACCCCTTTTAAGCCGCTCAGATAGTGCATGTAATGGAAGTGAACTATTAACATGGATACTTAGTGACCAAAATATTAAAACCACTTCTTACGGTCCTCTGGATATCATGTCCGGCTGATGATCTTACATAACTAAGTATTTTAGCTGCCAAGGAAAGAAACTTGGCTCACCCAAGCAGCTTATCTTATGAGGAGATCACAAACTGTTAGCATTGCCAGGTATCCTGGGAAGGTGGTAGTTTTAAAGATGTTGTACAACATTAGAAACAAATTCCAAACACCTCAAAACGAAAGTTGGGAGAGCCTGTTCCCTCCCCCCCCCCCTTCCTGGCTGCCTCCATTCTTCAAACACATTCTGTTTTATATGTGGTGAAATAATGTGGTTACAGAATCTAACGCTGTGCATCAGTGTGAGGCCTGTGGTTAGACCTCAATAAGCAAGTACAAGCTGTGATGACTTGTCATTAGTGATGAGCGAGCATGCTCTGAGTAACGAGCATACACACATCACTACTTGTCATGCCATTATAATATAGGTTGCCGAAACTAGAAGTGTGTCCTGATGCCCCAAAGCTGAGGCCAAGCCTCTTGGTAAGTAAAGTGTTTCTCTTAGGATTACAATGTAAAGGTACCTTCACACATAACGATATCGTTAACGATATCGTTGCTATTTGTGACGTAGCAACGATATCGTTAATGAAATCGTTATGTGTGACAGCGACCAACGATCAGGCCCCTGCTGGGAGATCGTTGGTCGCTGAATAAAGTCCAGAACTTTATTTCGTCGCTGGACTCCTGCTGACATCGCTGGATCGGCGTGTGTGACACCGATCCAGCGATGTCTTCACTGGTAACCAGGGTAAACATCGGGTAACTAAGCGCAGGGCCGCGCTTAGTAACCCGATGTTTACCCTGGATACCATGCTAAAAGTAAAAAAAAACAAACACTACATACTTACCTACCGCTGTCTGTCCCCAGCGCTCTGCTTCTCTGCACTCCTGTACTGTCTGTGAGCCGGAAAGCAGAGCGGTGACGTCACCGCTCTGCTTTCCAGCTCCCAGACAGTACAGGAGGAGAGCAGAGAAGCAGAGCACAGCGCTGGAGGACAGACGGCTGTTGGTAAGTATGTAGTGTTTGTTTTTTTTTTACTTTTAGCATGGTAACCAGGGTAAACATCGGGTTACTAAGCGCGGCCCTGCGCGTAGTTACCCGATGTTTACCCTGGTTACCGGCATCGTTGGTCGCTGGAGAGCGGTCTGTGTGACTGCTCTCCAGCGACCAAACAGCGACGCTGCAGCGATCCGGATCGTTGTCTGTATCGCTGCAGCGTCGCTTAATGTGAAGGGGCCTTTAGTGTAAAGCCCTAGAGACGCCCCTTGTACACTTCTATGAGGATTTTGAACCCTTTCTCCCTTACAGTATCTATAACACCAGTTGGATAAATTATTGGAACTGCTCAATGAGCGTCTGGAACCACAGCTTATACAAATCTAATATGGGTTTTTCAATCTGCACTGTAAGAATACATTTGCTTCTGGTTATCAATTGTATGTACTATAAGAGCTAACAAACCTATTTTATACAGTAAAAACCAAGCAAGAAAGTGTCTCCAGTCCTTCATTCCTCATCTTCGGCCAAAGTGGCTGATGTTGCTGGCCCATATGTGACTATAAACTGCCTCAGTTGTTGATGGTATTCTCTCAGGTAATGATCTCTCTGCTGTAAACTATGCTCATCTGTGAGCTCAACCGGGAAGAGAGAATGCTGGGACACACCAAACACCGAACTTCCTACAGAAGAAGGAAAACAATGTCAGTGCATCAACAGGTGGAATGTGCAGCTCATTTTGCCAAATGTAAAAGCACACCCTAGTACTATGTTGTAATACATGTAAATAAGTAGCTGGATACAAATTTTCCATAGTTGTTTATCTGGGCAGTTTTTAAAGTATTGTAGTCTGGTGATTTCTAGGGGCATGTAATTGTAGATATCACAGCTGGACAATATATTGTGAAAACCTTACAACCACTGAACATGTATCTGTACGTAGTGGTTTCAGGTTGAACAATGCTGTGGGAATTTGCCTTGTTTACACCGATAATTAAGATATATGGTTAGAGATGACCGTGCTGTAGATTAGTAACTATGAAGGATATACCATATTTTTCGGACCATAAGACGCACCTAGGTTTTAGAGGAGGAAATTAGGAAAAAAAACTGAAGCAAAAAAAATGTGGTCAATTCTGTAGTTAAGATTACCTATCCTGGTGAATATGGTCCCCTCATCCCTGTCCTGGTATGCATGGTCCCATTCTTATTCTGGTGTGATTGACTGGCCCTATCCCCTTGCTGGTGTGATTGATTGGCCCCATCAGAATAGATTAAAAAAAAAAAAAAGCTTTACTCTTACCTTCCTCCACTCCCTCGCAGTGTCCTGCTCCGCTGCCAGCAGCTGATTAATGCTTGTAAGCAGCTCATGGCAGGGACTTCATGCGCTGCTCACAAGCAGAGCACAGCTGCCGGAATACTCACGGGGTGGTCATCAGAGATCGCGGTGAGTTTCCATTCCTCTTCAGTAGCGCACAGTGTCGACCGCCGGCCCCAGCAGGAAGCCGGAGGCTATGTGTGCCGATACTTAAAAGAAATGAATATTCACACTCGGCACCTTTTTGTGACTTGCTTTTTTCCACTTTGAGGGACCTCCCACGGGAAATGTTGACCTAGTACAATACGAGCACCTTCAGTTCCGGAAGCACTGGGGCCCTCGCCTTCCAGATCTCCAAAGATTAAGGTCTTGATCACTACCTCCTGGAACTGAAGGTACGACGTTAAAGGGAACCTGTCACCTGAATTTGGCGGGACTGGTTTTGGGTCATATGGGCGGAGTTTTCAGGTGTTTGATTCACCCTTTCCTTACCCGCCGGCTGCAATATTGGATTGAAGTTCATTCTCTGTCCTCCATAGTACACGCCTGCGCAAGGCAAGATTGCTTTGCACAGGCGTGTACTATGGAGGACAGAGAATGAACTTCAATCCAATATTGCAGCCAGCATGCAGCCGGCGGGTAAGGAAAGGGTGAATCAAACACCCGAAAACTCCGCCCATATGACCCAAAACCAGTCCCGCCAAATTCAGGTGACAGAGTCCCTTTAAGCATTGCCATCTGCACGGCCAGATTCTTGTACCACACCTTGACCTTCCCAAAGCACTGTACAGCTGGAGGACTTGATCAGAGAGATCAACGCACGCACGCACCCCCCCCTGTTTTTGTTGTACCCCAGTACACAGTCCAGTTTGCAGACCTGCGCAGTGGTACCTTGTACAGTGCCGAGGGTGCTGCCATTACCATGTATGGTGGTCAAGAAAAAGACATTCCTCTTGTACTTGACCACCAGCAGGTGGTCGCTACATTGGGCTCTGCTGTCACTCCTTCTGAGCATCTGCCCAATTAGCGTTTTTGGGAGGCCTCTCTGATTTTTGCGGACAGTACCACAGGCTGCGGTACCTTGTGCAGAGAGGGATTTGAAGAGTGGGATCCTGGTATAAAAGTTATCCACGTAGAGGTGATAACCTTTATCCAGCAGTGGGTGCACCAAATCCCACACAATTTTCCCACTCCCACTCCCAGGACCTAGGGGCATTCAGGGGGGTTCTATCCGAGTGTCATTACCTTCATAAACTCTAAACCTGTGTGTGTGCCCTGAGGTACTCACACACTTTATAGAGTTTAATTCCGTACCTAGCCTTACTGGGCAGGTGCTGACAGAATTTTGAGCCTCCCTTTGAAATGAATTAAGGACTCATCCACGCAGATGTCCCTTTGCGGCAAACTTTGTGAAGTGTTTGATGACCGGCCAAACTTTGAGCAAACGGTCAAAGTTGGGGTCAACTTGGGGAGGACACTGCATTGTCAGTATAATGCAAGAATTTGTGGATTGCTGCAAAATGTGTCAGGGCAAGGTCCATACAGGGTCAGGAATAGGGATGTTGGTTCATCTTCTGTCCTGGGACATCTGTGTGACCGTTCATCAGCACCTGAGGAGGAAGAAGATGAGGAGGATGAATCTGAAAAAGAAATCTTGGATCCTCTCCCTTGGTATCAGTGTCAGAAGCAAGGAAAGCATATGCCGCCTCCTCCAATGAATAGTGCTTTTGATACGAACAGGACAATTTATTTTTTTTTTTATGCATGTGGTGGTTGTGTCAGTACTTTACTTAACGGTTTGTGTGAGAGAGATAGAGCTTGGTGTAAACTTTGTTTGAAAAGAAAAAAAGCAGTAACCAGGGAAAAAAAAGGGGAGTGAAAAGTGTAAAACAGGCACGAGCTCTGATGCGCGAACTGCATCACTAATCAAAGCTCGGCGGCTGCTGGATGTGCACTAGGGGGTGGCGAAAGAGGGGTGTTAAAAAGAAAAGTGGATAATAGCAGACACAAACTCTAAGTGAACTGCGTCACTAATCAATGCTCAACGGCTGCTGGATGTGCACACGGGGGGGGGAAGGGGGTGAAAAAGAAAAGTGGAAAAAGCGAGCATGAGTGGTGAACTACAGTATGTCGCCAATCATCAAGCTCAGCGACTGCTGGATGTACACACGGGTATGGTGGAGGGGGGTAAAAAGGGAAAATGAGAGATCGGACAGGGATAATACATTTTATTTTTATATAGCGCTAACATATTCCGCAGCGCTTTACAGTTTGCACACATTATCACTGTCCCTGATGGGGCTTACAATCTAAATTCCCTATCAGTATGTCTTTGGAATGTGGGAGGAAACCGTAGTACCCGGAGGAAACCACGCTAATAAGGGGAGAACATACAAACTCCTTGCAGATGTTGTTCTTGGTGGGATTTGAACCCAGGAACCCAGCTATCCACTGAGCAATGTGCTGCCCACGCCACGGATCAAAACACACTTGTTGTCTTTCTTCTCGCTTGTCTTCTTCTGTTCTTTGCTCTTCTTCAGCTGGGATTGTGGTGTCCACAAAGCCCAGCACAGCGCAGGTCCTGTATAGTGATTGCTCTGCAGAAATCCCAGCTACTGTGAGGACCTGTAGCGCAATCACAGAGCGGTCGCGTCGCTGCTGTGCCCTGTCATTGGTGCGATTGATGACGACATCGATCGCACCAATCAGAGCTGGCTCTGGTGAAGCTGGCATTGCCAAGCAACGGCCTAGGATTGACACTCTTACAGCTCCGATCTTAGGCAAGTCACGGCGCGGTCACACCGCAGCTGTGCCCTGTGATTGGTGTGATCAATGTACTTGTCAATCGTGCAAATCTGCGGGTCCAGGCCATGCCTGGCGTTGGCAGGCACCTGTCCAGGATCAGTGCTTTTACAGCTCCGATCCTAGGCAGGACACAGCACAATCGCACAGATCCGTCAGCGGAGAAACCTAAAAGCTAAAGCTCTCAGAATACAGTGATGCAAAAACAAATTATTTTTTCTATAAAATATGTTTTGCTGCATTTACACAAAAACTTAAAAAAAAGTTATATAAATGTGGTATCGCTGTAGATATACTGACCCGAAGAATAAAGCTGCCAGATCACTTTTTTACCACATGGTGAATGGAGTAATAGTAAAAAAAAAAACCTGAATTGGATTTTGTTCATTCTGCCTCCAAAAAATCATAATAGAGTAAGTAAGCAATCAAAAAATGTTGTGTCCAAAAATGGTACTAATAAATAAGTTAGCTTAGCTTTCAAAAAAACAAACCCTCACATGACTGTCAGGAAAAAATATGGAAAAACTATAACTCTGAAAATATGGCCATACAAAAACCTTTTTTTTTTTTTTTTGCAGAAAATAAGCATCTTTTAGTGTGTGATAGTAGGCAATCCTAAAAACCCGATCTGGTATCGCTGTAATCGCTCCAACCTGGAGAATAAAGTCATCTAATCACTTATATGGCGTAAACAATAAACAGAACCAAGTCTTGACCTGCTGTTGATTTCTTCATTCTGCTTCTCAAAGATTGCTGTAAGGCTCGGCTCACATTTATCCTGCGTTCTATGCTGAGCGCTTACACCAGGGTTTCCGTGCTAACCTCTGAAATACGGGATTCAGATTGAATCCCCCGTGGAAAATTCCCTATAGTGATTGGAGACACTGCTGACTGTCTGGTCTAAAGTTATATGAAAAAGTTTGGGCACCCCTATTAATCTTAAGCTTAATGTTTTATAAAAATTGTTTTTTGTACAACAGCTATTTCAGTTTCATATATCAAATAACTGTTGGACACAGTAATGTTTCTGCCTTGAAATGAGGTTTATTGTACTAACAGAAAATGTGCAATCTGCATTCAAACAAAATTTGACAAGCATCCACATGTTTAGCATTTCTGTAGCGATGATAGCCTGCATAATTTATGGGGTCCATGTCTCCAGAAGAACAAACTAGGCACAGTGTACAGGCACTACAATGGACTAGGCATTACAATGGCACATTTGTAATTTTTACTCAGCAATATTCACAGCTGCTTGTTTATGGAAAACACCTATGGAGTCAAAATCATCATTACAACTCTAGAAAAGTACCCAGAAGGGTGTAATTTCCAAAATGGGGTCAGTTGAGCAGGGATTTGCTCTTCTGGCACTTAGGGGCTCTGTATATGGTGTCCTCAAACTATTCTATGATAATTTGTTCTCCAAGAGTCTCGCAGTATGGCTATGCAGTACCATACAGCCACCTAAGGGATATTGCCACGTTCAGTAGAAATTGTGACAAATTTTGGTGCCATTTTTACCCATTTCCCCTTGTGAAAACGTAAAATCTGTGGCTAAAACAAATTTTTAAAATGTAATTATTTTTTCTTTACTGCCCAATTGTATAAAATTATTTGAGGGGGGTGTTTGCTGTTCTTGCACCTTAGGGGATTTTCCATTGGGTCATGGTACCTGCGAACCATTCCAGCAAAATCTTCACTACACTATAGCACCCCTTTCCTTTTGAGCTTTATTCTGTGCCTAAAAAGTATTTCCCAATTACATGTAAGGTATTGGCAAACTCAGGATAAATTGTACAACAAAGTATACAGTCAATTTTTCCTATTAGCCCTTATAAATCTTTAAAACTTGGGGCTAAAACAACATTTTATCTAAATCATTACAGCAAAATTTGAACTCCCAATATGGCGCTTCTTCCCTTTTGAGCTTTGAACTGTGTATCAAATGTAGTTTTTCAGCACATATGGGATATTGGCATAGATAGGAGAAATTGTGTAATAAATTGTACCATTCAAGGGTTGATGATATTCTTGAATTTGGTTTTGAGCACTTTGAGAGGTGTAGTTTTAAAATAAATGTTATAAAATAATTACAAATTTAAAAAATGATGCTCATGTGAAGTAGACATGTGGTAAATGTTATTTATTAACTATTTTCGGTGATGTAACTATGTGGCTTAAGGTCATAAAAAATCAGTTTGAATATTGCAAAATTTTCAAATTTGTCAAATTTTTTTTATTTTGATAAATAAACGCAAGGATGGAGAGTGGCTAACACATTGCAAACATATACCGTATTTTTCTTGTATTACTCAATGTCACCCTATGTGCGCTTGTCTCCTGTCTTTCCTTTCATGTCAATTAATACACACTTGCTAAATGTTAATATGCACAAACTAATACTGTACAAAGATGTAAGCATATTTCTTTTGCACTTTAGAAGTTTAATTACCATGTTTCATAGTAAGAGAGGCTTCAAATAATAAGATGGCTATCAAAGCATCTTCTTCTGTCACCTTTTTTCGCAAACTTAACTTTGCATGTGCTTCTGCTATTGAAGATCTGGAATGAATAAACTGTGTTCAGTTTAAAGAGTAACTAAACTTTTAGGAAATCTTTTTCTCATATGCTTTGATCTAGCTACACTTCTCTGCTCAGAATTATAGTCCAGAGACTCCTGCCAATTGTTTAATGGAAGTGTTCTGCTCAGGAGATGGGAGGGCACAGCACTGCTACTGCCTGAGCACGGGCATACATACAGAAGCAGTAGAATTTCATAGGACTTCTACAATCCCATTTGTGTGCTCTTCTATCTTCTGAGCTGCACAATTCTATAGGCTCTTTTGAGCAATCAGTGGGGGGTCTAAGGATCAACGATCACACATCGTGTGGAAGTCCTAGATTAGTCCGAAAAAGCGAAGGCACAGCAGCCTAATAGTGGCCTCTTATTGGCTGCAGGGCTCACATGGCACAACAATATCATGTGAGCCTTAAGAGACCCGGCGCCAACATCAATGGAACTGCGCTGGTACGGAGGTGAGTATAATATGTTTTTATTTTACATTGGCGATTGTAGTTTTTAAGAAGGGTTTCTCAGAGTATTAGATAGCCCCATTAACATGTCCTATTCTTATGTAGGAACAGTCTATAATTTTTACAAAAAAAATCTGCTTTGTGAATATAACCTAAGATATGTTCTACTGGGGATGCCTACATCAGCGGCTATCATCCTGTGTAGCATACTGCAAGGAAAAAGTAGCACTACATACTCTCCATTTAAAAAGTAACCATCATTTTAATTTCATAAATCAATAGTATATGTGAAAATAAGAAATTTTGTCATACATCTTATCAGAAAAATGCACTTCACTCTCTGCTAGGACTGATCATTCTTTTTCAAAATTCCCAATTCTTTTGTGATTACTTTTCTGCCCAATGATGACAAAAGTATTCTAGGAGTGATACCATTATTGGCTAACCACAAAATTATATGTTTGCAATCTTTCAGAGCACAGTGGCTCCTTCTTCAGGCAAGATTACAAATACTTCTTTTGTAAAATCAGTATTCAGTGAAGACTGATTGTTACATTACTGAGATAGGAGATGCCAGTTAGTAATGATAAGATTCTATGTAGAGAGGAGAAGGGAGGAGTTAGAGGCAATAAATATTATTAAAACCAACGTATCTCCTACCTCAGTAATGTAACAATCTGTCTTCACTGAATACAGATTTTACTTGTGAATTGAAAATGACTGATCAGTCTTGACAGAGAAAGAATCAGATTTCTCTGATAAGATATATTACAAAGATTCTTTTCTTCACATGGACTATTGATTTATAAAATAATAAATAATAATTAAAACAACGGTTACTCTTTAAATGATCATGTGATGCATAGTGACTTAATTTTGTCATTTTGACTTTCTGATACTTATATGAGTGGGGGAGCATGCTCATTTTCACCAAGGGCCACATAAGCATTATTATGGACTCCAAATGGCCACTTGTAATTATAAAAGCTCATGCAGACGTCCGTGCAACATGGTTTGAGCATGGGATGCAATGGGAGCTGTGTGTTGGTAGTAGGGCCATAAGATGACTATCCCTGTGCAGTAGGGCTATAAGACAGCTTTCCCTGGGTAGTAGGGCTTTAAGAAAGTTGTCCCTGGGTAGTAGGGCTATAAGACAGCTGTCCCTGGATCGTAGGGCCAAGAGAGCTGTCCCTAGATAGTAGGGCCAAGAGAGCTGTCCCTAGATAGTAGGGCCAAGAGAGCTGTCCCTAGATAGTAGGGCCAAGAGAGCTGTCCCTAGATAGTAGGGCCAAGAGAGCTGTCCCTGGATAGTAGGGCCAAGAGAGCTGTCCCTGGATAGTAGGGCCAAGAGAGCTGTCCCTGGATAGTAGGGCCAAGAGAGCTGTGCTATACCTCAGAGTCCAAGATGGCCTACTACCTGTGCCAAGTACTTGCTGCATTTGCTCTGATTCAGAAATGGAACCACACAAAAGTGCTGGCTGACTGCATGTACGGTGTTCACTTTTTGTGCTCGCTGACTGCGTACACTGCATTCACAGTTTGCACTGGCCAACTACGTGTACTGTGTTCACAGTTTGTGATGGACTGCATGCACTGTGTTTACAGTTTGCACTGGATTGCATGCACTGTGTTCACAGTTTGCACATGCTGACTACATGTATTGTGTTCACAGTTTGCACTGGCTGACTGCGTGCACGGAGTTCACAGTATGCGCTGGCTGAATAAGTGCATGGAGTTCACAATTTGCGCTGGCTGACTGCATGCACGGAGTTCACAGTTTGCGCTGGCTGACTGCCATTAGGTACCGGGATGAGATCCTTAGATCCATTGTGAGACCATATTGCAGGGGCAGCGGGCCCTGGGTTGGTTCTGATCCAGGACAATGCTAGGCCTCATATGGCTGAAGTGTCTCATCAGTTCCTGCATGATGGAGGCATTGATGCTATGGACCGGCTTGCCCATTCCCCAGACCTGAATCCAATCGAGGACATCATGTCTCCTTTCATCCACCAATGCCACTTTGTACCACACACTATCCAGGAGTTGACTGATGCTTTAACCCAGGTCTGGAAGGAGATCCCTCAGGACAACATTCGCCACCTCATCAGGACCATGCCCAGGTGTTGCAGGGAGGTCATACAGGCACATGGAGGCAACACACTACTGGCAAGCACATGGAGGGCTGTGCAACCCTCCCAAAGAAATGCCTCTCCACATTATTACTAACCCACTGCCAAACCAGTCATGCTGGAAGCAGTTATGGGCAGCAGAACATTCTCCATGGTGTCTCCAGACTCTGTCACATGTGCTCAGTGTGAACCTGCTCTCATCTGTGAAGAGCACAGGGTCCAATGTCAAATCTGCCAATCTTAGTGTTCTCTGGAAAATGACAATCACCCTGCAATGTGTTGGGCTGTAAAGCACAACACCCACTTGTGGTCACCGGGCCCTTATACCACCCTCATGGAGTCTGTTGATGACAGTTTGAGCAGACACATGTATGTTAGTGGCCTGTAGGAGGTCTTTTAGCAGGGCTTTGGCACTGGTCCTCGTGTTCCTCCTTGCACAAAGGAGGAGGTAGCGGTCCTGCTGCTGCATTGTTGCCCTTCTATGGCCACCTTCATGTCTCTTGGTGAAATGGCCACTCCTGGTATCTGCGCCACGTTTTGGACACTGTGCTGACAGACACAGCTACCCTTTTTTCTACAGCTCACATTGATGTGCCATCCTGGAAGAGCTGCACTACCTGAGCAACTTCTGTGGGGTGTAGACACCGCTTACTTTACAGTACTTCTAGGGGTGAGAGCAATGACAAAATGCAAAAGTGACCAAACAAGGATGAGAACAGAGAAATGATCTGTGGTCACCAGCTGCACTCCTTTACAGGGGTTGTCTTGCTAATTATCTATAATTTCTACCTTTTGTCTGTTCCATTTGCTCAACAGCAGGAGAAATTGATTCACAATCGGTGTTGCTTCTCACAGGTGAGATTGACTTGGACTTACATTGATGTTTAAGTGTTCCCTTTATTTTCTTGAGCTGTGTATATACATGGATTTTCTTTCTAGGTTTGAGTGTGAAAATTCTGTGCATGTTACAGCAGCAGCTGATTAAATGGGATCTCAACAGAGACAGCTTACCATTATCAAAACACAGGTCTTTCTAAACTTTTCAATGTGTGGATTTGGTCTAAAAATTTGTGTGTTTACACAATATATGTGTAGTTGACTGTAATATATATAAACCTTATATGAAGACTTACAGATGTCTTAGAGCTGATGTTGATATTTTGGATCCACTTGAGTCGGTTCTGACTCTCCGACTTGCCAAATAATAGCTATGAAGCAATTTTTCAGCTTTGGTGCTAACTGTCACATCCATATTTTTTGCATACGCAATAAGCTACATGGGTAAAGAAAAGTGAGTTACAGTTTGAAAACATTTTGTTTTTTGTTTTTTTTTAAATCTTAGGCATGCCAATAAAGATTTCTAATAAGTTGATTATAAAAGTGGTACTCTGGGGAGATCAAAATGTACTTCAAGCCACAATCTTTTTAAATTAAAGGCTCATCAAGATTGCAACTCTTGAGTGCTCCCCTTCCCTTATGGGATACTATGTTGGAGATCGGAAGGCCTGGCCAGCTTTCAGCTACTTATGCAAGCTATCTCCCATATCCAAGACTTCTATCTACAGTCAAAGGATGTGATTTGTATCTTGCTCCTTGGGCAAGCCATTTCCCTGACCAAAGCTTATCACAGGCTGTGTGTAGCTTTATTTTTCCCCCTCAATATTCCTGCTGTTCTATACAGCCAAGATTATACAGTAGCCTGTAAACGTTTGGGCACCCCTGGTCAAAATTACTGTTATTGTGAACATTGAAGCAAGTTGAAGATCAAATGATCTCTAAAAGTGCTACCGTTAAAGATGACATATCCTTTACATCTTAGGCAAAAAAAAATTACATTTTAAAAACTACAAAAGGGAAAATAGGCCAATGCAAAAGTTTGGGCACCCTGTATGGTTAGCACTTCGTAGCACCTCCTTTTGAAAGTATTACAGCTTCTAATTGCTTTTTGTAGCCTGACAAGAGTCTTTCAATTCCTGTCTGAGGGATTTTCATCCATTCTTAAATGGAAAATTCTTCCAGCTCTGTGAGATTCCTGGGTTGTCTTGCATGCACTGCTATTTTGAGTTCTAGACACAGATTTTCAATTAAGTTAAGTTCAGGCGACTGAGGGCCATTGTTTGGGATCATTATCATTTGTAGAAGCCATCCTCTTTTCAACTTCAGCTTTTTTACAAATGATCTCATCAGGCCCGTATTTGCCACTAGGCACTTGAGGGCACGTGCCTAGGGCGGTGTGATGTGAGGGGGCGGCACCTGAGCAAGTTTAAAAAAAAAAAAAAATTTTTAAGTCCGGGGTCACCCCATAAACCTCAACCCCGGCTGCTGCAGGGGGAGGGGGTCTCGGGCACAGGGCTGCCCGCTATCAGGGCATTACGTGTTAGTGCATCTGGCGTCCAGAAATGGGTGCTGTACCTTTAAGCAGCAGCAGGCAGCCCCAAGTGCATCATGGTCCTGACGCCGGTCATGTGACACCCTGCGCGCTCTTCTTAACCCTGCTGTTCTGTTGGTCAAAAATGACCGACTTTGAACTTCAATATTCTTTAAAATATTCAAGATGCGGCTCTGAAACCCGTGGCCGACCGACCCATCCTCATTTAAGTCAATCAACCACAAGTTTCAGAACCGCATCTTGAACACCCCAAAAAATACCAAAGTTCAAAATAGGTCTCCCCAGACCGAACAGAACAGCAGGGTTAATGTAGGAGCAGCAGACTGCAAAGCTGAGCAGCATGTCATGTTTGTGGGAGAAGATACTGAAGTCGGCAGTGAGCAGGGAGAGGAGGCGGGCAGTGTGTGAGGACTCAGAGGAAGCTGCAGAGAGGAGTGAGGTGAGAGAGGAGACGGGAGTCTGCTGATGTGAGTGAGGAGAGGGGAGGTTGCTAAGGGGAGAATATGAGAGGCTGGAGAGGAGATGTGAGGGGAGGCTGCTAAGGGGAGGATATGAGAGGCTGCTGAGGAGAGGAGATGAGAGGCTGGTGAGGAGAGGGGAGACTGCTGAGGAGAGGAGATGAGAGGGGAGGCCGCTGAGGAGATGAGAGGCTGGGGAGGAGAGGAGAGGAGAGGCTGGAGAGGAGATGAGAGGCTGGTGAGGAGAGGAGATGAGAGGCTGGTGAGGAGAGGGGAGGCTGGAGAGGAGATGAGAGGCTGGTGAGGAGATGAGAGGCTGGTGAGGAGGAGAGGCTGGTGAGGAGCAGAGGAGATGAGAGAGTGGTGAGGAGATGAGAGGCTGGTGAGGAGATGAGAGACTGGTGAGGAGATGAGAGGCTGGAGAGGAGATGAGAGGCTGGAGAAGAGATGAGAGGCTGGTGAGGAGATGAGAGGCTGGTGAGGAGAGGGGAGGCTGCTGAGGAGATGAGAGGCTGGTGAGGAGAGGAGATGAGAGGCTGGAGAGGAGAAGAGAGGCTGGTGTGGAGAGGAGATGAGAGGCTGGTGAGGGGAGGAGATGAGAGGCTGTGAGGAGAGGGGAGGCTGGAGAGGAGATGAGAGGCTGGTGAGAAGATGAGAAGCTGGTGAGGAGGAGAGGCTGGTGAGGAGGAGAGGAGATGAGAGACTGGTGAGGAGATGAGAGACTGGTGAGGAGATGAGAGGCTGGTGAGGAGATGAGAGACTGGTGAGGAGATGAGAGACTGGTGAGGAGATGAGAGACTGGTGAGGAGATGAGAGGCTGGTGAGGAGATGAGAGGCTGGTGAGGAGATGAGAGGCTGCTGAGGAGATGAGAGGCTGCTGAGGTCGCTGCATCTGGCAGGGGGAGGCTAGGGGAGGCTGCATTTGGCAGGTGGATGCTGCATCTGGCAGGTGGAGGCTGCTTACGGGAGTGAGGAGAGGCTGCTGAGGGAAGTCTGCGTCCTGCATCCAACAGGGTGAGGCTGAAGAGGGGGTTCCCTTTAGAAATCTGTCAGCCAAACCTTGCAACCATGGCAGAATCAACTGACCATGTAATGTGTATGAGATTCACCAGATTCTCACATGACAACTGGAAAGGTTTGCTAAGGCTACTTTCACATCAGCGATTTTCTCCGTTCGCGGCAGATACTGCAGTTTTTCCGCATCTGCAGCGTAACGTATCAGTTACGGGCCGGCAACTCTGCGTTCGGCCTCATTCATTCCCTATGGGACTTGCAGACATGTGCGGCACTTGAGGTTTTGCACTTGAGGCGAGACAAAAAAACACTGCTAGCAGCATTTGTTTTTCCTGTTGCTGCAAGTACCGCATTTGCCGGATCGCGGCAAAACCGCAAGTGCCGCACATGTCCGCAAGTCACATAGGGAATGAATAAGGCCGAACGCACTGTTGCCGTAAGTGATCCATTACGGATGCGGAAAAACTGTCGGATCTGCCGCAAATGTCAAAAATCGCTGATGTGAAAGTAGCCTAAGTCACTGCCGATAGTGTCATACTCACCAATGGGGGAGGCAGCACGAAAAGGGCCTAGGGCAGCAGAAACTCTAAATACGGACCTGGATCTTATGTTTGCATCAAGAATTTGTTGAGGTTTCATTGAATCCATTCTTCCCTCTACCCGTGAAATTTTCCCCCTGCCATTGGTTGCAACACATCCCCAAAGCATGATTAGTCCCACCCCATGCTTAATGGTTTGTGCGATGTTCTTTTCCTGAAATTCTGTGTCCTTTTTTCTTCACACATACTTTTGATCATTGTGGCCAAAGTTCTATTTTAACCTCACCAGTCCATCGGCCTGGTTTCCAAAATGCATCAGGCTTGTTTAGATGTTCTTTTGCATACTTTTGATGCTGAATTTTAAAGGTAAGGACACAGTAGAGGTTTAGTTCTGATGACTCTTCCATGAAAGCCATGTTTGTGCAGGTGTCTCTGAACAGTAGAACAATGCACCACAAATCCAGAGTTTGCTAAATCTTTCTGAATAACTTTTGCAGTCAAGAAGGGGTTTTGATTTGCCTCTCTAGCAATCCTACATGCAGCTCTCACTGAAATTTTGCTTGGTGTTTCAGACCTTATCTTGACCTCCACTGTTCTTGTTAATTTTTGAATTGCATTTCGAACTGAGGAAAGGGAAACTTGAATATGCTTTGCTATCTTCTTATAGCCTTCTCCAACTTGCACCATTTTCATTTTCAGAGTGCTAGGCAGCTGCTTAGAAGAACTCATTGCTGCAGTTTTTTTGGCACAAGGTTAGAGGAGGCTGGGTTTTTATAAAGCTGGGAAATATACATCATCTTACCTTTCCCAACTATGAAAGTGAATAAGCCATAACCGTAACAGGCTATTTAATGTCTGAAACCTTGGTCAAAGTTATCCGAGCACACAAATCTCCATTTTGTAATTTTTAAAATGTAAAAGATGAAAATATTATTTTTTTTGCCAAAAATACAATGGAAAGGTGTCATCTTTAACTTTAGGCCTTTTAGAGATAATTTCATTTTCTATTTGCTTCACTATTCATAATGACAGTAATTTTAACCGGGGGTGCTCAAACTTTTACATGCCATTGAATGTTATATACGAGCTGTGAAGGAGTGAAGAACAAACCATGAATGTGTATAATATGCACTCACTGACATGGCTAGTTCTGCAATGCATGCCTGCATTTCCATAGCTTGTCTATTACCTGTCAAGGAGGGTGGTGTGAAAGCTGAAGTAAGGAACGTGCCATGGCAAGTGTAGCACAGCAGGTGGAGGGGGAATGTAAGAGCAAGCAGTGATACCCTTGAAGAGCCCTTGCAGAATGTGATCACAGTGACGAAGGATCTACTGGCCAGGCGCAATCAGGTCTAACCAATTTGTACCGGGAGGAATTCAGGGGAAGCAGATTCTTGTGCTGGACCTGGTCAGGAGACTCGCGGGGCGGAGCCCGTGGCTATAAAAGCCCTGAGCGCCAAACCACAGGTAGATTGGTGCCAAGAATAAGAGAGGAGAAGTGGACCAGGGATAGTATTGGAGCCAGCGTGACAGGCCTCAGCAGGTAGTTTACGCCACCAGGGTGCTGGACACCGCTTGTTAAGGGTCAAACTATGTTTGGAAAGACCCAGAGTTCCGGCTGTGCCAGTCAAGACGAAGACCTGCGCCCTACGATGGTCAAGACTCAGACACCGGACTTGGCCAGTCAAGATCAGAGTTCCAGTCCTACAGGACCAGCAGATATTCACCGACGGTCAAGCGTTGAAGATCTGCGAGGAGGCGAAGATGGAGGCACACCTTCGACCTCCGAGGAATGGCACAAGCGAGCAGCGCCTTTACTTCCAGTTTTGACAAACGGTACCTGGGCTGGCCAAAGTCCGAACAACAGGATGGGAGGGGGCCGGTTGGTGCTTCGGAAGCTCAGCGTGCTTTAATAGACTTTGTTAGAGAGAAACTTGCAGCCTAGCGGAAAAACCCCGTGACACCCACTAGGGCCAGAAGTCGCGATAGAACCTATGTGGTAACTCCAGTGAATGGGCGTAACACCTTTAGTAAAACTTTAGAAAACTTTAGTATTGCACAGTGAAGAACATCCGTTGCTAATTCACTCGTAACAGTGTTTGGTTTATTGATTGTATTTACCCTGTTACCATTAGCAACTGTTTAGTATTACTGCAAATTACTATTGTATTTAACCCCTTAATGACAGCCAATACGTCTTTTAACTGACCTGACATATAAGAGAATAGCCTCCCCATACAGTTAATAATCTAGCATCTGTCGGTTGTGCACTATAGCTGACAATTTGCTGTATCAGCCAGGATAAGTGTTTGCACTGTCCAAATCTGTTTAACCCCTTAGATGCTGCTGTAAAGAGTGACTACATCATTATAGATGGTTAACATAGTGTGGGGGCTTCCTCTTTATCCCAATTGGTGCCCTCAGATCATGATTTTGTGGTCCTGATGTTTGCGATGGCAATTCATGACCAAATAGCGACCTTAGAGTCTGACGGCTGTAGTAATCTTAGAGCAAAATAATCACTGCACTCGTATATTGCAAGTTGCTTTGATCAAGTGGTAAGTTTATTCCCAAGTGAAAGTTCATGTTGGAGCGATAGGCACAAAACGTTTTGGCCAACCCGTGGCCTTGTTCACAATATCGCTGTGGTGAACCGAAAAGACAAACAAAAGAACATAATCAGACAAAGAATATATACATATGTACAATAGCCAGGTCATATACCGTATATACTCGAGTATAAGCCGAGATTTTCAGCCCAAATTTTTGGGCTGAAAGTGCCCCCCTCGGCTTATACTCGAGTCACGGTAGCGGTGGGGTCGGCGGGTGAGGGGGTGAGGGCGCTGAGGTATACTTACCTAGTCCCAGCGATCCTCGCGCTGTCCCTGCCGTCCCACGGGCTTCGGCGCTGCAGTTTCTTCCTCTCTTCAGCGGTCACGTGGGACCGCTCATTACAGAAATGAATAAGCGGCTCCACCTCCCATAGGGGCGGAGCCGCTTATTCATTTCTCTAATCAGCGGTGCCGGTGACCGCTGATAGAGAAAGAAGCTGCGGCACCGAAGACAGGAGGGGACAGCGCGAGGATCGCCAGGACTAGGTGAGTATAGCATATTCACCTGTCCTCGTTCCAGCCGCCGGGCGCCGATCCATCTTCCCGGCCGGCGCCTCCATCTTCCCGGCGTCTCTGCTCTCTGACTGTTCAGGCAGAGGGCGCGATGACGCATACAGTGTGCGCGGCGCCCTCTGCCTGATCAGTCAGAGCAGAGACGCCGGGAAGATGGAGGCGCCGGAACGAGACGCCGGGAGCTGCAATCAAGGGAGGTGAGTATGTGTTTTTTTTTCTTTATTGCGGCAGCGGCGGCACAAATTTATGTGGAACATCTATGGGGCACAGTGAACGGTGCAGAGCACCGTATATGGCACAGCACAGCTATGGGGTACAGTGAACGGTGCAGAGCACCGTATATGGCACAGCACAGCTATGGGGTACAGTGAACGGTGCAGAGACCGTATATGGCACAGCACAGCTATGGGGCACAGTGAACGGTGCAGAGCACCGTATATGGCACAGCACAGCTATGGGGTACAGTGAACGGTGCAGAGCACCGTATATGGCACAGCACAGCTATGGGGCACAGTGAACGGTGCAGAGCACCGTATATGGCACAGCACAGCTATGGGGCACAGTGAACGGTGCAGAGCACCGTATATGGCACAGCACAGCTATGGGGCACAGTGAACGGTGCAGAGCACCGTATATGGCACAGCACAGCTATGGGGTACAGTGAACGGTGCAGAGCACCGTATATGGCACAGCACAGCTATGGGGTACAGTGAACGGTGCAGAGACCGTATATGGCACAGCACAGCTATGGGGCACAGTGAACGGTGCAGAGCACCGTATATGGCACAGCACAGCTATGTATGGGGCACAGTGAACGGTGCAGAGCACCGTATATGGCACAGCACAGCTATGGGGCACAGTGAACGGTGCAGAGCACCGTATATGGCACAGCACAGCTATGTATGGGGCACAGTGAACGGTGCAGAGCACCGTATATGGCACAGCTATGGGGCACAGTGAACGGTGCAGAGCACCGTATATGGCACAGCTATGGGGCACAGTGAACGGTGCAGAGCACCGTATATGGCACAGCTATGGGGCACAGTGAACGGTGCAGAGCACCGTATATGGCACAGCACAGCTATGGGGCACAGTGAACGGTGCAGAGCACCGTATATGGCACAGCACAGCTATGGGGCACAGTGAACGGTGCAGAGCACCGTATATGGCACAGCACAGCTATGGGGCACAGTGAACGGTGCAGAGCACCGTATATGGCACAGCTATGGGGCACAGTGAACGGTGCAGAGCACCGTATATGGCACATCTATGGGGCACAATGAACGGTGCAGAGCACCGTATATGGCACAGCTAGGGGGCACAATGAACGGTGCAGAGCACTATATGGTTCACACCTATGGGGAAATATGAACGGTGCAGAGCACTATATGGCACAGCTATGGGGAAATAATGATCTATTTTTATTTTTGAAATTCACCGGTAAATGCTGCATTTCCACCCTAGGCTTATACTCGAGTCAATAAATTTTCCCAGTTTTTTGTGGCAAAATTAGGGGGGTCGGCTTATACTCGAGTATATACGGTATACATTTTAACGAATACATGTCAAGTGGGTTTGCCAAAATGAAGTCCATTTGCCAAAAATAGAGACAATATTTAATTCGATTGGTAAGGTGAGGGGAGGGTTTAACCATCATGTGGACCTTCGACTAAGAGATGGGTAGAATGGAGGAAAAGGTGTAAGACACACTGACGGATAAGAGCATAAAACATACCCAGAGAGTACAATTGTTGAGTACGAGTTTGTATGGCTATGGTAATTAGATAAGAGACACTAAACGGACACACCTGTAGAAAATAATATTGTATAAGGTACGATATATGCAGGTGGTATAACAGTGCTTATGATGGCTAAAGAGTATATGTATATTCAATAGACACTAGGATAAGGGAGCCAAAAGGCTGCCACTTATATCCGGTTTTGGATCAGATATAGTGGATAAATATCGTTATGTGATATATATGTTATGAATACATTACTTGCCAAAGTGCTGTAAACGTAGTCCCTGCTCGGGATAGAGCTATAGCGTAGCTGCGTGTGGCTGTAGAGAAAGTAGCAAACAGAGGGTAAGATGCCAGGGATAGGGTGTCAGTAGATGTCCATATGTAAATTAAGTGAAAGATCGTAGTACCTGTCTAGACTATATAGTAGGACAGGTGGCTGAGTCCCTGTGGTACTCAAAATCCCAGGGAGACTATGTGAAAATGGCGCTGTGAAGAAAAAAAAGGGGGGATGAGGCTCAATGTGGGTCATAGCATTACTTATCTGTGGGAGTGATGTCCTACTTCCATATTGACAATACATCAAAAAACTCTAGCGGAAAGGAAACGTACAAAATTTCAAAGGGACATTGAGGACTACCAAACCAATAAAGTGTACAAATGGGAAGACCCGTTTCCCCGCCGAACAAGATCAAGGTACCGACGCACACCAGGGGGAAATTACCCCTCGGGAGGCTCTTCACCAGCCGGAGGCTCCTCTGCCGGTTCTGGAAGCGAAACAGGGGGAGCCCTAACAGCAGGACCGCGTTTTTTAGGGCAAACCGCGCGCCCACGAGGAGGGCAAGGAAGAAGAGACGTGGATCGTCACATGACGTTGAGGTCACAGGTAGGAGTCCAAACACTGTCATAAACATCTCTGACTATACCCTTTCTCCTCTAGAACTGAAGGTACTTAACATGGGCCTATCTTTTTGCCCAACTCCTAAATGGGATTCTTTCCAATTAGAGAAGGACCTTCAGCGTTTCTACAGAAACGTGAGATTGAAAGTACACTTTGAGGACATCACTAATCCTGTAACTAACAGACTAGGCACATCATCTAACCTGGGACAGGAACCCAGGATTACTATAGGAGCACTGGGCCTGAGGACCCATAGCACATTTATTCCACCAAAAACCAACCATGCAGTTGAAACCTTTGTCAGTCTTCTTGACAAGGATATTAAAAAAATCATACATGAGCAGCGCATTGGTCTCCTCCCTGTCCGTCATAACCTCAACACCTTGGAGAAACAAGCCCTTGACTCACTTAGTGAGAACAAAAACATAGTAATTAAACCGGCTGATAAGGGGGGAGCCATTGTTGTAATGAATAAACATCAATACACCACTGAGGTTAGAAGACAGCTCTCCGACACTAAAGGCCCCGTCACACATAGCGACGCTGCAGCGATACCGACAACGATCCGGATCGCTGCAGCGTCGCTGTTTGATCGCTGGAGAGCTGTCACACAGACAGCTCTCCAGCGACCAACGATCCCGAGGTCCCCGGTAACCAGGGTAAACATCGGGTAACTAAGCGCAGGGCCGCGCTTAGTAACCCGATGTTTACCCTGGTTACCATCGTTAAAGTAAAAAAAAAAAAACGCTACATACTTACCTACCGCTGTCTGTCCCCGGCGCTCTGCTTCTCTGGTCTGGCTGTGAGCACAGCGGCCGGAAAGCAGAGCGGTGACGTCACCGCTCTGCTTTCCGGCTGCCCGGCGCTCACAGCCAGACCAGAGAATCAGAGCGTCTGGGACAGACAGCGGTAGGTAAGTATGTAGCGTTTGTTTTTTTTTACTTTAACGATGGTAACCAGGGTAAACATCGGGTTACTAAGCGCGGCCCTGCGCTTAGTTACCCGATGTTTACCCTGGTTACCAGCGAAGACATCGCTGAATCGGCGTCACACACGCCGATTCAGCGATGTCAGCGGGACCTCAACGATCAAAAAATGGCCCAGGCCATTCCGACACGACCAGCGATCTCACAGCAGGGGCCTGATCGCTGGTACGTGTCACACATAGCGAGATCGCTACTGAGATCGCTGTTGCGTCACAAAACTTGTGACTCAGCAGCGATCTCGCTAGCGATCTCGCTATGTGTGACGGGGCCTTAACACCTACAGGAAATTACAGGGGGATCCCACATTTGCCATACGTCAAAAAATTAACACTGTGGTCAACAAGTACGTTGACTCCAAAACCATTGATACCAAAACCAGAACTTATCTTATCAATCACCATCCGGTAACTCTGGTGTTGTACATTTTACCCAAAATTCACAAAGACCTCCAGAATCCACCAGGTCGCCCGATTGTGGCATCCACAGATTCGATACTTAACCCCCTTTCCATATTTCTCGAAAAACTGCTCACACCATACACCAAGTTAGCCAAATCATTTATACTGGACACGAGTGATTTTCTGGCTAAAATCCACAATATCTCCAACATTTCACCAGATAGTCTTCTATGCACATTAGATGTAAATAGTCTCTATACCTCGATCACACACGACAAAGGCATTGAAGCTGTTTCATTAACATTACAAGAAGCTAACATTGACAAGGACTCCCAGGACCTTTGTCTAGACTGAGTCAACCTAGTGCTCAGGGAAAACTTTTTTCTCTTTGAGGATGACTTTTTTGTACAGACTTGCGGGACCGCCATGGGGTCAAATATGGCCCCAGCTTACGCCAACTTGTACATGGATCGGTTCGAACAAGAGTATGTATATCCTAATCCCCAATTTCAGGAACATGCAAAAACCTGGTACAGGTACATTGATGATATTTTTTGCGTCTGGCAGGGTGACCACAATAGCCTCCAGGAATTTCACAAAAGCATCAATACTGTCAGACCTGAATTATCATTCACACTGCTATACCATAGTCATGAGATTACATTCCTAGACACCAAAATACTCAAATATTCCCTGGGGAACCTCAACACTGATATTTATACCAAGCCAACGGACTGCAACAGCCTCCTAATTTATAGGAGTTGCCATCCTAAGTCCACCAAGGATAGCCTCCCTAGATCTCAATTTAAAAGAGTATCCAGAATCGTTTCAGATCCAGCAGTTAGAACAAATAGGATAAATGAGATGTCCAACAAGTTTAAGGCCCGACATTACCCCACTAATCTCCTTAATACTGAGGCCACTCGGGTACTCAATGAAACCGAAAATACATCTATCAATCCACAAAAAAACCCAAGACTTCCTTTTGTGCACAGTCACCACCCTACAATGCAGAGGATACACAACCTCATTCGGGGACACTGGCCATTACTTAGTAAGGCTTACCCAACCATCCCCATTTTCAAAGATCCCCCACTTATGTGTACCAGAAGACCCAAAATATAAGGGACAGGGTGGTATGGGCTGATTTGGGCACAACAAAGACATCCACAACAATGACACTCACTGGACACAAACGTACAGGAACCTTCCCCTGCCTGAATTGCATGTGTTGTTCAAATGTGATAAAGGGCAATGAAGTAGTGCACCCCCGGACTGGTAAGTCATATCATATCAAGGATTATTACACTTGCAATACCAACTTTGTGATCTACATTATCAAATGTCCCTGTGGGCTACTATATGTAGGGGAAACAACCCAAGCGATAAGAGAACGAATATCCAGCCACAAATCCACAATTCGGTGTGAAAAGCTGTGGCTTCCCCTCCCCCTCCACTTCAAAGAGGCTAAACACAATGTGGCTCAACTGCGCTTTCAGGTTGTGGAGAGGGTTCCCCGCCCTAGGAGAGGTGGTAATCACTTGAAACTGCTTAAACAACGTGAAACGTTCTGGATTTATACTCTAGACACCTTACATCCATGTGGCCTGAACCGTGAAATGGATTGGCTAACATGACTTTATTTTTTATATAGATGAATTGACCTCACGCACATACAACATCCGCTACTTGTACATCTATGACGGTAAGACGCATACCCCATTCAAACCATTTTTTGCATTTGGTTAATTTTTTTCATCATTTTTTTTTCATCATTTTTGTTCATTTTTTTTCCCATTTTTTTTTTCATTTTTTTCATTTCTTTTATTTTGTTCATTTTTGCATTCCTTCCCCCCCTTTTTTTCCTTTTTTTTTTTTTTTTTTTTTCAGTTATCTGTCCAATTTTTTTCAGTTATCTTAATTTTTCTCAGTTATCCAAATCTTCAGTTATTTATTTTCAGCTTTTCAGTTATTTCATTTAGCTTCCCTCTCTACTCATTTTCTTATTCCATTTCTTATCTCCTTTGGTTTATTCTTTATTATTGTTTTCCTCCCTCTTTTATAGTTTGGACTCCTACCGTTTATTATTGGCTAAAACCATGTATTTGCCTATACCATTGTCTATAATACTGTGTGATTTTCTTTCGGACACACTTGACATCTTAATTCCCCGACATATGCCAATATGCAGGCACCTGCATTCCCTACACTATACCGTAGCCCTCATTTTTGGCCACTATTCACTGCGCAGGCTCCAGCACACTTTGTGCTTCCACAGAGCCCCTTCCATACATACTGCGCAAGCGTGCACAGATGCCGCTGTCATGCCACAGTGCGCAGGCGCCGCTTCTCTGTGCCTCCTCCGTACTGCGTAAGCGTCGGTACCATTATGCAGACGCCGCAGTGAGGACACAGTGCGCAGGCGCCGCCCCTCATCTGGCCATAAGGGAGTATTCTTTCACTTTCGATTTCCCGAAAATGCGCTCTGCGCATGCGCCCGCGGGCACCAAACATCTGGTCAGATGACCGACTGGAGCAGGATTTAAACAGGATGGGGGCTTTACCAGTAGTCCTCACACTGCCTAGACACAGACTGTGTTGGCATTTCCCACTCATCCACCGACGCTGGCTCCGCAACCCGGGACATACAACCGCATGGAAGTAGGACATCACTCCCACAGATAAGTAATGCTATGACCCACATTGAGCCTCATCCCCCCTTTTTTTTTCTTCACAGCGCCATTTTCACATAGTCTCCCTGGGATTTTGAGTACCACAGGGACTCAGTCACCTGTCCTACTCTATAGTCTAGACAGGTACTACGATCTTTCACTTAATTTACATATGGACATCTACTGACACCCTATCACTGGCATCTTACCCTCTGTTTGCTACTTTCTCTACAGCCACACGCAGCTACGCTATAGCTCTATCCCGAGCAGGGACTACGTTTACAGCACTTTGGCAAGTAATGTATTCATAACATATATACCACATAACGATAGTTATCCACTATATCTGATCCAAAACCGGATATAAGTGGCAGCCTTTTGGCTCCCTTATCCTAGTGTCTATTGAATATACATATACTCTTTAGCCATCATAAGCACTGTTATACCACCTGCATATATCGTACCTTATACAATATTATTTTCTACAGGTGTGTCCGTTTGGTGTCTCTTATCTAATTACCATAGCCATACAAACTCGTACTCAACAATTGTACTCTCTGGGTATGTTTTATGCTCTTATCCGTCAGTGTGTCTTACACCTTTTCCTCAATTCTACCCATCTCTTAGTCGAAGGTCCACATGATGGTTAAACCCTCCCCTCACCTTACCAATCAAATTAAATATTGTCTCTATTTTTGGCAAATGGACTTCATTTTGGCAAACCCACTTGACATGTATTCGTTAAAATGTATATATGACCTGGCTATTGTACATATGTATATATTCTTTGTCTGATTATGTTCTTTTGTTTGTCTTTTCGGTTCACCACAGCGATATTGTGAACAAGGCCACGGGTTGGCCGAAACGTTTCGTGCCTATCGCTCCAACATGAACTTTCACTTGTGAATAAACTTACCACTTGATCAAAGCAACTTGCAATATACGAGTGCAGTGATTATTTTGCTCTACGATTTGTGGGACTTTTGGGCCCCGTTCACTAGCACCGTGACTCTCATTTGTCGAGTGCTAGCTTTCGTTCTCTACAGTGGCTGTAGTAATCTGTTCAGAAGTTAGAGACATTTAGGTGGTAAAAATACACATTTTCACTTCTGTCATACCACTTTGCATTAATTCCTGTAAAGCACCTGAAGGGTTAATAAACTACCTGACTGCAGTTTTCGATATGTCAGGGGGTGCTGTTTTTTAAAATGGTATTATGTTTGGGGGTTTCCCAATATATGAGACCCCTAAAGTCACTTCAAACATGGATAAGTCCCTAAAAAATTAAATTTATTAAATTTCCTTTAAAAAATGAAAAATTGCTGCTACCTTTTTTACCCCTTAGCGACCGCCGATACGCCTTTTAACGGCGGCCGCTAAGGGTACTTAAACCACAGCGCCGTTAATTAACGGCGCTGTGGAAAAAGTAAATAGCGCCCCCCAGAGTTGGATTTTCTCCGGGGTCTCGGCTGCCGGGGGTAGCCGAGACCCCAGAGAACATGATTCGGGTTTTTTTTTACCGACCCCGCATTTGCGGTCGCCGGTAATTAACCGTTTACCAGCGATCGCAAAAAAAAAACGCGATCTCTTTTTAATTTCTCTGTCCTCCGATGTGATCGCACATCAGAGGACAGAGAAAAGGGGTCCCAGATAGCCCCCCGATACTCACCTATCTCCCCTGGTGCTCCTCGTGGCTCCCGGTGGGCGCCGCCATCTTCAAAATGGCGGGCGCATGTGCAGTGCGCCCGCCGCCCGGCACCAGGAGAATCTTTGGGGTCTCGGCTGCCTGGGGTAGCCGAGACCCCAAAGAACATGATCGGGGTCGGTTTTACCGACCCCTGTTTTGCGATCGCCGGTAATTAACTGTTTACCGGCGACCGCAAAAAAAACCACAAAAAAAATCAAAGTGTAATTCTCTGTCCTCTGATGTGATCGCACATCAGAGGACAGAGAAATAGGGGGATTCGGGGACCCTATTATACTTACCGTTGTACCTGGATCCTCCTGCTTCTCCTCCTGGCTGCCGGGGAAAAGAAAATGGCGGGCGCATGCGCAGTGCGCCCGCCATCTATCGCCATCTGCCGGCCGACAGGAGAAGAGCAGTTAGGGCTAAAATTAGGGTTAGGGTTAGGGCTAGGGTTAGGGCTAGGGTTAGGGCTAGGGTTAGGGTTAGGGCTAGGGTTAGGGCTAGGGTTAGAGCTAGGGTTAGAGCTAGGGCTAGAGCTAGGGCTAGGGCTAGGGTTAGGGCTAAATTTAGGGTTAGGGTTGGGGCTAAATTCAGGGTTCTTTCACACCTACGTCGGTACGGGGCCTTCGCAATGCGTCGGCCCGACATACCGACGCACGTTGTGAAAATTGTGCACAACGTGGGCAGCGGATGTAGTTTTTCAATGCATCCGCTGCCCAATCTATGTCCTGGGGAGGAGGGGGCGGAGTTACGGCCACGCATGCGCCATCAGAAATGGCGGACGCGACGTACAAAAAAACGTTACATTGAACGTTTTTTGTGCCGACGGTCCGCCAAAACACAACTGATCCAGTGCACGACAGACGCGACGTGTGGCCATCCGTCACGATCCGTCGGCAATACAAGTCTATGGGCAAAAAAACGCATCCTGCGGGCACATTTGGAGGATCCGTTTTTTGTCCAAAACGACGGATTGCGACGGATGACAAACGACGCAAGTGTGAAAGTAGCCTTAGGGCTAGGGCTAGGGTTGGGGCTAAAATTAGGGTTAGATTTGGGGTTAGGGTTTGGATTAGAGTTGATATTAGGGTTAGGGTTGGCATTAGGGTTACGCTTGGGATTAGGGTTAGGTTTGGGACTAGGGTTAAGGTTAGGGTTGTGATTAGGGGTGTATTGGGATTAGGGTTAGGTTTGAGGTTAGGGTTGAGATTAGGATTAGGGGTGTGTTGGATTTAGGGTTTTGATTAGGGTTATGGTTAGGGTTGACATTAGGGTTGTTTTGGGGTAAGGGTTGTGATTATCATTAGGGTTAGTGATTAGGATTATGGATCGGGTTGGGATTAGGGTTAGGGGTGTGTTGGGGTTAGGGTTGGAGCTAGAATTGGGGGGTTTCCACTGTTTAGTTACATCAGGGGGTCTCCAAACACGACAGCCAATTTTGCGCTCAAAAAGTCAAATGGTGCTCCCTCCCTTCTGAGCTCTGCCGTGCGCCCAAACAGTGGGTTACCCCCAAATATGGGGCATCAGCATACTCGGGATAAATTGAACAACAACTTTTGGGGTCCAATTTCTCCTGTTACCCTTGTTAAAATAAAAACTTGGGGGCTACAAAATCTTTTTTGTGGAAAAAAAAATATTTTTTTATTTTCACGACTCTGCATTCTAAACTTCTGTGAAGCACTTGGACATTCAAAGTTCTCACCACACATCAAGATAAGTTCCTTGGGGGGGTCTAGTTTCCAAAATGGGGTCACTTGTGGGGGGTTACTACTGTTTAGGTACATCAGGGGCTCTGCAAACGCAACATAACCCCCACAGACCATTCTATCTGAGGCTAGGGTCACATTGCGTTAGTGCAATCCGTTTAGCGCTAGCGCTAGCAGATTGCGCTAACGCAATGTTTTTACCGGGGCCGCGTTCCAGGGTCGCGGTGACGTCCCCGCTCTCGCAGATCCCTGATCTGCGATAGCGGGGAACGGACTGCGGGCGCACCTCGGACGCTGCAAGCAGCGTCCGCGGCGTGCCTCAAAACACCGGCGCGTCGCTAGCGTGTGCCGAACATGGCACGCGCTAGTGCTGCGCGTTCCCATTGCCGTGAATGGGTGCGCTAACGGACGCGTTGCACGGCGTTAATTTCGTCGTGCAACGCTGTCCGTTAGCGTGTTCCCATTAACGCAATGGGAACCTAGCCTAAGTCTGCATTCCAAAACAGCGCTCCTCCCCTTCCGAGCTCTGCCGTGCACCTAAACAGTGGTTTACCCCCACATATGGCACATCAGTGTACTCGGGATAAATTGGACAACAACTGTTGTGGTCCAATTTCTCCTGTTACCCTTGTGAAAATAAAAACTTGGGGGCTACAATATCTTTTTTGTGGAAAAAAAAATATTTTTTATTTTCACGACTCTGCATTCTAAACTTCTGTGAAGCACTTGGGCATTCAAAGTTCTCACCACACATCTAGATAAGTTCCATGGGGGGTCTAGTTTCCAAAATGAGGTCACTTGTGGGGGGTTTCCACTGTTTAGGCACATCAGGGGCTCTCCAAACGCGACATGGCGTCCAATCTCAATTCCTGCCAATTCTACATTGAAAAAGTAAAACGGAGCTCCTTCACTTCCAAGCTCTGCGGTGCGCCCAAACAGTGGTTTACCCTCACGTATGGGGTATCGACGTATTCAGGAGAAATCGCACAACAACTTTTGTGGTCTAATTTCTCCTGTTACCCTTGTGAAAATAAGAATTTGTGGTCGAAAAGATCATTTTTGTGTAAACAAATGCGATTTTTTATTTTCACGGCTCTACGTTATAAACTTCTGTGAAGCTCTTGGGGGTTCAAAGTGCTCGCCACACATCTAGATAAGTTCCTTAAGGGGTCTAGTTTACAAAATGGTGTCACTTGTGGGGGGTTTCCACTGTTTAGGCACATCAGGGGCTCTCCAAACGTGACATGGCGTCCGATCTCAATTCCAGCCAATTCTGCATTGAAAAAGTCAAATGGCGCTCCTTCACTTCCAAGTTCTGCGGTGCGCCCAAAAAGTGGTTTACCCCCACATATGGTATATTGGCGTATTCAGGAGAAATTGCATAACAAAATTTATGGTTACATTTCTGTTTTTACACTTGTGAAAAGAAAAAAAATGGTTCTGAATTAAGATGTTTGCAAAAAAAAGTTAAATGTTCATTTTTTCCTTCCACATTGTTTCAGTTCCTGTGAAGCACGTAAAGGGTTAATAAACTTCTTGAATGTGGTTTTGAGAACCTTGAGGGGTGTAGTTTTTAGAATGGTGTCACACTTCATTATTTTCTATCATATAGACCCCTCAAAATGACTTCAAATGTGATGTGGTCCCTAAAAAAAAAAAGGTGTAAAAATGAGAAATTGCTGGTCAACTTTTAACCCTTATAACTCCCTAACAAAAAAAAACTTGTTTCCAAAATTGTGCTGATGTAAAGTAGACATGTGGGAAATGTTATTTATTAACTATTTTTTTGTGACATATCTCTCTGATTTAAGGGCATAAAAATACAAAGTTTGGTAAATTGCAAAATTTTAAAAATTTTCGCCATATTTCCGTTTTTTTCATAAATAATCGCAAGTAATATTGAAGAAATGTTACCACTAACATGAAATATAATATGTCACGAAAAAACAGTCTCAGAATCAGCGGGATCCGTTGAAGCGTTCCAGAGTTATAACCTCATAAAGTGACAGTGGTCAGAATTGCAAAAATTGGCTCGGTCATTAAGTATCAAATTGGCTCTTTCACTAAGGGGTTAAACCTCCAGGCTGTTCATTTTTTCCTGAGATCAAGGGGTACACAGTTGTCCCTACACAATCAGTGCATTGTTGGATTACTCAAATTCGTGCTCAAACATAATTTTTTTGCTTTTGGGGGAGGGTTCTTCCACCAGCTCATTGGTACAGCTATGGGGAGCCCCTATGCTCCCACGTATGCTAATTTAAATTGCCAGGAGGAAGAACTGAGCATCGATGAACAATATAGATCAACTTTATTCAGAAACTTCACATAACATATCATTACATATCAAATATATTCAAATAATATGAACAAAGATGGCCGTTGGTGATAAGCTGAAAGACATAACCCCCATATCCCTACTCCCTCTCCTTATGATATCTACCCACCTGGGTATACATATCAGACCCCTGCCCACCCCTCCCAAAAAGAAAGGGGAAAGTAGGACACTGGACACTAGTATCGATCTCAGTGAAACCACAAGTATGTCCACCCGGAGAAACATAAACCCATATGTGCCATATAGAATAATAAATTACAACCTCATAAGGTACCAGAAATAATAGAGCTAGCGCAGGGATAGTGCCAAAGTTTAACCGGTCTAAAGGTAGGTAGACAAAAAGTGTCAGTGTCATTAAGGTAACAGGTGAGAACCTATGCACACAGCGGTGCCATTGCTGCTGGCACTGTAACAAACAGATAGAAAATCATAAAACGCCAGCCACAGGACAAGGACTCACCTAAAACACGGGCAGGGTGGAGGGGCAGTCGGGAGGTGGTCCCCGACGCGCGTTTCGCGGCTACACACCGCCGCTTTCTCAAGAGAAAAGCGGCGGTGTGTAGCCGCGAAACGCGCGTCGGGGACCACCTCCCGACTGCCCCTCCACCCTGCCCGTGTTTTAGGTGAGTCCTTGTCCTGTGGCTGGCGTTTTATGATTTTCTATCTGTTTGTTACAGTGCCAGCAGCAATGGCACCGCTGTGTGCATAGGTTCTCACCTGTTACCTTAATGACACTGACACTTTTTGTCTACCTACCTTTAGACCGGTTAAACTTTGGCACTATCCCTGCGCTAGCTCTATTATTTCTGGTACCTTATGAGGTTGTAATTTATTATTCTATATGGCACATATGGGTTTATGTTTCTCCGGGTGGACATACTTGTGGTTTCACTGAGATCGATACTAGTGTCCAGTGTCCTACTTTCCCCTTTCTTTTTGGAAGGGGTGGGCAGGGGTCTGATATGTATACCCAGGTGGGTAGATATCATAAGGCTGGGTTCACATTGCGCTAGGTGTGTCCGTCTAACGGACTCGTTTTTAAGTAGTAAAAACGCAATGTAACGCACATACTAACGCGCCCATAGACTTGCATTGTCTGACGCATCGTGACGCATCCCTAAATTGGTATGCGTTTGTCACATAACGTTTTTTTTCTGACGGACCTTCAACGCGGCTTGCAGCGTTTTCGGGTCCGGCCAAGCTAACGCACTACTAACGGAAGCGTTCATTCTGCCATAGAAGGCTATGGCAAACGCAGTCAGACGCAAATCATGAAAAATTTCCAAATAGAACCACACGTTTTAATAGCTTTTGAAGGTGGTCACATGTGGTCATGTGACAGGAAATGTGACTTCGGCCATTAAAATATCCCACTCACACAAAGTCTCCTGCACGTGACAGAGTGTTTTGCCGTAGAATGAATGTTAACATTATTTAATGTTAAAATATTTTTTTTTACATTTTACATACACAATAGGTTGTGGCACAAGGAGGACAAAAAAAGAAAAAAGGTCCCTAGCCGTCTGTCGTCGCCACAACTGCCAGTGGTAAATATAAAATAGAAATATTCTATCCAATATTTACCAACAAAAAAAAAAGAACAACTTTATTGACAGTGACAAACGCAGACAAACGGATACTTCGTAAACGGACATCAAAATGAAAAAACGCGATCACATGCGTTAACGCTAGCGTTACCGTGACGACGAATTTCACATATTTTTGCTCCGTTTCTGTACATGCGTTTAACGCATCCGTTTGACGCCATGTACTTGACGCAATGTGAACCTAGCCTAAGGAGAGGGAGTAGGGATATGGGGGTTATGTCTTTCAGCTTATCACCAACGGCCATCTTTGTTCATATTATTTGAATATATTTGATATGTAATGATATGTTATGTGAAGTTTCTGAATAAAGTTGATCTATATTGTTCATCGATGCTCAGTTCTTCCTCCTGGCAATATAATTTGTTTTGAGCGGATAGTGAGTTCGGATTGTCTTGGTGGTATTTTCACCAGAAATCGGTTTTCTCACATTATGCATTTGGGATTTTTGTTCTCTGTATGCTAATTTATTCCTGGGCTGGTGGGACGACCAATCGGTTATTGGTGAGGACGACGCATTTTGGTGGAAACCCCAAATATTATTTTGGGGTAGGTACATAAATGATGTACTTGTATTATGGTCAAGCAATGTGTCGTCATTCTCCAAATTTGTAGATGAACTCAATGACAATGCTATTGGTCTTAAGGTACCGTCACACATAACGATATATCGTTAACGATATCGTTGCTTTTTGTGACGTAGCAACGATATCGTTAAGGAAATCGTTATGTGTGACAGCGACCAACGATCAGGCCCCTGCTGAGAGATCGTTGGTCGCTGAGGAAAGTCCAGAACTTTATTTCGTCGCTGGATCTCCCGCTTACATCGCTGGATCGGCGTGTGTGACGCCGATCCAGCGATGTCTTCACTAGTAACCAGGGTAAACATCGGGTTACTAAGCGCAGGGCCGCGCTTAGTAACCCGATGTTTACCCTGGTTACCAGCGTAAACGTTAAAAAAACAAACACTACATACTTACCTTTAGCTGTCTGTCCCCGGCGCTCTGCTTCTCTGCACTCCTCCTGCATCCTGTGTCAGCGTCGGCCAGCCGGAAAGCACAGCGGTGACGTCACCGCTCTGTTTTCCGGCTGACCGGCGCTGACAGTGCAGAGGAAAGCACAGCGCCGGAGGACAGACAGCTGAAGGTAAGTATGTAGTGTTTGTTTTTTTAACGTTTACGCTGGTAACCAGGGTAAACATCGGGTTACTAAGCGCGGCCCTGCGCTTAGTAACCCGATGTTTACCCTGGTTACCGGCATCGTTGGTCGCTGGAGAGCTGTCTGTGTGACAGCTCTCCAGCGACCAAACAGCGACGCTGCAGCGATCGACATCGTTGTTGGTATCGCTGCAGTGTCGCTTAGTGTGTCGGTACCCTTTGGCTGACGTATGAGTTCCAACGAGACTCTATTAATTTCTTGGATCTGAAAATTTCTAGGGGCAGCACAGGCCGGATTGTTACTGAAACATTTTACAAACCCACTGCCACTAATAATTTATTACGTTGGGAGAGCCATCATCCTGCAGCTTTGAGGAGGGGTATACCGAGGGGTCAATACCTACGTATGAGAAGAAACTGTTCTACTGACTCTGCTTTTTTCCGACAGGTGGGAGACTTGAGGGATAAATTTGTGGATAGAGGATACCCGTTGGGGGTCCTAAATGAGGCCTTTAAGAACTCAAGTACTAAGGAGAGAGCCCCTCTGCTTGTTAAAAAAGCAAGGGAGGAAGGTGGTAATGATCTTAGAATTATAGATACTTTTGATAATCAATCGTATAAGGTCAGGAATGTGATCCAGAAACACTGGGGAATTTTAAAAATGGACCCAGCCTTATGAGATATAATCCCTGATGTACCATCTATCACATATAGAAGAGGGAGATCAATCCGTGATCAATTGGTCCACAGTGCCTTCTTCCCTCAAAAGAAGTCTCCCACTTGGTTGGAAAAAAGACAGAATGGCACCTTTAAATGTGGAAAATGCAAATTTTGCAAATATGTCTTGAGGAGTTGTACCTTTATAAGCAGGGCCGGCGTCAGCACCTGGCGCACCTGGGCAAATGCCGGGGCCCTGGGGAGAGAGGGGGGCCCACTCACACTGTCATAGATACAGCTGTGAGAGCAGAGCAGGAGATAACATGCTCTCTCCGCCCACAAAGTCACTGCTGGCTGAGTTCTCTTAACCCCTATGTGCCAGCTCTGACACAAGCATATTCTCACTCAGTCAGTGCAGCCAGGCAGGCACACATAGGGGTTAAGAGAAGGCAGCCAGTGTGACATTGTGGGTGGAGAGAGCACTTTCTCCTGCTCTGGCCCCTGGCTGGCTGCAGTGCTGAAGTTTATCAGGCAGATTCAGGAGCTCCTACCAGTGCCTGAGTGAGTGCTATGGTATCCAGCAGTGGTTGCAGATGGACTTGTGGCTCAGTCTGCTGCTGTCTGTCTCCGCTGCCTAAAAATGTGGGTGATGTCTGGAGGAGCAGCTGGTGGGGTGCAGCCTGCAACCTGCAGCCACCCAGCTCTCCCAGAATACATGCATGCTGCACCAAACCTGCACCAGTGGGGTAGGAAGAAGCTTAACCCCTTCCCATCTGTATGAAGGTTATTGCTGAACCTTAAAGATAACAATCCGACCCGCATAAATGGGGTTAACCAGATGCCAGGAGGAAGGGGAGCTGCTGCCATGGATAAAACTGAGCTGTGGGCTGTACGTTAGGGCCCCGTGGCCCCAGGCTGGTGACTAGAGGGACTCTGCCCAATGCTGGCATGTGGGTGATTTCTGCGTCTCAGCTTCTCTCCTCCACATCACACTGTGCAGTCACAGCAACATTGGTTGTGTCTGTCCAGGTCCCAGCAGCTGCCACTGCTCCCACCAAGGACATGGCATCACTTAACCCTTCCCCTGCAGCCACCGGCAACAAATCCACATTATTCCTTGATTAAATCAGGTTCCAACCCAATAGAGGAGCAGACATTTCCTGCTGCCATTAGGGTCCGGGAGGGGGTGACATTGGCTGCCCTGCTACTCTGTCGTGGGGGGTGACAAGTGTAACATGGGGTAACGATGAAGGAGAAATGCACAGGATAATAGTGAGTGCGACAGAGGGCAGTGTATGGTATGGAGCAGTCAGGGGGTGGGCTGCAGGATCCCCCCATACTGTACATGACTACTCAGGACAGGGAGGCGTTTAATGAGGTTCTAATGACAGGGCACTAATTGGGTCATTAGGGTTTGTGGAAAGGATTCAGCATCAGGTCCCTCATTAATGCCCGAGCCGCCTGTTACTTTGTAGCACAGATCTGTTGGGGCCGCAAAACCAAACAAAGTTGTTTATGTAGAAAAGTCTTTGTTTCATAGAAAAACTCAAAACAGAAAAGATTTTCTGATACAACAACGCCCTGCTCGCGACACTGCCCAGCACCTCTCCCCCTGTATATATACACTGCACAGCACCTCTCCCCCTGTATATATACACTGCACAGCACCTCTCCCCCTGTATATATACACTGCACAGCACCTCTCCCCCTGTATATATATACTGCACAGCACCTCTCCCCCTGTATATATACACTGCACAGTACTTTTCCTCCTGTATATATACACTGCACAGCACCTTTCCTCCTGTATATATACACTGCACAGTACCACTCCTCCTGTCCTGTTTATATACACTGCAGAATTTACAATAGCTGTCACTCATGTAAGAAGTGAAATCTGGCATTGTACTATACATTTCTCTGCTGTATCTGTGCATCATAAATCGGGGTATGTGTTAAAGGGGGGGGCCCACTGAGACTCTTTGGCCCGGGGCCCTCAAAAACCTGGAGCCGGCCCTGTTTATAAGCTCTTGCACTGGTAAGATCTATGATATGAGGCAATTTGCCAACTGTAAGACACAAGGGGTGGTCTACCTATTCCAGTGCAGCTGCCCCATGGATTACGTGGGTAAAATTAAACGGGAGCTGCGCAGGAGGGTAGGCGAACATATAGGAGACATACTAAACGGACGAGATACCCCTATTTCCAATCATATTAGGGGGACACATGGGGGTGATTTGAAGTGCTGTAGTTTTTCAGTGATTGAAGTGATCACACCACTGGTTAGGGGTGGAGACTGGGATCGTCTAATTTTGCAAAAGGAAGCAAAATGGATAGTTCGGATGAAAAGTATGAAACCACAGGGTCTGAATGATCAATTGCAATTTGGTTGCTTTGTGTGAGCTAACCCGCTCTCTTATTGAGAATCCTTTATGGAATATAAACCCATGACCCATTGTCCCAAGACTGGGGTTTGGTCATTATCAATTAATTTTATTTTCATCTATTAGTGTATCTGATATTGCACGGTCTAATAAATGGTAGGGAGGTTAACATTTAAGTGTTCTTTTCAGCGTCTTTTATATTTAATATTCCCTTTGTTATGGGTAAATCAAAGTCTTTGAAAGCACTCTTCATCTATGGTGTTTAAATTCATATGCGTTGGTTTCCTTTTTATAACACATGCGCATTGGTAACGCTCCAGCGTAGGACTTAATTACATAGTCCCATAGTGGTGTCCCAATCAGGAGCGCTGAGGCGCCTGCGCTGTATGACACGCTGTTGCGTTCCAATGAGCGTCATCTTTTTTTGAGACGCTGACATATTGTGTTGTTGCGTAGTGACCGTTCTCTCGCAGATATAGTGAGAGTAACGGGGCATGCACGGAATGATACGCATCAGCGTTCCAAATGAGAAGTACCGACACAAGGACAGCCGTAACTTGGCACTTGCGCAGTGAGTTATTTCCTGCAGCAAGCTAAGGACCCGGAAGTTATTTCACTGGCGTGGGTCACAGGACGCTGAGGGGCTGTTATGATCTGGTGGCCTAGGAGCAGCATGAGACGTACTCTGGAGAAGGTGGTACCTGTACAGACCGCAAACCCTGAACTTAGCAGCGCAACTAGAAGTAGCCGTGGGGGGTACCTAACACTCCCTAGACCCCTCAACACAGCCTAAGAACTAACTTCCCCTAAACACAGAAACGGGAAAACTATCTTGCCTCAGAGAAAATCCCCAAAGGATAGACAGCCCCCCACAAATATTGACTGTGAGGGGAGAGGGAAATAACATACGCAGACATGAAATCAGGATTTAGCATAGGAGGCCATTCTAGCTAAAAAGAAAGAATAGGACAGAGTACTATGCGGTCAGTATTAAAACACTAGAAAATATCCACCACAGAAAATACAAATCACCACATCTGACTAAAGACATGGAGGGTATATCTGCATCTCCAGAGACACAGCTTGGCTGCAAAAAGTCCTTCACAGACAAAGCTGGACAAGACAAAACATGAAAATGCACAGAACTATAAGGTCCACAGCAGGTGGACAGCAAAAACAAAGCCAGAACTTATCTTTGTTGAAATGAACAGCAAACAGGAGAGACCAGGAATGGATGTGAATCCTCCAAAAACAATGGACAACTGGCACTGACTAAAGGATAAAGCAGGACTAAATAGCCCAGCTCAAATTGCAAAAAATGGATACACCTGATAAATGCTGCGATTCAAAGACAGCAGCACTACCACTCATAACCACCGGAGGGAGCCCAAGAGCAGATTTCACAACAGTAGCCCCCCTTGAGGAGGGGTCACCGAACCCTCACCAGAGCCCCCAGGCCGATCAGGGCGAGCCAAATGAAAGGCACGAACCAAATCGTCAGCATGTACATCGGAGGCAACAACCCAAGAATTATCCTCCTGGCCATAACCCTTCCATTTGACCAGATACTGAAGCTTCCGCCTCGAAAAATGAGAATCCAAAATCTTCTCAACCACATACTCCAACTCCCCATCAATCAACACCGGGGCCGGAGGATCAACAGAGGGAACAACGGGCACCACATATTTCCGCAACAAAGATCTATGGAACACATTATGGATGGAAAAAGAGGCTGGAAGGGCCAAACAAAAAGACACTGGATTGATAATCTCCGAAATCCTATAAGGACCAATAAACCGAGGCTTGAACTTAGGGGAAGAAACCTTCATAGGAACATGACGGTAAGACAACCAGACCAAATCCCCAACCCGAAGCCAGGAACCAACACACCGACGACAGTTAGCAAAACGTTGAACCTCCTCCTGAGACAACACCAAATTGTCCACCACATGAGCCCAAATCTGCTGCAGCCTGTCAACCACAGAATCCACACCAGGACAATCAGAAGGCTCAACCTGCCCTGAAGAAAAACGAGGATGAAAACCAAAATTACAAAAAAAGGCGAAACTAAGGTAGCAGAACTAGCCCGATTATTAAGGGCAAACTCGGCCAATGGCAAGAAAGCCACCCAATCATCCTGATCAGCAGACACAAAGCATCTCAAATAAGTTTCCAAAGTCTGATTAGTTCGCTCGGTTTGGCCATTTGTCTGAGGATGAAATGCGGAAGAAAAAGACAAATCAATGCCCAGCCTAGCACAAAAGGCCCACCAAAACCTAGAAACAAACTGGGAACCTCTATCGGACACAATATTCTCCGGAATGCCATGCAAACGAACCACATGCTGAAAAAACAACGGAACCAAATCAGAAGAGGAAGGCAATTTAGGCAAAGGTACCAAATGAACCATCTTAGAAAACCGGTCACAAACCACCCAGATAACCGACATCCTCTGGGAAACCGGAAGATCTGAAATTAAATCCATAGAAATATGCGTCCAAGGTCTCTCAGGGACCGGCAAAGGCAGAAGCAACCCACTAGCGCGGGAACAGCAAGGCTTAGCCCGCGCACAAATCCCACAGGACTGCACAAAAGAACGCACATCCCGCGACAAAGAAGGCCACCAAAAGGACCTACCAACCAAATCTCTGGTACCAAAAATCCCAGGATGGCCAGCCAACACAGAACCATGAACCTCAGAAATCACTTTACTAGTCCATCTATCAGGAACAAACAGTTTCCCCACAGGACAGCGGTCAGGTTTATTAGCCTGAAATTCCTGAAGAACCTGTCGTAAATCAGGGGAGATGGCAGAAAGAATCACCCCTTCCTTCAGAATGCCGACCGGCTCAAGAACCCCAGGGGAATCAGGAAAAAAACTCCTAGAGAGGGCATCCGCCTTAACATTCTTAGTACCAGGAAGGTACGAGACCACAAAATCAAAACGGGAGAAAAACAGGGACCATCGAGCCTGTCTAGGATTCAGCTGTTTGGCAGACTCGAGGTAAATCAGATTCTTATGATCGGTCAGGACCACAATACGGTGCTTGGCCCCCTCAAGCCAATGTCGCCACTCCTCAAATGCCCACTTCATAGCCAACAACTCCCGATTGCCGACATCATAATTGCGTTCCGCAGGCGAAAACTTCCGAGAAAAGAAGGCACACGGTTTCATCAAGGAACCATCAGAATTCCTCTGAGACAAAACAGCCCCTGCCCCAATCTCAGACGCGTCAACCTCAACCTGAAATGGAAGAGAAACATCCGGCTGACGCAACACAGGGGCAGAAGTAAAACGGCGTTTAAGCTCCTGAAAGGCGGAAACAGCCGCAGAGGACCAATTCGTCACATCAGCGCCTTTCTTCGTCAAATCGGTCAGAGGTTTAACCACACTGGAGAAGTTGGCAATGAAACGACGATAAAAATTAGCAAAGCCCAAGAATTTCTGAAGGGTCTTCACAGATGTGGGCTGAATCCAATCATGAATGGCCTGAACCTTAACCGGATCCATTTCTATAGATGAGGGAGAAAAAATGAAGCTCAAAAAAGAAACCTTCTGCACTCCAAAGAGGCACTTCGACCCCTTCACAAATAAAGCATTATTACGGAGGATCTGAAATACCATCCTGACCTGTTTCACATGAGACTCCCAATCATCGGAAAAAATCAAAATATCATCCAAATATACAACCATGAATTTATCAAGATAACTCCGAAAGATATCATGCATGAAGGATTGGAACACAGATGGGGCATTAGAGAGTCCGAACGGCATCACAAGGTATTCAAAATGGCCTTCGGGCGTATTAAATGCAGTTTTCCATTCGTCACCCTGCTTAATACGAATAAGATTATATGCCCCTCGAAGGTCAATCTTAGTAAACCAGCTAGCCCCCTTAATCCTAGCAAACAAATCAGTAAGTAAAGGCAAAGGGTATTGAAATTTGACCGTGATCTTATTCAAGAGGCGATAATCAATACACGGTCTCAAGGAGCCATCCTTCTTGGCAACAAAAAAAAAACCTGCTCCCAATGGTGAAGAAGATGGCTGAATATGCCCCTTCTCCAAAGACTCCTTAATATAGCTCCGCATGGCGGCATGTTCTGGCACAGACAGGTTGAAAAGTCGGCCCTTAGGGAATTTACAACCTGGAATCAAGTCAATAGCACAATCACAGTCCCTATGCGGTGGAAGGGAACTGGATTTGGGCTCATCGAATACATCCTGGAAATCTGGCAAAAACTCAGGAATTTCAGAAGAGGGGGAAGAGGAAATTGACATCAAAGGAACGTGACCATGAACCCCCTGACAACCCCAACTAGTCACAGACATAGATTTCCAATCTAACATCGGATTATGTAGCTGTAACCATGGAAAACCCAGCACAATATCATCATGCAAATTATGCAACACCAGAAAACGACAATCTTCCTGATGGGCTGGCGCCATGCGCATGGTCAGCTGTGTCCAAAACTGAGGTTTATTTTTAGCCAACGGTGTAGCATCAATCCCCCTTAAAGGAATAGGGTTCTGCAAGGGCTGCAAGGGGAAACCACAACGTCTGGCAAATTCTAAGTCCATTAAGTTCAGAGCGGCGCCTGAATCCACAAATGCCATGACAGAAAATGACGATAATGAGCAGATCAAGGTCACAGATAACATAAATTTAGGTTGTACAGTACTGATGGTAACAGAACTAGCGATTCTCTTTGTACGCTTAGGGCAATCAGAAATAACATGAGCAGAATCGCCACAGTAAAAACACAACCTATTCTGTCGCCTAAATCCTTGTCGTTCAGCTCTAGACAACATCCTATCACACTGCATAGGCTCAGGGCTCCGCTCGGAGGACAAAGCCACAGTGTGCACAACTCTGCGCTCGCGCAAGCGCCGATCAATCTGAATGGCCAGAGACATAGAATCACTCAGACCAGCAGGCGTGGGGAACCCCACCATAACATCTTTAACGGATTCAGAAAGACCATTTCTGAAAATTGCCGCCAAGGCATCCTCATTCCATTTAGTCATTACAGACCATTTTCTAAATTTCTGGCAATATGATTCTGCCGCTTCTTGACCCTGACACCGGGCCAACAAGATCTTCTCAGCTTGATCCACAGAATTAGGCTCATCATACAATAACCCCAATGCTTGAAAGAAAGAATCAACATTAAGCAAAGCAGGATTGCCAGATTCCAGGGAAAATGCCCAATCCTGTGGGTCACCACGCAGCAGGGATATGATGATTTTAACCTACTGAATGGGATCACCAGAGGACCGGGGTCTCAATGCAAAAAACAGTTTACAGTTATTTTTGAAACTCAAAAATTTGGATCTGTCACCAAAAAATAAATCAGGAGTGGGAATCTTAGGTTCTAAGGCAGGAGTCTGAATAATATAATCTGAAATACCCTGTACCTTAGCAGCAAGCTGATCCACCCGAGAAACTAACTCCTGAACATTCATGTTATTACTAGGTTCCGTAGCCACCCAGAGATTGAGGGAGGAAAAGACAAAACAGGCTAAGGAAAAAAAATAGCTCAAAACCTTTCCTCCCTTCTTCTGAGATGCAATTAACTCATTGTTGGCCAGTTGTACTGTTATGATCTGGTGGCCTAGGAGCAGCATGAGACGTACTCTGGAGAAGGTGGTACCTGTACAGACCGCAAACCCTGAACTTAGCAGCGCAACTAGAAGTAGCCGTGGGGGGTACCTAACACTCCCTAGACCCCTCGACACAGCCTAAGAACTAAATTCCCCTAAACACAGAAACGGGAAAACTATCTTGCCTCAGAGAAAATCCCCAAAGGATAGACAGCCCCCCACAAATATTGACTGTGAGGGGAGAGGGAAATAACATACGCAGACATGAAATCAGGATTTAGCATAGGAGGCCATTCTAGCTAAAAAGAAAGAATAGGACAGAGTACTATGCGGTCAGTATTAAAACACTAGAAAATATTCACCACAGAAAATACAAATCACCACATCTGACTAAAGACATGGAGGGTATATCTGCATCTCCAGAGACACAGCTTGGCTGCAAAAAGTCCTTCACAGACAAAGCTGGACAAGACAAAACATGAAAATGCACAGAACTATAAGGTCCACAGCAGGTGGACAGCAAAAACAAAGCCAGAACTTATTTTTGTTGAAATGAACAGCAAACAGGAGAGACCAGGAATGGATGTGAATCCTCCAAAAACAATGGACAACTGGCACTGACTAAAGGATAAAGCAGGACTAAATAGCCCAGCCCAAATTGCAAAAAATGGATACACCTGATAAATGCTGCGATTCAAAGACAGTAGCACTACCACTCAACCACCGGAAGGAGCCCAAGAGCAGAATTCACAACAGGGGCACCATGAGGAGGTTAGTGCTATGATATATAAAGCACAGTGGACACTGTGCGCAAGGCTGATTGGAACTTGTGGTCAGGGATGGACGTTGTTCCCCACTACTGCATCGCACACTTCCTCTGAAGTGACTTATCTTCTTACCCTTCATTCAGATAAGTGATTTTTCTAGTATGTCTCCTGATGAACCGACCTCGGAGAAACGCGTCGAGATGAACATACTAAAATGAGCATATTTATTGTGCTGTGTTTATGTATTATCTAAGATACCGGGGATTTATGCATATTTTTTTTTTTTGTACACGTCTATGATTGGGTGCTATAGTGTATCCTTATTTATGACTGTACGCTCGGCCTGCTTTTTTGTACCTTTTCGGTTTTTGCCATTTGGCAGTGTTAGGGCTTACTAGGGCCAGACGACGGGAGCCAGGGCGCCAATTGCGCAGGATATATAGGGTGCCAACCCACGCAAGCAGGCAGTGCGCATCTAGGTACAGTGCAATAGGCTATAGGCCAAATGGGGATATGTGCAATTATATGTTGAGTGTGCGCTATTGAAAATTTATTACAGCACATTTGCACTTTATCAGTATTCTGTGCCCCTACTATATAGCACACTGGTCAATTTCATTTGTTTGTCTGTCTGTATGGTCTGCTGTTTGTCTATTTTTCCCACACTTGAGGGTTGTTCAGGGTGAGTCAGGGCGAGTCTACGTTGAGCGGGGGCGCCATTGCGCAGGATTTATAAAGTGCCAACCTCCGCTGCAAGGTAGGGCATAGATAGTCAGTATATTAGGGACTGAGTGCACCCTGTATCTTTTTTCAGCCAAACATTGGACGTTTTTTAGGTCGTGAATGTTGTCGTTTTTTATTCTTATCAATAGTAAATGTTACGTTTTATTGTGTATTGGATTTATTTGGTTGTTTAGTGCTGCTTCTCGGTGAATTACATTTTTAAACCTCCAAAAATGCTAACAAAATAAAATAACATTTTACAAATGATGCTGATGTAAAGCCGGCATGTGGGAAATGTTATTTATTAATGGATGGCTGTGGTATGACCATCTGGATTAAAGGGATAATCATTCAAATTATGAAAATTGCTAATTTTTTAACATTTTTCTCAAATTTTTGATATTTTTTATAAATAAACACAAAACATATTGACCTAAATTTACCATTATCATAAAGTATAATGTGTCACGAAAAAACAATCTCAAAATCACTGGAATTTGTTGAAGCGTTGCAGAGTTATTACCACATAAAGTGACACTGGTCAGATTTAAAAAATTTGGCTTTGTCACTAAGGGGTTAAACAAAATGATATCATTCCCTGACTGTTCCCGCCTTGCATTATCTTTGCGTTGCATCCAGTCACCTGCATTACAGGAACATCCAAGCTGCATAAAGCCTTTGAAAAGTCTTGGTCAGGAGGTCTGGCTTGCATAATGGGCAAGCTCCAAGCTACATCTCTTGATCTGTCACTACAGACAGAAGGCTTGGTCAGGGGGCCAGCTTCCATAAGGAGCAAAAATAAATCCCCAACCCCTGAGGGAAGGAGAGCAGCAGGAGTGAGTAGCAGTATCATAGGAAGAAGAATATGAGCCTTTTATAGATTTAGAAAGAATATATATTGAAAGTTTTATATTATGCCACCATGAAACCACCATGTATGATTGCCCCCTCTTTCTAGTAGGAACAGGAAGTACAAACAGAATAAAAGCCCATCCTCTCCTGCACCACTGTTTTCCTGCTCCTAACAGGACAGGAAGCAGAGCAGTATAATTTTGTTTTAGTACCTGTGTGGCACCCCAGTAGTCTGGATGCCACAATGGTATTGCCTTCCTCATGGGAGAAGTGATGTCATGCCTGGAAACAAGGAGGAATCCCTTAATCAGGTAATACTGACATGCAACACCGTTCTGACTCCAGGCCAGAAGGGGGAGCTCTAAACCCGGCTTCAGGGTAGCTTCCCTATATATTCTGTCTGGAGAACTTAGAGGTCACTCTGCTATGGACACTGAGAGGAGAGGAGGCAAAAGGAGAGGTGCCTGGGGTCTGGTGCTGTGAGTGGGCTCACCCCAGAGGAAAACGCCAAGAGACCAGACACCGGGGCCTGTGGTAGTGTGGGCATTGCAGACCCAGCCACTGAACCTGGAGGGCAGCAGATTGCAAGTCTCCTGTCCCATCTAACACCTGCAGGTACCGCAGCAAGTGAGGAGCCTGGGGCTGCCAGAGAAAGGACAGTGCCCATGAAAGGTTCAAGCTGTCAGCCATACAGGTTGAGAATACAAACTCTGAGAGGACTCGTGCAGAGCTTCAGGCAGCAAGGGTCAGATATATAGCGCAGAGGGAAGGCCTCCAAACCCACCTGGCTAAGTGGATCCAAAGCTGTTTCCAGGCTGCCCTGACCCCACCATCACCTGTTACCCTGGATTGTACCTGAATTCTACCAGTAAAAGGTAAAGGAAAGTGTTATCCCTGTGTCCTGCAATTAATTCCTGCACCCTCAGTCCTGCACCCCACCTTCAACCATCCCTCTTACCAGCTACATCGGGAACCCTGGGGACCAAGCTCTACCTGTGGGGAGCTATACCATCTAAGCTGCAAAACCATCAGCCCCAGAGGACCCCTTTTAAGTAACGTCGACCACCCCTGCCCGAATACCTCAGGTGGTGTCATGAACACTACTACATTAGACTTTATTCCCATCTTCATTAACCCCCCTTTTACTGGACGCCCAGGGCCACGGACTGGGTCACTGCCACCGTGACCACCCCTTTAAGAACAGAACCAGCCCGGTACCGAGTACCTCACGTCCTAGCGGGCGCTTCACCTGGATATTGTTAAATTTAATCTAGACAACATGGATTAGACAGTATAATCCCTTTCTCTCTCTGGTTATCATGTTAGTTCTCTGTAGTGCTGAACTGCCTAGCCTGCTGCTCCAACTTCACTCCTGGGGTTTAAAGCACCATCCCAGCATTTTTTTTCCTATTGCACTGCTGGAGTGGTATTTTAACCCCTCTCTAACCTTAGACCTACTATCCTGTCGAGGTGACCTGGGCCTATCTGACCCTCGACGGGATAGTGCGTCATAGTGATCAGTCGCGCTCACGGGGGGAGCGCGGCCGGGTGTCAGCTGACTATTGCAGCTGACATCCGGCACTATGTGCCAGGAGCGGTCATGGACCGCCCCTGGCACATTAACCCCCGGAACACCGCGATCAAAGATGATCGCAGTGTTCCGGCGGCATAGGGAAGCATCGCGCAGGGAAGGGGCTCCCTGCGTGCTTCCCTGAGACTCCGGGAGCAACACGATGTGATCGCTTTGCTCCGTGGGTCTCCTACCTCATTCTCCCTGCAGGCCTGGATCCAAATTGGCCGCGGGGCTACTTCCGGGTCCTGCAGGGAGGTGGCTTACAAGAGCCTGCTCAGAGCAGGCATCTGTAAGCCTCCAGCAGTGTACGTCAGATCGCTGATCTGACACAGTGCACAGCAAAGTGTCAGATCAGCGATCTGACCTTAAAACATGATGTCCCCAACCCCTCCTCCTCCCCCCCCCTTCCCGCCGGGGCAATGTTATAAAGTAAAAAAAAAAAATCACATAAAAAAAAAAATCCTAAATAACGAAAACAAAAAATATTGTTCCCATAAATACATTTCTTTATCTGAAAACAAACAAAAAAATAGTACACATATTTACTATCGCCGCATCCGTAACGACCCGACCTATAAAACTGTCCCACTAGTTAACCCCTTAAGTGATCACCATAAAAAAAAAGCGAGGCAAAAAACGCTTTTTTATCATACCGTCAAACAAAACGTAGAATAACACGCAATCAAAAATACGCATATAAATAACCATGGTACCGCTGAAAACGTCATCTTGTCCGGCAAAAAACGAGCCGCCACACAACATCATCAGTGAAAAAAATAAAAAAGTTATAGTCCTCAGAATAAAGCGATGCAAAAATAATTATTTTTTATATAAAATAGTTTTTATCGTATAAAAGCGCCAAAACATAAAAAAATATAAATGAGGATTCGCTGTAATCGTACTGACCCGAAGAATAAAACTGCTTTATCAATTTTACCAAACGTGGAACGGTATAAACGCCCCCCAAAAAGATATTCATGAATAGCTGGTTTTTGGTAATTCTGCCTTACAAAAATCGGAATAAAAAGCGATCAAAAAATGTCATGTGCCCGAAAATGGCACCAATAAAAACATCAACTCGTCCCGCAAAAAACAACACCTCACATGACTCTGTGGACCACAATATGGAAAAATTATAGCTCCCAAAACGTGGTAACGCAAAAAATATTTTTTGCAATAAAAAGAGTCTTTTAGTGTGTGACAGCTGCCAATCATAAAAATCCGCTAGAAAACCCGCTATAATAGTAAATCAAACCCCCTTCATCACCCCCTTAGTTAGGAAAAAATAAAAGAATAAAAAAATGTATTTATCTCCATTTTCCCATTAGGGTTAGGGCTAGGATTAGGGTTAGGGCTAGGGTTAGAGCTAGGGCTACAATTAGGGTTGAAGCTAAAGTTAGGGTTGGGGCTAAAGTTAGGGATAGGGTTGGGGCTAAAGTTAGGGTTTGGATTAAATTTACAGTTGTGATTAGGTTTAGGGGTGTGTCAGGGTTAAGGGTGTGGTTAGGGTTATGGTTGGGATTAGGGGTGTGTTGGAGTTAGGGGTGTGGTTGGGATTAGGGTTAGAGGTGTGGTTAGGGTTGGGATTAGGGGTGTGTTGGGGTTAGGGGTGTGGTTGGGATTAGGGTTAGGGGCATGTTCGGGTTAGGGGTGTGGTTAGGGTTGGGATTAGGGTTAGGGGTGTGTTTGGGTTAGGCTTTCAGATAGAATTGGGGACTTCCACTGTTTAGGCACATCAAGGGCTCTCCAAACGCGACATCGTGTCCGATCTCAATTCCAGCCAATTCTGCGTTGAAAAAGTAAAACAGTGCTCCTTCCCTTCCGAGCTCTCTTGTGCGGCCAAACAGTGGTTTACCACCACATATGGGGTATCAGCGTACTCAGGACAAATTGGACAACAACGTTTGGGGTCCAATTTCTCTTGTTACTCTTGGGAAAATAAAAATTTGGGGGGCTAAAAAACCATTTTTGTGGGAAAAAAATTATTTTTTATTTTCACGGCTCTGCGTTATAAACTGTAGTGAAACACTTGGGGGTTCAAAATTCTCACAACACATCTAGATAAGTTCCTTGGGGGTCTAGTTTCCAATATGGGGTCACTTGTGGGGTGTTTCTACTGTTTAGGTACATCAGGGGCTCTGCAAATGCAATGTGACGCCTGCAGACCATTCCTTCTAAGTCTGCATTCCAAATGGCGCTCCTTCTCTTCCGAGCTCTCCCATGCACCCAAACGGTGGTTCCCCCCCACATATGGAGTATCAGCGTACTCGGGACAAATTGGACAACAACTTTTGGGGACCAATTTCTCCTGTTACCCTTGGGAAAATACAAAACTGGGGGCTAAAAAATAATTTTTGTGGGAAATTTTTTTTTATTTTCACGGCTCTGCTTTATAAACTGTAGTGAACACTTTGGGGTTCAAAGCACTCACAACACATCTAGATGAGTTCCTTGGGGGGTCTACTTTCCAAAATGGTGTCACTTGTGGGGGGTTTCAATGTTTAGGCACATCAGTGCCTCTCCAAATGCAACATGGCGTCCCATCTCAATTCCAGTCAATTTTGCATTGAAAAGTCAAATGGCGCTCCTTCCCTTCCGAGCTCTCCCAAGCGCCCAAACAGTGGTTTACCCCCACGTATAGGGTACCAGCGTACTCAGGACAAATTGTACAACAACTTTTGGGGTCCAATTTCTTCTCTTACCCTTGGGAAAATAAAAAATTGGGGGCGAAAAGATCATTTTTGTGAAAAAAATGATTTTTTTATTTTTACGGCTCTGCATTATAAACTTCTGTGAAGCACTTGGTGGGTCAAAGTGCTCACCACACATCTAGATAAGCTCCTTAGGGGATCTACTTTCCAAAATTCGCTTCTGAGCTCTGCCAAGCGCCCAAACAGTGGTTTACCCCCACATATGGGGTATCAGCGTACTCAGGACAAATTGTACAACAACTTTTGGGGTCCATTTTCTCCTGTTACCCTTGGTAAAATAAAACAAATTGGAGCTGAAGTACATTTTTTGTGAAAAAAAGTTAAATGTCCATTTTTATTTTAACGTTCCAAAAATTCCTGTGAAACACCTGAAGGGTTAATAAACTTCTTGTATGTGGTTTTGAGCACCTTGAGGGGTGCAGTTTTTAGAATGGTGTCACACTTGGTTATTTTCTATCATATATACCCCTCAAAATGACTTCAAATGAGATGTGGTCCCTAAAAAAAAAAAATGGTGTTGTAAAAATGAGAAATTGCTGGTCAAATTTTAACCATTATAACTCCCTAACAAAAAAAAAATTTTGGTTCCAAAATTGTGCTGATGTAAAGTAGACATGTGGGAAATGTTACTTATTAAGTATTTTGTGTGACATATCTCTGTGATTTAATTGCATGAAAATTCAAACGTAATAGAGAAGAGAGTCATTCCAGTAATGGGAGGATTAATCCCTTACTAAGGAAGAAAAGCGTTAAGAGTTTTCCTTAAAAAGGATTTTTTATCTTTTCTATTTCAGTAAATAATTGTTAACCAATTTTTCTATGGAATGATGATTTCAAGCTACAATGGTCAGTCTGGAATTAAATCCAGATGAATATTGTGGCCAGAATACACTTTTAGGCTGATTTTACACATCCATGTTGCGCAGAATGTACTTGGACCGTGATGGACGAAATGGCCGCATGTCTCCTGAACTGAACTCATTAGCGTCGTAGGCAAATATGAGGCTGCCGAGTTTGAGTCAGGAGACCCGTGGTCAGTCCATGCATCGCAATCCGAGTGCATATTGCCATACACGAACATGTGAAACTGACCTTTAGATCTAGGCCTGCTAAAGAAAGATGATCGATTCTATACAAGTTGATCGGCACTTGTTTATACAGACCGATATGTGACAATTAAGAACAGAACGATCATTAATACGATTGTTCTGTTCCCATGCAGCAATATGTTGTTGTTAACGCATTCCTGCCGAAAACAATTTTTATCTACGGTATCTAGTTACCGACTAACAAGTATTCAATGTGTAATTGCCGAATTGTTTCTATGTGTTAATAATCTTGAGCAAGGGGTCCCAATGAATGCTCATTCATTATCAGCTCATCTAATGTTTCATTCACACATTGTGGCTGCACAGGTTTGCCGCGATTATAAAAAATTGCCGCAAAACAATGTACGGTATTTTCCTCCCACACGTGCGGCAAAATTTGCAATGCATGAATGCAGATTAAATGCACCTTTAATGTTGAGAGTTGAATAACCACTGCATCACTACTAGTATTAGTAAAATAAAACTTTGAGATGGTAGTCACCTCTTCAAAGTCTTGGGTGGTAAACTGCTGGGCTGCCAGGCAGAGAGATGTTCCAGGGCTTATGGCTCTTCTTAGACTATGCTGTACGAGAGAAACATCTGTATATGTGTGAGATACCTGACTGCACTGTATTAATGCTCCAAATGCATCAACAAGATGTGATGGTATTGCACTTAAATCCTGTTAAAAGATATAAAAGACACACACTTTAGGCAATAAAAAACCCTCCATACAAATATTTTTTTATTTCAGGATAAAAAATTCCTGCACGACCGATATTGTATCAACTAGGAAATGCACCGCAAATCTATCCAACTGTTACCAAACTGGACGCTAACAAACTGGACACCTCCATTAGACCATGTGCACACGTTGAGTATTTGGTCAGTATTTTACATGACTAACACACTATGGTCGCTGTGATGAGGCGGAATAGCTTTAGCATTGTTTTGATCAAAAAATACATTAACTAAGTATCGTATATTGTTTTCATGCACTATGCTGTTTGTTTACTGCAGGGTATTTAACCCCTTAACCACCGCCGATACGCCTTTTAACGGTGGCAATTAAGGGGCCTTATTCCTCAGTTCCGCTTTTTAACGGAGCTGAGAAATAAGGGCCGACGCCCCCCCAGCATTGGAAAATCTCCATGATTCAGGTCGGTTTTTACTGCCCCCAGTGTTGTGATCGTAGTTATTCACCGAATTTTTTTGCGGAAGTTAAATTTTCATTTTTTCCTTCCACATTGCTTTAGTTCTCATGAAGCAGCTGAAGGTTTAATAAACTTCTTGAATGTGGTTCTGAGCACCTTGATGGGTGCAGTTTTTAGAATGGTGACACTTTTGTGTATTTTCTGTCATATTGACCCCTCAAACTTACTTCATATGTGAGGTGGTCCCTAAAAATTTTTTTTTGTAAATTTTGTTGGAACAATGAGAAATCACTTGTCAACTTTTAACCTTTATAACGTCCTAGCAAAAAAATATGTTTCCAAAATTGTGCTGATGTAAAGTTGACATGTGGGAAATGTTATTTATTAACTATTTTGTGTGACACGACTCTTCGGGCACAAAAAATTAAAGTTTGGAAATTGCAACATTTTCAAATTTTTTGCCAAATTTCAATTTTTTCATAAATAAACGCAAGTTATAGCAGAGAAATTACTCCTTCGCCTCATTGGGGGACACAGACGATGGGTGTTTGCTGCTGCCACTAGGAGGCTGACACTAAGTGATACAAAGAAAGTTAGCTCCTCCCCTGCAGTATACACCCTCCTGCTGGCTCTCAGCTCCTCCCCTGCAGTATACACCCTCCTGCTGGCTCTCAGCTCCTCCCCTGCAGTATACACCCTCCTGCTGGCTCTCAGCTCCTCCCCTGCAGTATACACCCTCCTGCTGGCTCTCAGCTCCTCCCCTGCAGTATACACCCTCCTGCTGGCTCTCATCTAACCAGTTCTTGCTTAGTGTCTGTAGGAGGCACACAGGGTCTGGTTCAGACCCCAACGTTTTTATTTTATTTTTCACTTTTCTGTAAATTTTTATTTTTTAATTAACGGAGCGAAGGGAGCGACGGATGCTTTTAACCCCTTTACCCCCAAGGGTGGTTTGCACGCTAATGACCAGGCCAATTTTTACAATTCTGACCACTGTCCCTTTATGAGGTTATAACTCTGGAACGCTTCAACGGATCCCAGTGAATCTGATATTGTTTTCTCATGACATATTGTACTTCATGACAATGGTAAAAATTCTTTGATAGTACCTGCATTTATTTGTGAAAAAAACGGAAATTTGGCGAAAATTATGAAAATTTCGCAATTTTCCAACTTTGAATTTTTATGCAATTAAATCACAGATATGTCAGAAAAAATACTTAATAAGTAACATTTCCCACATGTTTACTTTACATCAGCACAATTTTGGAACCAAAATTTTTTTTTGTTAGGGAGTTATAAGGGTGAAAAGTTGACCAGCAATTTCTCATTTCTACAATTACAACACCATTTTTTTTTAGGGACCACATCTCATTTGAAGTCATTTTGAGGGGTCTATATGATAGAAAATACCCAAGTTTGAAACCATTCTAAAAACTACACCCCTCAAGGTGCTCAAAACCACATTCAAGAAGTTTATTAACCCTTCTGGTACTTCACAGGAATTTTTTGAATGTTTAAATAAAAATGAACATTTAACTTTTTTTCACAAAAAATTTAATTCAGCTTCAATTTGTTTTATTTTACCAAGGGTAACAGGAGAAAATGGACCCCAAAAATTGTTGTACAATTTGTCCTGAGTACGCCAATACCCCACATGTGGGGGTAAACCACTGTTTGGGCGCATGGCACAGCTCGGAAGCGAAGGAGCGCCATTTGACTTTTCAATGCAAAATTGACTGGAATTGAGATGGGACGCCATGTTTCGTTTGGAGAGCCCCTGATGTGCCTAAACATTGAAACCCCCCACAAGTGACACCATTTTGGAAAGTAGACCCCCTAAGGAACTTATCTAGAGGTGTGGTGAGCAGTTTGACCCAAGTGCTTCACAGAAGTTTATAATGGAGAGCCGTAAAAAATAAAACAAAAATTTTTTCCCACAAAACTATTTTTTAGCCCCCAGTTTTATATTTTCCTGAGGGTAACAGGAGAAATTGGACCCCAAAATTTGTTGTCCAATTTGTCCTGAGTGCGCTGATACCCCATATGTGGGGGTAAACCACTGTTTGGGCGGATGGGAGAGCTCGGAAAGGAAGGAGCGCCGTTTGACTTTTCAATGCAAAATTGACAGGAATTGAGATGAGACGCCATGTTGCGTTTGCAGAGCCCCTAATGTACCTAAACAGTAGAAACCCCCCACAAGTGACACCATTTTGTAAAGTAGACCCCCTAAGGAACTTATCTAGATGTGTGGTGAGCGCTTTGACCCACCAAGGGCTTCACAGAAGTTTATAATGGAGAGCCGTAAAAATAAAACAAAAATTTTTTCCCACAAAAATTATTTTTTAGCCCCCAGTTTTGTATTTTCCCGAGGGTAACAGGAGAAATTGGACCCCAACAGTTGTTGTCCTATTTGTCCTGAGTACGCTGGTACCCCATATGTTGGGGTAAACCCCTGTTTGGGCACACGGGAGAGCTCGGAAGGGAAGAAGCACTGTTTTACTTTTTCAACGCAGAATTGGCTGGAATTGAGATCGGACGCCATGTCGCGTTTGGAGAGCCCCTGATGTGCCTAAACAGTGGAAACCCCCAAATTATAACTGAAATCCTAATCCAAGCACACCCCTAACCCTAATTCCAACGGTAACCCTAACCACACCTCTAACCCTGACACACCCCTAACCCTAATCCCAACCCTATTCCCAACTGTAAATGTAATCTAAACCCTAACTGTAACTTTAGCCCCAACCCAAACTGTAGCCCTAGCCCTAACCCTAACCCTAGCCCTAACCCTAACCCTAGCCCTAACCCTAGCCCTAACCCTAACCCTAACCCCAGCCCTAACCCTAACCCTAGCCCTAACCCTAGCCCTAGCCCTAACCCTAGCCCTAATGGGAAAATGAAAATAAATACATTTTTTTCATTTTCCCTAACTAAGGGGGTGATGAAGGGGGGTTTGATTTACTTTTATAGTGGGTTTTTTAGCGGATTTTTATGATTGGCAGCCGTCACACACTGAAAGACGCTTTTTATTGCAAAAAATATTTTTTGCATTACCACATTTTGAGAGCTATAATTTTTCCATATTTTGGTCCACAGAGTCATGTGAGATCTTGTTTTTTGCAGGACGAGTTGACGTTTTTATTGGTAATATTTTCGGGCACGTGACATTTTTTGATCACTTATTATTCCGATTTTTGTGAGGCAGAATGACCAAAAACCAGCGTTTGGTAAAAAACGTTCCGCGTTTGGTAAAATTGATAAAGCAGTTTTATTCTTCGGGTCAGTACGAATACAGCGACACCTCATTTATATCATTTTTTTATGTTTTGGCGCTTTTATACGATAAAAACTATTTTATAGAAAAAATAATTATTTTTGCATCGCTTTATTCTCAGGACTATAACTTTTTTATTTTTTGCTGATGATGCTGTATGGCGGCTCGTTTTTTGCGGGACAAGATGATGCTTTCAGTGGTACCATGGTTATTTATATGTGTCTTTTTGATCGCGTGTTATTCCACTTTTTGTTCGGCGGTATGATAAAGCGTTGTTTTTTGCCTCGTTTTTTTTTTTTTTCTTACGGTGTTTACTGAAGGGGTTAACTAGTGGCCAGTTTTATAGGTCGGGCCGTTACGGACGCGGCGATACTAAATATATGTACTTTTATTGTTTTTTTTTATTTATTTAGATAAAGAAATGTATTTATGGGAATAATATTTTTTTTTCTTCATTATTTAGGAATATTTTTTTTTTTTTTACACATTTGGAAATGTTTTTTTTACTTTGTCCCAGGGGGGGGACATCACAGATCGGTGATTTGACAGTGTGCACAACACTCTGTCAGATCACTGATCTCACTTCGAGCAGTGCAGGCTTCACAGTGCCTGCTCTGAGCAGGCTCTGTGAAGCCACCTCCCTTCCCTGCAGGACCCGGATCCGCGGCCATCTTGGATCCGGGTCTGGAGCAGGCAGGGAGGGAGGTAAGACCCTCGCAGCAACGCGATCACATCACGTTGCTGCGGGGGGCTCAGGGAAGCCCGCAGGGAGCCCCCTCCCTGCGCGATGCTTCCCTGCACCGCCGGCACATCGCGATCATCTTTGATCGCGGTGTGCCAGGGGTTAATGTGTCGGGGGCGGTCCGTGACCGCTCCTGGCACATAGTGCCGGATGTCAGCTGCGATAGGCAGCTGACACCCGGCCGCGATCGGCCGCGCTCCCCCCGTGAGCGCCGCCGATCGGGCTGGACGTACTACCCCGTCCGTGATCATAGGGGCCCACCCCACCTCGACGGGATAGTACGTCTGATGTCAGAAAGGGGTTAAGGTTCCAATCTCCCCCGAATCATCAACAGGCGAGCACGGCGAGTATACCTCCCCGTACCCTCTCCTGCGACGTGGGAAGCCATGCCTGAGCTTACTTCAGGGGTGATGGTTCCTTCACGGTCCCGATCTCCCCACACCAGCAGCAGGCAACCACATGGAGTGTCACCTCCATGTATCCTCTCCTGGAGCCAGGCCTATTGCCGGACAACTGGCCCTGTCCACCGGGGGACTGAACTCCGTGGATGTACAGAGGCCCCTCTCTATGGCATCCGAGCAGCACCCACTGTCCCACCTGTTATGATCTGGTGGTTTAGGAGCAACATGGAACGAGCTCTAAAGGAAGTGGTATCTGTACTGACCGCAGTCCCTAAGCTCAACACAACACTAGAAGTAGCCGTGGGATGCTCCTAACTCTCCCTAGGCACCTCGTCACAGCCCAAGAGCTAACTACCCCTAAAGATAGAAACAGGAAAGCTATCTTGCCTCAGAGAAAATCCCCAAAGGATAGATTAGCCCCCCACAAATAATGACTGTGAGAGGAGAGGGAAAAAGACATACACAGAATGAAACCAGGATGAGCACAGGAGGCCAGTCTAGCTAGATAGAGAGGACAGGATGGAATACTGTGCGGTCAGTATAAAACACTACAAAAATCCACGCAGAGATTACAAAAATCTCCACACCTGACTAAAAGTGTGGAGGGTAAATCTGCTTCCCAGAGCTTCCAGCAACAGAATTAAATCATACTGACAAGCTGGACAAACATAGCAAGCACAGAACGGATAAGTCCACAACCTGTGGACAGAAAAGAGCAAGCAAGGACTTAGCTTTGCTGAACTGGTCAGGATAACAGGGAAATCCAAAGAGATGTGAATCCAACCAGGAACCATTTACAAGTGGCACTGGCTGAAGAAAGAGCCAGGCAAAAATAGCCGAGCAGAAAAGACAATCAGTGGAAGCAGCTGAAGACAGCTAAATCCAAGGAGCAGCCATACCACTTGAAACCCCAAGAGGGAGCCCAAGAACGGAATTCACAACACCCACCACTGTGAAAGCAGATGGCACAAGGAGGCGTACGGTTCCCCTCCACCTCCCTAACAAAGGGATGATGGATTGAGGTTTAGCCCTCTATCCCTGTACCATCCACACTGCAATACCTGACCTGCAGTCATCCACGGTGGCTCCATGGCGGGACGCCCGCCGATGGTGAGTGGATCCTGTCAGCGATGGGCCTCTGCAGCGGGATATTCACATGATCAGGCAGTCTCAGGCTTCCCTGTGCCCCACCTCCCTGAGGTAACGCTCTGGCCAGCTGCAAAAATATAGCCCCCGGCTTCGGCTGATGTGTAGGCCGCACCCAGGAAGCGCACTATGGCGCCCTAAGACGGCTCTGCTTGCTTTTCTGGCGCTTCTCGCCTGGTACAGAAGTGCTCAATTTTCTCAGCCATGGCAACGCCCCTCACTTCTACCGCTGATATCGCTCCCGCCGGCTGCAGAAATTTAGGCCCCGGCTTGGGCCTATTCATGGAAGTCTTGAGGCTCCACCCACATCGTGCCTGTGGCTCTGCCCCCCGAATGGGCACTTCTCGCTCTCTGCAAGATTTTATCACCTCTGCAACTCCCAGTGGCCCTCTTGGTCCACCAGGCCGGCTCACACAGTGGCGACGACTTTGTATTAAAGGGGCACAATGACTCTGCAACATGGCATGATAAAGGCATGACCCTGGTCTTAAAGGCACATGTCCAGTATTCCCTGGTCTTAAAGGCACATGACCAGTATCCCCTGGTCTTAAAGACACATGACCAGTATTCCCTGGTCTTAAAGGTACATGACCAGTATTCCCTGGTCTTAAAGGCACATGACAAGTATTCTCTGGTCACCAAAGAGGAGGCCATGGAAGAAGCCAACCAGTGCACAGAGGAGGCGGCTGAGAGGGAAGTGAGACTGCGTACACAGAGTAACACCACAGGCAAGCAGCACAGGCGAAACCAAGTGGCGAGAGAATGGTCAGACAAGCCGAGTCAAAAAACAATTAGAGGCAGAAGTACCAAAAGGATCAGCAATACACATGTCAGGAACAAGCCAGGAGGTTCAGCAACGGTCAGAAGCGGATAAGACAAAGTAAGAAGGCAGAAGCGAGTCCTAATACAAGCCAACTCAGAAACCAGACAATCAAACCGACAAAGAGGGAAACGCTGGGAAAAGGGCAAACAGAGGGAGTCAAGTGATACGGGGCAAGTCAGGGATCACATCAGGACAAATCAAGAGCTACCAGAGTCAGGTTCACAAGCTGAAGGCAGAACTATAGCAGACACCACCAGCAGGATGCATAGGAGCTAAATAGCAAACCTGAGCCCAGAATGAGGCAGAGCAAAGTTAACCCTTGACATGATGCGCCCAGAAAAAGGGCAGACAGGATTAAACCCTGGAATGGATCATGACACATGCTGCATGCAAACCAGTTTATGTCCCAGTTTATACCTTTGGGTTTCTCTTTGTAAGCCAAAGTCAGGAGTGGAACAATTAAAGGAAAAGTATAATATAATATAAACACGCCATTATGTCTGCATTTTTCACCCATTCCTAGTTTTGGATTGCAAATTCAGATGTAAAATACCAACCAAATACTTAACGTGACCTAAAAGAGCATATCCTCACTGTTCAAACTCTTGAAAGAGGGTCTGTTACCTAGTCAATTGTGCCCAAATTTTCCAATTTTTGCCAAGTTACCCCGTTAGCAACATCCACTCGATAATGACAATAAAAATTAGCATATTGTGCATGCTAAATAAAAAGGCCCATGATGGATTTAGAAAAAAAGAAAGAATATAAACCAAATACTCGGGGGCAACAGGAATAAAATAAGAGCACTGTCACGGATCCCTTCTCCGTGGTGTCACCTATTCGTCACGTGCCTGCTCTCACACGTGACTTGGGGTTGTGCCTGCAAGGGTTAATCTATCTCCCCACTCTCAGTCCAGCGTTCAACCTCTATCCTATGCAGTAATGGGAGCATAAATCACACACCTGCTCATACATGCTGCCACCACTTACCGAATACACGGGCGACGAGTCCCGGAAATAATAATACTACTAAAAATATGTCTATCACTCATAAGGCTCACACACCTTAGGCTATGGATTCTTTTAGAACATTCAAGGTTCAACTTGTTAAAGTTTTATACTTTAATAAAAAAAAAGGTTCAATGCTTACAATAAGAAAAAGGTATAAAAATATGATAATAAAAAGACATACAACTTATGCAAACAGTATCAAAATAAACAGGAGAAACTTACAGAAATTATCTAACTGGTAGTTGCTTCTGCTCCCTGAGGGTAGGACGATGTAGATTGGATCACACCAGCTTCTCAGGCTGCCCCCATCATGTGAACACAATTCTCTGCAGCCTAAATTTATAACTTTGGTCTGGAGGTCAGGTTTCTAGACCGGCCCCTCAGGTCAATATCTTAACTGCTGCCTGTTTGATTGGGCCACAGCCGCGCCCCCAATGAATATATTATTTTCTCTTGTGAAAAGGTTCTCAGGAATAGATTCCCTCAGGCCGCAATTAGCATCTCCCCTCCAAGACCTAGGAGGTGCCAAATGTTGCTTTTCTTCTTGGCCCTAGCTAGACCTCCTGGTGAGGTATGGAGACACAATTTCTACTAGTCCCAAGGAAGTACCTATTAACATCTAGGTGCGACTTGCCTTCAGGACAGATGTTACATTATCACTAGTCACACATATAACCCTAGACATATGTCACTACCCACATATAGATATATATACACATATTTCACCACAAGCACAAACTGGCTACTTTTGTCATGGTGACCTCTTTATAAGCGTAGATAGGATTACTCACCATCTGACCTATAAAGGCAGGCTCCTTGGTATTACATTTCTTAGAAGATAAATCTGCATAGGACCAGAAATTGCACTGAACAGTAATGAACACCTGCTGGTCAACACCATCGCCATATTTCTTCCCAGGTATGAATAAAGTCATGTTCCTGCTCTCCAAAACTTGGGAAAGGAAAAAAATGAAATGTGCATATAAAATTTGAAAACAACCAACAATAAAAAGAATGCAAAGGTCAGTATGTATATGAGAAAATACACAAGCTAATTCTGGAGAATTTGAATATACCTTCAAAGTCTTCAGTCAGGTGAAGGTTGGAGCTGAACCCCAAAAGTAGAAATGTAGGTGACCATCCCCAAACACCCACTAGTTTCATAGGGATGAAAATGTGAGGATAGTGTCTCTGTACAGTTATTATTCCACAAATATTATACTGTACCTGATAATAATAGATCAAGTTTCTCTTTTTTATAGGTGTGGATATCACCAATATAGCACACTCCACCTTTGGCCATTAAGGTACTACCAGCATGGATAATGGCAGTTCCTGTTCCCAGTTCATCTTTAGTTACTGTAGCAAATAGATCATTGATATGTGTATGATGAACTCCACGTGGAATAAGACAAATACTGTACCTCATCAGTCTGAAAGAGAAGATCATGTCACAGATATGAAACAAACTATTTCAAACCCAATTGTGGTTATAGTACACCTGCGCCAGAGCCGCAGCGTGAATAAAAGAAGAGGACGTCATCGTAAGAAGATGGGAGGCCCCGGACCGCGACGCCTATCGGACCAGAACCGGGCCGGGACCGCCCCTTGGTGAGTATAATCTAATTTCTTCTTCTCATCTTTCAGGATACATCGGGGGCGTATCTACAGTATTACAGAATGCTGTAGATAAGACCCTGATGCCGGTGGGCTTAGCTCACCTTCGATTTTGGGGGTGACAGGTTCCCTTTAAGATCGGTAGGAGCCACAGCGATCGTACCCCATCAAAATTGGAAAAAGTTATCCACTGCCACCGAATAGGAGATAACTTTTAAACTTGGGAACACCCCTTTAAGGTTGATATCTTACATCATTAGGACAAGACTTCCCAAAATATAATGCATTACTACTTTTCCTTGTACTTTTCTTACCGCTCTACAATCATTGTATCATTTGTTACAACCATTAGATCGAGGGGATTTCCAATGTCTTTGTCTTCATTACATGTCTGCACAAGACTGAGGAGCAGGCAAAGTTTTAGAGTATTGTGCATTCCCACTGGAACAACTTGTGCAGCGAAAATATTTGCAAGGATACCGGTGAAAATCCACGGTGAGCTCAGAGTCTTCAAGTGTAGTTTTTGAAATGCTTTGCATATTGTATGGGGATCTGAGAGAGGAGGGAACATTCATTAGGACATTTTGCACTTAGACATCTCAGAAATAATTAGGGCTTTGCTCATGAGCTTTATATTTTCATACAAGCTTTGGGAAATGCTTTTCCTCATTTCAAAGGAGATTTCATGTCATCATTGGAATTATCGTATATATCCAGCTCTTGCAAGGATAGATGATACATTGCAGTCCACAGAGCCCTAGTGAAATTGTATGAGTTTTGCATACAGTATTTTAATACTCATAAAATGCTTTGCTTGACTGATTCCCCACTACTGATGCCCCATCAAGACATCCCCCATTCATATGGCCACGCTAGAAAGTGTAGAGCCACTCCTGCCCTGGAGAACTCGCACAACCATGGATTGAATTCATTTGAATTGGCACCATGCAATATCTGATTTCTCCTGTAGTGGCCCTGACTGGTTTTCCCTTCTTTTTATAGAATTCATGGAAAATACTTACAGCTTGCAATATACTGATGAAAATTATTAGCTTCTATACAGACTGTTACTCGAGAGCCATTCAGGCCACATACTGGTATACCTATTACTCTATATCTTCCTCCAATTTTCATTCTGTCTATTAATTCATCTACAGAAGAACATAAAAGGAATCTGTTAAAATAAAGCTGTAATACATGTCTAAATGTAAGAAATGTAACTCTCAAGGGTGTGTTAACATGTGGTATGCAGTATAGCAGGACTGACATACTGTATATGAACATATCCTTATATCTACTGCAGTGGGGACTGGTCACCTCGCTGTTATCACACTCTTTGCCTTGATTGACATCCTGCCTGGCAAAGAGAGTGTTGATTTCGCACACTGCGAGAGACGGCAAATGGGGAAAAAGGCCTTGCCATTTGCTATAAGACTGACTAGTTCTCTCTGATGCGCAGCTCAGATGACTAGTAAAAATGGCGCACAAAGATTTTATCATTTCAACCTATCCTTCTTAATAAGAGCAGAAATTTGAGTAAGGTGGCATAGCCGTATAGAAATGTTATTCTGTAGTATGCTGACAGTGGTTTAATAACCAGATTTATTATGACAGATTTCTTTTGATGACATATTTCTTTTAGAGTGTGCACTTTGCAATAAAAAGAGTACCGTATGTCACATAGCTGTCTGCTATACCAATTCCACATCAGAAAAAAAAACATGCAATGACGACAGTTTCCCTGTAAGGACAATGAGTGCATTGCAAATGTCATGAATAGAAGCTTGAAAATTGCATTTTCATGTTATCATGAGATATATATATATTTATACATACATACATATGAGATGAAAGCTGACGCTGTACCTCTGAGAAACACTGCATATGACTGGAAGCGGTAATTCTGATGTGACGCACACTGTCCTTGGAAAATGCGCAGGATCTTTGAATCCATGAATTCAATAACCTGCTTATCTAACAAGACATATATAATGATCATTTACTTTGTTGAGGTCATAAAATACAGCACTTGTATCACGTACCACCTAGAACTCTGTATTTCACATCTTCTTTTAAAGGTGATGCACATAAGTCACAAAAAAAGTCTTGTCTCACTGTTGCAGACTCTGTAGCCCCAGGTGTGTGGATACGTATATACCGGAAATCTAAAGTACAGAAAACATACATACCTAACAAATGCGTCACTATTAGTCTACTGCAAAACCAAATAAATGAGCCGGAACATAAGTTATTATATGTGCAATGTGTAGGAGTACGTTCACACTGAGGCCATTTAATAGACAAAACCTAAGATAACAACAAAATTAGCATATACTCTGTAGTAAGTAAATAATAAATAGTAATCGTACATTTCACAGGTGGGATGGAGGTTAAAACTATTTTGATCAAAAAAGCGTTTCTGTTAAATAGTCACAGTGTGAGCGTTTACCCATCACTGCACTTATACCAACATATGTTCTGGCTCATTTCTTTGGTTTTGCTGTAGTCAGGGCTGATGTTAGGGGCAGGCAAACCAGGCAGCTGCCTAGGGCCCCCACTCCTCCAGGGGTCCCCAGCTGAGCCAGTGGCGTGCCGTTAATAACTTGTCAGCATCAGACGCTCATACAGTTGAAAGCAGTGATGGAGGAGAGCGCGTCCGATGCTTCCTCTCCCTTCACTCCCCCAGCTTGTGACTCAGCAGGCTCGCAATGACGTCACTTCATCGTGCGCCTTGCTGTGCCACTAGTGGAGCTGATGAGACCGGAGCAGCAGAGCATGGAGCAGGGCGGGGACCAAGGAGGATGGGTGAGTATTGTGCGAACGTGTGTGTGCGCAATGTGCGTGGCGTGTATATATATATATATATATATATATATATATATATATATATATATATATATATATATATATATATATATATACACACATATACATACATACATATATATATATATATATATATATATATATATATATATAGATAGAGAGAGAGAGAGAGAGAAGAGATATGTGAGCAGGTATAAGAAAGAAATGCGGCACTCACCATCTGTCTTCAGCTAAAAATGTCCTTTATTTAGCACTTAAGCCTTCACAAACATGATGCGGTATCGGCAGGAGTATACGAGGGAGCGGGGGAGTGACAGGGGAGGACGACGGCCGTTTCACGCACAGGTGCTTCTACGGGTCCATTTGTGTTGCAACGGTGATGGTCATTTCCTTTTATAGAAACAGACTCACCACACAAAAAAAAAACAAAAAAAAACAAAACATTTTTTCCTTTTTTTTTTTTCCTTTTTTTTTTTTAATCTTCTCTTTCTTTATACAGTGTTAAAAACAACAAACTGATTATAGACTGCTTCCTACACACGAGTTAGATAAAGATCGCCATGTCTAGCTTATCATTTAGTCCTAAGGGACCTTGCGCATTAGTTTTTAGAATCCACTTAGCTTCACGCTGCAAAAGTAACTTGCCATGATTACCCCCCTGCTCAGGGAAATTAACCATCTCAAGCCCAGCAAACCGTAGGAGATTGGGGTCACCGCAGTGTTCCTCCTGCATGTGCTTCACAAAACGCACCCACCCCTTCCCAGTGGACACTGAATTAAAGTGTTCACAAAACCGGACCATTAGAGGTCTTATGGTTTTTCCGATATAAAATCGGTTGCATTGGCAAAAAATAACGTATACAATAAATTTACTTTTGCATGTTATAAAATCCCTTACTAAGTGCTCTGTAGATCCCAGTTTTAGGGGATTGTCAGTTTTATGCAAGTGGCAGAAGCTGCAACTACCGCATTTAAAGTTACCGTGTGGCGATGTTTCTTTAATCCAATTATTCTCAATCTGGGAGAGGCGATTTTTAACTACCAAGACACCTATATTTCTCGACCGTTTATAGGCAAATAAAGGGGCTGATGCGATTAGATTGCTAAGATCCGCATCTCTTTGAAGTACATGCCAATTTCTTCGTATGGCCACATGTAACATAGTAACATAGTAACATAGTTAGTAAGGCCGAAAAGACATTTCTCCATCCAGTTCACTTCAGCCTATATTCCATCATAATAAGTCCCCAGATCTACGTCCTTCTACAGAACCTATCCATTGGGCTGTGTTTAAATGTAAAGGTAAAACGCCGGTTGTTACTCGGATTATCCGCCCTATTTTCTGCGGTATTTTTTATTATTTTATTTTTACCTTGTTTGCCTTTTTCCAAGAGTTTTGTCTGGGATAAATTCCCTGCGCGACGTTCTGCCTGCTGCAAGATATGATCAGGGTACCCTCTATTAGTGAGTCGTGTTTTTAATTCTTTAATTTGTTTTTTAATAACTGACCTCATCATTATTGATTTTTCTCAGCCTCACCATCTGGCTGTACGGGACACTTTGTTTGGTGTGACTAGGGTGGGCGCTCTGAAAATGTAAAATATTATTCGTAGCGGTTGTTTTTCTGTGAACACTTGTTTTAATTAATTCCTCTTTGATTTCAACCTTCACGTCTAAAAATTCCAATTGATTTTTACCGAACACGTAAATTTCATGTTTTCATCGTTATTCTCGTTTAAAAATGATACAAATTCATTGACAGTCTGCTCTCCTCCATCTCATATTAGAAAAATATCGTCGGCAAAGCGTAAGTATAGCCGTATATGTTTAAGATACAGGTTTTGGGGTCCGGTGACATGCTTTTCCTCGAACGCTGCCAAAAACATATGTACATACACACATACATTACTGTGTGTGTGAGAATGCGGGGGCTGCATTATACTGTGTGGCGCACTATACTGTGTGTTGGGGGAGCTGCACTATACTGTGTGTGGGGGGAGCTGCACTATACTGTGTGTTGGGGAGCTGCACCATACTGTGTGTTGGGGAGCTGCACCATACTGTGTGTTGGGGGAGCTGCACTATACTGTGTTTGGGGAGCTGCAATATACTGTGTGTGTGTGGGGAGCTGCACTATACTGTGTGTTGGGAGGAGCTGCACTATACAGTGTGATGAGGGAGCTGCACTATACTGTGTGTTGGGGAGGAGCTGCACTATACTGTGTGTGGGGGAGCTGCACTATACTGTGTGGAGGGGAGATGCATTATGCGGTATGTGGAGGGGGCTGCATTATACTGTGTGTGTAGAAGGGGGCTGCATTATACTGTGTGTGGAGGGGGGCTGCATTATTGTGTGTAGAGGAAGGCTGCTGTAAACGGTGTGTGGGGGAGCTGCATTATACTGTGTGTGTGTGTGGGGGTAGCTGCAGTATACTCTGAGGGGGCTGCATTATACTGTGTGTGGAAGGGGGCTGCATTATACTGTGTGTGGCGGGGGCTGCATTATACTGTGTGTGGAAGGGGGCTGCATTATACTGTGTGTGGCGGGGGCTGCATTATACTGTGTGTGGAGGGGCCTTCAGTAAACTGTGTGTGGGGGAGCTGCACTATACTGTGTGTGTAGGGGGGCTGCATTATACTGTTTGTGTGTGTAGCTGCAGTATACTCTGAGGGGGCTGCAATATACTCTGAGGAGTGCTGCAATATACTCTGAGGAGTGCTGCAGTATGCTCTGAGGGGGGCTGCAGTATGCTCTATGAGGGGGTTGCAGTATACTCTATGATGGGGTCTGTATTATACTGAAGGACCATGAGGAGTGCATTATATTGTATCGAGGACTATCTGTCCCCATCCTTCTTCCTCTGTCGGTGTAAAGAAACTCGGGAACAAGCGTCGAACAACTGCAATGCCATCGATCACGCTCGTTTAATGGCCTGAACTCTGCACCTGTAAATACAGCTGAAATGTTTGTGTGATGTGGAATATGTGAGCATTTTGGGCCCCACATTATCTTTTGCCCAGGGCCCCACTTTCTCTAAAATCGGCCATGGCTGTAGTTACTTGTACTCTGTACCAACAGAGGCGTGGCCTCCCTTTTTTCATGTACATAGCTTTCCATGGGCAGGTGTCTGAACAGTCGGGTCTGGGTGCTGCTCTGCCCCTTCCGTATTGAGGTCTGCTGACACATGGTGAGCTTTAAGAGTATAGGACCATCCTGTCATGGTAGAATGGCTTTTTGCTTTTTTTTTTTTTTTTTAAATCAAAATAGCATCAACTACAGTACATACCAAATGTTATTTACACATACTATTTGCTTATTTACTTACTACAGAGTATTTGCTCATTTTGGTTTCATCTTAGGTTTGGCTGTTAGTCTACTGACAACATCAAACACCTGGAGCAGAATAATGAACGTGATGGTATCAGATGCCCTGATACAAGATTGTAATAATGGAATACGAAGTAGCATAAAACAGAAAACAAAAGCCAGAAATAGAAATTATAAGCAAGATTTTTTTTTTACCTCTAGACAAGGGGCACTGGGTATCCGAGCACAAAAACCGAGCTCCCTGAGTATATTTATTAACTGTAGACATAGCTATGACTGTTCCTTCCGTCATATAAAGTCTTTGGGATCTATAGTCCAAGGGGAACTCGCATAGGCGTAAGTGATAACCAGGGAGGTCTGGGAGATGTGTCACCTTCAAAATGACATTTATCTAAAGAATAAAATAATGAAGAATTACAGCACTATACATGGATGATCATAAAATGACAACTTCTCCTATAATTTCTGTTTGCACTTGCTAGTAATGTAAAGGCATTTCCCCTGGAACTTGAGTTATCCGTGCTGGCTGTCTTTTCAGTTTTCTTGCTCTCTGCATAATTAGAAAATATAAATACCTTTGGGGGCAATTTCTTTTACTTAAAGGGCTTGTCTAGGGATATTTTTTTTTACTGTTGGCCTAAAAACAAACAGGCAAGTACAGTAGTTGCTGACAGAGGCAACTACCTGCCCGCTTTACCTGACTCCAGCTGAGAGAATTCACGGACTACTCCTGGCGGTGATTCAGTTGCTCCATCAACAGAGTAGCTCTTGTTCTTGCAGCCTTCTCTGTCAATGGGGCGTGACTGCTGACGTCATGCTGATTGACAGCTGGCTTCCAGTAGTTAGACACCTAGAAGATGACTGTCAATCAGCAAAACATCAGCAGTGACGCCCCACCAGTAGAGCAAAGCAGGAGAGAAGCCACTGTGCTGTCAACGCCACGTCAGTGACCACTCTGTGCTGGCAGAGGTCGACGCCGGCACAACAGGCAAGTAGTTAGCTAGTACATGCAAGTTAGTGCTTAGGCCCAGAGTTAAAAGAAAAAAGTCCTCATTACCCCTATAAATGCAAGTATTTTTGACTAAAATCATTTTTGGAATTGGGTTTTGTTAAAAAAAAATGCAGTTTTCCTTTTATAGCCTCAGTGTCTATTGATGTATGTAGCATGACTTTAGTCTATTCTGGCAAAGAATTTATAACTGTTGTCATCCTTCTACCAGAGGTCAGAAGGAACATAAAAGTTGTACATTCTTGTTATAATGCGTCAGTGACAAATTCCCAGTTATTTCCACAGCCTGCAAAAGATCATGCAATACAGAGGCTATAGAAGGCACATGGTGCCTATTTTTTACAAGATAGATATACACTGCTCAAAAAAATAAAGGGAACACTTAAACAACAGAATATAACGCCAAGTAGATCAAACTTCTGTGAAATCAAACTGTTCACTTAGGAAGCAACACTGTTTGACAATCAATTTCACATGCTGTTGTGCAAATGGAATAGACAACAGATGGAAATTATTGGCAATTATCAAGACACACTCAACAAAGGAGTGATTCTGAAGGTGGGGACCACAGACCACATCTCAGTACCAATGCTTTCTGGCAGATATTTTGGTCACTTTTGGATGTTGGTTGTGCTTTCACACTCATGGTAGCATGAGACGGACAATACAACCCACACAAGTGGCTCAGGTAGTGAAGCTCATCCAGGATGGCACATCAATGCAAGCTGTGGCAAGAAAGTTTGCTGTGTCTGTCAGCGTAGTGTCCAGAGGCTGGAGGTGCTACTAGGAGACAGGCCAGTACACCAGGAGACGTGGAGGGGCCGTAGGAGGGCTACAACCCAGCAGCAGGACTGCTACCTCAGCCTTTGTGCAAGGAGGAACAAGAGGAGCCCTTCAAAATGACCTCCAGCAGGCCACAAATGTGCATGTGTCTGCCTGCACAAACGGTTAGAAACCGACTCCATGAGTATGGGCTGAGTGCCCGACGTCCACAGATGGGGTTGTGCTCACAGCCCAACACAGTGCAGGATGATTGGCACTTGCCACAGAACACCAGGATTGGCAAATTCGCCACTGAGCTCTTCACAGATGAAAGCAGGTTCACACTGAGCACATGTGACAGACGTGACAGAGTCTGGAGATGCCGTGGAGAGCAATCTGCTGCCTGCAACATCCTTCAGCATGACCAGTTTGGCAGTGGGTCTGTAATGTGTTATGAAAGGTAATTCAGTACCACAATGGACATAGAGGTCAGCGCACATACAGTGACCTGGCAATAACCCAAAAAACAAGAACGAGCTCTGAGACGTGGGAACTCTGTTGACCGCAATCCCTAATCCTCTCCAACCACACTAAAGGCAGCCGTGGATTGCGCCTAACGCTCCCTATGCAACTCGGCACGGCCTGAGAAACTAGCTAGCATGAAGATAGAAAATAAGCCTACCTTGCCTCAGAGAAATATCCCCAAAGGAAAAGGCAGCCCCCCACATATAATGACTGTGAGTTAAGATGAAAAGACAAACGTAGAGATGAAATAGATTTAGCAAAGCGAGGCCCAACTTTCTGAACAGAGCGAGGATAGGAAAGGTAACTTTGCGGTCAACATAAAACCCTACAAAAAACCACGCAAAGACCCTCCGTACCGAACTAACGGCACGGAGGTACACCCTCTGCGTCCCAGAGCTTCCAGCAAGCAGGAAAAAAACAAATAGACAAGCTGGACAGAAAAAAACAGCAAACAAATAGCAAAGAATAACTTAGCTATGCAGAGCAGCAGGCCACAGGAACGATCCAGGAGGAGACGGGTCCAATACTAGAATATTGACTGGAGGCCAGGATCAAAGCACTAGGTGGAGTTAAATAGAGCAGCACCTAACGACTTCACCATATTACCTGAGGAAGGAAACTCAGAAGCCGCAGTACCACTTTCCTCCACCAACGGAAGCTCACAGAGAGAATCAGCCGAAGTACCACTTGTGACCACAAGAGGGAGCTCTGCCACAGAATTCACAACAGTACTCCCCCCTTGAGGAGGGGTCACCGAACCCTCACCAGAGCTCCCAGGACGACCAGGATGAGCCATATGAAAGGCACGAACAAGATCGGGAGCATGGACATCAGAGGCAAAGACCCAGGAATTATCTTCCTGAGCAGAACCCTTCCACTTAACCAGATACTGGAGTTTCCGTCTAGAAACACGAGAATCCAAAATCTTCTCCACAATATACTCCAACTCCCCCTCCACCAAAACCGGGGCAGGAGGATCAACAGATGGAACCACGGGTGCCATGTATCTCCGCAACAATGACCTATGGAATACGTTATGTACGGAAAAAGAATCTGGAAGGGTCAGACGAAAAGACACAGGATTAAGAACCTCAGAAATCCTATACGGACCAATAAAACGAGGTTTAAACTTAGGAGAGGAAACCTTCATAGGAATATGACGAGAAGATAACCAAACCAAGTCCCCAACCCGAAGTCGGGGACCCACACAGCGTCTGCGATTAGCGAAACGTTGAGCCCTCTCCTGGGACAAGGTCAAATTGTCCACTACATGAGTCCAAATCTGCTGCAACCTGTCCACCACAGTATCCACACCAGGACAGTCCGAAGACTCAACCTGCCCTGAAGAGAAACGAGGATGGAACCCAGAGTTGCAGAAAAACGGTGAAACCAAGGTAGCCGAGCTGGCCCGATTATTAAGGGCGAACTCAGCCAAAGGCAAAAAGGACACCCAGTCATCCTGATCAGCAGAAACAAAGCATCTCAGATATGTTTCCAAGGTCTGATTGGTTCGTTCGGTCTGGCCATTAGTCTGAGGATGGAAAGCCGAGGAAAAAGACAAGTCAATGCCCATCCTACCACAAAAGGCTCGCCAAAACCTCGAAACAAACTGGGAACCTCTGTCAGAAACGATATTCTCTGGAATGCCATGTAAACGAACCACATGCTGGAAAAACAATGGCACCAAATCAGAGGAGGAAGGCAATTTAGACAAGGGTACCAAATGGACCATCTTAGAGAAGCGATCACAGACCACCCAAATGACTGACATCTTTTGAGAGACGGGAAGATCTGAAATAAAATCCATAGAGATATGTGTCCAAGGTCTCTTCGGGACCGGCAAGGGCAAAAGCAACCCACTGGCACGAGAACAGCAGGGCTTAGCCCGAGCACAAATCCCACAGGACTGCACAAAAGTACGCACATCCCGCGACAGAGATGGCCACCAAAAGGATCTAGCCACTAACTCTCTGGTACCAAAGATTCCAGGATGACCAGCCAACACCGAACAATGAACCTCAGAGATAACTCTATTCGTCCACCTATCAGGGACAAACCGTTTCTCCGCTGGGCAACGATCAGGTTTATTAGCCTGAAATTTTTGCAGCACCAGCCGCAAATCAGGGGAGATGGCAGACACAATTACTCCCTCTTTGAGGATACCCGCCGGCTCAGATACACCCGGAGAGTCGGGCACAAAACTCCTAGACAGAGCATCCGCCTTCACATTTTTAGAGCCCGGAAGATATGAAATCACAAAGTCAAAACGGGCAAAAAACAACGACCAACGAGCTTGTCTAGGATTCAACCGCTTGGCGGACTCGAGATAAGTCAAGTTCTTATGATCAGTCAAGACCACCACGCGATGCTTAGCTCCTTCAAGCCAATGACGCCACTCCTCGAATGCCCACTTCATGGCCAGCAACTCTCGATTGCCCACATCATAATTTCGCTCAGCAGGCGAAAACTTCCTGGAAAAGAAGGCGCATGGCTTCATCACCGAGCAATCAGAACCTCTCTGCGACAAAACAGCCCCTGCTCCAATCTCAGAAACATCAACCTCGACCTGGAACGGAAGCGAAACATCTGGTTGACAACACAGGGGCAGAAGAAAAACGACGCTTCAACTCTTGAAAAGCTTCCACAGCAGCAGAAGACCAATTGACCACATCAGCACCTTTCTTGGTCAAATCGGTCAATGGTTTAGCAATACTAGAAAAATTGCAGATGAAGCGACGATAAAAATTAGCAAAGCCCAGGAACTTTTGCAGACTTTTCAGAGATGTCGGCTGAGTCCAATTATGGATGGCTTGGACCTTAACAGGGTCCATATCAACAGTAGAAGGGGAAAAGATGAACCCCAAAAATGAAACCTTCTGGACACCAAAGAGACACTTTGATCCCTTCACAAACAAAGAATTAGCACGCAGGACCTGAAACACCGTTCTGACCTGCTTCACATGAGACTCCCAATCATCCGAGAAGATCAAAATGTCATCTAAGTACACAATCAGGAATTTATCCAGGTACTGTCGGAAGATGTCATGCATAAAGGACTGAAACACTGATGGAGCATTGGCAAGTCAGAATGGCACCACTAGATACTCAAAATGGCCTTCGGGCGTATTAAATGCAGTTTTCCACTCATCGCCTCGCTTAATACGCACAAGATTATACGCACCACGAAGATCTATCTTGGTGAACCATCTAGCCCCCTTAATGCGAGCAAACAAATCAGATAATAATGGCAAAGGGTACTGAAATTTAACCGTGATCTTATTTAGAAGGCGGTAATCTATACAAGGTCTCAGTGAACCATCCTTCTTGGCTACAAAAAAGAACCCTGCTCCTAATGGCGACGATGACGGGCGAATATGCCCCTTCTCCAAAGACTCCTTCACATAACTCCGCATAGCGGCGTGCTCAGGCACAGATAAATTAAACAGTCGACCTTTTGGGAATTTACTACCAGGAATCAAATCGATAGCACAATCACAATCCCTATGCGGAGGTAGGGTATCGGACTTGAGCTCATCAAATCAATCCCGGTAATCAGACAAGAACTCAGGAACCTCAGAAGGGGTGGATGACGAAATAGTCAGAAATGGGACATCACCATGTACCCCCTGACAACCCCAGCTGGACACCGACATGGATTTCCAATCTAATACTGGATTATGGACTTGTAGCCATGGCAACCCCAACACGACCACATCATGCAGATTATGCAACACCAGAAAGCGAATAACCTCCTGATGTGCAGGAGCCATGCACATGGTCAGCTGGGTCCAGTACTGAGGCTTATTCTTGGCCAAAGGCGTAGCATCAATTCCTCTCAATGGAATAGGACACTGCAAGGGCTCCAAGAAAAACCCACAACGCCTAGCATACTCCAAGTCCATCAAATTCAGAGCAGCGTCTGAGTCCACAAATGCCATGACAGAATACGATGACAAAGAGCAGATCAAAGTAACAGACAGAAGAAATTTTGACTGTACCGTACCAATGGTGGCAGACCTAGCGAACTGCTTAGTGCGCTTAGGACAAACAGAGATAGCATGAGTGGAATCACCACAGTAGAAACACAGCCCATTCAGACGTCTGTGTTCTTGCCGTTCAACTCTGGTCAAAGTCCTATCGCACTGCATAGGCTCAGGTTTAAGCTCAGGTAATACCGCCAAATGGTGCACAGATTTACGCTCGCGCAAGCGTCGACCGATCTGAATGGCCAAAGACAGACTCATTCAGACCAGCAGGCATAGGAAATCCCACCATGACATCCTTAAGGGCTTCAGAGAGACCTCTTCTGAAAATAGCCGCGAGCGCACCTTCATTCCACTGAGTGAGTACAGACCACTTTCTAAATTTCTGACAATATACCTCTATCTCATCCTGACCCTGACACAGAGCCAGCAAATTCTTCTCTGCCTGATCCACTGAATTAGGCTCATCGTACAGCAATCCGAGCGCCAGGAAAAACGCATCAATATTACTTAATGCAGGATCCCCTGGCGCAAGGGAAAATGCCCAGTCCTGAGGATCGCCACGCAAAAAAGAAATAACAATTCTCACTTGTTGAACTGGATCACCAGAGGAGCGAGGTTTCAAGGCCAGAAACAGTTTGCAATTATTTTTGAAATTCACAAACTTGGCTCTATCACCATAAAACAAATCAGGAATAGGAATTCTTGGTTCTAACATAGGCTTCTGAACCACCAAATCTTGAATCTTTTGTACATTTATAACGAGATTATCCAATGAAGAGCACAGACCCTGAATATCCATGTCCACACCTGTGTCCTGAACTACCCAAATGTCTAGGGGAAAAAAAAGGCAAAACACAGTGCAAAGAAAAAAAAATGGTCTCAGAACTTCTTTTTTCCCTCTATTGAGAATCATTAGTACTTTCGGCCTCCAGTACTGTTATGAAAGGTAATTCAGTACCACAATGGACATAGAGGTCAGCGCACATACAGTGACCTGGCAATAACCCAAAAAACAAGAACGAGCTCTGAGACGTGGGAACTCTGTTGACCGCAATCCCTAATCCTCTCCAACCACACTAAAGGCAGCCGTGGATTGCGCCTAACGCTCCCTATGCAACTCGGCACGGCCTGAGAAACTAGCTAGCCTGAAGATAGAAAATAAGCCTACCTTGCCTCAGAGAAATATCTCCAAAGGAAAAGGCAGCCCCCCACATATAATGACTGTGAGTTAAGATGAAAAGACAAACGTAGAGATGAAATAGATTTAGCAAAGCGAGGCCCAACTTTCTGAACAGAGCGAGGATAGGAAAGGTAACTTTGCGGTCAACATAAAACCCTACAAAAAACCACGCAAAGGGGGCAAAAAGACCCTCCGTACCGAACTAACGGCACGGAGGTACACCCTCTGCGTCCCAGAGCTTCTAGCAAGCAGGAAAAAAGCAAATAGACAAGCTGGACAGAAAAAAACAGCAAACAAATAGCAAAGAATAACTTAGCTATGCAGAGCAGCAGGCCACAGGAACGATCCAGGAGGAGACAGGTCCAATACTAGAACATTGACTGGAGGCCAGGATCAAAGCACTAGGTGGAGTTAAATAGAGCAGCACCTAACGACTTCACCATATCACCTGAGGAAGGAAACTCAGAAGCCCCAGTACCACTTTCCTCCACCAACGGAAGCTCACAGAGAGAATCAGCCGAAGTACCACTTGTGACCACAAGAGGCAGCTCTGCCACAGAATTCACAACAGTAATGGTGTAGGGTGGCATTTCTTTGGAGGGCTGCATAGCCCTTCATGTGCTCGCCAGAGGTAGCCTGACTGCCATTAGGTACCGAGATGAGATCGTCAGACCCCTTGTGAGACCATATGCTGGTGCAGTTGGCCCTGGGTTCCTGCAAGATGAAGGCATTGAAGCTATGGACTGGCATGCCCGTTCCCCAGACCTGAATCCTATTGAACACATCTGGGACATCATGTCTCGCACCATCCACCAACGTCACGTTGCACCACAGACTGTGCAGGAGTTGGAAGATGCTTTAGTCCAGGTCTGGGAGGAGATCCCTCAGGAAACCATCTGCCGCCTTATCAGGAGCATGCCCAGGCATTGTAGGGAGGTCATACAGGCACGTGGAGGCCACACACACTACTGAGCATCATTTCCTTGTCTTGAGGCATTTCCACTGAAGTTGGATCAGAATGTAACTTCATTTTCCACTTTGATTCTGATCATCATTGCAACTCCAGACCTCTGTGGGATATAAGTTGTGATTTACGCTGATAATTTTTAGGTTTTATTGTTTTCAACACTTTCGACTATGTAATGAATAAAGATTTACAACTGGAATATTTCATTCAGTGATATCTAGTATGTGGGATTTTAGTATTCCCTTTATTTTTTTGAGCAATGTATTTTTCTTTCCTCAAAAATACATGCATTTAAATGCCCCCCAAAGCGGTCTATGTCCTTTAAGTTCAATGTATGTTGTCTGCTTCTAGGCTCCCATTAATGATTGCCACATACATTACTTAACTGCTTGTCTATGCAATCGATTTGGAGTGTTATATGAGGAAAAGAAGATCTTGTCTGCTATAAAAAGCTAAAGCGGGTGAAATAAGTATTGGACAATTTTCTAAGTAAATATATTTCTGTAGGTGTTATTGATGTGAAATGCTCACCATATGTCGGTAACAACCCATACAATCCACACAGGCAAAGAAATCAAAACATAGATGACCATAAACTAAGTATTCTATAATATAACGCTGGGAGCGTCACTCTGTCCGAAGCCTTTATAGACTGCGCAAGCGCCGGCGCAGTCTGGACCCCACAGAGTGACGCTCCCAGGAGATCGCGGTATGCGTAAACACTGAACGCACACCGCGATCACCGGAAAGGCAGGGACCGTGGACGCGCCAGGAGGGTGAGTATTATATTCACCTGTCCCCCGTTCCAGCTCTGCGTGCGGCTCTGTGTCCCGGTCCTCTGCTGTGACGTTCACAGTTCAGAGGGCGCGATGATGCGCTTAATGCGTGCCGGCGCCGCCCTCTGACTGAACAGTCACAGCCAGAGGAGCCGGAACACGGAGCGGATGCAGCGCTGGAATGGGGGACAGGTGAATATAGCAAGTGCTGGGGGGCCTGAGCTAGCGGCGATACCGGCACCTGACCCCCACAGCGCGCCGGTGTCCCCGCCTGCTCAGGCCCCCCAACACTCGGCGCCCAGCGACAATAGGCGAGTATGGTATTTTCTTTTATATATCGCTGCAGCATACGGGGGCATACACACTGGAGCGTCTTATTGGGCCATAAACCATAATGGAGCAGTGTACGGGGGCATATAATATGGAGCATCTTATGGGGGCCATAAACCATAATGGAGCAGTGTACGGGGGCATACACTCTGGAGCGTCTTATGGGGGCCATAAACCATAATTGAGCAGTGTATGGGGGCATATACTATGGAGCATCTTGTGGGGGCCATAAACCATAATGGAGCAGTGTACGGGGGCATACACTATGGAGCATCTTATGGGGGCCATAAACCATAATGGAGCAGTGTATGGGGGCATATACTATGGAGCATCTTATGGGGCCATCAACCATAATGGTGCAGTGTACGGGGGCATACACTATGGAGCATCTTATGGGGGCCATAAACCTTTATGGAGCACTGTACGGGGCATACACTATGGAGCATCTTATGGGGGCCATCAACCATAATGGAGCAGTGTACGGGGGCATATACTATGGAGAATCTTATGGGGGCCATAAACTATAATGGAGCAGTGTACGGGGGCATATACTATGGAGCATCTTATGGGGGCCATAAACCTTTATGGAGCAGTGTACGGGGCATATGGATGGGAGCAGCAAATTAAAGAACGGTGGCGCAGGATGGGAGCAGCACATGACAGAACGGGGGCGCAGGATGGGAGCAGCACATGACAGAATAGGGCAGCACATGACAGAACGGGGGTGCAGGATGGGAGCAGCACATACCAGGATGGAGACCATATACCAATATAAATGCTCGCCACCTGGGCGTAGAACGGGTTCAATAGCTAGTGTGTAATAATCAGAAATGACACAGGGAAAAAGTATTAAACGCATGAAAAAGGAGAGGAGCAAAACGTCATGGAAAGTGATGACAGCTGAAATACATCAGTAATTAGAAAGCAATGCTGTCATTTAGTGAAAAATAATATCAGCTAGTTCAACTGATAGCCTATAAAAAGGTGTCTCATTACCAAGATGCCACACAAGAAACATATCATGGTGGGTAAAACAGTGAGCTCTCTCAGTGAAAAAAAATTATCAGAAGACTTGTCAAAGAGCCAAGGACCTGTGGAGAGCTATAGAAGGACAAAGACTTGTAATCAGCAGGTACAATTGATTCAAAGAAAACTATAAGTAATGCACTCAACCTCCATGGCCTGTATGTGAGCTCACCACATAAGTCTCCATTGGCAAACTTCATATAATTGAAGGAAGGATGAATAGACAAATGTACTGAGACATTCTTGATAAAATCTGCTGCCATCTACCAGGATGATGTAGATGAAACAAAGGTGGACACGCGCATAGATTGGCAACGTCAGCTGGACGGGCATGCTAAACTAACCCCGATGATATCCCCTGAGGAGTTGGAAACGAAACGCGTCGGGACAATGGGGGAGGATATCCACCGCCACCAATATAACGGAGTACAGCGATTGACTGTGACGTGATGCGGGTGAGATCGTTCTTTATTATCTCTGCATAAAGCGGCCATGAATGGATTCTTGATTGGGTGCAATAGGGTTACTGAACAGTCTTGTTTAGACTGAATATTGATGTAACTGGGGCGAGTTGAAATCCATTGTTGTATCCCAGACTGCAGTATATTAAATATATATGGTTTCTTCTGCTGTACTGGGACTATAAAAAAACCTCTTGGTGGTGTTACAAATCTAAGGTGCCTATTTAGGTATTGATAATTGGACTGAACACCTAGGCGATTAGTTATCAGTGACCATAGAGGTTTAGCGCTGTTGGAACCTATTTGAATATTCCTGAACAGGATGTGATGCAATATCAGGACTATAGGGCTATATAATTTTGATAATACTCTCAGCGCTATTTTTTGCACAGTTGTTTGTATGTTTGTTTGTATTATGCACTTTGCACTTTTTAATGGGAGCTTCTGGCTTTTAAAATAATTAGTAAAAGTTATATTTTATCCTATGTGAGTTATATATATTTTTTGGGGATAATACCATCGGCTGATTAATATAAAGGTGGACATTTCAGCAAGAGAATGATCCCAAACACACAGCTAAAGAAACTCTCAATTTGTTTCAGAGAAAGGATATAAAGCTGCTGGAATGGCCCAGCCAGTCACCTGACCTGAATCCAAAAGAAAATTTATGGAAGAAACCAAACCTCAGAGTTCATAGGAGCCCACAGGACCTTCAGGATGTGAAGAGCGTTTGTGTGGAACAATGGGCCAATATCACACCTAAGCAATGCATGCAACTAGTTTCTCCATACAGGAGGTGTCTTGAAGAGGTCATCCCCAACAAAGCCTTTTGTACAAAGTATTAATTACATTTCAGTACTTTTTCCCTGTGTCATTTCTCATTATTACATATAACTTAATTTATAGATATCTATGGTTGGATTTCTTTGCCTGTGTGTGTGTTGGATGGGTTGTTACCGACACCTGGTGAGAATTTCATGTCAATAGCACCTTTAGAAATATATTTACTTAGAAAATTGGTGATGTGTTCAATACTTATTTCACCCATTGTATATTAGGAAATGATTTTATTGTTCGACCTTAAACCATATGATGTTAAATGTTAAAATTCACTTTTATTCTAGGAAATTATTTTCAGTGTTTTGGCACCATTTGTAATGATGTCTGTGGAGGAGAAAGGTAGCAGTATGCTTTACTAAAGAGATGAAGCATTAGTGGGTGTATTAGGAAAAATTTGAGGTCCAAATTATTACTGCCTCTGATTTCTTAGGAAATAATTGCAACTTAAGGGAAACAAAATAGATTTTATTTGTGTAAGAACATTTTGCACTATTGTTATAAAACCAATGTGATAATGAAGGAAGCGTTAATAACCATACCTGAACCTCAGCCTGGTATTCCCCAATCAGGGAGAGAGTTCTTATTGCAGCATCACACACCTACAATACAGAGAATATAACCAGAGCATCGCATGCCACACATAAGGGACAATACAAAGCCTCTGAAGGTTTGTGGATTTGTAAAACATACCGACTGGAAGATCTTAGCAGCTTTCACCGGCTCATGTAATATATAGTTTCCAAGAGTAGCATTAAGCTCAGTGATATCCATGGGGTTCACAGAGATTACAAATCGGTAGACGGCGTAACTCTGACCTGACTCTGCAAAGAAACAAGTCTGAGATCATGCAGTTTAGCAAGTAACAAGAAAAAGGTTTGTCAATTTTTTTCTAATGTATTAATCCAGAACAGGAATCCACAAGTCTGCCTTACCAGTGGTGTGCCAGATGATGGGGGCCCCATAGAAAAGATGGAAAAAGCTACTTTTAGTTTCCACCTGAGACCACTACAAACCTAATCACTCCGAACGGCAGAACATTTCTTTGTTTTGCTAACGTAGCAGCACTTCTAGAGACCATTAGCTTCTGCTAGCCATTAAAATTGGGGCAAGACCAAGACAAAATATGCTACCTCTCCTAAATGGCCTTACAGCATGAGCATGGGCTTCCTCTGTGGTATATTTGCTCATAAGCCCAACTCAACTTTCCTGTAAAAGTATGAACTTTGTCACAATACCTGGTCACTGGTAAAGTGCTGGAGGGGAGATATGTTTCACTACGCCTAATGGCGTCAGTGATGTAAAACCCAGAGTTTTTCCTCCAGCGAACCAAGTATTGTGAGGGTTAAGCTAGGTTGCATGATGGGCTGGCTTTTATTTGGACATCCATAGAGTGGGTGGGAGGATGTCCATCCTTATCTCCACCAGCAGAGCCAGCACCGCCTGTGCGGACAGGACCTGTGTGGTGTCACAGTCATGTCATCAGTCACATGGGGGAAGAGTCACATGGTCTGGGGCTTAAGTAGCTGGCTTCCAAAGGCAGCAGTGTTCCGGTGTTCAGTGTGTGGAGAGGAAACACTCCAGGAAAGTGTTTGTGCTCGTGTTACTGTACCGTGGACATTGCGAACCTTGAGTGGACTGATCCCCGCTAGGAGAAGGACTGTGTTTTGTTTTGCCCAGAGGGCCGTGTTTATTTTTCCCAGTTTGGTTTATGCTGCCTTTAATAAACCAAGTTACAGCAGGTACACGGCACTCGACTAGATGGGAGAAGAGGTGCTCAAGTAGGGCATCCAGCCCGTCTTGTACAGTATCAAATTAACTTGGCACTCAGAGGATAGTATCTTGTGAGAATAAAGTTCCTTTTATTGTGCATTCATTGTAGTTGTTAAACATTTTCGGTCCTATTAGGGACCTTCATCAGAACTGAATGCTACAGAGGAGGAACCCATAGTAGGCTAGCGCGTAGTGTGTGCGAGCTGCGTCGCTATATCTACAATTGCTTATTTTCAGATTACCGGTAATTGTAAAGGAATCATCCTATCAAAAAGCTGGAGACCTCAATTAAAAGTAGCAGACAAACCTTTATTATACACAATAAACATTCATTAAAGCACAAAAAAAATTATAAGCTAGTACATGATCGGACAATACATGGTACAATACAGTCAAAAGTGGCATCTATAATAAAAAATATTTTTATTATATACGGTAATTATTCTCATGAAAGAAGAAGCAAAAATGCGATACGCGCATTAGGGGGTTCCTGCACATGGATCATCGGTACTGAACTTGTGGTATGTGATTTTTAAGTTTCTATGTGTTTTGTTTTAAGGGTTGCCCTGCATTATTGTAGCACTTTCCATGCATAACCTTGCACTTTGCATTATACTCTATTTACATGCACTTTATTGTCAGTGTAGCATGGTTATATATATTGAATCCATGGTGCTCGTGTTATGACCTGGTGGTTAGGTGCACCCGAAATGACCTGATAATTAAACCTCATACAGGACGAGCTCTGGGATGTGGGAGCTCTGCTTACCGCAAGCCCTAATCCTATCACACACACTAGAAATAGCCGTGGAGCGCTCCTGACCAGACCTAGGCGCCTCGTAACAGCCTAAGAACTATCTAGCCCTAGAGATAGAAAATAAAGCCTACCTTGCCTCAGAGAAATTCCCCAAAGGTAAAGGAAGCCCCCCACATATATTGACTGTGAGTAAAGACGAAAGTCACAAACACAGAGATGAAACAGGTTTCAGCAAAGGGAGGCCAGACTTACTAAATAGACAGAGGATAGGAAAGGTAACTTTGCGATCAGCACAAAAACCTACAAAAGACCACGCAGAGTGTGCAAAAAGACCTCCGCACCGACTCACGGTGCGGAGGGGCCACTCTGCATCCCAGAGCTTCCAGCTTGCAAGACAAAATCATGAAAACCAGCTGGACAAGAAAACAGAGAACAAAATAAGACTATAAGGAACTTAGCTTCTGCAGGAGAAGGCAGGTCACCAGAGAGATCCAGGAGCGAACTGAACGAATGCAAAAACATTGACAGCTGGCATGGAGTAACGATCTGAGAGGAGTTAAATAGAGCAGCCAACCAAAGGATAAACCACGTCACCTGTGTAAGGAACCTCAGAAGCAGCAGCTTCACTCATAGCCACCAGAGGGAGCCCATAGACAGAACTCGCCGAAGTACCATTCATGACCACAGGAGGGAGTTCGACAACAGAATTCACAACATGCTCGGCAATCTCCTTAATACACATATAAGGAACTTTAATTAGAATGTAAAAGTGAGATTTACTCTGAATTGTTGATAGGATACCATTCCTTGAACTGTCACCAGATGGCAGTGTAATAAAAATACAGATAGTTCTGAGCAGATTTTATAAATTAACCGCTTAATCCCATATGACGTACTATCCCGTCAAGATGACCTGGGACTTAATTCCTAGGGACGGGATAGTACGTTATAGCGATCGGCCGCGCTCACGGGGGGAGCGCAGCCGATCGTAGCCAGGTGTCAGCTATCGCAGCTGACATCCGGCACTATGTGCCAGGAGCAGTCACGGACCGCCCCCGGCACATTAACCCCGGCACACTGTGATCAAACATGAGGAGGCTCCCTGCGCGCTTCCCTGAGACCCTCGGTACAAGGCGATGTGCTCACCTTGTACCGAGCGTCTCCTCCCTGCAGGCCCCGGATCCAAAATGGCCATGGGGCTGCATTCGAGTCCTGCAGGGAGGTGGCTTACTAGTGCTTGCTCAGAGCCGGCGCTGGCAAGCCAGGAGCAGTGCACGTCAGATCGCTGATCTGACACAGTGCATTGCAAAGCGTCAGAACAGCGATCTTACACTATAACATGATACACACACCCCCCCTTTCCCCCCCCCCCCCGGGACAATATCATAAAGTAAAAAAAAATATTTAGATGTGTAAAAAAATAAATAAATAATTCCTAAATAAAGAAAAAAAAATATTGTTCCCATAAATACATTCCTTTATCTAAATAATAAAACACATATTTAGTATCGCCGCGTCCGTAACAACCCGACCTATAAAACTGTCCCACTAGTTAACCCCTTCAGTGAACACCGTAAAAAAAAAAAACACGAGGCAAAATACAACGCATTATTATCATACCGCCGAACAAAAAGTGGAATAGCACGCGATCAAAAACACAGATATAAATAACCATGGTACTGCTGAAAAACATCATCTTGTCCCGCAAAAAACGAGCCGCCATACAGCGACATCAGTGAAAAAACAAAAAAGTTATAGTCCTCAGAATAAAGAGATGCAAAAATAATTATTTTTTCTATAAAATAGTTTTTAGCGTATAAAAGCGCCAAAACATAAAAAAATGATATAAATGAGGTATCGCTGTAATCGTACTGACCCGAAGAATAAAACTGCTTTATCCATTTTACCAAACGCGGAACGGTATAAACGCCTCCCCCAAAAGAAATTCATGAATAGCTGGTTTTTGGTCATACTGCCTCACAAAAATCGGAATAAAAAGCGATCAAAAAATGTCACGTGCCCTAAAATGTCACCAATAAAAATGTCAACTCGTCCTGCAAAAAACAAGACCTCACATGACTCTGTGGACCAAAATATGGAAAAATTATAGCTCTCAAAACGTGGTAACGCAAAAAATATTTTTTGCAATAAAAAGCGTCTTTTAGTGTGTGACAGCTGCCAATCATAAAAATCTGCTAAAAAAAACCCGCTATCACCCCCTTAGTTAGGGAAAAATAAAAAAAATTAAAAAAAAATGTATTTATTTCCATTTTCCAATTAGGGTTAGGGCTAGGGTTAGGATTACATTTACGGTTGGGATTAGGGTTAGGGGTGTGTCAGGGTTAGGGGTGTGGTTGCGGTTGGGGTTAGGGGTGTGGTTGGGATTAGGGGTGTGCTTGGATTAGGGTTTCAGTTAGAATTGGGGGTTTCCACTGTTTAGGCACATCAGGGCTCTCCAAACGCGACATGGCGTCCGATCTCAATTCCAGCCAATTCTGCGTTGAAAAATTAAAACACTGCTCCTCCCCTTCCGAGCTCTCCCGTGCACCCAAACAGGGGTTTACCCCAACATATGGGGTATCAGCATACTCAGGACAAATTGGACAACAACTTCTGGGGTCCAAATTCTCTTGTTACCCTTGGGAAAATAAAAATCTGGGGGGCTAAAAAAACATTTTTGTGTGAAAAAAATGATTTTATATTTTCACGGCTCTGCGTTATTAACTGTAGTGAAACACTTGGGGGTTCAAAGTTCTCACAACACATCTAGATAAGTTCCTTGGGGGGTCTAGTTTCCAATATGGGGTCACTTGTGGGGTGTTTCTACTGTTTAGGTACATCAGGGGCTCTGCAAATGCATCGTGATGCCTGGAGACCAATCCATCTAAGTCTGCTTTCCAAATGGTGCTCCTTCCCTTCTGAGCTCTGCCATGCGCCCAAACAGTGGTTACCCCCCACATATGGGGTATCAGTTTACTCAGGACAAATTGCACAACAACTTTTGGGGTCCAATTTCTCCTGTTACCCTTGGGAAAATACAAAACTGGGGGCTAAAAATAATTTTTGTGGAAAAAAAAGAATTTGTATTTTCACGGCTCTGCGTTATAAACTGTAGTGCAAAACTTGGGGGTTCAAAGCTCTCACAGCACATCTAGATAATTTCCTTAGGGGGTCTACTTTCCAAAATGGTGTCACTTGTGGGGGTTTCGATGTTTAGGCACATCAGTGGCTCTCCAAACGCAACATGGCGTCCCATTTCAATTCCAGCCAATTTTTCATTGAAAAGTCAAAAGGCGCTCCTTCCCTTCTGAGCTCTGCCATGCACCCAAACAGCGGTTTACCCCCACATATGGGGTATCAGCGTACTCAAGACAAATTGTACAACAACGTTTGGGGAACAATTTCTTCTGGTACCCTTGGGAAAATAAAACATTGGGGGCGAAAAGTTTATTTTTGTGAAAAAATATTTTTTATTTTTACAGCTCTACATTATAAACTTCTGTGAAGCACTTGATCTTTCAAAGTGCTCACCACACATCTAGATAAGTTCCTTAGGGGGTCTACTTTCTAAAATGGTGTCACTTGTGGGGGGTTTCAATGTTTAGGCACATCAGGGGCTCCCCAACGCAACATGGCGTCCCATCTAAATTCCAGCCAATTTTGCATTGAAAAGTCAAATGGCGCTCCTTCCCTTCCGAGCTCTGCCATGTGCCCCAAACAGTGGTTTACCCCCACATATAGGGTATCGGAGTACTCAGGACAAATTGTACAACAACCTTTGGGGTCCATTTTCTCCTGTTACCCTTGGTAAAATAAAACAAATTGGAGCTGAAGTAAATTGTTTGTGAAAAAAATGAAATGTTCATTTTTTTTTTTTTAAACATTCCAAAAATTCCTGTGAAACACCTGAAGGGTTAATAAACTTCTTGAATGTGATTTTGAGCACCTTGAGGGGTGCAGTGTTTAGAATGGTTTCACACTTGGTTATTTTCTATCATATAGACCCCTTAAAATGACTTCAAATGTGATGTGGTCCCTAAAAAAAAATGGTGTTGTAAAAATGAGAAATTGCTGGTCAACTTTTAACCCTTATAACTCCCTAACAAAAAAAAATGTTCGTTCCAAAATTGTGCTGATGTAAAGTAGACATGTGGGAAATGTTACTTATTAAGTATTTTGTGTGACATATCTCTGTGATTTAAGGGCATAAAAATTTGAAGTTGGAAAATTGCGAAATTTTCAAAATTTTCGTCAAATTTCCTTTTTTCACAAATAAACGCAGGTAATATCAAAGAATTTTTACCACTATCATGAAGTACAATATGTCTCGAGAAAACAATGTCAGAATCACCGGGATCCGTTGAAGCGTTCCAGAGTTATAACCTCATAAAGGGATAGTGGTCAGAATTGTAAAAATTGGCCTGGTCAAACCACCCTTGGGGGTAAAGGCGTTAACAGAGGCATATATATTTGTTTCTTTCTCTCTTCCATATATTTAAATTTTTATGAGTCCACTTGGGTAGATCTCTTATAAAATTCCATCTCTATATATGTAAAACCGCTTTCATGAGAATAATTATATAATAAAAATATTTTCTATTATTGCCACTTTTGACTGTATTGTACCATGCATGTGTTGTCCGATCATGTACTACCTTGTAACTTTTTGTGTTTTTTAATTAATACTTATTGTCTATAATAAAGATTTGTCTGCTATTTTTGGGGACGTCATACTATATGTGATTTGTGGGACTATCAAACAGTATATGAGGGTCCTCATGCTGTGTTGTGAGGACCCTGATACTGAGATGGGGGCTGCAGAGGCCATCATATTCTGTGTTGGGGCCCTAATATTTTGTGGGTGAAATTATACTGTCCATCTTCTCCATTCTGCCTGTGGTCCAGTCCGATGTTTTCCACAAACTCAATGACTTGCATGGTCGAGTATGATCCGAATCTCAGATTTTTTTCTCAGACACTGTCCGAGAAAAAAACAAACAAAATGCACACATGCCCTTCTTCATTGAAGAACATGGGAATGAGTGTTATCTGTCAAAATGACGTATATATTACTTTTTAGTAAAGATAACTTCCAAGAACCTCACAAAAACATTGAATTTTAATCCTTCCAAATGAGACAAGCATTAGTGACAATAACCTCTCCTGCTCCCTAGCCAGAATTATAGTCTGACATTTTTTTTCTCTATAGTAGCCTTGTTTACAGGATAAAACCGCCCAGATGAGTGATGCCTGTCACTATCAGGGCTGCGCTGGATCTAGTTATCGCTGGGACCAGTAGCGTAGCTACCAGGGGGAAGAGGGGTCCCCCAGGGCCCCGCTTTCTGAGGGGGCCCACCCGAAGCTACGCTACAGTAACTGTATGGGCGTTCACATCGTGCCGATAGTTAAATTCTGCGGCAGAGCAGGGAGAATCGATCTCCCTGCTCTGCTGCCCAGCCGCTATGTGACCCTGAGCAGGCGGTGGGGGGCCCGGTGCCAGCAGTGGGTCCCCCGCCCGTCATTGCAAGTTCAACTGTATCACCATCTAGCCGATACAGCTGACAGCATTGATGAGGAGTGTTACACTCCCTCTCCCCTCATCCCACTGTCAGCGTCTGACATCACCGACGCTCACAGGGACAGTGGGCTCGATGACATCACTACTCAGCGTCTGCGGTCTGGAGATGAGTGGTAGCTCAGAGCATCAGAGGAGCCAGAAAGAAGAGGTATTTTTTTTATTTTTTATGAGGCTGCATTATACTATAGAGGCTGTCTATGGGGATGCATTACACCATAGAGGCTGCCTATGGGGGTGCATTATATTCAGGGCTGCATTACACTATAGAAGCTTCCTATGGGGGGTGCATTGTTTTAGAGGTAGCATGATACTATAGAGGCTGCCTGTGGGTGTGCATTATACTATAGTCTGCCTATGAGGGTGAGTTATACTATAGAGGCTGCCTATGGGGGTACATTATATTAGGGGCTGCATTATACTATAGAGGCTGCCTGTGGGGGTGGATTATACTATAGTCTGCCTATGGGGGTGCATTATACTATAGAGGCTGTCTATGGGGGTGCATTATATTAGGGGCTGCATTACACTATAGAGTCTGTCTATGGGGAGTGCAGTATACTACTGTATATGGAGACCTATAAGGAGTGCATTATACTATATATAGAGTCTGCCTATGAAGAATGCATTATACAATATAGAGTCTGCCTATAGGGAGTGCACTATACTATATGGAGGCCTATAGGGAGTGAATTATATAATAGAGTCTGCCCTATGGGGAATGCATTATACTATATAGAGTTTGCCTATGGGAGGTTCTCCTCCACTATTAGAGTGTGTCACCCAATTGTAATCAAGGTTACCTGGTTAAAGGGACACTGTCACCTGAATTTGGAGGGAACAATCTTCAGCCATGGAGGCGGGGTTTTTGGGTGTTTGATTCACCCTTTCCTTACCCGCTGGCTGCATGCTGGCTTCAATATTGGATTGAAGTTCATTCTCTGTCCTCCATAGTACATGCCTGCACAAGGCAATCTTGCCTTGCACAGGCGTGTCCTATGGAGGACAGAGAATGAACTTCAATCCAATATTGCAGCCAGCGGGTAAGGAAAGGGTGAATCAAACACCCAAAAACCCCGCCTCCATGGCTGAAGATTGTTCCCTCCAAATTCAGGTGACAGTGTCCCTTTAAGCCTCTTTCACACTTCAGTCTTTTCGTCAAATAGCGGATCCGCCCTTTTTTTTTGGCGGATCCGCTATTTTCCTATAGACTTGCATTAACAACGGATTGTGGCGGATGGTCGTCCGTTCCATCCGCCATGTGACGGATCCGTCGAGATGTGGCGGACGTAGTCTAGACATTGACGGACATTGTAACTTTTTTGTCTGCGCCAAAATGGAGGTTCACGATCCGTCATTTGGCGGATCCGTCGCCCCAATCCGCTTTTTTAATTGAGCATGCTCCAAAAAGTGGTTACTTTGCCCAGACAACCCCAAAACTATATAAACCGGACAGGTGGCCTTCATTCCTCAATGTGCCATCAAGCAGAGAGAGAACACCGTGCCAGCCAGGAAGACAGACCCTGCCAGCAAGACAGACCCTGCCAGCAAGACAGACCCTGCCAGCAGCCAGCAAGACAGACCCTGCCTGAGACAGCCATGTGAGTACTGCCATCCAGCATGAGGGGTGTGTGTGTGTGTGTGTGGTGTGTGTGTGTCCGCCCTGCATATATATATTTTTTCATACTGTGCTGGTATTTTGAACGGCTGTGCTGTGACGTGTGTGGTGTGTGTGTATAAATGCCGTGTGATGTGTGTGTGCCCGCCTTGCATATTTTTTTTTTCATACTGTGCTGGTATTTTGAATGGCTGTATCTTTCCAGGTAACAGGGCTATTGTGCGGTGGCGGTCACTCAGGGATCGCTTCAAGAGGGAGTTTAACAAGGAGATGCAGGCCCCGAGTGGATCTAGAGGACGCAGAAGCAGGTACAAATATGCCAGAGCCTTGTCGTTCCTCCGGCCGACGCTGCTGAGCAGAAGGTAAATATTCAACACCACATGATTTCAGTCAAAATTGTTAAAATGTGTAACCTTCAATTTTTGGGGGCAGCAAGGGCAATTGTAATATCAAGATACAATTTTTTTTTCTTCTTTAACAGCACTGTCTGCAGCACTCGGGAGCCTGCATCCAAGTTGCACCCCTCTGGAGCGATCTCACAGGAGTCCGCCACCGGGGATCACGTCGAAAGACTCGACCCCTCTGTATCTGTACCTTCCCTTTTGTGTGATCCCTCGGCCCCATCCACCAGCGCTGAAGCAGCAGGGTGGACTTGGTCACATGAAACTGCAGGTGATGTAGAGTTCCTTTTACCCCACCCCTCTGCCACTGCCGCAACATCTAGAACACCTTAGGGGTCAGGACGGCAGCGCCAGAGAGGTCAGGAAAGGAGCTATGCGCCTGAGTTTTTGCATCTGAATGCAGCCTTCCAGAATGCCATCAAGCTTTTGGGTGAGCAAACATCTGCTGGGTACAATATGGTTAACAAAAGCATACTTGAACTCAGCAGTCGTCTGAATAGGATGCATTCAGATGCAAACCAGTCACCAAGACACTTTTTTTCAGTCGGTCCTCAGGCACATGGAAAATTTAACTCCTGAGCTGCAGGTGCATATGATGCAAGGCTGCCACACTGCTCTAGTGCAGGCGATGTCCCAAGCCCCTCCACCTACCCTTCCCGTCTATCCTCCCGTCCACCCTCCTTCTACTCCTTCGCCATTCCTTCCTTCCCCCCTTAGTATTTCCCAGTACCTACCTTCCCCTTTCCATTCTTCCCCTTTAACTTCACCGTTCCCAATCCCACCAACACCTTCACCATACCTCCCTCAGTCCACATCTGTACCTCAACTCCCTGCCCAATCTCATGTTTTCACCACCCATTCCACTTCTGATCCTCCCCGTGATGTCCTGTCCCCCACTATCGACGTGGTCCGCCCTGTCAGCCCCTCCGCTACTATCTCCACCCCAAATTATCAGAACCTGTAAAAAACTTGTAAATAAATAAAATATTTTTTGGTTTAAAAACAATTTTATTGTCTTTCCTTTTTTTTTTACACTGTATAAAAACCACCAAGCTTATGGTAAAAGTAATAGTAGAAAATGTGTAAAGGGGTACCGGTACAAAACATACAATACTGCAAGGTAAAAGTCCAAAGGTTTGGTTACAAAACAAAAAATATGGTATATTTGCAAGTGTGAAAAAAAAAAAAAACATTTTACAGGGGACGGGAAGAAAAACATTAGACTCGAACAAAGACGACCCAGGAAAACATACTCTGAAGGGAGGTAAGAACATTTCTAAAACAATCCACAGTGAGGAGATTGGAACAAAACAAAATCCTCTAAACTGCATGCTCGCAAACGCCAGAAGCCTGACAAACAAGATGGAAGAACTAGAAGCAGAAATATCTACAGGTAACTTTGACATAGTGGGAATAACCGAGACATGGTTAGATGAAAGCTATGACTGGGCAGTTAACTTACAGGGTTACAGTCTGTTTAGAAAGGATCGTAAAAATCGGAGAGGAGGAGGGGTTTGTCTCTATGTAAAGTCTTGTCTAAAGTCCACTTTAAGGGAGGATATTGCGAAGGGAATGAGGATGTCGAGTCCATATGGGTTGAAATTCATGGAGGGAAAAATGGTAATAAAATTCTCATTGGGGTCTGTTACAAACCCCCAAATATAACAGAAAGCATGGAAAGTTTACTTCTAAAGCAGATAGATGAAGCTGCAACCCATAATGAGGTCCTGGTTATGGGGGACTTTAACTACCCGGATATTAACTGGGAAACAGAAACCTGTGAAACCCATAAAGGCAACAGGTTTCTGCTAATAACCAAGAAAAATTATCTTTCACAGTTGGTGCAGAATCCAACCAGAGGAGCAGCACTTTTAGACCTAATACTATCTAATAGACCTGACAGAATAACAAATCTGCAGGTGGTCGGGCATTTAGGAAATAGCGACCACAATATTGTGCAGTTTCACCTGTCTTTCACTAGGGGGACTTGTCAGGGAGTCACAAAAACATTAAACTTTAGGAAGGCAAAGTTTGAACAGCTTAGAGATGCCCTTAATCTGGTAGACTGGGACAATATCCTCAGAAATAAGAATACAGATAATAAATGGGAAATGTTTAAGAACATCCTAAATAGGCAGTGTAAGCGGTTTATACCTTGTGGGAATAAAAGGATTAGAAATAGGAAAAACCCAATGTGGCTAAACAAAGAAGTAAGACAGGCAATTAACAGTAAAAAGAAAGCATTTGCACTACTAAAGCAGGATGGCACCATTGAAGCTCTAAAAAACTATAGGGAGAAAAATACTTTATCTAAAAAACTAATTAAAGCTGCCAAAAAGGAAACAGAGAAGCACATTGCTAAGGAGAGTAAAACTAATCCCAAACTGTTCTTCAACTATATCAATAGTAAAAGAATAAAAACTGAAAATGTAGGCCCCTTAAAAAATAGTGAGGAAAGAATGGTTGTAGATGACGAGGAAAAAGCTAACATATTAAACACCTTCTTCTCCACGGTATTCACGGTGGAAAATGAAATGCTAGGTGAAATCCCAAGAAACAATGAAAACCCTATATTAAGGGTCACCAATCTAACCCAAGAAGAGGTGCGAAACCGGCTAAATAAGATTAAAATAGATAAATCTCCGGGTCCGGATGGCATACACCCACGAGTACTAAGAGAACTAAGTAATGTAATAGATAAACCATTATTTCTTATTTTTAGGGACTCTATAGCGACAGGGTCTGTTCCGCAGGATTGGCGCATAGCAAATGTGGTGCCAATATTCAAAAAGGGCTCTAAAAGTGAACCTGGAAATTATAGGCCAGTAAGTCTAACCTCTATTGTTGGTAAAATATTTGAAGGGTTTCTGAGGGATGTTATTCTGGATTATCTCAATGAGAATAACTGTTTAACTCCATATCAGCATGGGTTTATGAGAAATCGCTCCTGTCAAACCAATCTAATCAGTTTTTATGAAGAGGTAAGCTATAGGCTGGACCACGGTGAGTCATTGGACGTGGTATATCTCGATTTTTCCAAAGCGTTTGATACCGTGCCGCACAAGAGGTTGGTACACAAAATGAGAATGCTTGGTCTGGGGGAAAATGTGTGTAAATGGGTTAGTAACTGGCTTAGTGATAGAAAGCAGAGGGTGGTTATAAATGGTATAGTCTCTAACTGGGTCGCTGTGACCAGTGGGGTACCGCAGGGGTCAGTATTGGGACCTGTTCTCTTCAACATATTCATTAATGATCTGGTAAAAGGTTTACACAGTAAAATATCGATATTTGCAGATGATACAAAACTATGTAAAGCAGTTAATACAAGAGAAGATAGTATTCTGCTACAGATGGATCTGGATAAGTTGGAAACTTGGGCTGAAAGGTGGCAGATGAGGTTTAACAATGATAAATGTAAGGTTATACACATGGGAAGAGGGAATCAATATCACCATTACACACTGAACGGGAAACCACTGGGTAAATCTGACAGGGAGAAGGACTTGGGGATCCTAGTTAATGATAAACTTACCTGGAGCAGCCAGTGCCAGGCAGCAGCTGCCGAGGCAAACAGGATCATGGGGTGCATTAAAAGAGGTCTGGATACACATGATGAGAGCATTATACTGCCTCTGTACAAATCCCTAGTTAGACCGCACATGGAGTACTGTGTCCAGTTTTGGGCACCGGTGCTCAGGAAGGATATAATGGAACTAGAGAGAGTACAAAGGAGGGCAACAAAATTAATAAAGGGGATGGGAGAACTACAATACCCAGATAGATTAGCGAAATTAGGATTATTTAGTCTAGAAAAAAGACGACTGAGGGGCGATCTAATAACCATGTATAAGTATATAAGGGGACAATACAAATATCTCGCTGAGGATCTGTTTATACCAAGGAAGGTGATGGGCACAAGGGGGCATTCTTTGCGTCTGGAGGAGAGAAGGTTTTTCCACCAACATAGAAGAGGATTCTTTACTGTTAGGGCAGTGAGAATCTGGAATTGCTTGCCTGAGGAGGTGGTGATGGCGAACTCAGTCGAGGGGTTCAAGAGAGGCCTGGATGTCTTCCTGGAGCAGAACAATATTGTATCATACAATTATTAGGTTCTGTAGAAGGACGTAGATCTGGGTATTTATTATGATGGAATATAGGCTGAACTGGATGGACAAATGTCTTTTTTCGGCCTTACTAACTATGTTACTATGTTACTATGTTACTATGTTACACCATTTCGTACTGCCAGTCAACTGATCCTTGAGGAGACATGAAGTAGTCTGCAAAATTGTCCCGCATTCTGGAGACTGCAACTGGGCTGCGAAAACTTGTGTTGTGGTAATCCCGCAAGGTGGTTTCTGACACATTTTCCTCCAGGGAAACATGTTCTTTGGATAATACAAAATTGTGAAGTACCACGTACGCTTTCACCACATGAACAGTCTCAGTCTGCAGTTTAATTGCAGTTAGCAGGACTCTCCATTTAGCATATGCCAAAAGCACATTCAACAACTCTTCGTGCTCTGGTTAACCGATAATTAAAAATTATCTTCCTCTGGGTCAGTCCACTACTTCCATAGCGTTTTATCAAGTGTGGTGAAAGCTGGAAGGCGTCATCTCCAACGCACACAAATGGCAATGGTGGACTGGTGGTTCCAGGGAGAGGTCTAGGCGGTGGAAAGTCAAATGTCTCTCCATACAAACGACACCCCATTGGTGAAGTTTTAAAAATCTGCACGTCCATACACACCGATACCCACAGCGATAAATTTGCAGTGTGCGTCGGCTATGGCCATCAATACAATTGAAAAGTACTTTTTGTAATTGTTAAATTCAGATCCAGAACCACAAGGTTTGACAATCCTTATATGCTTGCCATCGACTGCTCCAACACAATTTGGGAACTGGCATATTACTTCAAAATTGTGGGCAATCTCCAGCCAACTCTCCTGTGATGGCTCTGGAATGTATTCCGCCTGTAAGCAATCCCACAATGCCCGGCAGGTCTCTCTGATGATCCCTGAGATAGTGGATATTCCAAGCCTGAACTGGAAATGTAGGGATAAAAACGATTCTCCAGTTGCAAGGAATCTGTTAACAAAAGGAAAATAATTAATAAAAAATTCAAAAAACAACATTACAGTTATAAGTCCGATGAATGCGAATCATTAAAAAAAAGAATAACTTACTGAATAGTCACCATCAGACGCTCCGCTGGTGATATGGAGAAGCGCATCTGGGTGTCTCGTCTCCGTATTGATTCTCCAACATGGCCCAACAAAATTTCAAAATTTTCCGCTTTCGTGCGCACATAGCTGAAAATTTTTTCAGGATTTTCCCTCAATTCAATATACAGTGTGGAATAAACACCACGGGTCATGCGTTGGGCTGTGATAGGATGGATCCACAGCCTTCTCTTTCGCTGCTGCCGCAGGATGCGCAGTCTTTCTTCCTCCTTGTCCCGAACGATGACTGCCAACCGATTAGCCTCAAAAGTGAAACCCGCACATATCTTCACAATATTCGCCAGTTCTCCTTCCATCTTTCTCTACAACCTTTCAAAGATGTGGTGTAAATACACTGCATAGTTTCCCAGTAGTTTCCAGTAGCCAGTCACATTTCCCTGTACTTTGCATAGCCAATCACAATTAAGGTATGGAGGTCTTTGTACATCCAGGAGGAGCCTGGTGCTAGTTAGGGAACAGCATTGTAACAGAGAAGAGAAAACTAGCTGAGTCAAAAACTTTATAAAAACACATGTAAAAAAAAAAAAAAAAAATGGACTAAAAAAATGCAATGAAAAAACACCGCGGCATAACGCACTCCGTTAATGCTGCCATTAAGCCCTATTTCGGACGCATCGCTGGACATGTTCCAACCCCATTACCTTTAGTACATTTGGCACATGTTCACTAAAACCTAAAAATCTGACACAAAAGTTTCAAAGTAAACATAAATAGTGCCCCTTTCCTGCTTCTGTAAGTATGCCAAGGCCTGCTATTTTTGGCAATAAAAACATTTAGGCTATGTGCACACGTTCAGGATTTTTCGTGTTTTTTTTCACTTTTTTTTTTTAGCAATTTTCTGCTTACACTAAGCCTCCCATCATTTTAATGCATTCTGCAATTTTTGTGCACATGCTGCGTTTTTTTTTCCGCGGTAAAAAATGCAGCATGTTCATTAATTTTGCGGATTTTTCGCGTTTTGCCGGTATGTTATTGCATTGGGAAGCTCCGGAAAAAAACGTGAAAAATCCACAAAAAAATGCACAGAAAATGCGAAAAAAAACGAGAGCAGATTTCCTGCAGAAAAAGTCCGGTTTTGTTCATGAAAATTCTGCTGACATTCCTGAACGTGTGCAGATAGCCTTAATGAAATTAACAAACACCACCATAAAAAATGCTTAAAAACTTAATTTAATATTGTGAGTGAATGTGCCACTAAAATACGGTAACAAAAACAAAGTCTAATTTCGTAATGATTTTAAAAGGGTTTTTCCACTAATTGACAACCCTGATGTTTTCTGGATTTGGTAAACTTCCATCTCTCCACTGCTTTTAAAACAAACAACCTTGTGTTAGTCACCCTCCCCAGGTCCGTCTCTGAGTCTCCTGCTCCGGTCCTGGTGTGTACAGCACTGACATCACATTGGCAGCCAACCAGTCAGCTTAGCGGCTCTGATTGATCTGGGCAGCCTAGTGAGACAGAGCCGTTGAGCTCAGCGGCAGCAATGTTAATATAACGTCAGAGCTGCAGATAGTTCGGGTATGTGCACACGTTGCGGATTCGTGTGCGGATTTTTCCGTGCAGATTTACTGCGTTTTTTGTGCGGTTTTCACATGTGTTTTTACACTTGCGGATTCAAATTATGGAACAGGTGTAAAACGCTGCGGAATCCACACAAAGATTTGACATGCTGCCGAAAATAAATCGCAGCTTGTCCACTGCGGATTTGGTTTTCCATAGGTTTGCATAGTACTGTACAACGCATGGAAAACTGCTGCAAATCCGCAGTGTCAAATCTGCAACGTGTGCACATACCCTTAGAGACTCTGGGAGCAGCAGTAGAGACTGTGTACTGGGCCAAGGAGTGGCGCTCTTCTAGTTTTGTCAACAACGTAATTGACTGCAGGTCACATGACATAGCGGTGTCGTGGGACCACTGCAGCTAATCATCCATCAGCTTGTAGAACTGGGTGCAGAACATGTAATGAAAATTTGTGAGCTGCCCTTTTTATTATATTCTACAGGACTATTTTAGGGATAGGTGTTCTTGATATTGGGGAGATTTATCTAGTCTTAAAGGGCGCTTTAGGAGGTGAAAATTGTGCCAAAAATTAAAAAGGCCTATGGGCTATGATAAATCCAGTACAATGACCTAGGCAAGGCAGGAATTTTTTCTCTACAACGATATTTGTGCCATAAACCCTCATTCACACCTCTGTGATTACACAAACGTGAAGAAATGGTGCCGATAGCCTGAGTGTTTTAGATCAGTGTGTCGTCCGTGTACGTCTTGTGTGCCTGGTTTTACCATCAGTCTCAGAGATTTTTACGGATGGATGACTGACAAAGCTTCTATTCTCTACAATGCTAAATACAAATAGCAGACGGGCTGTACGCTGATGGCATCGTGGGATGTACGTGTGTATCACAGACACACAGACCGTATTAGCAGTTTTGATCAGTGATACCAGAGAAAAACAGAGTTGTCTCTGTGAATGTAGCATGGACACACGGTGTGTGAAAAACACTTAGATGTGAACAACCCTATAAACTGTAATGGGCACGTTTTGTATCTGGGAAAAACACTGATAGAAAACGTCTGTGACACATAGATGTGTGAATGAGGCCTAAGAACGGCAAATGCCCTAATACATTTTGTGCACTTGTAAATTGTAATGTGCACTGAGTCAAATGTGTCTAACACACAAATATGGCGCATGTCCTGTATGGCACTTTCTGAACAATTTTCTTTATTAATCTTCCGTGTTGGTCCTATTTGTTTGAAGAACACTACATAATTATCAAAACCACTCTATAAGTGTACTGTATATTAAAAGAGCAGTCATTTCTAGATTTTTTTTACCGTTATATTTCTTGCAGTCCTCTATAAACTTCTGTAGACCTCGGCTCCTGTCCATGTATACGAGAGCAGCTTCCCTCATATGGTTAAAGACTGGAGCCCAGCTCATGTCAGTCACAGCCCAGTCCTGTCAGAAATACACAGCCCAGACCTGTCAGAAATACACAGCCCAGACCTGTCAGAAATACACAGCCCAGACCTGTCAGAAATACACAGCCCAGACCTGTCAGAAATACACAGCCCAGACCTGTCAGAAATACACAGCCCAGCCCTGTCAGAAATACAGCCCAGACCTGTCAGAAATACACAACCCAGCCCTGTCAGAAATACACAGCCCAGCCCTGTCAGAAATACACAGCCCAGCCCTGTCAGAAATACACAGCCCAGCCCTGTCAGAAATACACAGCCCAGCCCTGTCAGAAATACACAGCCCAGCCCTGTCAGAAATACACAGCCCAGCCCTGTCAGAAATACACAGCCCAGACCTGTCAGAAATACACAGCCCAGCCCTGTCAGAAATACACAGCCCAGACCTGTCAGAAATACACAGCCCAGACCTGTCAGAAATACACAGCCCAGCCCTGTCAGAAATACACAGCCCAGCCCTGTCAGAAATATACAGCCCAGCCCTGTCAGAAATACACAACCCAGCCCTGTCAGAAATACACAGCCCAGCCCTGTCAGAAATACACAGCCCAGACCTGTCAGAAATACACAGCCCAGACCTGTCAGAAATACACAACCCAGCCCTGTCAGAAATACACAGCCCAGACCTGTCAGAAATATACAGCCCAGCCCTGTCAGAAATACACAGCCCAGCCCTGTCAGAAATACACAGCCCAGCCCTGTCAGAAATACACAGCCCAGACCTGTCAGAAATACACAGCCCAGACCTGTCAGAAATACACAGCCCAGACCTGTCAGAAATACACAGCCCAGCCCTGTCAGAAATACACAACCCAGCCCTGTCAGAAATACACAGCCCAGACCTGTCAGAAATACACAGCCCAGTCCTGTCAGAAATACACAACCCAGCCCTGTCAGAAATACACAGCCCAGCCCTGTCAGAAATACACAGCCCAGCCCTGTCAGAAATACACAGCCCAGTCCTGTCAGAAATACACAGCCCAGCCCTGTCAGAAATACACACCCAGCCCTGTCAGAAATACACACCCAGCCCTGTCAGAAATATTCAACCCAGACCTGTCAGAAATATACAACCCAGCCTTGTCAGAAATATACAGCCCAGCCCTGTCAGAAATATACAACCCAGCCTTGTCAGAAATATACAGCCCAGACCTGTCAGAAATACACAGCCCAGCCCTGTCAGAAATACAGAACCCAGCCCTGTCAGTCACAGCCCAGACCTGTCAGTCACAGCCCAGCTCTGTCAGAAATATACAACCCAGCCCTCTCAGAAATATACAACCCAGCCCTGTCAGTCACAGCCCAGACCTGACAGAAATATACAGCCCAGCCCTGTCAGAAATACACAGCCCAGACCTGTCAGAAATACACAGCCCAGCCCTGTCAGAAATACACAGCCCAGCCCTGTCAGAAATACAGAACCCAGCCCTGTCAGTCACAGCCCAGACCTGTCAGTCACAGCCCAGCTCTGTCAGAAATATACAACCCAGCCCTCTCAGAAATATACAACCCAGCCCTGTCAGTCACAGCCCAGACCTGACAGAAATATACAGCCCAGCCCTGTCAGAAATATATAATCCAGCCCTGTCAAAAATATACAACCCAGCCCTGTCAGTCACAGCCTAGACCTGTCAGAAATACAGCCAGCATCAATAGTAAAAAGAGAGAGAGAGCGAGAATTTCCCTGACTGGAAATTCTTCCGCGCATGCCTAGTTTCAAAAGACGGCATCCGTTGCTGGATTCCTGGTTTTGTCAGCGACGGATCCTGCGTCCATAGGCTCCCATTATAGCCAACGACGGACACTGAGCAATTTTCCAACGTACACAAAAAACGTTTCTATGTGCGTTGTCTCCGCCTGACGGACAGCAATTTTATGACGGATCCAGTGCATGACGGATGAAACGGAAGGCCATCCGTCACAATCCGTGGATAATACAAGTCTATGAGAGAAAAAAAAGGATCCAGCAGAAACATTTGCTGGATCCGCCTTTTCCACAAAACGACACATTGTGACAGAAAAAAAAAAAAGACGGAGGTGTGAAAGAGGCCTTAGACGTCCAATTTTCAGGCAAACGGTCAATCATATTTTTCATGGATAGAACACATACCTGTTATATTCTAAAGGCCTGTTCACATGTGGACAGAGTGTTGGAAAATAACCAAAAAACAATTAAGATACAGCATTAGCCAAAAGTTTTGGCACTTTTTAAGTTGTTCCAGGGATTCAAGCTTGAGGAGGATAATTTGCATATTCCAGGTGCCTTCTGGGAAAAGTGAAGAGTCTCCCTCAGCTAGAAGATCGTTGGGTACAGCCGGGACCAGCTGCTTGGAAAGCATCGCCAAACCAGGGATTCAAGCTTGAGGAGGATAATTTGCATATTCCAGGTGCCTTCTGGGAAAAGCGAAGAGTCTCCGTCAGCTAGAAGATCGTTGGGTACAGCCGGGACCAGCTGCTTGGAAAGCATCGCCTGTTGGACATTATTGCAACAAAGCTTGGCTGAGTAGATTACACAAGAAGGAAAACACACAGCAAGTCAGCAGGATCTAGGAGCAACATGGCAGATGTGACAACCTACATGGTGAGCTGCAGCATGTGCTACATGTTCACAGATCGACCAGAAGAGGAATCGAATTTCACCTGTCAGAAGTGTAGACTAGTGGCCCTTTTAGAAGAAAAGGTGCGGGGTCTGGAAGAAAGAATAGCAACTTTGAAACTCATCAAAGAGAATGAAGACTTCCTAGACAGAACAGAAGCATCTCTACTGGTCACAGAAGGTGAAAAAAGTGTCAGAGAACCTCCAAAAGCAGATGAGTGGAAGCATGTGACCAAAAGAAGCAAGAAGACCATGGAGAAATCACCAACCACACAACTGAAGAACCGATATCAAATCTTTGTAGAGGATGAAGATGTCACACTTAAGGATGAAGCAATACCAGCAAGCAAAAAAGAAAAGGGCACACAGCAACAAGTGACAGCAAAAAGTACAGCCAAGACAGCAAAAAGTACAGCCAAGAAGCAACGAAGAGTGGTGGTGGTGGGAGACTCACTACTGAGAGGCACAGAAGCAGCCATCTGCAGACCGGACATAACCGCAAGAGAAGTATGCTGCCTTCCAGGTGCGATGATCAAGGATGTGACCGATAGGATACCAAAGCTCTTCAGCTCCAAGGACGTCCACCCATTTCTTCTGATACATGTTGGAACCAGTGACACGGCAAGGAAGGACCTACCGACAATCTGCAAAGACTTTGAAGAGTTGAGGAAGAAAGTAAAGGAACTGGATGCACAGGTAGTTTTTTCTTCTATCCTTCCAGTAGACGGGCATGGCACCAGGAGATGGAACAGGATCCTTGATGCGAACAACTGGCTAAGACGATGGTGCAGACAACAAGGATTCGGATTCCTGGACCACGGTGTGAATTACTTGTACGATGGACTCCTCGCCAGAGACGGACTACACCTCAACAAACCTGGGAAACACACATTCGCCAGAACACTCGCTACCCTCATCAGGAGGGCGTTAAACTAGAAGAAGAGGGGATGAGAAGAAAAACAGTAGACTCGAACAAAGAAGACCCAGGAAAACATACTCAGAAGGGAGGTAAGAACATTTCTAAAACAATCCACAGCGCGGAGATTGGAACAAAACAAAATCCTCTAAACTGCATGCTCGCAAACGCCAGAAGCCTGACAAACAAGATGGAAGAACTAGAAGCAGAAATATCTACAGGTAACTTTGACATAGTGGGAATAACCGAGACATGGTTAGATGAAAGCTATGACTGGGCAGTTAACTTACAGGGTTACAGTCTGTTTAGAAAGGATCGTAAAAATCGGAGAGGAGGAGGGGTTTGTCTCTATGTAAAGTCTTGTCTAAAGTCCACTTTAAGGGAGGATATTAGCAAAGGGAATGAGGATGTCGAGTCCATATGGGTCGAAATTCATGGAGGGAAAAATGGTAACAAAATTCTCATTGGGGTCTGTTACAAACCCCCAAATATAACAGAAACCATGGAAAGTCTACTTCTAAAGCAGATAGATGAAGCTGCAACCCATAATGAGGTCCTGGTTATGGGGGACTTTAACTACCCGGATATTAACTGGGAAACAGAAACCTGTGAAACCCATAAAGGCAACAGGTTTCTGCTAATAACCAAAAAAAAAATTATCTTTCACAATTGGTGCAGAATCCAACCAGAGGAGCAGCACTTTTAGACCTAATACTATCTAATAGACCTGACAGAATAACAAATCTGCAGGTGGTCGGGCATCTAGGAAATAGCGACCACAATATTGTACAGTTTCACCTGTCTTTCACTAGGGGGACTTGTCAGGGAGTCACAAAAACACTGAACTTTAGGAAGGCAAAGTTTGACCAGCTTAGAGATGCCCTTAATCTGGTAGACTGGGACAATATCCTCAGAAATAAGAATACAGATAATAAATGGGAAATGTTTAAGAACATCCTAAATAGGCACTGTAAGCGGTTTATACCTTGTGGGAATAAAAGGACTAGAAATAGGAAAAACCCAATGTGGCTAAACAAAGAAGTAAGACAGGCAATTAACAGTAAAAAGAAAGCATTTGCACTACTAAAGCAGGATGGCACCATTGAAGCTCTAAAAAACTATAGGGAGAAAAATACTTTATCTAAAAAACTAATTAAAGCTGCCAAAAAGGAAACAGAGAAGCACATTGCTAAGGAGAGTAAAACTAATCCCAAACTGTTTTTCAACTATATCAATAGTAAAAGAATAAAAACTGAAAATGTAGGCCCTTTAAAAAATAGTGAGGAAAGAATGGTTGTAGATGACGAGGAAAAAGCTAACATATTAAACACCTTCTTCTCCACGGTATTCACGGTGGAAAATGAAATGCTAGGTGAAATCCCAAGAAACAATGAAAACCCTATATTAAGGGTCACCAATCTAACCCAAGAAGAGGTGCGAAACCGGCTAAATAAGATTAAAATAGATAAATCTCCGGGTCCGGATGGCATACACCCACGAGTACTAAGTAATGTAATAGATAAACCATTATTTCTTATTTTTAGGGACTCTATAGCGACGGGGTCTGTTCCGCAGGACTGGCGCATAGCAAATGTGGTGCCAATATTCAAAAAGGGCTCTAAAAGTGAACCTGGAAATTATAGGCCAGTAAGTCTAACCTCTATTGTTGGTAAAATATTTGAAGGGTTTCTGAGGGATGTTATTCTGGATTATCTCAATGAGAATAACTGTTTAACTCCATATCAGCATGGGTTTATGAGAAATCGCTCCTGTCAAACCAATCTAATCAGTTTTTATGAAGAGGTAAGCTATAGGCTGGACCACGGTGAGTCATTGGATGTGGTATATCTCGATTTTTCCAAAGCGTTTGATACCGTGCCGCACAAGAGGTTGGTACACAAAATGAGAATGCTTGGTCTGGGGGAAAATGTGTGTAAATGGGTTAGTAACTGGCTTAGTGATAGAAAGCAGAGGGTGGTTATAAATGGTATAGTCTCTAACTGGGTCGCTGTGACCAGTGGGGTACCGCAGGGGTCAGTATTGGGACCTGTTCTCTTCAACATATTCATTAATGATCTGGTAGAAGGTTTACACAGTAAAATATCGATATTTGCAGATGATACAAAACTATGTAAAGCAGTTAATACAAGAGAAGATAGTATTCTGCTACAGATGGATCTGGATAAGTTGGAAACTTGGGCTGAAAGGTGGCAGATGAGGTTTAACAATGATAAATGTAAGGTTATACACATGGGAAGAAGGAATCAATATCACCATTACACACTGAACGGAAAACCACTGGGTAAATCTGACAGGGAGAAGGACTTGGGGATCCTAGTTAATGATAAACTTACCTGGAGCAGCCAGTGCCAGGCAGCAGCTGCCAAGGCAAACAGGATCATGGGGTGCATTAAAAGAGGTCTGGATACACATGATGAGAGCATTATACTGCCTCTGTACAAATCCCTAGTTAGACCGCACATGGAGTACTGTGTCCAATTTTGGGAACCGGTGCTCAGGAAGGATATAATGGAACTAGAGAGAGTACAAAGGAGGGCAACAAAATTAATAAAGGGGACGGGAGAACTACAATACCCAGATAGATTACCGAAATTAGGATTATTTAGTCTAGAAAAAAGACGACTGAGGGGCGATCAAATAACCATGTATAAGTATATAAGGGGACAATACAAATATCTCGCTGAGGATCTGTTTATACCAAGGAAGGTGACGGGCACAAGGGGGCATTCTTTGGGTCTGGAGGAGAGAACCAACATAGAAGAGGATTCTTTACTGTTAGAGCAGTGAGAATCTGGAATTGCTTGCCTGAGGAGGTGGTGATGGCGAACTCAGTCGAGGGGTTCAAGAGAGGCCTGGATGTCTTCCTGGAGCAGAACAATATTGTATCATACAATTATTAGGTTCTGTAGAAGGACGTAGATCTGGGGATTTATTATGATGGAATATAGGCTGAACTGGATGGACAAATGTCTTTTTTCGGCCTTACTATGTTACTATGTTCCAGAAAAGGACATATCTCCCAGGAAATTATTGCAATTACATGTATTGTTACACACATATATTTCCTTTGTGTGTATTACAAAAATAGGGAAAAAGGAAAAAAAATGGGAAGAAAATAAGTCAGCTCACCAATCCCTCAACAGTGCAATGATGTCCATGCACGGAGCCGCCTTGGTCAAGGGCGTAGTCCAGAGCCAGCAATGAAAAAGAAAAAATAATCTCCAGCATGGATCTTCTAAAAAGTCAATTTATTGAAAACACTTTAAAATGCAAACATTTGCAAAAAAAAAAAAAAAAAGATGGGGGTCCCAGGTGGTCAACGCCGACGCGTTTCGACCATCAGGTCTTGGTCATGGCTAAGACCTGATGGTCCAAACGCGTCGGCGTTGACCACCTGGGACCCCCATCTTTTTTTTTTGCAAATGTTTGCATTTTAAAGTGTTTTCAATAAATTGACTTTTTAGAAGATCCATGCTGGAGATTATTTTTTCTTTTTCTTTGTGTGTATTGGAACAGCACAAAAAGAGAAAAACACAAATTGGACATAATTTCACCCCCAGACCCCAACCAAATTGTTGGCACCCTCAACTTAATATTTGGTTGCACATCCTTTGGAATAAATAACTGCAATCAATCGCTTCCTATAACCATCAACAAGCTTCTTACACCTCTCAACTGTAATTTTGGACCACTCTTCTTTTGCAAAGTGTTCCAATTCTCTCATATTTGAAGGGTGCCTTCTCCCAACAGCCATTTTAAGATCTCTCCGCAGGTGTTCAGTGGGATTTAGATCCGGACTCATTGCTCGCACTTTGTTTCCATCCATTTTTGGGGTAATTGTCCTGCTGCAAGACCCATTACCTTGGACACAAGAACAGCTTTCTGACACTGGGCACCACATTGCAACCAAAAACCTTTGTTAATGTTCAGATTTCATGATGCCTTGCACAGTCAAGGCACCCAGTGCCAAAGGCAGCAAAAAAACCTCAAAACATCTTTTCCTTGAATCTCCACCATATTTCACTGTAGGTACTGCGTTCTTTTCTTTGTAGGCCTTATTCCATTTTGAGTAAGGAGTAGAATTATGTGCTTTACAACAAAAATCTCTATCTTGGTCTCATTTGTCCACAAGACGCTTCCCCAGGAGAATTTTGGTTAACTCACATTTTGGTAAATTGCAGTCTAGCTTTTTAGGTCTCTGTGTCAGCAGTGCGATTCTACTAGGTCTCCTGCCATAGCGTTTCATTTAATTCAATACTAATGTTGACGAATAGGTAGCGCCGACACTGAAACACCCTGAGCCTGCAGGACAGCTTGAATTTCTTTGAAACTTGATTGGGGCTGCTTATCCACCAACTGGACTATCGTATATGGCAACCTTTCATAAATTTTTGCAAAAAGTAAAAAAACTGAAAAAAGCGCACCAACCTTCTCACTGCAGTCGGAATCAGTCCTTAGTATAAAGCATACCATCTGATAATGAGCTAGGTGGTGCATGAAAAGTGTGCTGAAAACCGAGTGCATTCAGTATTGAGAAAAGGAAACAGCACTCACCATTGCTTCTTAAAAAAGGTTAATGTCCTTTATTCCATGTAGCGGGACAATCCTTTAACAAGCAGGGGAAGTGAAGGAGGACAACAACCGTTTCGTGCATATCCCAGCACTTCTGCGGGTCCCGCTACATGAATTAAAGGACATTAACCTTTTTTTTTTTTTTTAAGAAGCAATGGTGAGTGCGGTTTTCTTTTCTCAATATTGAATGCACTTGGTTTTCATCAATATTTCTCTGCTATCCACGTCCAGGGAGATTAGCTACAGTGTCATGGGTTGTAAACCTCATGATTATGTTGCACACCGTGGACAAAGGAACATCAAAATCACTAGAGATGGACTTATCTTGAGATTGTTCTTCAAAATGTTGGTTCTCAAGTCCTCAAACAGTTCTCTTTTCTTTCTGTTCTTCATGCTTAGTGTGGTAGACACACAATGCAAAGATTGAGTCAACTTCTCCCCTGTTTATCTGGTTTCAGGTGTGATTTTCATATTGTCCACACCTGTCATTTGCCACAGGTGAGTTTCAGCTCCAATGAGCCTTTGTCAAGCTTGACAAAGGCTCTCTGGAGCTGAAACTTTGTTGCTTTTTTTTTTTTTGCACACATGGCAAATTAATAGATTGATCATTTTCTTTATATTACTATAGTGTGCTGCCTGCTTTTTTGTACTTGTATTAAGTTACTGGGCTGTGACCTTCAGTATATTACACACACACACACGTGCATCTCACAAAATTAGAAGGTCATCGAAAAGTTATTTCAGTTCTTCAATACAAACAGTGATCAGCCTGTGGCACAGCTGAGGTGTTATGGAAACCCAGGTTGCTTTGATAGCAACCTTCAGCTCGCATTGTTGGGTCTGGTGTCTCATCTTCCTCTTGACAATACCCCATCGATTCTCTATGGGGTTAAGGTCAGGAGAGTTTGCTGGCCAATCAAGCACAGAGATGGTGTTGTTTTAAAACCAGGTATTGGTACTTTTGGCAGTGTGGACAGGTGCCAAGTCCTGCTGGAGAATGAAATTTCCAACTCCAAAAAGCTTGTCAGCAGAGGGAAGCATGAATTGCTCTTAAATTTCCTGGAAGACGGCTGCACTGACTTTGGTCTTGATAAAACACAGTGGACCTACACCAGCAGATGAAATGGCTCCCAAACCATCACTGATTGTGGAAACTTCACACTAGACCTCCAGCAGCTTGGATTGTGGCCTCTCCACTCTTCCTCCAGACTCTGGGACCTTGATTTCAAAGGTCTAGTGTGAAGTATCCACAATCAGTGATGGTTTCGGGAGCCATGTCACTTTGTTTGTAATGACTATATAGTATATGGGTTTCACCTTTTGTATTGAAGAACTGAAATAAATTGACTTTTCGATGATATTCTAATTTTGTGAGATGCACATGTACATCCCTTGCGACGGCTCGTTTCCACCAGAACAAAGTGATTAACTATCCAAAAATCAGTCATGTGCAATCAACATCTTGTTTGACAATCAATTGTCTTGTGCACTCAGACATTAGACTGTTGGCAGAACCAGTCAATACAGTTGGCTAAAACATTATGCTAAAGTGTATGGGTAGGGGCCTTTATCTCTGGATATTCAATGTGTTTTTTAATTGATGAAAACATATTTGTTCTTACTGTTGGTGATCTGCTGGAGTATATTTTTGAAAGCCTCAGAATCCAGCCTCTAGCCTAATAAATATGAGGTGGCCTCCACAGAGCAGCTCCACAACCGATATTGAGATTACAGCTTTTTCTCTCCAGAAAATAGAAAAAAAGAAAAAGAAATGTCCCTGTAAAAGTCTAAAGACCACCATACACATTAGATCGTTGTCAGCCGAAGATTGGTTTGGTCGATCGTTCAGCTGGCAGACATTTTGGCCAAGCTTCCAGTGTTGTCCATTAGAGAGACGGCACCAGATACCTTTGGCGGTGGCTTATCTCTTGGCGAAGAAAAGGATCAGTAGACTGAAATTGTAGATGCCGGATTCTTATCTCCCCTGACAATAATCTGTCATGGATTTCCCATACATTAGACAATTATCTGAACCAGTTGTTATTGTTGAGTTCAGCCAACATTAGTCCAGTCTAGTCTAGTCTAATGTGTATAAGAGGCTTAAAAGAAAAATTAATTTACCTTATGTTTCACACAAACGACCACAGCCATTTCTAGTTTACCATTGTTATTTACTAAACCTGCTCACATTATAAAAATTACATACAACTAATAGAAATATAATGATTTATAGCTCTGTTACAAAATAGATTTTGCATAGTAAAAATGAGGCACGCAATTCTTACATGTAGCCATCTAATTGTTCCCTTTCCAGTTTTTCATACAATTATGTAGTCCAAAGAATGCATATTCTTACAGATGAAGCTGCATTTCAGATATCTGGCATAACAGAAATAAAACTCCTTATCGTGAAGATGAAGACTGAGATTTTGGAGCTTATATGCCGACCATTGTTCATTGCCAAATACAATTTAATTGGCTCACAACTGAATTGTTCCGTCACACAGTAGTCATGAACGTCCAATTCATTTTTACATTTAATCATAATGCCAAACCCGGGTTATATCCTTTCCAGTTCCATGACGAGACTCTCAGATCTAGGTCCAGTTTTCATACATTGGTTATCACCTATGGATAGTGTGGCAATGTAGTGCCGCTTTTAGATTGTATAGCTGGTGACTAAATGTGCAATTAAACTTACTTATGGAAAATTCCCTTTAGAGAAAATCTGTCATGTTTCTGAATACCAATTGCTGCTACTACTTTTATGATCTTGCTAAGCAGCTTTAGAAATGTGCCCATATATCACCACCGCAATCCGGCATACCTTACATTCATTTCTCTATGTGCCCCACATATGGGCAGGACTAGACCGTTCTGAGTGTCTCCTGCCTGCCTAATATTCAAGCACCTTGGTTTGCGATTTATATTGATAACCATCATTCACATCTAACTAAAACCCCGTTTCTCGCCATTCACAGAGAGGGTGGCACATGGGCATGTCACACGCTGCCCTGGTCAGTGCGGAGGAGTTAGGTGGATGGCAATAATGTTGACAGCAAGATGTGGATAACACTGGGGATATCTTCCACATTACAGGGGCTGGATATTATGGCTTCAATGAGTCATTAAGGAAGGTCCAGCTCTATCTGTGTGCATGACTTATTTATAAATGGTGCATGGCATATATGAAGTTATTTCTCCATAACATGCCGGACTGTTGTGGTGATATGAGGACACATTTAGTTTACATTGATAAACAAATGGCCGCAGTTAAAGGAAATTTGTTTCCTGTTTTTTTGGCATCCAATTAGAAAGCAGCATAATGTTAGGACAAAGACCTCGATGCCAGTGATGTATCACTTACTTGACTTCTTGCAGTACTTTAGATAAAAAAACCTGCTGCCATGTAGTCCTCAGCATTCAGAGAACTGCTAGATCTGCAGCAGAGAAAACTGTGATTTTATCAAAACTGCAGCAAGCAGCCCAGTAAGTAACATCTGCCCTTACATCAGATGGGGTAGCAAAAAACCTGGCAACAAATTACCTTTTATAAGGAAAAACGTAATGATAGGTTTGCTTTAAAGGTGTATCATCACCCATCTAATGTAAAAAAAAAAAAAAAAAAAATAGTAAACAGTCTTGTAAAAAAAAATGCTAACACTTCAATTTTTTCACTGCCTAGCCTTCCCTTATGGTTACAAGAGTGTGTTACATCATACAGTGAAGCTTATCTTAAGAACCAGACTTGTGCTTTTCCCTCTGAAGCCAGTATTTTGCTACACAAGTACATACATGAGAACACACAATAATAAAGTCATTTAAAATCTTTTAAACGGTGTTTAAGAAAATATCTAGAATCAGTGATGTATGTAGTTCGTCAGAAAACTTTGCAAGAACTACATAATGTGCTTTCTACGTGAACTATGCAATGAGATTGCCCAGGCATGCCCTTCAATTTGTACTGAGCAGGTGGACACATTAGGAGCTGGAAAACCAGAAGGCCTTGTTCACACAATGCAGTTTTACATTTTTTTTCCAGTCAAATCCAGAAGTGGATGCATAAGAGAGGAGACATAACAGTCATTATTATAAGCTTTCCATTTAGGGTCTACTAAACCCTGTGCTGTATGAACAAGACATACAGAAGAAAAAAACAAAACAAATAATGAAACACTGTGTATACACTATCATGAAGTGTGGTGGAAACAGATCCGGTCATTAGAATTAAAAAAAAAAGGAGGAAAAAAAAGGATAAAGGTGAACATACACTGTAAAGGTATCTTTATATATGCCACAGTTGACCAATATTCTAATAAAGGCAGAGAGGAGGCTTGCACAGCAGCCATTATAATTCTATTTAAAGAACATTATAAAAAACATTTCAGAAAATAAATGGAATGTACTGGTGTAAACTACTACTAGATAGTACTGTGCGGTACCAGCAAAACAATGTCCAGTTTCAGCAACATGACCTAAAGCTTTAGGTGAAGAGCACACGAGCGGATGGTCGCACTCGAACATGACTCTCTAGCTTTGAAACAAAATCATGTGGAAACTGGATAATGTGGGAGGGTGGAGTTCTGGGATCTCCCTGCTTTAAGAGGTTTTGCTGGACAATGTGCAAAAAAGCACAGTACATACTGGCATGGCTTATCTTGACACAAAATGGTCAGCTTCGGACCAGTGATGTCACCAGCTTCTATTTTACTGAATATTTGGTTACATTTTGTGTATACTGGTGCAAATAAAAGGCTGCTTTGCCATACACTGGTTTAAAGGATATTTTCTGCTTTACTTCACTGAGACATTTCGGAAGATGGCACCACTGGGACATCATAAACTTGGATCATTAATGCTCACTAGAGTGAATGCTGTCAGCACTCCTCCTTAAGCGCAATTTTATTTTCATTTATCGATATTAAGGGAATCTGTCAGCAGGTTTTTGCTACCCCATCAGAGCGCAGAATTTGGTAGGGACACAGAAACTAGTTCCAGCGATATATCGCTTACTGGGTTCCTTGCTGCAGTTTTGATAAAACCACAAGTTTTTTCTGCTGAATATCTACCAGTTCTCAGAATACTGAACCCTGTATAATCCACATACACCACTGATTGGCAGCTTTTTGTTTACACTGTGCATAGGCAGAAAGATGCCAATCAGAGCTTTCTTTCACAGCTCATGAATACAGAAGACTGAATGGCAGCAGATTTATATGTCCTCTATTGATAATCTTCTGCTGATAAAACAGCTTATCAAAACTACACTAAGCAGCCCAGTAAGTGACATCACTGGAATCAGGGTCTCGGTCTCTACATTATGCTGCTATTAGATTAGGTGGCAAAAACCTGCTGACCGTTTCCCTTTAAAGATAGCATGCTAGTCTGCAGTAATCACTAGAGGGAGCCTACTGCTTACAGTATTCAATAGGAGATCGGTGTATAAACTGATAATTTTTCCCTATAAGTTACACTTTTAATCTACCGTATATACAGGTCTATACAAGTGATTTATAACAGTCTCTGTGTAACCAAGCACTATAAAATATATTAAGTGACAATCAGTGCAAAAATTAGAACCAATTTAAAATTGATGGTGTGTGTGCATTTTAAGGGGCCCAGCACTTGGTGGCGCGCCTGCTCCCATTATTCTAGTGATAAGATCTTAGCTCATGGACAGCTAGTGATGCCATCTTCAATCATGCCTCATGGAATAAAGTGTATATATGCTCTACCCTGTAAGGTTATAATGCACGTAAGCCTACACAGAATATTTTTCAAAAGTTCATTCTCTAAAACGAAAAGTCATCAGAAGGGGCCGCGTAAGAAAATCCAACGAAAGCATCATCTGCTTCTTCAACACTGGCATTAACAATAGAATAGTCTGTAGATATACAGACAGAATCTGGAACCATGACATCTGTAAACTCGGTGTCAAAATTTGATATATCATCTGGGCCATCCTAATATGAAAAAACAAAACAAAAAAAAAAAAAAAAAACACACATTAGAAAATTAATTCTAACCATAGTATTTATAGTAAATTATTAATCATCTACAAAAAAAAAAAAAAAAAAAAAGGCCTAAGGTACATGTGACAAAATATATAGCTCTGTACATAGTTATCAAAAACTGAACATGCTGGATTTATCAAAACTCTCACGCCACAATTCTGATGTAAAAACTTCGCAAAAGTCGCAAAATGTAAGTGTAATGTCAAACATTTAATAACAACCATTGTGCTGCCTGCATTCTTTTGTATGAAGCTCTATATATGGAAGCACGTAGAACCTATAGGTTTTTTTTAGGTTTCCTCATGGATTATATTATTTTTAATAATCTGCTTGTAAGCATCTATACTTCTCTCTGACCTTTCCCGGCGCCTGCGCACTGCAGTACTTTGCTCTGCCCTCAACAGGGCACACAAAGTACGCCTGCGCAGGAGCCGCGGCAAGAAGACAAGAAAAGGACGTCATCGTATGAAGATGGGAGGCGCCGGACCCGGACCGCGACTCCCATCGGACCCGAAGAGAACCGGGACCACCCCTGGGTGAGTATAATATAACCAGTTTTTCTTATCTTTCAGGATACATCGGGGGGGCTTATCTAAAGCATTACAGAGCGCTGTAGATGAGCCCTTGATGCTGGTGGCCTTAGTTTATAGGCAATTTTGGGGGTGACAGATTCCCTTTAAGAAGGATGTTTCACATTATTGAGCAGCCTCAGGTTTCATGCAGTATGAAAGAAAAAAAGGATTTATCTGCTGCTGAAAAGTGTAAAATAGTGCAATGCCTTAGACAAGATATGAAAACAGATATTTCACAAAAACTTAAGCGTGATCATCGTACTGCAAAGAGGTTTGTGGCTGGTACAGAGCACAGATGGGTTTGTGCAAATGAAGGCATAATGAGGAACGTTTCTGTCAGACATTCATCAGATTAAGAGATCAGCTGATAAAATACCATTACAAAGCAGAAGACAGTTATTCAAAGCTGCTGCAGCCTCTGGAGTCCCGTGACCCTGAAGGTGTAGGATCCTCCAGATGCGTGCAGCTGTACATAAATCTACTATTAAGCCACCCTTAAAAAAAAAATGCTCACAAGCAGAAACTGTTGCAGTGGGCCCAGACATACATGAAGACTAGTGTTAAGGCTATGTGCACACGTCTGAAATTGCAGCGGAAATATCCGCGGCATTTCCGCAACTGTGCCGTGGGTAAAACGCATGCGGAACTGGCATGCGTTTTCCCACTAAACGCTAGCGTTTTACAAGCGTAAAAAGCTTGCAGAATGCTAGCGTTTCCCAAGCGATCTGTATCATTGCTTGGAAAACTGATTGACAGGTTGGTCACACTTGTCAAACATAGTGTTTGACAAGTGTGACCAACTTTTTACTATTGATGCTGCCTATGCAGCATCACTAGTAAAAAGATCTAATGTTAAAAATAATTAAAAAAAAATAAAAAATCGTGATATTCTCACCTTCCGGCGTCCCTCGCAGCCTTCCCGCTCCTCGCGATGATCCCGTTCCCAATAATAACCCCAGATGACCGCTACGTCATCACAGGTCATTGCCGCAAAGCATCCCTGGGAACGGAAGCATCACGAGGAGTGGGAAGGCTGCTGGGGACGCCAGAAGGTGAGAATATTACGATTTTTTATTTTAATTCTTTTTTTTTTTTTTTTTTTTTACAGGTATATGGTTCCCAGGGCCTGGAGGAGAGTCTCCTCTCCTCCATCCTGGGTACCAACCACACATGATCCGCTTACTTCCCGCATGGTGGGCATAGCCACATGTGGAAAGTAAGTGGATCAATGCATTCCTATGTGTGCGGAATCCCCGCGATTCACAAAGAATGAACATGCTGCGTTTTTTTTCCGGAATGTGATTCCGCCGCGGGAAAAAAACGCAACATGTGCACAAAAATTGCGGATTGCATTCTAATAATAGGATGCCTAATGTATGCGTTTTTTTCCGTGGTTTTATCGCGTTTTTATAGCGAAAAAAACGTGAAAAATTCTGAATGTGTGCACACAGCCTAAAGGTCTTGTTTATTAAGGAGCGCCATGTAACCATGGATGGTCCAGATGGATGGTTGGTGGATGGCCACTATGTCCCAACAAGGCTGCAGCATCAGCAAGGAGGTGGCAGAGTCATGTTTTGGGCCAGAATCATGGAGAGCTGGTAGGCCCCTTTAGGGTCCCTTAAAGTGTGAAAATAACCTCCGGAAATTATACAGAGTTTCTGTCTCACCACTTTCTTCCATGGTACAAAAAGAACCGTGCCATCCAGAGCAAAATCAATTCGTGAATGACATCGCATCATCTCATGCTGCACAGAATACCTCCGAGTCATTGGCTGCTAAGGATGTAAAATGAGAGGAACTCATGGTGTGGCCACCATCTTCCCCTGACCTCAACATTCAGCAATACATCTATGAGGGTGGGAGGCAGCTAACATCAAACCAGCAGCTCAGGGGGATATTCTGACACCCTGCCTAAGAAATTCAAGCAGAAACTATCCAAAAACTCAAATTCCATGGATGCAAGCATTGTGAAGGCAATATATAACTTGGCCTGTCAATATGTTTTTGTTTGAAAGAAGCTTTTGATTTCAGTAAATTGGACCTCGTAAAGCTGCAAATGTAACAAATGACCATTTTCAGTTCCTTACAACTTATAAAATGTTTGCAATCTCTGTGCATAATAATTTGGAACAGTGCATTGAGTTTTTTGTCTAGTTTAGAAAAAAAAAAAGTTGTTATCATTGGGAGGTTTGTCCAATAAAATTTGATTTATACTCTATCTATTGACGATTTGATCATTATACTGACTCATTTGCAACGACCATTTAGAAAAATCAGAGAAAAATAACTTGGATCTCTGTGTACAATAATCATAATTTTCATCCCATTTGTGATAGTCATTCGTATAGGTTTATACGATGTGTAGATTATTAATTGTGAGGCTTATTTACATACCACATGAGGGTCATATGGTGGAGAGATCTTCTTTTCAACCATATCTGTCCAGTTTATAGAGGAGAAAAATGGATGATTCTTAATTTCATTCTATAAAGTAAACAAAATGAAAGAGGTCATTCTTTGCCAGCAAGAAAAAGGGAAATATTTTTTCTCAGTACAGCTCTATGATAAATTACAGAACAAAGGACAAGGAAGTTACAATGATTCATACAATAACAGCCTGGAACAAAGTCATACCAGGAAATTCATGCTCAAAGTATTGAGGCATTTCTGAAGTGCTTTTGTTGCTTTTAGTATCGAGTCTTAGCTGCTATGGTTCTTTTAGAATAGGGCATGTGTGGAGGGGAATTGCAGACAAGTAGCTAGTTCATGCCTCGTGAAACTTGCCAATTCACAAATATTCACAGAACTGTGGGGCAGAGGACAGTGCACACTACCCCATAGTGCGGTATAACATCACAGCAATTAGTGACTGCCTCATCTGGACCAGAAAGGGAATGTCACAATTTTGCAGTGCAATAATTAAGTGAAGATGAATACTGTATTTTTAATGGTTTTTTTTTTTAAGTTCGTGCAACACTTACAAAATCATCCTTTGACCCAAGCCTCTGCTTTGGATCTTTTTCAAGTAATTCTTCCAAAATAGATGACGCCGTTATGCTTATGTCAGGCCGTGTAACTAGGCATTTGTGCAGAATGTTTTCATACATGACTGCAGTGTCACGATGATAAAATGGAGGCTGCAAAAACAAAGAAACAAAAAAGTAAAAATTATTGGTGAGAAAACATAAAGCCAAGCAAATGTACAAGAGATGATTTGCCATGCGATGTGAGAAATGTTTAAAGTTGCATTGTGACCCTTAGATTTTACCAGAAGAAGGGTGATGAGATTATAAAGTAACATTGCATTGTTAAAGGGCCATCAGTGTGCACCCTCATTCAAGGAATTTAACTTAAAAAATGAAAAAAAAAAATTGAGGTGTATGGCTGCACCGGTATGGGTTCTTGATATGAAATTGACTTTCTAAACAAAGGAGGGAACTACAACAAAGGAAAGTCATTTTAGTTTCATGATGGAAGGTGTGCTTGTTAGTGATGAGCGAGTGTGCTCGTTACTGGAGTCTTCCGAGAACGCTCGGGTGTTCTCAGAGTATCTTGGGCATGCTCGTAGATCGTGTTTGGGTTCCCGCGGCTGCTAGACAGCCTGAATACATGTGGGGATTCCCTAACAAACAGGCAATCCCTGCATGTGTTCAGGCTGTCTAACAGCCGCGGGAACCCAAACACGATCTACGAGCATGCCCAAGATACTTGGAGAACACCCGAGCATGCTCGGAAATCTCGAGTAACGAGCACACTCGCTCATCACTAGTGTTTGTGGATTCTCCAATGGTTTCTATGTGCGGGACGGACGCCCTAATGTACTTTATCATCTGAGTGGAGAGTGTATATGTTTTATATTAAAAATGGTGGCTGTTGAGGCTTTACCAAATTTATAGCAGATGATTATTGGGTCTGGCATGTGTATCAAATATCTTAGTTTTTTTAGGGGCAGCAGTTATGTACATCTTGAAAATCAGAGCACCTCCCAGTGTTCCAGTAGATGTACTGCGAGGGAAACTTAATGGACGTCTGTCTCCTACTTAGCCCCGCTATAAAGAAGATCAGCAGCGCTGCAAGGTGCCGAGATCGTTTTGCTGATCTAAGCAAATAAATCTGTTTTTCCTTAGGTATAGACAGTACACTAGTAAGGGACTTACAACATGCGACACCACTTAAAAATGTCAGCTTAACTGAAAAGGAAAATGATATTAGTATTTACAATATTCCTAACAGTACAATAATGCAGAATTGATAGCTACCAGGCCGTGCAGCATTTCAAAAAGAACAGATCCAAGACACCACCAGTCTACAGTGTTGTCATACGGCTGTTTCTTGATCACTTCTGGTGCTAGGTACTGAAAGAAAAAAAAAAAACAATAATGTATATTTAATGCAATCTTTCACCAAGTCAAGCAAGTTTTTTTGGCTGTATTTTAAAAGGAGCTTTCCAAGAATTATGTTTGTGCTTACAGATGTCATACATAGAGCCGCCACTGACGTGGTCACTTAATCATGCCGAGTAAGCATCACACTGATTTGATGGCAGAACAAACTATTAAAACAGCGGCACAGACTGTTTCAGAAGTGAAATTTTGACAACAGCTTAAATGGTCATGTATATTTTATTTTGGTTTCTAAAAAGTGCCAGAATATTTTTTGCAAGGGAAGTTTGGAGGGTAGGGCACTATTAGGGTATGTGCCACGGCGTGATGTAGACTATGGTACAGCCGCTGAGTATTCCCAGGCAAAGCTTCTTCAGGAAAAAGCAGGCAGTCATTTTCCTAGTTTCATTAGTGGCTTTGCCATCGTTCTTGAAGCCGGCGTTCACTGTTAAGTATGGAAAGAAGCCGAATACAGGAAGAGCCCGTCACTTCTTTTAGCAGCTTCAGGGTTTTTGAAGATGAAACATGTGCACAGAAATGTCATTTTGTGCATTATGTTCACTTTATGGGGAGCTTTTGCAGAGCTTTTTCAGGTGGACCGAGCAGAATACGCTTGAAAAAGACTTTATGCCTCTCAGCAAATATAACCAGTTAGAAACAAGTAGAGATCCATGCACTGTTCCAAACATAAGGACTATCTTCTGTATTAGGACTAATGTAAAACAGTTGTCTTTGGGCCCAACATAACAGCGCCAAAGTGTTGGCACAGCAAAGGGGTTAAACTGAACAGTAAGTTTCATGAAAGACACAAACCTCCGTTTAAAAATGATTGTATTACACAACAGTTGAAGGATCTTTTCTGTATATTTACTACGGGAATATATGACTCAGCCAGAACTTCTAGGGGCGCAGGCATACTGTATATTGAGAAGAATTGACAAAGGAAGTTCCACAGCTATACTAAGTATTGTGCTTCTATAATAACAGGGCCATGCAGAAAACAATACAGAAAAATCGTAAAGTTCTGCAGATACGGCTTCAACACCAAGAAAAATAAAAGAGAAAACATATAATACACACAATATAAAGCCCACAATGAATTGGGTTTTATATACACAAAAGTAACCTAAACTTCGAGAACCTCTCCGGGCAACATTATTATAGGTAGAGCAGCTTCATTTTAGCGAGTATTGGGTTGCAAAATTTACAAGCGGCAGGATGTGTTGAATATAATACTATTAGGTTTAGCAGAGCAAGCTACACGGTTTCTGAAACTCCTTGTGCCACATGGTTTTAGAAAGTTCAATATGATAAACATGGATCTTGCTGTGCTGAACTGCCGCCATAACTCGTATGGGAATTATGAAAACAGTGCAGGCAGAGACAAAGCCGCAGTGTCACTTTCCAGGCTGCTCGTTGTAGTTTTGATAAACCTGCAGCCATGTAGTACTCCACATTCATGAGAGCTGTATAACCGCAACCCCAACACTGATTAGCAGCTTTCTGCACAGGGTACATGGACAGAAAACGGCTAATCAGTTGCCCGGACGGGGTTATACAGAGCTCAGAAATTAAGAGAACTGATAGATATGCGGTTATTATACAGTTATTTTATCAAACCTACAGCAAGCAGCCCAATAAGGGACATCGCTGGAATCCGGGTCTCAGCCCCTACATCATACTGCAACTGTATGGAACGGTTATTTTACCAGAGAATGTCAATTTATTTGGGTAGACTCAGTTTTTTTTTTTTTTTTAACCTACAGACCAACATACTTTACGGAGCCATTTAGCATGGCATTTTGTGCACTGTATGGCAGCATTAAAAAAAAGGTACTGGGCATCATCCATAATAAGACTAGCTCCAACTGGTAAGTGGCTGCAAGAATAGACTTGTTTCCTTAGACATTACAGCAGCTAAACATTAACATAGGTTAACGGTACATTACTTCATCTGCTCACAATGTCTAGGCAAATTTCACATTTGTACAATAAAGCCCAAAAAGGGCAGCAGCTGGTTTCATTCTACATTTAGTAACTCTCCTACTAGGAGTTTATAGCATAAGATCCCCTCTGCTCATTTAGGGCACAAAGACCTCAGCGGGATCATAAGAGTTCCTTTTATAAAGCTAATCCTTGTCACCCATGAGTGGGCACAACCTTACCTCTGGGGTCCCACAGAAGGTTAGTGTTTTGTCTGAATTTGAAATTCCTTCTTTGCAAAGTCCAAAGTCAGTTAAAACAATATGGCCCTAGATGAAAACAAAGTGGAGTGACAATTATTCTTATTTTTCCTTACCCCCTTTAACCGGCCACATAAAAATAAATAACGGTGATGAGTGAACGTGCTCGCATATGGCGTTATCCGAGCGTGCTTGTGTGCTTACCAAGTGGCGCACTCGAAAACTATGTTCCAGTTGCCGCTGCTGCATGTCTCGCGGCTGTTAGACAGCCACAACACATGCATTCCTGTTTGTTAGGAGACTCGAACATTTTTTTTTTTGAGCAGGCGGAAGACACTTAGCGCATGAGCATGCTTGGATAACGACTCATCAGAGCACATTCGTCCGTCACTACTAAATACATTTAATAAAAAAAAAAAAAAACGTAGGCTTTAGTCACTTAGCGCAGAGCTTACTCCACTGCTCCCGCTGTCACTTATTGTCTGCACTGCCAACATTACATCAACAGCGCCGCAGCCAGTAACGGAGCTGAGGAAGACAGCACGAGCCGCTGAGCTCCATTATTAGCTGTAGCCCTGTCAGTGTGATATCAGCACTGCAGGCAATAACAGAAACTCAGCGATGGACCTGGGGAGGGAGAGTAAACAACCTTTTTTTTTTTCTTTCTTTTAATCTTTGTTTAGTGACAGGTTTCCTGAAACCAGAAAAAAACCCTTTAATTTTTATCCTAGCATGACTGTCGACATTTTTTTAGTGTGAAAAAACAAACAAAACATTCTTGCATGTTGTACTACATATTTACCATCACCTAGTGTCATCTCTACTAATACTATTTTCCTATTTACTTCCTGTATCTGCAAAAATATTAGCTAAAATGTTATGTATTTCATGGGGGGATCAGATTAAATCAGTTGATTTATTCCAGTTTTCTGGTGTAACTACATTGAAAAATATGCACAGGTACTATAGTCATGAGGATCAATGCACAACTTTCCCGAATATGTCGGAATGCCTTGGAACTAAGTGGTGACAGCTCTAATGTAGCCCCCCTCATCACTTGTTTTTCATCACTGTTCTACTTTGTAAAGTGTTCGAAAACAACTTCAGCTCTGACCTAGCAATAATTTTATCCTGGATCATATTCTACATATCTATGAAGCATGTGACCTGCTGATGACTATATGAAACACTACTTAAGGGAGAATCCAGTTCACCACTTTTCCAGAATTAAGAATTTTGCTGAGTTATATTGTAAAGGTGAAATCCGGATAATTTACGGTACATGTAAATCTTAATGTTTTGGTTGGGTTCTGCTGATGATATTTCCTTTTTAACCCATTATCACTATGTGACTGCAGACTTATGAATCCTCACATCTCATTAACTGCATGCTTTGAGGATTCCCTGGGGCAGACATGATTTGCATATATGCAGTTACATGCCGACTAGACATTCACAGTCTTGCTCAATGCAAGAGTATTGAGAGAGGTCGGACACTTCTAGTAGGAATGTGGCCAGAAGTATGCAAATCACATACTTGCGGTCACATGAACGCTTGGCCCTGGCAACGGAGAATACTCACAGTGCGCAATGTGCACGCACTGAGGATTCACAAGTCTGCAGTCACACGGAATGACTTCAGACTTGGAGCCCAAGGCCGTAAACCCTTTTAAACATATAGTGCTAGTCACAACAGATGGAGGCACCTGATGATTTGGCATTGCAGTACCTTGCGGGTCACAATCCTACCCCATTTACCTGCATTACACTGATGTAGCACTGGCATAGAACAATGTTTCGCCACACGACCTGGGTCAGGGCCTGAAGTCACGGTATAGTCCCAGCCATGAAAAAATAAATAAAATAATGAAATCCATGTTAAAAATAATGTATTACCTTTGAGTCTAACAGTATATTTTCAGGTTTTAGGTCCCTGTCAATAAAAGGAATATTTCATTAGAAGTGCGTCCCATTATAAATACATCTTATGAGTAGTGACTGCAGAATAGAAGTAGTAGCAGCATACCGATATATGATTTCAATGGAATGCAGATACCCCAAAGCACTACCAATTTCTGCAGCATAAAACAGCGCCCTCGGCTCGGCAAAATATCGTTCTCTTTGTAGATGAAAAAAAAGCTAGAAGAGAAATGTATATTATGTTATTAAACAATATTTTAGCCAGCCACAACATGTCATCTTGTAAATTTATCACAATGAATTTTCTATATTTTTAGTTTTACTTAAACATAACATATCAAAGAGTCAAGAAATTGTAAATGAAACTTAAGTGTACACATTTGGTTTTTAAAGCTTTATCCATGTGTCAGAATTCTGGAAGACTAAAATGTGGAATTAGTCACTGGCTGACCAGCATGATCTTGCAATGCAATTATGCCCAGATCAGTGCTGAACAAGTGCTTCTAGATGTCTGGCGAGCAGGTCAGATGCCCACATTGCTTCACTGCAAATGTGGTTAACTAAATCAGGAAAGAATACTGATAAGACAACTGGGGTGACCTGCAACAAGGGCCACAATGCCGGTTACACAACGTAAAATGTGCCAAAGTGGAATGCTCTAAACACCTGTGAAGTCAGCTCGTCAAAGATTTGCTGGGTGACATGATATCTTTAGAAATGGTAAGTCAGGATCACTGATCGGGATGCTTTCTCTATAATATAATTGCTAATTAAATTAAGGTTTTAATTTAAACCGGTTATGAGCGAAGGGAAAAAAAAAATTCACATTGGTCTAAATCTCTAGATTTTAATTCCATAACGATAACCGTTACCTAATCACATGGTGCAAGATTATTTATAGGAAATCTGTCAGGTCATTTTTGCATACCATAATAATAGTATCCTGAAATAGAGCTTGGGCAGCCCTTTCAGGATATGTAATTTTTATTGCTGTATGTTTTGCCCCGTTGTGTTGATGTAAGCGCCAGAAAATGCATAGTCACACGCTGGCAAGTCAAGTGTATGTTCATACAAAATGAATATTCACCCCTTCCCCCACCCATAATCCTTCGCACCCCTCTGCAGCGGTGTCAGTGATTACAGTCAGACTGCCGTAGTACTCGGCCGAGATCACATTGTGATCCCTTTTAGGCTACGTTCACATTAGCGTTACGCTAATGTGCGTCGCTGTTGCGTCGGCGACGCAGCGGCGACGCGCCCCTATGTTTAACATAGGGGACGCGTGCGTGTTTTTGTTAGCGTTTTTCGACATGCGCGTCGTTTTCGACGCTAGCGTCGGACGCACGAAAATGCAACAAGTTGCATTTTTCGTGCGTCCGATTTTCGTCAAAAAACGACGCACGCGTCGCAAAACGCAGCGTTTTTGCGCACGTTTTTGGTGCGTCGCGCGTTGCGTCGCCGACGCACCGGCGCGCAACGCTAATGTGAACGTAGCCTAAGAGGTTGTTCTGTTTTTACTGATGTACCATCGTTACGATATGAAAACCCTATCAGATCAGTGGAGGTCTGACAACTGACACCCACTGATCAGACGTTTCCAGTTCCAGCGGCAGATAGGTGTGAACAGTATGCGGAGCTGGAACGAAAACTCCACTGCTCTATGCACTGTTAATTGACTCCCATCTATATCATACGTCTGGAAAACCATTTTTATAATTTTATTCATGCCAGTACAATTATCTTCAGTCAGTAATACGTGTATGGTAACGCAAAAATACAAAATGTACCATTTATGCATCAAAGTTTAGGCCAAAAATAAATAAAAAAAACTGAAGATTCAGCTTTTGGGTTATAGATGAATGGGTATTATTACCTAAGGCTATATGCACTTTAGGTTTTTGCCACACGTTTGTGGCTCCATCTGAAGCCTTGAAAAACTGGATTTCGTCAGAACCTCTGATGGAGACAGTCACCATGATGAGATGGACCGAGTACCTTTCTGCTCCCTTTGGCCTTCGTTTCAGCAGTGTTGGTCTTTTTCAGGGTGACATAAAAGCATGGTAGACACTCATAGTGAATGGCTGGGTGAGAGGTTTCAGCCGAATCATGTTTTTCAGGGTTTTAGAAGGAAGAGCCACAAATGTATGGCTTGAACTTGATGTAAAACCAGCCTAAGACATTTAGGTCTTCCCATAGAAGTGACTGTAGAAAGCAGCCCACTTGAAGGAATACCTTTCTATTCATTCTTATTATGGCATGAGGATTAGGGGACCCCTACTGGACATATGTACAAGCAGTCCTCCCTATGGGACTATCGGATATGTATGGCACGCCCAGTCAATATTTCACAATTGTCAGTGGTGGGAATCTCTTTTAAAAACATCTTTTTGCCCTTTAATTCACTTTGAAGAGTCATTGTGGAGACCCTCTACTGTCCAATACTACACCGGAGCTGAAAACTGATTTAGCTACACCAATGAATCAGTGCTCTAATTAGTAACCCAGGAGTCAGCACAGGAAATACTACTCGATATGCAAAGGAGGGATTATGTGCCCCCTTGGTGTGGCCATGAGCGCTCAGTGAACCTTTCTGCCCTTCCATTAGCATGTTTCTCCTCCTCCTCATATGACTGACAGCGCTCACTTGGCCAGAGAAAAAGCTTGATGCACTGATACACCAGTGAGTGCAACAAGCTGCAGCAGCAGAGATGAGAAACTGGGTGCCGGTTCCTGCAGTAATACGGTGTGCGCCCATGTGATTTTCCTTTTCAGGCATCGCGCAGTGCAGCCAGGTGTCAATCTACATGGGGCATGGAGGGGTGTAATAATGCACCGAGCACTTATGGTCATGCCAAAGAGGCAACGAACACCCGCATATGACACAAATGGCTTTTTATGCACATCAAACACAATGTTTATTACACCAAAGGTGTGGGGTTGTTTTTTTTCTTCTTTTTTTAAGGGGCTAGTTTGACCATGTGGTTGGTATAAATTAAAACAGATTACCTCCTCCAATAGCCAATGTTGCACAGATTCTGGATCTTCTCTGGGGGCGTTTGCTTTTTACGCCCTTTATGGCATGGGCATGTTTTGATTAGCCAGAATTATAGAGGAAAAAACGCAAATCAAAACACAGAAGTTCAGTGGCACACACCCAGACTGTTAGAAGGAAAATTTGCATCTTTATTATTTACTACCGGGAAGCATGACATTGGACCGGAGAAGCAAGAAAAAAAAACAACAAAAATAACAGTATCCCATCAAATGACAGAAGCAAAAAAATAAATAAATAAATGGAAAAAAAAAAAAAAAATTATATATGTGTGTGTGTGTGTGTGTGTGTGTGTGTGTATACATACATACACACACACACAGACACTTGCAGGGTATTTATTGCTATGTTTTACCCACAGACAAGCCGGTTGTCTAAGATCCTGCGCTGAGAATCCACTACTGTGTGTGAGATGCCTCTGATTATATCAACCTATCTATAACAAAATGGACAGTCCTCCAGAACTGTGAGTGCAGGGACTCTCCAAGCTCTAGTAAATAAAAATGTACGGTAACATTCCAAGCAGGCGACTTTCACAGTGAATTATATAATGGGCTTTCTACAGCAAACAACTCTTACATTTTAAGTAACACACAGCTTATAAAGCAATGTGCGATTTTGATTATGTCAAAAGGTTTGATAGAAACTGTATAAAAAGATCTATTTAGTTCTAACACAAAGCCAAATTAATAGTAGGGGGCTTTCTACCTATAAGCTTAGCATGAGAGAACTTAGGGTGAATATACAGTCAGGGCATAACTATATTAGGTACAAGGGTTGCAGTTGCATCTGCCTAGTGGGGACCGAAAGGTACCTGTCCCAAATAGTTTGTAGCCTGTTGGGGATTTTGATTTGAGGCCAGTAAGTTTCAATCCACATCACTGTCTGCAGGACCTTAAGAGATATAGTTTGTGAGTAGTGTTTTCTGATTTATGGATCATAAGAGACATATTACACAACTCTGTTGCATTTTGTACTTCCTAGAACTGAAAAAGATTACCAATGTATAAAACAGAGAAGTTATCTGAGGAAGTGAAATTGGACATTAATCTCTTCCTCTCTTATAACTAAAAGGGAAAAGAATGTCATGTGTGTATCTTATGGCTCGCTCATATGAGCAAATAAATCGGACGAGTGCAATCTGATAAAAACAAAAGCGGATGTTAAAAACGCATTGCATATGCATGTCAGATTGTACTTGCATGAAACTTATCCTACTTTTCTGGATCAACATCGGACTGAATTTTTAGATTCTAATGTGACTGCAGCCCAACTCTTCCATATAATCCAGATAATGTGTGCAAACTGTAAAGCGCTGCGGAATATGTTAGCGCTATATAAAAATAAAGATTATTATATGCAGTGTAACAATATTGTGTATGCTATAAAACACGTGTTTGCTCAATAAAATTCCCCTAAAAACTAAATAACCCATAGCTTTTATGTCACTATTTGTTATAATGTTATGCAACCGTTTCATCAACAGCAGATCAACCATGTTTTCCAATTAACAAGTAAAATGAGTGAAGTGCAGCATTACTTGGGAAAGCCACCCGACATCCATGTGGATGATATAGTGGAGAAAAAAAACCAAATAGGACATTGCTCAAAAAGAACAAATAAAAAGAAAAAACTAAAATGGAAAAGGAAAAAATAAATCTTTGAGATTGTTAGTTTTTTACTTTATGGGAGAGGTCTCCAAACGTTTGCACCTTGCGAGCCATATTCAACAGATTATATACACACAGAAAAATATCTTGAAATTACAGACAAATATCTTTATTTTGCTGCTAAATATTTCTATGTGAAGTCTTACACGCCGCAATTATACCATTTAAATTGGCAGTGCTATGCATTAGTATGGGTCTACACAATGGTGTTTTTGGCCATAACTCAGGGCTCCTCTCAAGATCTTACCTCTCCACCATTGATGAAATCCAATACGAAAAACAGTTTATCTGAGGTCTGGAATGAGTAATGGAGACACACCAAAAAAGGATGCTGGACATTTTTTAGCAGCACGTTTCGCTCAGCCATAATGTGCTTTTGCTACAAAAAATAAAAATATGTATAGATCTTAAATGCAAAGGATACATCATGTTTCTATTAAATCATTAATCCTAACAGTGTATTACGGTAAATTAGATTTAGACTTATTTCCTAGTTTATGAAATGTTTAATGTAGAGCTGGTATTGCAGGTAATTCTTAGGTTTGTGTGCGGCTCGGACCCTCAGTGATTTCTTGGTGTATGACCCATTTCTTAGGCAATAAATGCGGTCTAGTTCTGAATTTCTCCACACAATAGCACACAGCCAGTAAAATAGGAGTCCAACAACTACAAGTTGGTTTATTGCTGTATGTTCTATACATTGGTTTGCAAATTATAGGAAACTAGTGGGAAATCTAACTGTAGGATTTGGATCCACAGTTCAGATTCGATACAACCTAATTCTGTACTTTAACACCACACACCTCTTTCTTGTTCAGAATAACTTTCTTCTGTAAAATCTTTACAGCATAATATTTCCCGTCAAGTTTCCCTCTTGTAAGGACGACCTAGAAAAAGAAAGTAAAAAAATAAAAAAAAAATCATGTATTATCCCCCTGAAGAATGGTAAACTACTAGTTAAAGTACATTCACAAGAAGCATGACAGTATTGGAAGAATCCAAATTGGTATAGGAGTCAGAAGCCCAAATCTGACACTTGGATTTCTGCCGCAGATCCACATGCAGATCAGCACCATTTAATACGATTAATTTATGTGTGGCCACCTGACAGATTCTGCATCAATGAGTGACAAAACCTTCAGAACTGTTTCCACTGAAAACAATGGGACACAGTCTGTGGGTAGTTTTCACAGAGATTTTTTGAGCAGATTACTTGTGAAAAACCGCCTTACCCTTGAAACCGTATTGGTGCCAAAGCAAGACTCATATTATTCATTACTTGCTTAGGCCAAGTTTACACTGGGTGTTTTTGCTGCATTTATGCACATTTTCAGCTGTGTTTTACAGTACCAGCAAAGCCCATGAGATTTCAGAAATCTCATGCACATTTTTTTTTTTTTTATCATTGATATTTTGTGCTATGCATGTTTTTTTGGACATGGAGCATGTCACGTTCAGTGTTTTTTACCCATTGGCTTGAATAGGTGATGATAAAACACTGAAAAAATGCACACAAAAAAACGCAGGTGTCAGCTTTTGCTGTATTTTTTGTGCCAAATCCTGATTCTATGGAATATGACCTTTTTTCCCCACAACTAAGCTTTATCAGCATGCTCAAAAGATAAAACTGCAGCAAGAGCGCATAAAAAAAGCTGCAAAAAAAAAAAAAAAAAAAAAAAAAAGCTTATTTCCTTTGCTTCCTTCCTGCCAAGAGATCAGGTTTTGCTGCAGAAAAATATAGTTCTTACCGATAACGGTATTTCTCTGAGCCCATGACGGCACCACGGAGAGAGGGGATCCGCCCACCAAGGACAGGAAACCTACGGATAAAAAGGCGGTACCACTCTCCTGCATCAGTTGTTTTACATAGAGAACGATGGGAGACTACTAAAACATTTGTAAATTTTAACTGTTTATCATAACGAGATACCGCGTGTTTAAAGACTATAAATAGACTATGGCACTAATTTGATGTGCGCACCCATAAGTGAAGGGAGGGAATGTACGGGTGCCGTCATGGGCTCAGAGAAATACCGTTATCGGTAAGAACTATATTTTTCTCTGATCGCCCATGACGGCACCACGGAGAGAATTGCATAGATAGTACATTCAGGGAGGGACCACCGCCTCCAGAACCCTTTTACCGAAAGTAAGGTCTGAAGAGGAGATTAGGTCCAATCTATAGTGCCTATAGAATGTGGATGGTGAAGACCAGGTAGCAGCTCTACATATCTGGTCTATGGAAGCTCCGGCTTTCTCCGCCCAGGAAGTTGCCACTGCCCTTGTTGAGTGAGCCTTAACCTCCCCGGGAACGGTCATCCCACTTGCCGAGTATGAGAGACTGATGGCGTCCGTGATTCATCTTGCTATGGTGGCTTTGGATGCTTTTTTCCCCTTCCGGGGACCCTGGAAACACACAAACAGAGAGGGATCCTCCCTACTCTCTCTAGTGGCTTCTATGTAATGTAAGAGACACCTTTTTACATCTAGTGTATGTAATGTTTGTTCCTCCTTATTTTTAGGGTTGGGACAGAAGGAGGGGAGAGATATCTCTTGGGACCTGTGAAATTTTGAAGCCACTTTCGGTAGATATGCTGGGTCTATTTTTAAAATGACTCTATCCTCTAGAAATTGTGTGTAGGGAGGATTAGCTGAGAGAGCCTGTAAGTCGCTAACCCTACGGGCAGAAGTGAGGGCGACTAACAGAGCAGTTTTTAGAGATAAATTTTTCAGTGAAGCTTCGCGTAATGGTTCAAATGGAGTACTAGTCAGGGCTTTAAGGACCAAGTTTAAGTCCCATTGAGGAACAACTTTTACTGGAAGAGGCCTCGATCTTCCTGCTGCCCTGATAAATCTAGAGACCCATCTGTTTGAAGCCAAGTCAAAATTGAATAGGGCTCCCAAAGCTGCCACATGAACTTTTAGGGTACTAGTGGCCAACCCCATCTCCAACCCATTTTGTAGGAATTCTAGTATGGAAGTAAGGGGAATTTCTTTCCCTATTCTTACACCTGAAGAAGACAGAAATTTTTTCCATACCTTGCCGTATTGTTTTGTTGTAACCGGCTTCCTACTTTGTAACAGGGTTGAGATTAGCCCCGGAGAGAACCCTCTGCTCTCTAATAATTTCCTTTCAAGAGCCAAGCTGTCAAGTGCAAGTTCTTGACTCGAGGGTGACAGACTGGGCCCTGCGACAATAGATCCTGAAGGTCTGGTAATACCCAAGGGTCGGATATTGACATCTTCCTCATCCATGAGAACCAAGGTCTCTTCGGCCAGAACGGGGCAATTAGGATGACCAGCGCCCCGTCCTCCCGAATCTTCCTCAGCACTGCTGGAATCAGAATAAGAGGAGGGAAGGCATAGACAAGATGGTGACCCCAAGATATCAGGAAAGCGTCCACCGCTACTGGGTTCCCCAGAGGAGATAGGGAGCAAAAGGAGGCTACTTTTTTGTTTAGATGGCTCGCAAAGAGATCTATTTTGGGAACACCCCATCTTTCTGTGATCTGGGTGAATATTGACCGATTTAGTTCCCATTCCCCCTGTTTTAGGCTGGACCGGCTGAGGAAGTCTGCTTTGTAATAGTCTACTCCCTTTATGTGTAGGCTTGTTAGGGATAAGAGATTGCTCTCGGCTATTTGCAGGATTGAGTCGGTCACTTCCATTAGATTTTTGGAACGGGTACCCCCCTGGTGATTTAGGTAAGATACTACCACCCGGTTGTCCGACATTACTCTTACATGGTGAGAGTGAAGGACCCCCAAGAATTCTTGAAGGCCAAATTTTACTGCAAGGAGTTCCTTCATGTTGGAGGATTTGTTTACCAGAGATGGAGACCAAATGCCCTGGGCTACTAGGTCGCCCAGATGGGCCCCCCACCCTGAAGGGCTTGCGTCTGTAGTCAGGACTTTCGAGACCTGAATTACCCATGGGACTCCCTGGGAAAGATTTTCTTGCGATTTCCACCATGTTAGAGAGTGATTGGTGCGAGGAGATAGAGTCAACTGCCCGTCTAAATGCCCTCCTAGATGGATTTGCTCCGATAATATCTGCCATTGAAGGACTCTCGAATGTAATTGGGCCCACTGGACCGCTGGAATACAAGAGGTCATGGAGCCTAAGAGGGACATGGCCTGACGGAGTGTTATGGAGGGGAGAGATTGGGTTCTTGATACTAAACTTTTTAGTTTTTGTATCTTGTTCTCTGGGAGCCGACACTCCATCTTTTTGGAGTCTAGAGTGAGACCTATGTACTCCTGGACCTGAGAAGGCATTAGTCTGGACTTCCCTACGTTTATTAGCCAGCCCAATTCCTTTAAAGAATGCATCACTATTGCCAGTTGATCCTCGCAATGTTGCGGGGAGGAGCCTATCACCAAGAAATCGTCCAGATATGGAACGATTAGGGTATTTTCTTCCCTGAGGTGAGCCATTACCTCTGCTATCAGCTTTGTGAAAACCCTCGGGGCTATGGCAAGGCCAAATGGTAGAGCTGAAAATTGGAAGTGATTTAGGACTCCCCTGATGTGAACTGCCATCCTGAGGAACCTCTGGTGATCCTTGTGTATTGGGACGTGATAATATGCCTCCTTTAGGTCCAGGACCACCATGAAGCATTGGGGAAACAACATTTTGATAGATGATTTTATCGTTTCCATCTTGAATGCTTGAACGTCCAAGTAATCGTTTAGTTTTTTTAGATTTATAATGGTCCTGAAGGAACCGTCTGGTTTCTTCCTCAGGAATAGAGGGGAATAGTACCCTTGCCCTCTTTCTTGTGGGGGAACCTCCAGGAGTACTCCCTTTTTTACTAGCCCGATGACCTCGTTTTCCAGTGCCAGCTGTTCTTCTGCCGAAGATCTTATAGATGTCATCGTAAAAGAGGGACGGGGCCATTTTTTGAATGTCAGCCTCAGACCTGATTCTATGATGTTTAGAATCCATTGACTGGAGGTAATCTTTTTCCAGGCTGGGAGAAAGAGAGATAATCTCCCTCCCACCTGGGGCGAACCTTCATTGAGAAGGCTTCTTGGTATCGCTGGGGTTTTTGTTAAAGATGAACCCCTTGTTCTTGTTCCTCTTATCCTCCCACTTTCCCTGGCCTCTCCCAGGGTTCTTACGGAAAAACCTCTTGTTCCGAAAGGGCTTCCGGTAAGAGGGGAGACCTAGAGAGGGAAAGGACTTTTTCTTGTCCCCTGCTTTTTCCAAGATATCATCTAATGTGGAACCGAACAAAAACTCCCCTTCGCAGGGGATAGTACACAATTTTGTTTTTGTTTGTAGATCGCCAGGCCAATTCTTAAGCCAGAGGGCACGCCTGGCCGCATTAGCAAATACTGCCGACCTGGCAGCTAATCTTATAGAGTCTGCCGAGGCGTCAGCCAGAAAGGCCGCAGCTCCCCTTATTACGGGTAATGTCTTCAGCATCAAGTCTCGGGAAGTTTTCCCCTTTAATTGACCCTCTAGTTGATTCAACCAGATCATTAGGGAGCGAGATGTGCATGCTGCTGCCACTGCCGGTTTCAGGCCTCCTCCCGCTGACTCCCAAGAGCCCTTGAGGAAGGCATCCGCCTTCTTGTCCATAGGGTCTTTTAGGACCCCCATGTCCTCGAACGGGAGAGCGAATTTCTTTGATGCTTTCGCTATTGCTACATCTAATTTGGGGGCTTTTTCCCAAAAGGAGCAGGATTCATCCTCAAAGGGGTATTTCCTTTTGGGAGTTAGGAGAGTCTTTTTCATGGGTTTTTTTCCATTCCTTTTTGATTAGCGCTGCAATTGTTTCATTAAGCGGAAAAGCTCTCCTCTTTTTTTGTTCTAAGCCCCCAAACATAATGTCTTGTGCTGATTTTTTAGGGTGGGAGTCTACTAACCCCATAGTACTCCTCACTGCCTTTATGAGGCCATCAGTGTCCTCTAATGGGAAACAATTGTGACCTCCTGAGGAAGAAGTGGATGACGAAGACGCGGAGGAGGAGTCGGAGGATACCGAACTCGCACTATCGCTGTCAGATTTAGAGACTGGGGACGGGGACCTGTGCCTGGTCCTTCTCCGTTTTTTTCCCCTTTTAAGGGATTTAAAGGTGTCTTCCACCTGCTCTTTAATCAGGTTTTTAAGATCTGTTGCAAACCCGGGCAGGCTTTCTGATACCGTCTGCTGTATGCAGGAATTACATAGCTGCTTCTCCCAGGCGAGTGGAAGATCCTCTTTACAGATGGCACAGACCTTGTGCTTGGTTTTACCTACGCTTTTCCTTCCCTAAAAGAGACAAATAATAATCTTACTGTCTCTAACTTTCACGAAGATCAACTTACCACCTCCAGGACCCATAAATACCGGTTGGGAATTCTCAGCCTCTGGCTTTTTCCCCGACGCCGTGCTGGACTCCTTGCTGTGTTGAGACCTTTGGCGTTCTTTGCTGGTGTCCTGGTAACCTTTCTGCTGCCGCCTTTTTTGCTGCTGCGGCGATGCTATAGGTGGAGGTGATTCAGGCAAGGGAGATGCCGGGTCGCTCATACTGCTGCTGCTGGTCTGCGCAAAACAACACTTGCTACGCTGGCGCTGACACGACTGCTCCTGAGGCTCCTGCCAATATACTGCAGAGCCACTGGGGGGAAGTAAATCCTCCCATTTAAACTTTCCCGCTGCTCCTCTTTTTTTTTTTTTTTTACTTCCCGGCGCCTGCGCAGTAGCGCCCGGCCGGCACGAGGAGCGCTGAAACGCTGGCGCCTGCGCAGACGCTCCTGCGTCTTGTAGAACGCCTAAGCGTCATGTCGGGATCCCAGCTACGGCGAGGAGCGCCGACGCCTGCGCAGTCGCTTCCGCGGCGCCCCGGCGTCTCGCGAGACCAGCGCAGTTCCGGGCATGCGCCGACTTTCCAAGATGGCGCCCGGAGTACAGATATGGCGCTGCTGACCGGCACCCCCGGTCCTATGCAGACCCCTATTGCGCGGCTCTGCAAGCCCGATGGCGTTGCAGTGTGCAGGCTGACGCGAGCTAGGGGAGGGCCACGCCGCACCTCCCGCAACCACAGAGGGACCCCCCTGGATGTTGCCGCTGCTGCATCTTACCTGAGGAGGTGACCGCGAACTCCTTGTCACCTCCTCCACGCACCCTTGAGGCCCACTAGCCCCCAGCGGTGGTGCCTCGGGTCACCACCCCAGCCGAGGCAGAGGGACCCCAGCTGCCTGAATCGGACTGGTTGGCCCCGGAATTCCAACGCTGACTGGTAAGTCCGTAGGTCTCCCATCAAGGACAGGAAACCAACTGATGCAGGAGAGTGGTACCGCCTTTTTATCCGTAGGTTTCCTGTCCTTGGTGGGCGGATCCCCTCTCTCCGTGGTGCCGTCATGGGCGATCAGAGAAAAAAACGCTGAAAAAATGCCTAGTGTGAACTTACCCTTAAAGTGGTTGTACTGTATATGTTAAGAAAAACTTCCAATATCAGTCACACCTTTCCACAGGTCGAGCGTGACATTCTAATTTAGCCACACTCACTTCAGTGGGTCTGATCTGCATTACAACACCCAACTCACGGAAAGAAGTGATGCAGGTTTTTTTTTTCCCTTCATCTTTGCTAATCAGCCACACCAAAGAAAATAAGGACACACCTACTAACATCTGCTCACAGTAGCAATACAATGCAGGATGCTGACAGCCCCCACATGATAAAGGCAAAGGCAGTACAGCTGCAAAATGCTGATGAACAACTAGCAGATCCACAAATTTTTGACAGAACCGGACAAAAATCTAAAAAGAAAATCACCAGAGTCTGCTTAAAAAAAAGCATGTTCTATTTTGGTTAACTTGATATGTTTATTTGGGAATTTCATTTGTCTTTTCCGTTTTAGATGTCAGCGAGTTTGGTCAGTGTGTCAGATTTTCCCATCAGAGTTTGGCCCAAGATTCAGCAGTTTTTCGGATGAGGAAAAAAGAAAAGATTCCCCAGCTTCTTCTATCTCATCAATCCATGAAAGACTGACTGTACAAGAATGAAATCCGAGCAGTCAGATTTTTTTTCACCGGCCCATAGGCATTGCTGATTTTGATCAGAAACTGATCAATATCTGACATCTCTCAGCGATTTTGTGAAGACCACTTGGTCCACAAAAAAAAAAATTAATACATCAGATACGTGAGCAGCCCCATAGAATAAGTAAAAGTGCTATCCACGAAAAATACAGAGAAGTTGTACATCTAAATGAGACCTTATAAACAGGTCAGTTTTTGTCTAAAGGAGCTGTCACATTGGGTTCTGTGTTCCCGTCAGGGCATACGTCCGACTGCCTACCCCTCATAAGGTAACTTTCCAAAAAGGATATGCAGATGAGTCCAATAGACTGTAAATGCTCATGTTCTCTCTGCTGTGCACTTTTTTGGAGAGTGTACGCCTACAGGAGGCGAATACTCAGAAGCAGTCTACTGTGTCTGAGTGTCCGCCTCCTGTAGGCATACACTCCCAAAAATGGGGCACGTCAGAGATCAAGCTCGCTCTGCTGTCACCATTACAGTCTATGGCCCTGTCAGCGCATGCATCCAAATGCCATTTTGCGGGGTAATTTGGATGTGTGCCCCAACGGGGACAGAGAATGCAATGCGAAAGCACCCTGATTGATGCAAGCAGGTAGACTGGGGTTACTCGGGTTTCTGGTTGGTATCCGTTTGGAATAAAAAGTTTTGAATGATGCACTAAAAACAACAACTTCAATCTAGGTGGACTTTAACAATTAATGGGGTAGCAAACCAATCAGTTTTTGGCATGAATTCTGTTTTAATTTTAGGAACAGACAAACAGAACATCATGTGAACTCATCCTTAGAAGTGCAGACTAACCGCTCTGGTGAGGAGAATGGTGCTCTGACCATTAGTGATATATACTATATTGGCTTGCAAATATATATTTTAAATTGTTGGGGTTATGTTACAGTCTTTTCGAAATCCTGTGTCTGAGGTGGTCTGCAGGTGGTCAATGCCCCCACATAAATTCCTTTTTGACTGTCCCATAATGTGAATGCTAAGCAAAAAGCCATACTTGTTTCAAAGCATACATTTTTTTAGATTATGCAATACATTAATGTAGTGGGTTTTTTTTTTGCATTAAACCCCTTTACAACATGTATACTTATCTGCAGACAAGAATCTCACCTTGCCAAAGCTTCCTTTCCCGATCAGTCTGAGGTATTCGAAGTCTGAAGGCTTGGCGCTGTTATGGGAGAGAACATTACACAATCAGCACTTTCTTTTATTAGAAACAGAAGGAAAACACTGCATGCTCCATTTGTCCTATATTTTGTCCCATTTTATCTTGGCTGTGTATAAATTCACTAACTATGCATTTTCCAACCACATCAGAGATGGAAGTTTGATCCCAGTACCTATTACTCGCTCACGAAAACAATATTTTCAAATTAATTCCATTTGTTCTCATCTTTTACACTAAACTTCAGCTTGTTTAACCCTTCCAACATCTGAAACACAAGTCTAAGTAACAGAAAACTTCCTGACAAGAGGCCGAAATATTTAGCAGGACTCCCAGTCCAGATGTATGTGATGCAATGGTGTCCTGCTGGTACATTGTGTAAACATGCAGATGGGGGTTACATCACCGAGTCGCTCACAACCGGTCAGCTAAATGTTCACACCATTTGGAAATCAGACTTTATCTGTCCACCCATCCCACAGACCTTTTTACAAGTCCCATCTGTATTAAATGTTACTCGAAAAACAAAAATACACAATTTCTAATATGCTGACAAGCATAGCTGCACTTCAGGGGAAGTACATACAGAAATGTACCGATAGAATAAAGATTAATTATTTTATAACTTTTTTTCCCCCCCCCCATTCGGGATAGAACTTTGTAAGGGTACGTTCACACACGCAAGTTTTCAGTCTGAGCGCTATCCATGAAAAAAAATAGCATCACACAGACAGCTCTAGGGCCAACTGGGCTGTTCAGAAGAACATTTTGTTTTTTTCCCACAGATGAATATGCTCTGGAAATGGCATCAGGCACTAGTATATACCGTATATTGTTTCCTATGGGTGAAAAATAGGGATTTTTGTGTTACTCACCGTAAAATCCTTTTCTCCGAGACGCTCATTGGGGGACACAGGACTGTGGGTGCATGCTACTGCTGCCAGGAGGCTGACACTAAGTAAGCATAAAAAAAGTTTAGCTCCTCCTCCGCTGTATACACCTTGACACTGGCCGCAGGTGAACCCAGTTTGGTGCAAAAGCAGTACGAGAACAAAAAATAAATCCGCATTAATACCGAAACAACATGTCTAGAAACAACCCCACCGACTGATAAAGTCAAGGGAAAACAGAAAAGAGTCATCTGGCCAACAGGGAGGGAGCTGTGTTCCCCAATGAGCGTCTCGGAGAAAAGGATTTTACGGTGAGTAACACAAAAATCCCTATTTCTCCTTCGCCTCATTGGGGGACACAGGACTGTGGGATATCCTAAAGCAGTCCCTGGGTGGGAAATTAACTCACCGGTATAGCATCCAGGCATCTGCTGGCTATAAGTGCGCTACTGCTGCCTGAAGAATCCTTCTACCCAGACTTTCATCTGCAGAAGTCTGACTGTGGATATTTTAATGTTTGGAAAAGGTATGCAAACTAGATCAGGTTGCAGCCTTGCAAACCTGTTCTGCTGAAGCCTGGTGCCGAAGCGCCCAGAAAGCCCCCACTGCCCGAGTGTAATGTGCTTTGATTCCAGCCGGAACGACCATGCCCTTGACGCAGTAGGCCTCCTGAATAGCCGATCTTATCCACCTGGCCATGGTCGATCTCGAGGCAGCGAGTCCTTTCCTGCGACCCTCAGGGAGGACAAACAGCGCATCAGTCTGCCGAAAAGGTGCCGTGAAATGTACCTTCTCAGCGCTCTCACTAGATCTTACGTATGGAGAGCTTTTTCCACACGGTGCTTTGGCGCTGGGCAAAAATAAGGCAAGACGATGTCCTCGTTAATGTGGAACGAGGAAATCACCTCTGGTAAAAAGGTTGGTGCTGGCCTGAGCACCACCTTATCTTGATGGAACCGTAGAAAAACAGGATTTTTGGTTGCTTACCGTAAAATCTGTTTCTTGAAGTCTCCATTGGGGGACACAGGAACCATGGGTGTATGCTGCTGCCACTAGGAGGCTGACACTATGCAAATAAAAAAATTAGCTCCTCCTCTGCAGTGTACACCCCACCGACTGGCATTAAACTCTTCAGTTATAGTGAGAAAGCAGTAGGAGAAAGAACAAGGTTGAAAAACCATAACCACAAACTTGAGAACTGTAAACGTGAGAACAGTCAGAGAACATATAACAAAAACATTGGGAGGGTGCTGTGTCCCCCAATGGAGGCTTCAAGAAACAGATTTTACGGTAAGCAACCAAAAATCCTGTTTTCTTTATCGCCTCTCATTGGGGGACACAGGAACCATGGGACGTCCCAAAGCAGTCCCAAGGGCGGGAAAAACAGACTTCCATCAGGTCAGAGGACTCACCACTGCCGCCTGCAGGATCCTTCTGCCTAGGCTGGCGTCCGCCGATGCGTAGGTATGGACCTTGTAAAATTTGGCGAACGTGTGGATGGAAGACCAAGTTGCCGCTTTGCACAGCTGTAGGGCGGAAGCCCTGTGGTGCACCGCCCAGGAGGCGCCGACTGCCCGGGTAGAGTGAGCCTTAATCCCAGGAGGGGGCACTCTGTTCTTGACCCGGTAAGCCTCCAAGATTGCCATTCTGATCCATCGAGCAATAGTCGCTTTAGAAGCCGGCTGGCCTCTGCGCGTGCCATCAGGAATGACGAAAAAGGAATCCGTCTTCCGGAAAGTGGACGTTCTGTCCAGATAGATCCTCACAGCCCTGACAAGGTCCAGCTTGTTCAACGATCGCTCCAGAGGATGAGTCGGAGCTGGACAAAAGGAAGGTAGAACGATGTCCTCGTTGAGGTGGAAGGTGGAAACCACCTTAGGAAGAAAAGAAGGTGGGGGCCGGAAGACCACCTTGTCCTGGTGAATGACCAAAAACGGAGGGCGGCAAGACAGGGCCGCCAGCTCGGAAACGCGGCGAATGGACGTGATGGCCACAAGAAAGGCTACCTTTCATGATAAAACTGATAGGGAGATTCCTCTAAGAGGTTCAAAGGGAGAAACCTTCAGAACGTCCAGTACCAGGTTTAGGTCCCATGCCTCCACAGGGGCCCTGTACGGCGGGACGGCGTGGGCTACCCCCTGAAAGAAGGTCTTAACCTGTGGCCGAGAGGCCAAGGTCTTCTGAAAGAGGATGGAAAGCGCAGAGACCTGACCCTTCAGGGAACTAAGAGCCAGGCCCGAATCCAGTCCTGCCTGAAGGAAGGCCAAAAGAGAAGGCAGGGAAAAAACCATAGGCGGAACGCGGTTGGACTCGCACCACCGGAAGTAGGCCTTCCAGGTGCGGTAGTAGGTCCTGGAAGACGAAGGCTTCCGAGCCTGAATCATGGTGTGAATCACCCGGTCCGAAAGGCCGGACGCTCTCAGAACCGCGGTCTCAACAGCCACGCCGTTAAACTGAGCGACCGAGAATTCGGGTGGCAGATCGGACCCTGGGACAGCAGATCGGGCCTGTCTGGAAGGCGCCAGGGAGCGTCCGCGAGAAGGTTGACGAGCTCCGCGAACCAAGCTCTCCTGGGTCAATCCGGGGAGATCAGGATGACCGGCACCCCTTCCGCTTTGATCTTCTTCAACAGTTTGGGAAGTAATGGAAGGGGTGGGAACAGGTAGGGCAGCTCGAACTGTGACCAAGGAATGGCCAGAGCATCGACGCCCACTGCGAGAGGATCGCGGGACCTGGAGACGAACTGCGGAACCTTCCTGTTGACTCGGGACGCCGTAAGATCCACATCCGGAGTTCCATCGAAGACAAATCTGATGGAAGACCTCCGGATGCAAGGACCATTCCCCTGCCGCGAGGCCCTCGCGGCTGAGGAAGTCGGCGGCCCAGTTTCCACGCCGGGGATATGCACCGCGGATATCACCGGAACCGTTGCCTCTGCCAAAGGAGGATCTTGGATACCTCGGCAAGGGCCAAGCAGCTCCGAGTCCCCCCCTGATGGTTGACATATACCACAGCTGTGGCGTTGTCCGTCTGGATCCGGACTGGAAGGCCCCTGAGGATCCTTTCCCAGTGGCGGAGGGACAGGAAGATGGCCCGAATTTCGAGGACGTTGATCGGCAGAGATGACTCCTGCGGCGACCAGCGGCCCTGAACCGTCAGGTGGCGAAAAACCGCACCCCAGCCGATCAGGCTGGCGTCCGTTGTCACCACCTGCCAGTGAACCGGAAGGAAGGACCTGCCCTGGGAGATGAGAGGTGACGTCGACCACCAGTTGAGAGACCGCTTGACCCGAAAGGAGAGTCTGATCGGCCGATCCAGGGAGAAGACCGACCTGTCCCACAGACAGAATGGCTTGCTGAAGGGGTCGCGAATGGAATTGGGCGAAGGGAATCGCTTCCAATGTAGCTACCATCCTCCCCAGAACCTTCATGGCCGAACGGAGGGAGGGAGGTCGAGGACCCTGGAGCAAGCGTATGTCCCGACAGAGTGGATCTCTTGTCTGTGGGAAGGAAGACTCTGCTCTGACGAGTATCGAAAAGCATGCCCAGAAAGATGATGCGCTGAGAAGGAATAAGACAGGACTTCTTCCGGTTTACCAGCCACCCGAAACGGGCTAAGGTGTCGAGAACAATGGACAGGCTTTCGTGGGCCTGAGCGAAGGACGGAGCCTTGATGAGGATGTCGTCGAGATATGGAACTAGGACCAGGCCTCTGACTCTCAAGATGGCCATCAGCGCCGCCATGATCTTCGTGAAAACTCTTGGGGCGGTTGCAAGACCGAACGGCAGGGCGACGAACTGAAAATGATCTCGTTGCACTGCAAAGCGCAGGAAACGGTGATGTCCGGGAAATATCGGGACATGGAGGTAGGCGTCCTGGATATCTATTGAGCATAGAAACTCCTGAGCCTCCATGGAAGCAATTACTGAACGAAGGGATTCCATCCTGAAGTGTCTCAGGCGAACTCTCCTGTTCAGCAATTTGAGGTCCAGAATGGGGCGAACTTTGCCGTCTTTTTTCGGTACCACAAAAAGATTCGAGTAGAAACCCGTGAAGCGTTCTTTTTCTGGGACGGGAACGATTATAGGCTGAACTGGATGGACAAATGTCTTTTTTCGGCCTTACTAACTATGTTACTATGATTACCCCGGATTTGAGCAGAGAAGCGATGGCTGAGAAGAAGCCCGGAACTAGAGCGGGGTCTCTTGGAGGACGGGATTGGAAGAAACGATCCCGAGGTCGGGAAGCGAACTCTATTTTGTATCCCGAGGATACAACTTCCCTGACCCATGCATCCTCTACTGCGGAAATCCAGACGTCCCTGAAAAGGAGAAGACGGCCGCTCAATCTGGGAGTTGGGCTGGAGTCTTGCCGAGAGTCATGCCGAGGTGGATCTTCCAGTCCTGGGCCTGGAGGATCTACCCTGGGAGAAACGAGGACGCCAGGACGGAGTGGGCCTAAAGGACACCGCCTTCTTCTCTTGACGTGCCTGTGGCCTCTGTTGCTGCTGGGAAAAGGAGTTTGACGCAGCGAAGCGACGAAAAGGCCAAAAAGAACGAAACTGTCGTCTAGGAGGAGGGCGACGAGGCTTAGCCTGGGGGAGAAGAGAACTTGTACCCCCGGTGGCGTCCTTAATTATTTGGTCCAGCTGGGAACCAAAGAGGCGAGAGCCCTGGAAGGGCAGACTAGTGAGGGACTTTTTGGAGGACATGTCCGCCTGCCAGGCCTTGAGCCAAACGGTCCGGCGCATGGCAACGGCATTGCTGGAAGCTTGAGCCGCACAAGACGCGGCATCCAGGGAGGCGGAAACCAGGTATTCATCAGCGTGGGAAATCTGGTTGGCAAGTTCCGCTAATTGCGCGGGAGGCGCCCCATCCAGGATACCTCGCCGAAGATCCTTGGCCCATTTTGAGATGGATTTTGAAGCCCAAGTGGACGCAAAAGCTGGACATAGAGCCGCTGAAGCCGCTTCAAAAGCAGATTTCGCGAAGGATTCTATAACTCTATCGTTAGAATCCTTCAGAGATGCTCCGCCGGACAGAGGAAGCACCGTGTTGGTGGACAGCCTGGAAACAGGGGGGTCCACCGAGGGAGAGGCCGTCCAATTGGCGGTAAGTTCTGGAGGAAAAGGATATAACACACCCAGGCGTTTTCCCCTCTGAAAACGCCTAGTGGGGTTCTCTCTCTCTCTCTGGACACGATTTCCTCGAATTCAGGATGAGGAGCGAAAAATTTTGAAGGTGGTTTGGCCAATCTAAACGAAACCGCCTGATCTGCGGGTTCCGTAGAGGGATCCTTGATGCCACATGTTTGGTTTATTGCCCCAATGAGGTTCTGGACTGTCTCACTCATGGTGGCGATTTGGTTAGGATCCAGCTCCGAAGAATCCTCCGAAGGCGCATCAGATAATGCCTCGCCTGACTCAGGGGAGGAGGATCGGTGGGACACCAACCGCGGAGGAGGGCCGAGCGGCGAGATGGAGCGCGAAGAGGACTCAGACCGACGTTCCTGTCTGGACCTTTTGTGGCTTATCAAGGAGGGCTCGGGCGGCGGTTCCTGCGACCCGCTGGCCACTGCAGGGGTCTGCAGGGGTAACCGATCCAGCGCGGACACTAGGGTTTGAGATACCCGTGTTAAATCGGCCACCGATTGTGACAGAGAGGCGGCCCAGCCTGGGATGGGGGGGGGATCACTCTCGGGCGGAACAGCCGGGGGATCCTGGGCGGTGGGAACAATCGGGTTGCTGCAGGACTGACACAGCGGGGAGGACTGACCTGAGGGAAGTTTGCTGTTACAGGACGAACATGCAAAGTACGTGACTAAGGCAGAAGATGAAGAGGTAGGGGGACGAGAGCGGCCCCCTTTAGAGGTAGACATTTTTAGGGACCCTGAAGATGCCAGTGGGTTAGGGGACAGTGGGCAGAGGGGGGTGTCAGTCTGCAGTGCAGCTACTCACGGACCTGGTCCTGGAAGATGTCCCACTTGTCGATGGAGTGCACTGAGGAGCTGTATTCAGCGCAGATAGAGCTGTGCCCACAGAAGATGCGGGTGCGCTTGCGAGAGCTGGTGCTGCTGCCGGTACAAAGCGGTGCTCACACCAGACGAGTGTCCCAGGAGGAAGGGGGCGGAGCCAGACGCAGGGGCGCCGGTAGGCAGGGCACAGTAAGTCGGGCGGGAAAAAGCCCGCCCGCAGAACCGGAAGTGAGGAGCCGAGAAACCGTAAGTAGGCCCCGGCCTAAGCCGGGACCTAAATTAGAGGCCGGCGCCGCCGGAGAAGGGAACCGCGGCGCCGGAGCAGTGCGCCGCAGGGACTGAGAAGAGCGGCAGCCTGCCAAGGCTGTCCAGGAAAGCGGAAGTGGCGGGGTCGCGGCGCCAGAAGTAGGCCCTGGCAGAAGCCGGGACCTAAATTAGAGGCCGGCGCCGCCGGAAAATCGCGGCGACGGAGAATCGCGGCGTCGGAGCGCCGCAGAAAGTAAGTGGCACGGCATCCTGCCAAGGACGCCGTGCAGACACAGGACGCATTGTGGCCCCCGAGCAGTGAGACCGCAGGGGGAAGCGGCGCGGCAGCCTGCTAGGCTGTGACTCTGTAAGGGGCTGTGCGGCTGCAGGGAGAGAACTGCGGCCGCTAAGGAAGAAGAGCTTATGGCTGTCCCTGGGATCCCTCTAAAATAAACGCCATGAGGGAGGACAGGGGGACATCTGGAGAAAAGATCCCGGGGGAATGGAGGGGAAATACTCACCTAAACATCCCACGCCGTTACTAACCTGAGGGGAATGAGACGTCCACGGAGCTGTGATGGACGTCCTCGTCTCCTCCAACCGACAGGCTCTGGTAGGCGAGTGGGTGGGGGACGGAGCCAGGACCGGACTTCTGAGCACGCTTCTGTGCTAGGATCTTGGTCCTGGAGAGGGATCTATGAGGATACGGGGTGGCAGTACACGCCGTACTCATAGTCCGCATTGTGGGAATACAGGTGTGACTGCTCACCCTGTATCCCTCCGGAAAAAACCTGAAAAGAAACGACGCACATTGAGGTAGATAAGGGTCTAATGAAAGACCCGTGTCCACCTCCTACTGACACTAAGCTAAACTGAAGAGTTTAATGCCAGTCGGTGGGGTGTACACTGCAGAGGAGGAGCTAATTTTATTATTTGCATAGTGTCAGCCTCCTAGTGGCAGCAGCATACACCCATGGTTCCTGTGTCCCCCAATGAGAGGCGATAAAGAAAGCAGCCCGGCAGGATAGGGCCTGCCAGCTCCGATAGCCGTCTAATTGAAGTTATGGCCACCAAGAATACGACTTTCCAGGAAAAGTAAGTTAAAGAGACGTCCTGAAGAGGTTTGAAAGGAACTTCCTGCAAGGCACTTAAGACCAGATTAAGGTCCCAAGCATCCAGGGGGGCCCTTTAAGGCGGAACCTTGTGAGCGACTCCCTGTAGGAAAGTTTTCCCCTGTAGATTGATAGCGATCCCGCGCTGAAAAAGTACCGACAAGGCTGATATCTGTCTTTTAAGAGTACTCGGTGCAAGCCCTGAATCCACGTCGACTTGGAGAAAAGCAAGAATGTTTGGGATGGAGAAACGTAGTGGGGAAGTCCACCGCTCTTGCACCATGAAAGGAAAACCTTCCAGGTGTGATGATAAATACGTGCAGAGATGGATTTCCGGGCGCTAATCATGGTAGCGGCTACCTCTTGGGAAAACCCGGCCTGTGTTAGAATCCAAGATTCAATGGCCAGGCCGTTAAACACAGGGCCGCTAAAGCTCTGGTGGTAGATCGGGCCCTGCGATAGTAGATCCAGGCAGTCTGGAAGCCGCAATGGAACTCTGGCGAGCAGCTGCACTAGGTCTGCGTACCATGACCAACGAGGCCAATCTGGGGCGACCAGGATAACTGGAACTCCTTCTGCCTTGACCTTCCCGATTACCTTCGGGAGTAGCGGTAGAGGGGGGGAACAGATATGGGAGATGAAACTGGTTCCAAGGCAAAACTAACGCGTCCACGGCAATCGCCTGTGGATCTTGATATTGGGCGACAAACCTGGGTACTTTGGCATTCCTCCCGGAAGCCATCAGGTCTATGTCCGGGGTTCCCCAGGGCTGACATATCTGCTGAAATACTTCGGGATGGAGGACTTGTTTTACCTCGTGCATGGCCGCCCTGCTGCGGGTACCCCCTTGATGATTTATGTATGCCATTGTCCGATTGAATCCCGACAGGGCGCCCTGCCAGGAGATGATGAAAATGCTGCAGAGCCAGTCGAACCGCCCGAATCTCCAACAGATTGATCGGGAGGGTTGACTCCCGCGAGGACCAGCGTCCCTGGGCTGTGTGATGGTAAAACACTGCTCCCCAACCTAGAAGACTGGCATTTGTCGTGAGTACTAGCCATTGGGCTGGGGGAAAAAGTTTCACCTGTTGCAGAGACGGACTCGTTGACCACCATGAGAGAGCCTGTCTGACCTGGAGAGGTAAACGACACTTGAAGTTGAGAGAGAATGGAATTTTGTCCCATGCTGTTAACAGTGCATGTTGGAGAGGACGAAGATGGAGTTGCGCAAATGGCACCGCCTCCATTGCCGCCACCACCCTTCCCAAGACCCTCATGCAGAATCGGATCGTATGATAGACTGCCCGGCGAAGGGTCTTCACCTCTTGCCGGAGAATCAGGACCTTGTCCTGGGGCAGGATTCTTAAACTTTGTGAGGTGTCGAAGATCATCCCTAGAAAAGAAATTCTAGAGACGACTTTTTTAGGTTCATCAGCCACCCTAGACGAGAAAGTGTGTCTAGAGCAGTGTTCCCCAACTCCAGTCCGCAAGAGCCACCAACAGGTCGTGTTTTCAGGATTTCCTTAGCATGCCTCAGGTGATGGAATTGTTGCCTGTCTAGATGATAGAATTCTCACCTGGGCAATACTAAGGAAATCCTGAAAACATGACCCGTTGATGGCTCTTGAGGACCGAACTTGGGGAACACTTGTCTAGAGTAAAGGTGACATTTTCCTCGCAGGCCCAAAAAGACGGCCCCTTGATAAGGAAGTCATCTAGATATGGTAAAACGAGTATGCCCCGGGAATGCAGGATGGACACCACAACCGCCATGACCTTTGTGAATACTCTGGGTGCGGTGGCAAGCCCAAAAAGTAAGGCTGTGAACTGGAAATGCAAGTTGCCTAAGGCAAAACGTAGGAATTTTTGGTGCGAAGGAAATATGGGAATGTGCAGATAGGCATCTTGAATATCTATTGAAGCTAAGAATTCTCCCTTTTCCATTGACGCAATGACTGACCGTAGAGATTCCATTCGAAAGCTACGAATGTTGACAAACTTATTTAAACATTTCAGATCCAAAATGGGCCTTACCGTTCCGTCTTTTTTGGGAACTATGAACAGGTTGGAATAGAATCCCTGAAATCTTTCTTCATGCGGAACAGGAATGATGACTCCGCGGAGCCGAAGGGACTCAATAGAATTGAACAGGACCTGTACCCAGGATTCTGAACTGGGAAGGCGGGAGGGAAAGAACTGGCGCAGGGGCTGACTGACAAACTATCTTGTATCCTGAGGACACCAGTTCTCTTACCCACCTGTCGTGAACCACAGTGAGCCAGGACTGGTGAAACTAGAGTAGGCGGCCGCCTACTCTGTCGGCGGCAGCCAGAGACCGACTCCAGTCATTTGGCCGAAAACCTATGGGTTCTAGATCCCCTTGATCTTGGCAGCTGGGATCGCATTCTTCCCAACGGGATCTGATGATCTCTGTCCTGATTCGGTCGCCTGCAACAACGGGATTTGATGCTGGAGCCCACCTGGTATTATGAAAAGACTTGAAACGAGCCTGGAACTGGCGACGAAAAGGCTGTTTAATCCTCTGCTGTGGGAGAAAATTGCTTTTCCCTCCTGTGGTATCAGAAATGAGCTGATCCAATTTTTCTCCAAATAATCGGCCACCCTTATAAGGGAGGGTTGTAAGAGATTTTTTAGAGGTAGAATCTGCCCGCCATGTTCTCAACCAAAGAGCCCTTCTGATGGCAATTGCGTTTGCTGCCGCTGATGCCGCACAGTTCGCTGCATCTAAAGACGCATTGATCAGATAGCTCTCAACTAGAGCTATTTGATTTGATATTTCTGTCAACTCCACTGGTAGGTCCCTCTCCTGAAGAGCTTTGGTCAAAGATTCTGACCAATACATCATGGCCTTAGCTACCCACGTCGCCGCAAAAGAGGGCAAGAGGGATGAACCTGAAGCCTCAAAAACTGAACGAGCCAAACTATCAATAAGCCGATCAGTATGATCCCTAACAGAGGAGCCATTGGGAAAGGGATAATAGTGTTTTAGAGGCCAGACGAGAAACCGGAGGATCTACCGAAGGAGATTCTACCCATTTCTTACGCAGCTCAGGGGCAAAATGGTATCTAGCATTCACGGCCTTTTGTGCCGCAAAACGTCTGTCCGGATGCTCCCTGTGACGTTGGATCACGTCCTCGAACTCAGGGTGAGATGAGAATACCCTATGAGACTGCTTGGCCCTCTTGAATGATACCTTATGACCAGAGGTCAAGGCAGATTCGTCTTCTACTCCCAGGGCTTGGTTGACGGCCTCACTTAGGCTGTCTACTGACTCCTGGTAATCAGGCGCCTCTAAATTGAGGGACCCCACAGAATCGTAATCCGAACCGAGTTCACCACTCTCTGCTGGAGAAGGTGAGCGAGAGGTGGAACTCCAGGATGCAGATACACCTGATGGACAGGCAGACGCTGTGTGGGTTCGCTTCCCCTGCGTCTGCCTAGTGTGAGCGCGGCCCCTGCAGGCCGAAGGCTCCCAAGGGTCGCAGGACCTATCCAAGGTAGGTGAACCGCTGTCCCTGGCCCCAGCCTGGGTCTGCAGAGACTCAATTGCCTTAGTTAGGGATGCCATAGATTGCGACAAGGACGTGACCCATTCCGGGGGAGAAACCACAGCTTCTGCCTGAGTCGCAGGGGAGGGCTCCTGAGCGCGTTCAGAGATGCAGGCCTCAGAAACGATTACTCTGGGCATACGGAAAAGTGGACCGACAGGCTACACATGCGGTATATAGCACCGTGTGAGAATTGACCCTTCTAGACATGGTGCCCTGCAAATGCTATAATCAGAGGTTCTAGAAAGGCAGTAGAAATGCAGATATTACTGCTGTCAGGCTGGGGGAAGTAGCACTTACACCAGTCCTCTGTCCCAGTTCATCCTGTGGAACTTGTCCCAGGGCGAAGCGTCCATGCTGCCTTTTAAAACAGAGCGCCCTCATTAGTGGGCGGTACTGGAAATGGCGGCTTCTGCGGCCTATAGAAGGCCGAAGCCGGGGCCTAGATTTTCCTTCTCGGCGAGGGAAAAGGGGGCGAGGCCGCCGGAAGATGACACGGCCGGAAGGGGCGGGGCTTCCGCCTGCAGCCTACCCTGACAGAAGCCGGGGACTAAATTATCGACTGCCCCGGAAGTGATGCCGGTCTGCGGTGCGGCGGAGCCTGCAATAGACAGGCCACGGCGCCACTAGAAACAGGGAGACTGTACCGCCGCCAGCAGTCAAAAAAAAAAATGCGGCGCCGCCAGTCACAACAAAACAACAGAATCACCAGCCATTGATAAAACAAGGAGCCCGCAGAGCTGTACTGCCCTCCAGAGCCCCGGTATGACGCGCGCTGCCTCAGGACCCCTCCCAGCCCCCCCTCGTATGAACATGGAGCCCTACAATGGACCCTATAGTTAGAGGGGGGCTGTAAAAAGGACGGTGCAGGCACCCAAACTCCATCTTCCTTTTATAGGATGAGGAGAGGGACCGTCCACCCCCCCTTTATCACCGCTGTCTGAGCATTGGTGATGCAGTGGGGGCCGGACGGACAATCTGTATGCACCCGTACAGCCTAGGGTTCCGTTACCTTACTGTGGTCAGGGCTAAGTCCGGCAAGTAGTCCCACGTTACGGGAGAGGATACGTGGAGGAGACGCTCACACGTGCTCGCCCGTTGATGGTTTGGGAAGATCGGACCCCTTCAAAAGGGTCCGTCGCCCCTGTCTCGCTTCCAAGATAAAGAGCAAAAGAGTACAGGAGGTCTGGGAACCAGACCTGTGCCTCCTTCAGACGCTAAGCATGAACTGGCTTCGCCTGCGGCCAGTGTCAGGGTGTAGATGGCGGAGGAGGAGCTAAACTTTTTTATGTTTACTTAGTGTCAGCCTCCTGGCGGCAGTAGCATTCACCCACAGTCCTGTGTCCCCCAATGAGGCGAAGGAGAAAACGTTGAAAGTAGTAACATGCTGCAGTTGAAAAAAAAAATGCAGCAGTTTTCCAACTCAGTCAGGAAATAAAAGCAATGTGTGCAAGAGATTTCTGAAATCTCCTATATCCTTTGCTGGTATTGTAAAACGCAGCTTAAAATTTGCATTAAAAAACGCAGCAAAAGCAGAACATGTGAACATAGACTAATGGGTAAGTGCAAAAACGAAGATATCCGATTTTGCTGCAAAAACCTTAAGGAAGTTGGACCATGATTTTTTTGGTGGGCACTAAACTATCAGCATGCACAATACAATAGGCAAGAAATATGAAGCAAAAAAACAGAGCAAAACCTGATTATTCTAAGCAGCTTCTTTACTGCCAAGAGAGCATGTTTTGCCTGCGGAAAAAGACGCAGCAAAAACGCAACATGTGAACATAGCCTAACCTGGTGATAGATTTCATTTAAAGTTAGGAAAAGTTCAGAAATGATTCTTATCAGGTTTTTTTTTTTACATGAGACAAACCTGGCATTTTAAAGTTGTGCAGACTTTTTATTTCCATATGGCTGAATAAGTGTTCCTATCGACCAGCGGCCAGCGTAAATACATGACAATTCTACAGGAGGAGATGTATACTTTGTATATGTACATTTCTTCCACAAATGCTAGAATAACATCTGCATGATACCATGAGATCTCGGTTCTTCAGTGTAATGTATCATGTCAATACTTTTACAGTATTTCTATAATATTGCAATATTTTCACAGCATAAAGGAAGTTCATTTTGAAATGTTGTGCTGCTGTATATGTGGGAACCACTTCCTTTACTGATGTGCAATAACCAAGGAGAGCGGCCGCAATGTACACAGTTATTGTGAGTAATGTCAGTAATGAATCTTTGTGCAGACTCATGGACTCTCTGTCTCACGACAGTTATTCTTTACTCAGTGATGAAGTATTGGTATATATTACAGGGGTTGTCCAGGTTTATCATGAAAGTCTGCAGTCACTATGCAACTGCAGGCCTATTAATCCTTACATCGCATGCAGCGAGTGCTGTGAGAATTCTCAGATGCCAGCGTTGAGACCCTGCGGTCATATGACCACAATCATGTCATATGCATGCTCCCGGCCACATTCCTACTAGACGTGCCTTATATACAGTAACAAGCAAAACATTTTGACTTTGGGTTGTAATTACAGAACTGGACATACTGAGGATTTACAGATGGTCCCAAGTTGACATTTTGCACCGGTGATCCATTCTATAAAGAAAAGAAAAAAATGGAAGAAAAGTTATTTATTTTCAACACAAAGACTTCCTTTGATGGTAGTGAAAGTGTCAGCATAAGCACAATACCCAGAGGAGGAGACAGGTGCTGACCCTTTCACTGCCATTATTTGTAATCCAAATGAGTACGATTTGATATAAATGCAAGCAAATAGACTGGGGAAAAGCAGGGTTTGGAGCACAATTACTTGCAATTTTTATTAGCAAGAAGACAAATCCCATAAAAAAGTAATTTGGAAAGTTTTCAAACATTTCAAGCTGCACAAAATTATAAATAAAAATGTATATTTATATTTAAAGTTTAGTTACTCTTTATGAGACCTAAGTATCTTCCTTGCATATACAATAATGTCATAACTAAATACAGGTCCTTCTCAAAAAATTAGCATATAGTGTTAAATTTCATTATTTACCATAATGTAATGATTACAATTAAACTTTCATATATTATAGATTCATTATCCACCAACTGAAATTTGTCAGGTCTTTTATTGTTTTAATACTGATGATTTTGGCATACAACTCCTGATAACCCAAAAAACCTGTCTCAATAAATTAGCATATTTCACCCATCCAATCAAATAAAAGTGTTTTTTAATAACAAACAAAAAAACCAACAAATAATAATGTTCAGTTATGCACTCAATACTTGGTCGGGAATCCTTTGGCAGAAATGACTGCTTCAATGCGGCGTGGCATGGAGGCAATCAGCCTGTGACACTGCTGAGATGTTATGGAGGCCCAGGATGCTTCAATAGCGGCCTTAAGCTCATCCAGAGTGTTGGGTCTTGCGTCTCTCAACTTTCTCTTCACAATATCCCACAGATTCTCTATGGGGTTCAGGTCAGGAGAGTTGGCAGGCCAATTGAGCACACTATATGCTAATTTTTTGAGAAGGACCTGTATACTACCGTACTTTCTTCCTGGAGACATTCCTAGAATGTTTTAGGGGACATTTATGAAAACTGGTTCTGCAAACATTGGATCATATGAAACAAATACTAAAAATAGATCAGATTTCTTCTTGTCCACTATTCTGCTAGTGGGTTTTAATGCTACTTTTAGTAATTTTCATCATGTTTCAACTATAATCTTAGGAATGGATGGGTCTCTGTGCCCTCCGATTTCAGCACATATAACAATTGCTGCTATAACTTCTCCACTGACACAATAGATGATTGTATATGTATAATTACTGTCCGGTCTTTTTATTATTCAATGTTAACTTCACTGTGTTTCATAAATTAAAGGAGTTTAGGCTGACCCAAATATTGGAGGAAATGACCAAGAATAGTCAAAATAATCTGTTTAAGTTTCTCCAGTTTCAAATATCACAGATGCCTTAAATTATTATTATTTTTTTATTTATTTTTTACAGACCCGCAAAAAAATGCCATCTTTTCACAGACTGTCCTGGAATTTCTGGGCTGTTGGCAACCCTGCCATCAATACTGTACGCAAGTCTCAGCAAACCCAATAACCCAGGTATTGTGTGTTGTACGATAATCTCAATGTTTTGTTGCTATGTTTTGTCTGTGACTGGTAACACTGGGGAAACAGGTGCTTTCTCCTCAAGGAAAAACGTCTAAGCGACACCCCTCCCTTTATAATTCTTTACATTTAAACATGTTTTTGTGTTTTAGCAGGTATTTGAAGGGTAACTAAAGTTTTAACATGTTGTAGCTAGTGATGAGCGAATGTGCTGGTATAAGGTGTTATCCGAGCACGCTTGGGTGCTGAGTGTCTTCGGCGTGATCGAAAAGTGTTTGAGTCCTCGCGGCTGCTAGACAGCCACAACACTTACAGGGACTGGCTGTTTGTTAGGCGATACCTGCACGTGTTGCAGCTGTCTAACAGCCGTGAGACATACAGCCACGGCGACTAGAACATAGTATTCGAGTACGCCGAAGTCACTGGGTTAGCACCAGAGCATGCTCGGATAACGCTTTATCTGAGCACATTCACTCATCACTAGTTGTAGCCAGATCAGTAGTGTTCATCAGTGGTTCAGGTCTCGAGAACCCCCAGTGACCACTCAATCCAAAAAGACAAACTCTCATCTAATCCATGGAGTGTGAGCAAAGTAGTGAAGACCGCGAGCCCGTACACGGCTTTGTGTGTACTAGAGGATACACTGAGTGTGTCTGAAGAAAATCACCCTGTTCTACGTACGCAATGAACCAGTCACATCTGCTAACTTCACTGAACTACAATGATGTGTAAAAGTGTCAGCTCCAATATGAACACTAAGTTCTGTCTCAATCTATAATTCTGGCTGATGAATTTACCTTCTGATCAGCCCTTTCGTCTTCATCTTCTGATGGATCTGAATGATGTCTGGCACAATCCAGTTTTAAAAAAGCTTGAACATCAGGGCTATTAAAAAACAAACAAAAAAAATAAAATAAAAAAAAGATAGATTGAGAAAATGCAACAAAAGCCTTATCCGATACATAAAAGCAATGTGCTTGAACTATGTGAAAGCTCATGCCTACTTCCTGGCCCATATTTGGGAAGGTGTTCCTTTTTTATTACAACTACTCTGATTGTAGCTGTGAGCGGTAAATAAAGTTAAGTTATGACAAAGCTTTTGTTCTCCAGAGCAAAGAAAAGGTGCATGGTTACCCCCTCTACTGGTCTCCTTATATTGGGTAAAATGACAAAGGTCGATGTGCTGCCAAGAATAGTGTTAAGCCAGTGTTAAAATAATTTCACAAAGAGCATTTGCTATATTTACACTCTAGAGCACTACTATTTCTTTTTATTCCCTATATACATCAGATAGATAGTTGTCCATCCCACCAAAATCTGCTTATGTACACTGTAAGGCTATGCTCACATGTCCAGCAATCATTTGGTAGAACTGATTCAGGTGAAATCCATTAGGAAAAAACATAGTAACATCGTAACATAGTTAGTAAGGCCGAAAAAAGACATTTGTCCATCCAGTTCAGCCTATATTCCATCATAATAAATCCCCAGGTCTACGTCCTTCTACAGAACCTAATAATTGTATGATACAATATTGTTCTGCTCCAGGAAGACATCCAGGCCTCTCTTGAATCCCTCGACTGAGTTCGCCATCACCACCTCCTCAGGCAAGCAATTCCAGATTCTCACTGCCCTAACAGTAAAGAATCCTCTTCTATGTTGGTGGAAAAACCTTCTCTCCTCCAGACGCAAAGAATGCCCCCTTGTGCCCGTCACCTTCCTTGGTATAAACAGGACCTCAGCAAGATATTTGTATTGTCCCCTTTTTTCTAGACTAAATAATCCTAATTTCGCTAATCTATCTCGGTATTGTAGTTCTCCCATCCCCTTTATTAATTTTGTTGCCCTCCTTTGTACTCTCTCTAGTTCCATTATATCCTTCCTGAGCACCGATGCCCAGACAACGGGCAACGGATCCGTTAATGTGGCACCCGTTGTCGTTTATTTCTAACGGATCCAGTATGAGCCCTTTCTTCTGCTGGATCTGTTCTAACGGACTGGACATGTGAACATAACATTATACAGGACAGAGGTAATCTTAAATCCACCTCTTGGCTTGGGTCTGGCAAAACCCTTGTTGGCAAGCACAGCTGCCAGACGTTTTTTGTAGTTGATGATGAGGTTTGCGCACGTCAGGAGGAATTTTGGTCCATTCCGCTTTTCAGATCATCTCTAAATCATAAAGATTTTGAGGCTGCTGCTGGGCTAGGCCACTCCATGACTTTAATGTGCTTCTTTTTGAGCCACTCCTTTGTTGCCTTGGCTGTATGTTTTGGCTCATTGTCTTGCTGGAAGACAAAGCCACGACCCATTTTTAATGTGCTGGAGGAGGGAAGGAGGTTGTCACTCAGGATTTTACAGTACATGGCTCCACCCATTCTCCCATTGATGCGGTGAGATAGTCCTGTCCCCTTAGCAGAGAAACACCCTTAAAACATAATGTTTCCATGCTTGACAGTGGGGATGGTGTTCTTTGGGTCATAGGCAACATTTCTCTTCCTCCAAACACGGCGAGTTGAGTTAATGACAAAGACCTCAATTTTTGTCTCATCATCATCATAGCACCTTCTCCCAATCACTCACACAATCATCCAGGTGTTCATTGGCAAACTTCAGACAGGCCTGCACATGTGCCTTCTTGAGCAAGGGGACCTTGCGGGCACTGTAGGATTTTAAACCTTTACGGCGTAATGTGTTACCAATGGTTTTCTTGGTGACTGTGGTCCCAGCTGCCTTGAGATCATTAACAGGTTCCCCCCTTTAGTTTTAGGCTGATCTCTCACCTTCCTCATGATCAAGGATACCCCACGAGGTGAGATTTTGCTTGGTGCCCAAGATCGATGTCAATTGACATTTTGTATTTCTTCCTATTGCACCAACCGTTGTCTCCTTCTCACCCAGCATCTTACTTATGGTTTTGTAGCCCATTCCAGCTTTGTGCAGGCATATGATCTTGTCCCTGACATCCTTATAAAGCTCTTTGGTCTTGCCCATGTTGTACAGGATTGAGTCTGACTGATTAATCGAGTCTGTTAACAGGAGTTTATAAAAGGTGACTATGTAAGACAGCTGTCTTTAATGCAGGTAACAAGTTGATTAGGAGCGTCTAACTGGTCTGTAGGAGCCAGAACTCTTAATGGTAGGGGATCAAATACTTATTTCTCACTGCAAAATGCAAGTAAATTTTCTAGATTTGATTTTTGATATTCTCTCAGTGTTAAAATTAACCTACCCTTAAAATTATAGACTGTTCATGTCTATAATTGTTAGTGGGCAAACTTACAAAATCAGGAAAGGATCAAATACTTATTCCCCCCACTGTATGTCAACATGTGTTCCAGGTCCATTTCTTTGATTTTACTCTTAGATGTGACAGCAAAAACCGGATGATAGATCCCTTTAACAGTCAGAGAATAAATTTTCCTCAATCTTTTTTTTTGCGAAATAACACCACATTACATGCATTTTACTTTTCTGCAGTACTGCCTGTATATTGAACACCTTCACATTTTTAGATTTTACAAATTGCTGAATTAAAAAAAATTATAACAATTTTGAAAGCATCACTGTGGTTATAACAGATACTTACTGGCTGCATAATTCTGAATGCTGGAGTAAATTCTGGATAAATTCGTTCAGTCCTGCTCTTCTCTGCTGTATGAATTCTGAAATGAAGAAAAATATTAAACCATGACTGGTACATAATAAATGTACAAATATCAGTACCAATAATTTGTTACACAGGTTGTAAAAGAACTCTGTCTCCTATTTCTTCTGAAGGAAGTTCATTCTCCGTGTGCTAACTACTGGTCACAAGATGGCTCCATGCCAGTAGGTTCTGCAGCAGCTTCAGCGGTGTGTATTATTTAGTACGGCTGCAGGACACAACAGTAATGCCTATTGAGCAATTCCATAGTTACAGACCTTCACTGTGACATATAATGATTATTATCTATTATCTGCAGGAGAACTTGGCATAAAGGAGCTGGTAGCAAATATTTTCCTGCAGTGCTACCACAGAGAAAACCAAACCTAATCTAATCTTTACAGAAACCAGTTGGTTGTCCGTGTAATGCACAGCTAATATAAAGTCTCCAAATAAAGCTCCAGGTACATATACAAATATGGACCAACAAATTGCCATTCATTGGTTGGACGACAATCCTTTCTACTGGACACAGGCGATTTCATCAGGGTCATAGAAGCAACGAAAAACATTCCCTCAGTTTCCTGGTCACATGGGACGTCAATAGTTTGTATACTTCCATTTCCCATGAAAAGGGACACTCAGTGGTAAATGATTTACTACTACAGACAGGACATGAGGATGAGAGTAGATCCTTTTACATAGATTTACTCACAATTGTACTTAGTAATTTTTCTTCTTTTTCAGGACACTATCAGCAGAGACAAGGCACCGCAATGGGGTGCAAGGTGGCCCCCCATAAGTCAATTGCTACATGGCTAATTTTCAGGATAAATACATCTATCCTCATACACTGTTGGGTTGTTCATGTAATGAACAGCTAATATAAAGTCTCCAAATAAAGCAAATGTAGACCAACAAATTGCCATTCATTGGTTGGATGCCAGGTTGTTCCTTAGTAGGTAAAAATATCATCTCAGACTAAATTGGCTGTGTTGGATTTTTCTTTATCTGATCATACAACCAATGCTTACTATCAACCGTAAACAATCCTACATTCCCGATCAGTGTTTTGAACGATCATGAACGTCCATTTGTTGGCCATTGGTAAAAACAAAATTGTTGATTTTGCCAAGGCAGCCAACATTCGTTATTATGGTGCACCCTTGTGCGTGTATGTGCATCGCATCACCCACGTCTTGCACTATGACTGTGTATGACCTGATGTCACTGTAGTTGTGCAGCTGAGTACAGTGGGAGAGCCCATAAACAAAGGCTTTGTAACAGGTTTTACTATACAAATATAAAGATTACACATTTTACTTACCAGGATCAAAATTATCTCCAAAGATCCTCTTGGCAGGTATTTTCAAGTTTATTGCTGGAAATTGCTTGCGAAGCTGAAGGAGTAATAAAAGATAATAAAGACAGCTGCGGAGATAAGCTCAGTGCTAGATTTAGGTATGTGCCATTGTTAAGTCATTACATTTAATCATCTGTTTACACAACAAAAATTCCGCAAACCTAAGATATGAGATCACAGCTTTTATTCTATACACTCATTCTAATGCGGATTTGTCCCATAAAAGACTACATCGTATATTGCAAGGCACATAAAGGTGGCACATGGAATAGGAGTGCGAAACGTCACTGACTAGTGCAACCAGCTTTCGCCGCGGCGGTCAGGACACAGTACTGTAAGGTTATATATCTACAACAACTTGCTATGCATTGTAGGGGAATATCTACCCACACGAATTATATGTATAGGGTGTTCCATTAAAAGAATTGTTTTATGAACATATATCTTGCTTAGCAGAAACCAGGCCAGCCCTCAGCTGATTGAATCAGATCTGCCTTCCAATCCTTCCTCATTGCAGAAATTTGCAAATTAGCAATTTCAGGCAAACTGTAATGTTACATAATTATTTATTACTAGATTGTGGCCCGATTCTAACGCATCGGGTATTCTAGAATATGCATGTCCCCGTAGTATGTGGACAATGATGATTCCAGAATTCACGGCACACTGTGCCCATCGCTGATTGGTCGAGGCAACCTTTATGACATCATCGTCGCCATGGCAACCATTATGACATCTACGTCGATACTGTGCCCGTCGCTGAATCAGAAACGTGAGATGTCTACGTCCTTTATGACATCATCATCGCTGTGCCCGTTGCTGATTGGTCGAGGCCTGGTGGCCTCGACCAATCAGAGACGCGGGATTTCTACGTCGATGCTGTGCCGGTCTCTGATTGGTCGAGGCCGCCAGGCCTCGACCAATCAGAGAGCCGGGATTTCCAGGACAGACAGACAGACAGACAGACAGACAGACAGAAAGACAGACAGACAGACAGACGGAAAAACCCTTAGACAATTATATATATAGATGTGTGTTATGTAGCGCCATCATATTCCACAGACAAGATCATCGCTGTCTCCAATAGGGAGTTTAGATTGTGAGCCCCTGTCAGTATGTCTTTGGAATGTGGGAGGAAACCAGAGAACCTGAAGGAAATCCATGCAAACATGGGAAGAATGTACAAACTTCTTCCTAATGTTGTGCTTGGAGGGATTTGAACCCAGGAGGGTGCTGCAAAGCAACAATGCTAACAAATGAGCTGCCCTACATATGAGCCATTAGAATTAAAGAGGCATCTAATAATTTGAGAACAGGTCATTAGGATAAAGTGATAACCTATTAATGGTGCGGTAATCCAGTGTTGTTTTGGATTAAGGGGCACAAATTTGAATTTTTTTTTAAATTTTTTTTTTCTTAACTGTGTCAGCACTTCCAGCTATCCACCCTAGCAAGTGATGTCACCGGTCTCTGGATGCGGGGTATTCTGACGGTGAGCTCTGTTGCCAACTCATTACTGCTGATCTGACCCGACAACTAAGCGCATGCTGGACTGTGCACATCACACAGAACTCTGGGACTAGCCCAGCCCCTGAAATAAGCATCACTGATGACGGCTCATTTCATGGAGGGGGCAGGGGCTTCAAAAGTAACTGTAGCCTCAGCCCCCTGACATGCTTCGTTTTCCTATCTCAGCATGATCTAAAAGGAAGTGAATAAAAAAAAAAAGAAAAAGAAAAGCAGTTAGTGTAATTGGGGAAGGATATGGATTTTTAATTTAAGTACATTAGAAAACAGTTTTCATTATGGCACCAAATAGATAGGGATTTAGGATAGGAATTCAATTGGATTTCAGACCACCCTTTAAGGATGCTGTACTTCTAACCAAAGCAGACAGTAAATCTATCACACTTACCGTGTTATACAGTTTATCAAACTCTGCATATCGTCTAAAGACAAACCACTCATTTCTTCCTACAGAAACTAAAACTTTATAAACCTGTCAAAGGAAAACAATTGTTAAGTTCTAAAGAAAAGACAGATCAGGGATTTACTAATTCACAGGCATTTACTGGCCTCATGGGTAATAACATAATAAAGCACAAATGGTAATAAACTGTTCAAAACAACCCTGCCGGTCATAACCATTGTTCACATTGGTTGTGCCACAATCATGTCTTATCACCTAGCCGCAGCTGGTCACTGGGGGTCCCACCAGTGGATCTAATGGAGAGGTGATCCTACATGTGCATTGCCCTCCACTCTATGGCTATGTGCACACGTTCAGGTTTTTTCGCGTTTTTTCGCGGTAAAAATGCTATAAAAACTCATTAAAAACGCATACATTATGCATTCTATCATTTAGAATGCATTCTGCATGTTATGTGCACATGGATGCGTTTTTTCCCAGCAAAAAAACGCATCGCGGTAAAAAAAATGAGCATGTTCATTATTTTTGCGGATTTTCTGCGTTTTTCCCGCAATTCTATGCATTTTGGGGAAAAAACGAACCAAAAACGCGGTAAAAACGCATGCAGATTTCTGGCAGAAATATCCGGTTTTTGTCAGGAAAATTTCTGCAAGAAATCCTGACGTGTGCACATACCCTATGGGTGGGACAACTACCATCAGCATCCTGCCAGTAGGTGATAAGATAGGATTGTGACACAACCCTTTCGAACACCAGGTTGGAATAATTTACAATGATAGATTTTAAACATCAAAGACAATTACCCTGTGTGCCTGCAAGACGGATTAAAAATCGATCCAAGCAACAATACCATGATGGAAAGCCAATGTGTCACCGAATTACAGGACACCTCCATTACATAGGAGGAGGATGGAGGAAACTAACACACAGAACACCAACTGTTAGCCTTATACTAAGGGGGGATGCTGATGTCGTGCCTGCAGTGGATGGGGTCACTCCAGGTGACCTGAAATGTAAGAGCCTAGAATTATGACACACTCTTATGATACTTCCACTTTACTAAGAACAAATTGAAGATTTATGTATTTATGTCCAGAGCCATATTTCTTTATCCTACCTTGGGGTATGTTCACACGTGGTGTATTTATTGCAGAAATGTCCACACAATTTCTGCAATAAATCTTTTTATATGTACTCATGTTTAAACCCGACTTTTACAAGAATATGCAAGGGACTATGGCAGCATTTTCATATTGCTACTGGATTAAATAAAAGAATTGTAGAAGGTCCCAGGCAGGACTTATTGAGGATAAGCTAATACATTCGCTGGGGCTACAGGTGGATTTTGGCTGCGACACAAATTGTGTAACCAAACACCTCTCTGCGCCGATGCTACGTAGCAGCACAATGCGATCCCTTTTTTCTTCATTGCAACAACGACACAGAGCAATTTTTGCCCTGCATTTCATGCAAAACCTCCATGTAGAAGAAAAGTCCAAAAGGTGCATAACGGCAATAACAGAACTGTACGATACTAGAACATGTTTTGGTTAAAATAAATTCAATTATTTTGGGTAACCCCAAATACCACACAACATGGATTTTATCAATCGCAAGAAATCTGTACTCACTGTGAATCTTTTTTTCTTTTCTCGATGCTCGTCATGACTGGGAATACGTACACTAGGACAGTTTATGTTCTGATCCATTGTTCACAAGAGCCTTGTACCAAAGCTTAGCTTTTTTGTAGATTCTTCAGAAGAAGACGCCAGCATTTAAGGTGCTAATCTGTCCATCTGGAGAACTGTAGGAGACAAAAAAAAAAAATACACAATGGCTACTTATCTGCAAAGGCCTCAAGGACTACTTTAACCCTCTGTTTGGTTGCTCCGCATTTAACCCTTTGTTTTGTTTGTTGTGCTCTCCCAGGTCCTTGAACCATGTGACAAATAAGTGTAATGCTAGAAAGCTATAGATTGCTTTGAAATCGTGTGAACATTAGTCATAAATGTTAAAAAAATAAAAATAAATTAGTTTTTACCAACCAACAAATTGCTATTCTTAGGAACAACTGTGACGCCCAAAGAATGTACAAATCTTAGCCCAGTTTTTAGTAGTGTGGTAAAAAGCAATATGGCTACACTTTATATTGCCATTTTTGCTAAATGATTACCGCAAATCAATAGATAGATTAATCTGTAAGTAAAAATGGTTGAAATCCCTAAAGCAGATGTAATGACTGCAATGCCGCCAATGTACCTGAAAATGAAGGATGACATTTAAAAGAGCACCAAGTACGGTAAATAAATCTGTTGTTGACCAGCGCTTATTAGTAATATATTCATAAGGACGTATGGGTCAATGTGCACTTTGCACTGGCTAACAGCTCCCAAACGTAAGAGAAATGGTTATGGCCGGGAGCAAATATAATAACCTTAATGTAATGTTAGTAAATGAGCTGCGATGCCACATATTATACTACTACAAGGATTACAATGGGGTAGAAACAATCGGAAAAACCGACTATGTATAAAAATTAAAAAAATACTGAAGTCTTTATTCACACTGACTCACAATACACCATGGTAAGCCTTGTGTTACCCAGATTTCGCAGGCAGTTTTAGATGCAATTTTTTGAGGGAAAGACAAAAAGGAGAGTAATCAATCCTTCCTTTATACTTTTCCTTCTTTTTGTGCCTACTTTTTACATCTATAAATCTGTCATTAGAATTACATGTGCGATTCCACCCTGACAATATTTGTGTTCTCCCCCATTGTTTTTGTTTTAAGGTACCGTCACACATAACGATATCGTTAACGATATTGTTGCTTTTTGTGACGTAGCAACAATATCGTTAACTAAATCGTTATGTGTGACAGCGACCAACGATCAGGCCCCTGCTGGGAGATCGTTGGTCGCTGGGGAAAGTCCAGGACTTTATTTCGTCGCTGGATCACCCGCTGACATCGCTGAATCGGCGTGTGTGACGCCGATTCAGCGAGGTCTTCACTGGTAACCAGGGTAAACATCGGGTTACTAAGCGCAGGGTCGCGCTTAGTAACCCGATGTTTACCCTGGTTACCATTGTAAATGTAAAAAAACCAAACGCTACATACTTACATTCCGGTGTCTGGTCACGTCCCTCGCCGTCAGCTTCCCGCACTGAATGTGAGCACCGGCCGCCGTAAAGCAGAGCACAGCGGTGTCGTCACCGCTGTGCTTTAGGGCCGGCGCTCAGTCAGTGCGGGAAGCTGAAGGCGAGGGACGTGACCAGACACCGGAATGTAAGTATGTAGCGTTTGTTTTTTTACATTTAAAATGGTAACCAGAGTAAACATCGGGTTACTAAGTGCGGCCCTGCGCTTAGTAACCCGATGTTTACCCTGGTTACCCGGGGACTTCGGGATCGTTGGTCGCTGGAGAGCTGTCTGTGTGACAGCTCTCCAGCGACCACACAGCGACGCTGCAGCGATCGACATCGTTGTCTAGATCACTGCAGCGTCGCTAAATGTGATGGTACCTTTAGACCCATTGGGGAGCTCCCACTTTTGCCCAACTATGTTTGTTTTTTTGGTTAAAGTCCATCTTATGCTAATATTCCCCCTGTAAGGAACAGTGTGGTAGTTATCATGTATAAGTCCGAGTTACAGCAGAGCAGAAGGCCTGTTCACAGCCATGGTGAGAAAGTCATCGTGCCCAGGTACACACAGTGAGCAGTGGCCACCTGTCCTGAAAAAACTACAAGGGTTACCGTATATTCCAACCCAAGTAGTGTGGAACGGAAAGAAAAAAGTATTACTCTTTCAACCAAGTACTGGAGTGAAGCATACAAAAATTATCACCGTGTCCTCGCTTTTAGCACCCTGGAATTTAAAATTTATGTAGTTGTAGGTAAAGTTAGGTGGTCCTTTTAAAAGGGATGATATAGCATTATAAAAGAACTTAAAATGGAACTTGGATTAGGGATCGCACAAGGTCCCCGAGCCGAGGAACCACGAAAGGCAGTAGCGTAATGGCCATGAAAATGTAAGAAGGTACATAAGTAATATGATAAGTACGGTAACAGATGCAATCCCCACCAGGTGAATGGTCGGGGAAGACAGTGGGAGACCGTAGCTCATAGAGGAATGGATGGACAAGTTTTGAGGGGACAGTCACTTATGAGGAGTTTACAAGGCACAATCCAGGCCATCAAACTTACAATTGGCTATAAACGAGCCGAACAGTAGTCATATCTCAACTGTATAGATGGGCCGATGGTTAGGAATTGCGTACAGAGCAACTTTGTTGGAATTCCTGCAGAGATGAAGTTTTTTGTTTTCTCTAGTTTAAGAAATTCCTTGAAAAGTTATGCTGCAACCTGTTCAGTTGAAAACTGTGTGCTTATTTGGTGAAATCCCACTTACCAAATAGGCAAACACATCCTCTTCTAAAGAGATCAATTCTCAAAAATCATCTTCATATAATAAAAGTCATCAAGCAGATCTCTGAACTTCTGTAACACAAGAGCAGCAGCTCAGGTAAGAAGGCGGCCTCCATCATTACGCAGAGAATGTTCTCGTGATTAAATGTCAAATGATGAGTAAGAACAATTGAATTAAATCTCATGGCGGCGTCTGGCTGAATGAATGTAAAGTAGAATATAAATGAAACCAACACACAGCTGACAAAGACAACAACAGCGGATTCACGGAAAAGTCCTGTTCATTCTTCATTTTATATGCAGTTAAATAGCCCAAGGCAGGCAATCCATGATGGAATTAATACACTTTGCAAACACATGTTCATGCTGCCGATACTAGCCTATGGGGGTTTCTTGAAATGGCATGTCAGTACAGGTACTCGTAAGTTTGTAAAGAAAGAACAAAAAATAAAAACCCAGATGGTCTTAGACCATGTATTTCTCCCCCTCCGCACGCCTAAATCTATGGCAACTATTACAACAAACAGGTAAGGCTACTTTCACACTAGCGTCGGTACGCGGCCGTCGCGCTGCGTCGGCTCGACGTACTGACGCATACTGTGCAAGCGCCGCACAACGGGGGCAGCGGATGCATTTTTCCACGCATCCACTGCCCCATTGTGAGCTGCGGGGAGGTGGGGGCGGAGTTCCGGCCGCGCATGCGCGGTCGGAAATGGCGGACACAACGCAGCAAAAAACGTTACGTTTTTTGCTGCCGACGGTCCGCCACAACACGACGCAACCGTTGCACGACTGTTGCAACGTGTGGCAAAGCGTCTCAATGCGTTGCTAATGTTAGTCAATGGAGAAAAAAACGCATCCTGCAAGCAATTTTGCAGGATGCGTTTTTTTCCCCTAAATGACGCATTGCGACATGCAGTGCACGACGCTAGTGTGAAAGTAGCCTAAGACTGACGACTGCAGTTTTGCAAATTCTATGTAGTATTTCAGGTATACTTACATGCAAACTATTATGATCAGTGGGGTCCTGTCTCACCTGTAGTTTGTAAGCCGTTATCAGTGGGGTCCTAACTCTCGCTCTCACCCGTCAGAGGCTCTTTTGGCGAGCGGGGTTCTATCCATCGCTATCAATAACTATAACACAGCATTTATCACTTTTCGCAACTCAAAAGCACTGTCACCTTTGTATCTATACTTATGCCATGCATAACAATGCATGAGTAGATCCGCACGTATTAGTCATATATACATTTGTTTTAAAAGAGAACGTATCCGTTCTCCTGACAAATCTGCGTTCGTAAAAAAATATTTACTCAAACTCTGGATGATCTCTTGGTTATGCTGTTCTTTTGTTTACCCTACTAAAAGATAATAAGATAAGTGAAAAGTTATCAGTTGGGGTTGTCCCTGTACATTGTCACACTGTACCATGAATGCGGATTGTGACGACTCTATAGAGACACCCATCTAGCAAGGAGAATGGTAAAATTCTGTTGTCAATTTAGATGTACATTTCTATGAGTTGTAAGGGTGCATTTCCGCTGGCCGATTATCAGGAATGAGCATTCCTAGGAACACTCGTTTCCCGACTATTGTGCAGTGTAAACAGGCTGCTGATCGTCTGACGATCTAACAAAAATCATTTCACCTGATGGAGTGTTTTAAGCATAAAAATAATCAATTTTTGGAAGCACATGTGTAAACAACATGTGCTGCGCATGCAATGACATCCTATGGGCACAGAACGATCCATTGGTCATCAGCGTATATTTTTGTGGTAACAATCTGCAATAAATCTACACTGTACACGGTGTCCTGAAACTTACATGGAGGTTTTGCTGGACTTTGCAGAAGACAATAAACCATTGGTCTGCAAGGTCTTCCTCTACAGTAGCTGACTAAGGTATTTATAGCTTACATGTAAATAACCATTAATAACCATCCAACTGGAAGGTACACAGAATGCTACTTTTACAGCTCTTCCCCATTAGCGGTGAATCGTCTCTTTGTGGATGCGAAAGTACAAAAAGGAATGGAGAGGCATGACATGGGATTTACCCAAGCAGAACCAAGTCTGCATTCTGTTACTTAACACTACGTTTGCTTTGTAGCATTTAGTTTTAGTTTGTTTTCAATCATTGGACTTAACGTATGTTTTGTTACAATACTGCAAACTGTGTAGACGCGGAGCGGTGACATTAATCAGGTGGTACTGTGCCAAATCAAAGGGTGATTAACAATAGGTGATGGAAGCCATGAAACGACTGCCTGCTAAGAAAGGCCAACTGCACTTTCATGGGCACAGAATAAAATAATAAAAGTTAAAAGGGGTATTCCCATCCAGATCCTATCAAAATATGTAGTAGGAATAATAACAATAATAATAATAATAATAATAATATATAGCAAATCAGACGAACTATACATTTCTAATTGGAGGTTTTTGCGATTATTACTACATCTACTACATATTTGTTGATAGAGGAATACCCCTTTAACACTATTGTTCTGTCCGCATAGAATACCATTGTTCTCGGCAGCACATGTACTGTTGACATGTGCGAACAAGAAAAAATTGTTTTAAGCGAGTCCGTTTATGCTGTCTGATAATCAGGAAATGAATGTTCATAGGATAATCAATATAAATGCACCCTAAGGCTGCAGCTGTGCCCAGTGCCACCTTCAGTCGTCCCCATCTTCACTTTGAATGTAATGCCACTTAGCTACACTCACCATTCGAGCCACTGTTTGTGTATAGGGCATACTTTACCTGAGCACAAATGTTGCATGTATTATGAACAATTATGTGCCTATTTAGTGTCTGCAAGCTGACACTGTTTTCTTATCTGTCTTTGATGGACTTACCGTAATCCACTTTTTTTTCCTACTTATTACTTATAATTTATACAATTAAATTATCTTTTCATCTCTTTACTCCGTATCCTTCTATATTCAAAATATATATATATTATATATAGTGTTAACTTTCATTATTTACCATAATGTAATGATTACAATTAAACTTTCATATATTATAGATTCATTATCCACCAACTGAAATTTGTCAGGTCTTTTATTGTTTTAATACTGATGATTTTGGCATACAACTCCTGATAACCCAAAAAACCTGTCTCAATAAATTAGCATATCAAGAAAAGGTTCTCTAAACGACCTATTACCCTAATCTTCTGAATCAACTAATTAACTCTAAACACATGCAAAAGATACCTGAGGCTTTTATAAACTCCCTGCCTGGTTCATTACTCAAAACCCCCATCATGGGTAAGACTAGCGACCTGACAGATGTCAAGAAGGCCATCATTGACACCCTCAAGCAAGAGGGTAAGACCCAGAAAGAAATTTCTCAACAAATAGGCTGTTCCCAGAGTGCTGTATCAAGGCACCTCAATGGTAAGTCTGTTGGAAGGAAACAATGTGGCAGAAAACGCTGTACAACGAGAAGAGGAGACCGGACCCTGAGGAAGATTGTGGAGAAGGACCGATTCCAGACCTTGGGGAACCTGAGGAAGCAGTGGACTGAGTCTGGTGTGGAAACATCCAGAGCCACCGTGCACAGGCGTGTGCAGGAAATGGGCTACAGGTGCCGCATTCCCCAGGTAAAGCCACTTTTGAACCATAAACAGCGGCAGAGGCGCCTGACCTGGGCTACAGAGAAGCAGCACTGGACTGTTGCCAAGTGGTCCCAAGTACTTTTTTCTGATGAAAACAAATTTTGCATGTCATTTGGAAATCAAGGTGCCAGAGTCTGGAGGAAGACTGGGGAGAAGGAAATGCCAAAATGCCTGAAGTCCAGTGTCAAGTACCCACAGTCAGTGATGGTGTGGGGTGCCATGTCAGCTGCTGGTGTTGGTCCACTGTGTTTCATCAAGGGCAGGGTCAATGCAGCTAGCTATCAGGAGATTTTGGAGCACTTCATGCTTCCATCGGCTGAAATGCTTTATGGAGATGAAGATTTCATTTTTCAGCACGACCTGGCACCTGCTCACAGTGCCAAAACCACTGGTAAATGGTTTACTGACCATGGTATTACTGTGCTCAATTGGCCTGCCAACTCTCCTGACCTGAACCCCATAGAGAATCTGTGGGATATTGTGAAGAGAAAGTTGAGAGACGCAAGACCCAACACTCTGGATGAGCTTAAGGCCGCTATTGAAGCATCCTGGGCCTCCATAACATCTCAGCAGTGTCACAGGCTGATTGCCTCCATGCCACGCCGCATTGAAGCAGTCATTTCTGCCAAAGGATTCCCGACCAAGTATTGAGTGCATAACTGAACATTATTATTTGTTGTTTTTTTTGTTTGTTATTAAAAAACACTTTTATTTGATTGGATGGGTGAAATATGCTAATTTATTGAGACAGGTTTTTTGGGTTATCAGGAGTTGTATGCCAAAATCATCAGTATTAAAACAATAAAAGACCTGACAAATTTCAGTTGGTGGATAATGTAATATATGAAAGTTTAATTGTAATCATTACATTATGGTAAATAATGAAATTTAACACTATATGCTAATTTTTTGAGAAGGACCTGTATATATATATACACAGTGGGGCAAAAAAGTATTTAGTCAGTCAGCAATAGTGCAAGTTCCACCACTTAAAAAGATGAGAGGCGTCTGTAATTTACATCATAGGTAGACCTCAACTATGGGAGACAAACTGAGAAAAAAAAATCCAGAAAATCACATTGTCTGTTTTTTTATCATTTTATTTGCGTATTATGGTGGAAAATAAGTATTTGGTCAGAAACAAACAATCAAGATTTCTGGCTCTCACAGACCTGTAAGTTCTTCTTTAAGAGTCTCCTCTTTCCTCCACTCATTACCTGTAGTAATGGCACCTGTTTAAACTTGTTATCAGTATAAAAAGACACCTGTGCACACCCTCAAACAGTCTGACTCCAAACTCCACTATGGTGAAGACCAAAGAGCTGTCAAAGGACACCAGAAACAAAATTGTAGCCCTGCACCAGGCTGGGAAGACTGAATCTGCAATAGCCAACCAGCTTGGAGTGAAGAAATCAACAGTGGGAGCAATAATTAGAAAATGGAAGACATACAAGACCACAGATAATCTCCCTCGATCTGGGGCTCCACGCAAAATCCCACCCCGTGGGGTCAGAATGATCACAAGAACGGTGAGCAAAAATCCCAGAACCACGTGGGGGGACCTAGTGAATGAACTGCAGAGAGCTGGGACCAATGTAACAAGGCCTACCATAAGTAACACACTACGCCACCATGGACTCAGATCCTGCAGTGCCAGACGTGTCCCACTGCTTAAGCCAATAGATGTTCGGTCCCGTCTGAAGTTTGCTAGAGAGCATTTGGATGATCCAGAGGAGTTTTGGGAGAATGTCCTATGGTCTGATGAAACCAAACTGGAACTGTTTGGTAGAAACACAACTTGTCGTGTTTGGAGGAAAAAGAATACTGAGTTGCATTGATCAAACACCATACCTACTGTAAAGCATAGTGGTGGAAACATCATGCTTTGGGGCTGTTTCTCTGCAAAGGGGCCAGGACGACTGATCCGGGTACATGAAAGAATGAATGGGGCCATGTATCGTGAGATTTTGAGTGCAAACCTCCTTCCATCAGCAAGGGCATTGAAGATGAAACGTGGCTGGGTCTTTCAACATGACAATGATCCAAAGCACACCGCCAGGGCAACGAAGGAGTGGCTTCGTAAGAAGCATTTCAAGGTCCTGGAGTGGCCTAGCCAGTCTCTAGATCTCAACCCTATAGAAAACCTTTGGAGGAAGTTGAAAGTCCGTGTTGCCAAGCGAAAAGCCAAAAACATCACTGCTCTAGAGGAGATCTGCATGGAGGAATGGGCCAACATACCAACAACAGTGTGTGGCAACCTTGTGAAGACTTACAGAAAACGTTTGACCTCTGTCATTGCCAACAAAGGATATATTACAAAGTATTGAGATGAAATTTTGTTTCTGACCAAATACTTATTTTCCACCATAATACGCAAATAAAATGATAAAAAAACAGACAATGTGATTTTCTGGATTTTTTTTTCTCAGTTTGTCTCCCATAGTTGAGGTCTACCTATGATGTAAATTACAGACGCCTCTCATCTTTTTAAGTGGTGGAACTTGCACTATTGCTGACTGACTAAATACTTTTTTGCCCCACTGTATATATATATATATATATATATATATATATATATATATATATATATATATATATATATATATATATATATATATATATATATATATATATATACACGTCATTCTGTCCGAAGCCTTTAAAGACTGCGCATGCGCCAGCGCAGTCTGGACCCCACAGAGTGACGCTCCCAGGAGATCGCGGTATGCATAACCACTGAACGCACGCCGCGATCTCCAACGGATAGCAGGGACGCGCCAGGAGGGCGAGTATACTATATTCACCTGTCCCGTTCCAGCGCTGTGTGCCGCTCCGTGTTCCGGGTCCTCTGCCTGGGACGTTCAGAGTGCGCGATGACGCGCTTAATGCGCGCCGCCCTCTGACTGAACAGTCACAGCCAGAGAACGCGGAACGCAGCGCTGGATCAGGGCCAGGTGAATATAGCAAATGTCGGGGGCCTGAGCTAGCGGCGACTCCGGCACCTGACCCCCACAGCGCGCTGGTGTCCCTGCATGATCAGGCCCCCCAGCACTCGGCGCCCAGCAACAATAGGTGAGTATGTGTTATTTTTTTTTTATATATATCGCAGCAGCATACGGGGCATATATTAAGGAGCATCTTATGGGGGCCATAAACCTTTATGGAGCAGTGTACGGGGCATATACTATGGAGCATCTTATGGGGGCCATAAACCTTTATGGAGCAGCGTATGGGGCATATGGATGGGAGCAGCAAATTACAGAATGGTGGCGCAGGATGGGAGCAGCACATGACAATAGGGCAGCACATGACAGAACGGGGGTGCAGGATGGCAGCAGCACATGACAGAACGGGGGTGCAGGATGGAAGCAGCACATGACAGAATGGGGGCGCAGGATGGGAGCAGCACATGACAGAATGGGGGCGCAGGATGAGTGCAGCACATGACAGGATGGGGACGCAGGATGGAGCAGCACATGACAGGATGGGGACGCAGGATGGAGCAGCACATGACAGGATGGAGACCATATACCAATATAAATGCTCGTCACCCGTGCGTAGAACGGGTTCAATAGCTAATATATATATATATATATATATATATATATATATATATATATATATATATATATATATATATATATATATATATATATATATATATATATATATATATTAGGTTATTAAATTTCTATTTACAACAGTGCTATGTTTGGTGTAATAGTTGCACCAAGCTGTATGAAGAAGCTGAACTTTGCTTGCAAAATGCCCTGCACCATCCTGAAGTGAGCACTTTTCCCTCAGTACATGAATTAACATTTTGACAGATTCACACAGGGCCGTATTTGGAGTTCATGCTGTCCTGTAAGTCAGAATAAGGGTATGTGCACAAGAAATCTTTTTCAGGCAGATCTGCTCCAGTACCCACATGAAAAAGAGTTAAATAAACTCTAGAAAGACTGAATATACAGTACAGACCACAAGTTTGGACACACCTTCTCATTTAAAGATTTTTCTGTATTTTCATGACTATGAAAATTGTACATTCACACTGAAGGCATCAAAAGTATGAATTAACACATGTGGAATTATATACTTAGCAAAAAAGTGTGAAACAACTGAAATTATTGTATATACTCGAGTATAAGCCGATCCGAGTATAAGCCGACCCCCTAATTTTTCCACAAAAAACTGGGAAAACTTATTGACTCGAGTATAAGCCTAGGGTGGAAAATGCAGCAGCTACCGGTGAATGTCAAAAATAAAAATAGATCCCAATAAATGTAAAATTAATTGAGACATCAGTAGGTTAAGTGTTTTTGAATATCCATATTGAATCAGGAGCCCCATATAATGCTCCATACAGTTCATGATAGGCCCCATAAGATGCACCACACATTATGGCCCCATAAGATGCTCCACACATTATGGCCCCATGAGATGCTCCACACATTGTGGCCCCATACGATGCTCCATACATTGTGGCCCCAGAAGATGCTCCACACATTTGCCCCATATGCTGTTGCTGCGATTAAAAAAAAAAAAAAAAAAAAAAAAAAAGAAAAACACATACTCACCTCTCTTCGCTCAGGACCCCGACACTTGCGATAGTCACCTTCCTCGTTCCATGCGCCGCTCTGTCTTCCATCCTCTGCACTGACTGTTCAGGCAGAGAGCGGCGCGCACACTAATCGCGTCACTGCACCCTCTGACCTGAACAGTAAGTGCAGAGGATGGAAGACGGAGGAGTGCGCAGCGGTGGAACGAGGAAGATGACTATTGCGCAATGCACTCATCCCCGATATACTCACCTGCTCCCGGCGCGGTCCCTGGCAGCGTCTCACTGTCAGATGGTCTCTGGGAGCCTGCACATCTTCCTGAGTTCAGCGGTCACGTACCGCTCATTACAGTAAAGAACATGCGTCCATATTCATTACTTTAATGAGTGGTACCACGTAACCGCTGAACACAGGAAGAGCTGCCTGGAGACCATGGGACATGCAGGGACAGCGCCAGGAGAAAGTGAGTATGTCACCGCGCCGCTCCCCCCGCTGACTGACTCGATTATAAGCCGAGAGGGTCACTTTCAGCCCAAAAAAGTGGGCTGAAAATCTCGGCTTATACTCTAGTATATACGGTATGTCTTATATTCTAGGTTATTCAAATTAGCCACCTTTTGCTTTGATGACTGCTTTGCACACTTGGCATTCTCTTGATGAGCTTTAAGAGGTAGTCACTGGGAATGGTTTTCACTTCACAGGTGTGCCCAGTCAAGTTTAGTAAGTGGGATTTCTTGCCTTATAAATGGGGTTGGGACCATCAGTTGTGTTGTGCAGAAGTCTGGTGGAGACACAGTTGATAGTCCTACTGAATAGACTGTTCGAATTTGTATTATGGCAAGAAAAAAAGCAGCTAAGAAAAACGAGTGGTCATCATTACTTTAAGAAATGAAGGTCAGTCGGTCTGAAAAATTGGGAAAACTTTGAAAGTGTCCCCAAGTGCAGTGGAAAAACCATCAAGCACTACAAAGACACTGGCTCACATGAGGACCGCCCCAGGAAAGGAAGACCAAGAGTCACCTCTGCTTCTGAGAATAAGTTTATCCGAGTCACCAGCCTCAGAAATCGCAGGTTAACAGCAGCTCAGATTAGAAACCAGGTCAATGCCACACAGAGTTCTAGCAGCAGACACATCTCTGCAACAACTGTTAAGAGGAGACTTTGTGCAGCAGGCCTTCATGGTAAAATAGCTGCTAGGAAACCACTGCTAAGGACAAGCAACAAGCAGAAGACTTGTTTGGGCTAAAGAACACAAGGAATGAACATTAGACCAGTGGAAATCTGTGCTTTGGTCTGATGAGTCCAAATTTGAGATCTTTGGTTCCAACCACCATGTCTTTGCGCGACTGCGCGACGCAGAAAAGGTGAACGGATGGACTCTACATGCCTGAATCCCACCGTGAAGCATGGAGTCATCGTGATGGTGTGGGGTGCTTTGCTGGTGACACTGTTGGGGATTTCTTCAAAATTGAAGGCATGCTGAACCAGCATGGCTACCACAGCATCTTGCAGCGGCATGCTATTCCATCCGGTTTGCGTTTAGTTGGACCATCATTTATTTTTCAACAGAACAATGACCCCAAACACACCTCCAGGCTGTGTAAGGGCTATTTGACCAAGAAGGAGAGTGATGGGGTGCTATGCCAGATGACCTGGCCTCTACAGTCACCAGACCTGAATCCAATCGAGATGGTTTGGGGTGAGCTGGACTGCAGAGTGAAGGCAAAAGGGCCAACAAGTGCTAAGCATCTCTGGGAACTCCTTCAAAATTGTTGGAAGACCATTCCCGGTGACTACCTCTTGAAGCTCATCAAGAGAATGCCAAGAGTGTACAAAGCAGTCATCAAAGCAAAAGGTGGCTACTTTGAAGAACCTAGAATATAAAACATAATTTCAGTTGTTTCACACTTGTTAAGTATATAATTCCACATGTGTTAATTCATAGTTTTGAGGCCTTCAGTGTGAAAGCACAATTTTCATAGTCATGAAAATACAGAAAAATCTTTAAATGAGAAGGTGTGTCCAAACTTTTGGTCTGTACTGTATGTTCTACAGAGTATCATGTCTAATAAATTAAAGATTACAACATCTATATTGAATATTCACTAGAACTACCATCAGTACTCAACTTTGTTACCAAGAACCATTATCAACACAAATACATCACCAAAACCACCATCAGTACATTACCAAATCTAACGTCAGCATATGAATGCATCACCTGAACCATTGTCAATACATCACCAGATCACCATCAGTACAGGTATACGTCACCAGAACAACAGTCAGTGTACAACTACATAACCAGAACAATCGTCAGTACAGAAATACGGCACCAGAACCACCATCAGAAGATAAATACATCATCAAGATTAGTACAACAATCACTTGCACTGTCAGGTTAAGGTACGTCACACTGAACGATATCGCTAGCGATCCGTGACGTTGCAGCGTCCTGGCTAGCGATATCGTTCAGTTTGACAGGCAGCAGCGATCTGGATCCTGCTGTGCCATCGTTGGTCGGAGCAGAAAGTCCAGCACTTTATTTTGTCGCTGGATCTCCCGCAGACATCGCTGAATCGGCGTGTGTGACGCCGATTCAGCGATGTCTTCACTGGTAACCAAGGTAAACATCGGGTTACTAAGCGCAGGGCCACGCTTAGTAACCCAATGTTTACCCTGGTTACCAGCGTAAACATAAAAAAAAAACAAACACTACATACTTACATTCCGGTGTCTGTCCCCCGGCGCTGTGCTTTCCTGCACTGGCTGTGAGCGCCGGCCAGCCGTAAAGCACAGCGGTGACGTCACCGCTCTGCTTTACGGCTGGCCGGCGCTGACAGTGCAGGAAAGCACAGCGCCGGAGGACCAGCTCTCCAGCGACCACACCGACACTGCAGCGATCGGGATTGTTGTCTAGATCGCTGCAGCGTCGCTTAACCCCTCTGTGACCTTAGACGTACTATCCCGTCGAGGTGCCCTGGGCTTATCTGACCCTGGACGGGATAGTACGTCATAGCCGATCGGCCGCGCTCACGGGGGGAGCGCGGCCGATCGCGGCCGGGTGTCAGCTGCTTATCGCAGCTGACATCCGGCACTATGTGCCAGGAGCGGTCACGGACCGCCCCCGGCACATTAACCCCTGGCACACCGCGATCAAAGATGATCGCGATGTGCCGGCGGTGCAGGGAAGCACCGCACAGGGAGGGGGCTCCCTGCGGGCTTCCCTGAGCCCCCCGCAGCAACGCGATGTGATCGCGTTGCTGCGAGGGTCTCCTCACCTCCCTCCCTGCTCGAGCCCCGGATCCAAGATGGCCGCGGATCCGGGTCCTGCAGGGAGGGAGGTGGCTTCACAGAGCCTGCTCAGAGCAGGCACTGAAGCCTGCAGCGCTGCATGTCAGATCAGTGATCTGACAGAGTGCTGTGCAAACTGTCAGATCACTGATCTGTGATGTCCCCCCCTGGGACAAAGTAAAAAAGTAAAAAAAAATTTTTCCAAATGTGTAAAAAAAATATTCCAAAATAATGAAAAAAAAAAATAAATATTATTCCCATAAATACATTTCTTCATCTAAATAAAAAAAAAAAAAACCAATAAAAGTACACATATTTAGTATCGCCGCGTCCGTAACGACCCGACCTATAAAACTGTCCCACTAGTTAACCCCTTCAGTAAACACCGTAAGAAAAAAAAAAAAAAAACGAGGCAAAAAACAACGCTTTATTATCATACCGCCGAACAAAAAGTGGAATAACACGCGATCAAAAGGACAGATATAAATAACCATGGTACCGCTGAAAGCGTCATATTGTCCCGCAAAAAAAGAGCCGCCATACAGCATCATCAGCAAAAAAATAAAAAAGTTATAGTCCTGAGAATAAAGCGATGCAAAAATAATTATTTTTTCTGTAAAATAGTTTTTATCGTATAAAAGCACCAAACCATAAAAAAAATGATATAAATGAGGTATCGCTGTAATCGTACTGACCCGAAGAATAAAACTGATTTATCAATTTTACCAAACGCGGAACGGTATAAACGCCTCCCCCAATAGAAATTCATGAATAGCTGGCTTTTGGTCATTCTTCCTCACAAAAATCGGAATAAAAAGCGATAAAAAAATGTCACGTGCCCAAAAATGTTTTCAATAAAAACGTCAACTCGTCCCGCAAAAAACAAGACCTCACATGACTCTGTGGACCAAAATATGGAAAAATTATAGCTCTCAAAATGTGGTATTGCAAAAAATATTTTTTGCAATAAAAAGGGTCTTTCAGTGTGTGACGGCTGCCAATCATAAAAATCCGCTAAAAAACTCGCTATAAAAGTAAATCAAACCCCCCCTTCATCACCCCCTTAGTTAGGGAAAAATAAAAAAAAAATGTATTTATTTCCATTTTCCCATTAGGGCTAGGGTTAGGGCTAGGGTTAGGGCTAGGGCTAGGGTTAGGGCTAGGGTTAGGGCTAGGGTTAGGGCTAGGGTTAGGGTTAGGGCTAGGGTTAGGGCTAGGGTTAGGGCTAGGGTTGGGGCTAGGGTTGGGGCTACAGTTAGGGTTGGGGCTAAAGTTAGGGTTAGGGTTTAGATTACATTTACAGTTGGGAATAGGGTTGGGATTAGGGTTAGGGGTGTGTCAGGGTTAGAGGTGTGGTTAGGGTTACCGTTGGAATTAGGGTTAGGGGTGTGTTTAGATTAGGGTTTCAGTTATAATTGGGGGGTTTCCACTGTTTCGGCACATCAGGGGCTCTCCAAACACGACATGGCGTCCGATCTCAATTCCAGCCAATTCTGCGTTGAAAAAGTAAAACAGTGCTCCTTCCCTTCCGAGCTCTCCTGTGTGCCCAAACAGGGGTTTACCCCAACATATGGGGTATCAGCGTACTCAGGACAAATTGGACAACAACTTTTGTGGACCAATTTCTCCTGTTACCCTTGGGAAAATACAAAACTGGGGGCTAAAAAATAATTTTTGTGGGAAAAAAAAAGGATTATTTTCACGGCTCTGCGTTATAAACTGTAGTGAAACACTTGGGGGTTCAAAGTTCTCACAACACATCTAGATAAGTTCATTGAGGGGTCTAGTTTCCAATATGGGGTCACTTGTGGGGGGTTTCTACTGTTTAGGTACATTAGGGGCTCTGCAAACGCAATGTGACGCCTGCAGACCAATCCATCTAAGTCTGCATTCCAAATGATGCTCCTTCCCTTCCGAACCCTCCCATGCGCCCAAACGGTGGTTCCCCCCCACATATGGGGTATCAGCGTACTCAGGACAAATTGGACAACAACTTTTGGGGTCCAATTTCTCCTGTTACCCTAGGGAAAATACAAAACTGGGGGCTAAAAAATAATTTTTGTGGGAAAAAAATTTTGTTTTATTTTTATGGCTCTGCATTATAAACTTCTGTGAAGCACTTGGTGGGTCAAAGTGCTCACCACACCTCTAGATAAGTTCCTTAGGGGGTCTACTTTCCAAAATGGTGTCACTTGTGGGGGGTTTCAATGTTTAGGCACATCAGTGGCTCTCCAAACGCAACATGGCGTCCCATCTCAATTTCTGTCAATTTTGCATTGAAAAGTCAAACTGCGCTCCTTCCCTTCCGAGCTCTCCCATGCGCCCAAACAGTGGTTTACTGCCACATATGGGGTATCAGCGTACTCAGGACAAATTGGACAACAACTTTTGAGGTCCAATTTCTTCTCTTACCCTTGGAAAAATAAAAAATTGGGGGCAAAAATATAATTTTTGTGAAAAAATATGATTTTTTATTTTTACGGTTCTGCATTATAAACTTCTGTGAAGCACTTGGTGGGTCAAAGTGCTCACCACACATCCAGATAAGCTCCTTAGGGGGTCTACTTTCCAAAATGGTGTCACTTGTGGGGGGTTTCAATGTTTAGGCACATCAGTGGCTCTCCAAACGCAACATGGCGTCCCATCTCAATTCCTGTCAATTTTGCATTGAAAAGTCAAATAGCGCTCCTTCCCTTCCGAGCTCTCCCATGCGCCCAAACAGTGGTTTACTGCCACATATGGGGTATCAGCGTACTCAGGACAAATTGGACAACAACTTTTTGGGTCCAATTTCTCCTGTTACCCTTGGTAAAATAAAACAAATTGGAGCTGAAGTAAATTTTTTGTGTAAAAAAGTTAAATGTTCATTTTTATTTAAACATTCCAAAAATTCCTATTAAACACCTGAAGGGTTAATAAACTTCTTGAATGTGGTTTTGAGCACCTTGAGGGGTGCAGTTTTTAGAATGGTGTCACACTTGGGCATTTTCTATCATATAGACCCCTCAAAATGACTTCAAATGAGACGTGGTCCCTAAAAAAAAAATGGTGTTGTAAAAATGAGAAATTGCTGGTCAACTTTTAACCCTTATAACTCCCTAACAAAAAAAAAATTGGTTCCAAAATTATGCTGATGTAAAGGAGACATGTGGGAAATGTTACTTATTAAGTATTTTGTGTGACATATCTCTGTGATTTAATTGCATAAAAATTCAAAGTTTGAAAATTGCGAAATTTTCAAAATTTTCGCCAAATTTCCGTTTTTTCACAAATAAACACAGGTACTATCAAAGAAATTTTACCACTATCATGAAGTACAATATGTCACGAGAAAACAATGTCAGAATCACCAGGATCCGTTGAAGCGTTTCGGAGTTATAACCTCATAAAGGGACAGTGGTCAGAATTGTAAAAATTGGCCTGGTCATTAACGTGCAAACCACCCTTGGGGGTAAAGGGGTTAATGTGACTTTACCTGCGGATTTATGAAATCTGCTGCGGAAAAATCTGCAGCCCTCAAAAATATGTGTGCACATACCCTAAATATAGGGATAGTCTTGGAGGAACGGATAGCAAGGTTGAAAACATACGGTGTTAAGTTAACAAGAAATAACTAATGGCTATTGCAGGTCATGACATTAGGTCATGGCTTTTATAAAGGTCATGCACAATAAACACAAAAAGGTTGATGGTTGAACAACTAATAAACCAAGGAATGTCTAGTGAACAATTATGTACCGTAAACGTGGCCAAACACACAGGACCCGTGCTTTTTATAAAATCACTTTGTCTTGTGGTATTTGCTGCAGTTTTAAAATATTTAAAAGTTGCGCAAATTAGTTAATTTTGCACAAAATAGAAAATGCTTTGTATTTTTGTCCTTTACTTTTTTTGCACCTTTTTAAAGCAATAAGTTGCACACAACACTAACAGTTGAAAAAATATTTCTGACATGCATAAGAAAAAGAAAAAAAAACTCCAAAAAACAATAACGATTACAAAAACCACAATGTCGAATACTCAAAAAAAGTAGAAAGTAGCCTTAATGATTAAAACAACTTAAAAGGGAACCTGAGTACGCCGATGCCCCATATGTGGTAGAACACTACTAAGTAGATTTGACTTTTGGTGAGCAAAAAAGGATGGAATCGAAAGTGAACACCATGTTGCGTTTGGAGAGCCCCTGATGTGCCTAAATAGTGGAAACCCCCTACAAGTGACACCATTTTGGAAACTATACCCCTCAGGGAGCAGATATGTTTTGAGCACCTTGAACCCCCAGGTGCTTCACAGAAGTTAATACTGTAGAGCAGTAAAATAAAATAAATAAAAAAACATTTTCCCACAAAAATGTACTTTTAGCCCCAAAACTCCACAAGTGACATCATGGTAGAAAATGCACTTATCAATGAATTCATCTACGGCTGCATTGACTATTTTCTAACATCCACACCAGGCTTTTTTTTTTTTGAGAAATGCCAGTTTGGTGCCTATACATTGTACCCCCATAAAGTGTAGAGCCCCCATATATTGCAGCTTACTGCAATTTAGGCATAGAGGGGTTCAGAAGGAGGGGAGCATTTGGATTTGGTAGAACACAATTCACAGGATTGTATTTGAGAAGGTGGGAGCCTTTTCGCTTTTCCAGAGTCTTTGTTCTACCAGTAATGTGGGAACCCTCTATAGTTTCAGTCACAGACAACGGACCTGAGTAGGGGCTGACATTGCACGGGATAAATTTGTGGTGTTTTTATTGGTAACATTTTGAGGTCAAAAGAAGAAAATGTCCAGCTTCACTGAATCCGTGAAAAAAAAGTTTTCTTTATTCACAAACTTAAACATGGAGGATACAAACTTCAGCACAAACCATATGGGTAAGAATCTCAACACGTTTCTGGAGACTAAGCTCCCTTAATCATGCCATGTTTTTCTCATACATTTGTACTGCAGTGCATGAGACGGTCAGCATCTCACTGACAGCCTGTAATACCCAGCTTATAGCTGATCTCACAGGCCACCATACCCTGAGGTCAGTACATGACATCAGGGTGCCATGGTAATCATCAGCACCCACGATTCTAATTGGGGAGGTCCGATGGTTGCAAAGGGGGTCTTGTAACCCCTTGTAAGAAACTGAATGCCGCTGTCGCATTTAACAGCAGTATTTAAGGGGTTAAGCAGCCTTAAAACCGGCTGGGGTCGATACCACAGGGTGTGATGCTGACACGCATGAAAATTTCAGGCGCGGGGCGACGCTATACTGTTATGCCTCTGTGGTGTTAAAAAGGGGAGCTGTGGAATAAGGCACCTTAATGGCCTCCATTAAAAAGATCATCTGCGGTCGTTAAGAGGGTAAAGAGTGACTAGCTGCGGGCAATGTGTTCACCAGCCTCTTCATCCTACTTATCTTGTCATCACACTCCTGTGGGGCGTGAGCACCACGTTTTGCAAGAATGGCGTCACCCTTGGCTTTTTGCCAATCTCTCCCTCCCTCACAATTTGCAGTAAGCGCAAGTGTACATATCCCAGATTCAATCGACACACAGCACATACCCAGGGTGGCAGTGATAATGTTGGACAGAGCCAGCTACGAAATTTGCAGAGCTGGCGGTAATGGTCGGCTGAGTCCTGTGTCACACCTGCCTCACTGGACAATCATGCCTCCCTGGATGACGCTGGGTTGCATTCACCTGGTTTACTGCACAGGAAGGAAGAGATTTGCAACAAGCCGAAACTGACACCACTTTTGCAAATCATGTTACTCATGAGTCATGACCAATAGCATATGATCATAGTTTTAAAAATGATTTGTGGCACATGCAGTAATCAATAAGAGAATAATAAGAATACACACAGTGTAAAAGGGCAACACAAAAAGTGCTCCATACAGTATGATGGGCCCCAAATATACTGTATGGAGAATGAACAGGGCTCTGCATTGTCTTACATGCAATATAATACTCCATGCAGTATAATGGCCCCCCATAATACTCCATGCAGTATAATGGCCCCCCATAATACTCCATGCAGTATAATGGCCCCCCATAATACTCCATGCAGTATAATGGCCCCCCATAATACTCCATGCAGTATAATGGCCCCCCATAATACTCCATGCAGTATAATGGCCCCCCATAATACTCCATGCAGTATAATGGCCCCCCATAATACTCCATGCAGTATAATGGCCCCCCATAATACTCCATGCAGTATAATGGCCCCCCATAATACTCCATGCAGTATAATGGCCCCCCATAATACTCCATGCAGTATAATGGCCCCCCATAATACTCCATGCAGTATAATGGCCCCCCATAATACTCCATGCAGTATAATGGCCCCCCATAATACTCCATGCAGTATAATGGCCCCCCATAATACTCCATGCAGTATAATGGCCCCCCATAATACTCCATGCAGTATAATGGCCCCCCATAATACTCCATGCAGTATAATGGCCCCCCATAATACTCCATGCAGTATAATGGCCCCCCATAATACTCCATGCAGTATAATGGCCCCCCATAATACTCCATGCAGTATAATGGCCCCCCATAATACTCCATGCAGTATAATGGCCCCCCATAATACTCCATGCAGTATAATGGCCCCCCATAATACTCCATGCAGTATAATGGCCCCCCATAATACTCCATGCAGTATAATGGCCCCCCATAATACTCCATGCAGTATAATGGCCCCCCATAATACTCCATGCAGTATAATGGCCCCCCATAATACTCCATGCAGTATAATGGCCCCCCATAATACTCCATGCAGTATAATGGCCCCCCATAATACTCCATGCAGTATAATGGCCCCCCATAATACTCCATGCAGTATAATGGCCCCCCATAATACTCCATGCAGTATAATGGCCCCCCATAATACTCCATGCAGTATAATGGCCCCCCATAATACTCCATGCAGTATAATGGCCCCCCATAATACTCCATGCAGTATAATGGCCCCCCATAATACTCCATGCAGTATAATGGCCCCCCATAATACTCCATGCAGTATAATGGCCCCCCATAATACTCCATGCAGTATAATGGCCCCCCATAATACTCCATGCAGTATAATGCCCCCCCATAATACTCCATGCAGTATAATGGCCCCCCCCCCCATAATACTCCATGCAGTATAATGGCCCCCCCATAATACTCCATGCAGTATAATGGCCCCCCCATAATACTCCATGCAGTATAATGGCCCCCCCATAATACTCCATGCAGTATAATGCCCCCCATAATACTCCATGCAGTATAATGGCCCCCCATAATACTCCATGCAGTATAATGCCCCCCCATAATACTCCATGCAGTATAATGGCCCCCCATAATACTCCATGCAGTATAACGGCCCCCCCCATAATAATCCATGCAGTATAACGCCCCCCCCCATAATACTCCATGCAGTATAACGGCCCCCCCCCATAATAATCCATGCAGTATAATGGCCCCCCATAATAATCCATGCAGTATAATGGCCCCCCCATAATACTCCATGCAGTATAATGCCCCCCCCCCAATACTCCATGCAGTATAATGCCCCCCCCCCAATACTCCATGCAGTATAATGCCCCCCCCCCCCCCCATACTCCATGCAGTATAATGCCCCCCCCCCCCCATACTCCATGCAGTATAATGCCCCCCCCCCCCCCCCCATAATACTCCATGCAGTATAATGGCCACAAATTAAAAAATAAAATACTCACCTCTGCCCATTCCGCCGCTGCTCTGGTCTCTTCAGATCCCGTTGACATTTTTCCACAGTGGGCGCGTTGTAATAACATCATTGTGCCTGCTGCGCTGAGACGTCAGATGCAGGGGGGCAATGATGAGAGTCTGCTGACGTGCCCTCCTACATCATTGCTTTCATCAAGGATGCTGATGAAAATGCGATGCCAGGTGGGAGAAGGGTGTCACGGGCCAAATATACTCACCCTCCGGGCCACAGTTTGACAAGTGCTCTATACCAAAGATTTGGTGCAAAAAAAAAATATGGCAGCCTACTGTAGTTAGGAGACTTCATAGGTTTAAATAAAAATGTATTTTAATTGCCCACTGTTTACAAAAAAATTATTCAACGCAAAAAAATAAAAAAAAAATAAAAAAAATGTTAAAATATAAAATTTCCTTTTCCAAAAGTAAATCACATTGGCCGACTCTACTAAATCCACAAGCATGTCTCTGTTCTCAGATTAATGTTGAATAATTTGCGAATTCTTGGCAACGACGCATCACAATTTGTTTTAAAGAGGGCCTTTGTTTTCCAATAAATTAATGCCTGTCTTTGAATGATGTCCGATGCCGTTTAGGCAACAAAGCATAACATAGCTGTCACACTGAAAACAAAAGGGTATTTTAATTTCCATAAAAAATAAAGGAATATTATACATTCAATGTTATGACCAGTGTCTCATACCGATCAGACCATTTTTTTTTTTACTACAAAGAGATATGAAAATCACAAGTCACTCATGTACATTTTGTAACAGAGGGAGCACATGCTGCACATTAACGAGAAAGAAACGTAATTATGTGATGAGAAAGTCTCCAAGCAACAGTAATAAATAACAATATATAAACAACAGTGTTCCTTTATTTGTTATTGGGCATCAGAATATAAAAAACGTGTTTGAATGTGCTTACGTGTCAAAAATGTAAAGTAACGGTTGAAATTGGGGTAATGTTTTAACCCGTCCATGACCATGGGATTTTTCAGTTTTTTGCTCCCCTTCTTCCCAGAGCCATAACTTTTTGGGTTGTTTGTCAGTATGGCCAATTGTTGGCTTAGTTTTTTGCGGGACGAGATGTACTTTTGAATAACATCACGGATTTTACCACGTAGTGTACTGGAAAAAAAAAAATTCCCCTCCCCCCCAAAAAAATGCAATTCCACAATTGTATTTATTTTACCATGTTCACTAAACGCTAAAACTGACTTGCCATTAGGATTTCCCAAGTCATTATGAGTTTGTAGATACCAAACATGTCTAGGTTTTTTTTTTTTATTTAAGTGGTGAAAAAAAAATTCCAAAAGTTTATAATCTATATACATACATATACACACATACATTAACATTATAATTATATATATATATATATATATATATATATATATATATATATATATATATATATATATATATATATATATATATATATATATATATATATATATATATATATATATATATATATATATTTACATTGACAGATCGGGTGATTCTGAAAGCTGCGATACCAAATACTGTATGTGTATTTTTAATTTTTAATTTAAAAAAAAATGGGGAAGAATGGGGGTGCTTGAACTTTTATTTCTTGTATTTCTTTTTACACTTGCTTCAATAGTCACCATGGGAACCTAGAAGCTGTGATCATCCGATGGCTTGTGCTACACATAACAGGGCTCTCTAATTTCTAATTATGTTAGAAAATTACATGTTTAATATTCCAATACACGTTTAACACAATGGCAGCGCGATAGTTGAAGGCAGACCAAGCTGCTGAAATGTCCTTTTTACAGAAATCAGCAAGCAAGTACAATAAAATACACATAAAAAGAGTCTCGTAAAATGTCAGATCATCATGGAAAACACGGGAAAGCATTACACCATATCTGGGAAGACAGCACGAGTACTTCACGTTCACCCAGCGTGGAACGATTGTGGAATGCATTTTTGGCATTCTGTTACATGCGAGAAATATTTGGCTTCATTTCACGTTGTTCTGACTCCAGAAATGGTACATTGCGCTTTCAGCACACTACAAAAGTCATGTTTCCGAGCCGATGTCAAATTCCACTGAAACAAATGCAAAGCTTTACAGGAAATATGTAGGGAGCTCAGGAAATAACAGATTTCCCTGAAAGCGGTTGTAAACCTGAGAATAATTTCTGCAGAGGACAAAATTGTCAATTTCTAGTCTTAGGAACGTCTTGTTCATCAGGCACATTTATCTGTAATGAGCCTCTGAGTGCCAGAATATATCTGTAAGGGCGCAATCTGACGGCCGTATAACATGGGCAACGATCGCACAGAAATGCTCGAACTGGCCGTTGGCTCTCCTGACCAGAGTGTGTAACGCTATGTTCACATTTGCGTTGTTGGGCGCAGCGTCGTCGACGGATACCGACGCATGCGTCATGCGCCCCTATCTTTAACATGGGGGGCGCATGGACATGCGCCGGTATGCGTTGTAATGCGTTTTACGACGCATGCGTCATTTTGACGCACCAGACGGGGCGCGGACGACACTGCTTGTAGCGTTTTCCCTGCGCCAAAATTCCTGAACCTTACTATTTTATGACAACGCATGCGTCATAAAACGCTGCGTTGTGTATATGCGTTTGTGGGTTGCGTTGATGACGCTGCGCCCAACAACGCAAATGTGAACGTAGCGATAGCTGCATAGAAATACATGCTGCCCCACGTGGGTCAGGGGAGCCGCTGGCCAGTGCGAGCATTTCTATGCGACCATCTTCTGCCGTCTGACTGCACCCCAAGTGTCAAACTGTGATGTGACAGGGATGGGTGGACGGCCAATGTCATTTCTTCGGAAACCCGTATTTAGTTGGCCATTAGCTAGATATTAGGGGCCCACATGGAGGTGAAGAGGCCGTATGAGAAAAATGGGTAATGCTCTATGGTCTCTGGAAGCAGATCCCTGCACAAGCTCTCCAGAGCTGTACACTTTCCTCGGGTTTATGTTCATACATGTGAACGGCCTTTGTACGGTATGAACTTTGGACAGAAGTAAATCTAATGTATTTACTTCCACTATGCTCCAATTTCACCTTTCTTTTTGGTTAAAGTACAGGCTGATGGTATGTGCACACGTCAGGATTTCTTGCAGAAATTTTCCTGACAAAAACCGGACATTTCTGCCAGAAGTCCGCATGCGTTTTTGACGCGTTTTTTCCCAAATGCACAGAATAGCGGGAAAAAACGCAGAAAATCCGCAAAATTAATGAAGATGCTGCTTTTTTTTTTACCGCGATGTGTTTTTTGTGTGAAAAAAAACGCATCATGTGCACAAAACATGCAGAATGCATTCTAAATGATAGGATGCATAATGTATGCGTTTTTAATGAGTTTTTATAGCGTTTTTACCGCGAAAAAACCTGGAGGTGTGCACATAGCCCAAAGCTAATTACTCTTTAGATCTGGATTCAGAAAATCAGAGGTGGATAAGAATCAGTTTCAGTTTCTTATTTACATATGTAAAAGTAGAAGGGTCACAGATAGGTAAATGGTTACCTGACTGGTTAGACAACTTCTTTTCTAATGTCTAATTATGGCACGAAGGGTTAAAATAAGGTTGCTAGCTTGGCACCCTTTATTAAAGCAGGGAGCTGCTTTAAAGAGTGGATTTCACTTTACAAGATCTAGTATGTCCATGCAATACACAAATGATGTGGGCATACGGAACAAACGACGGGGAAATGATGCCTAAAAGATGCGGACACCTACTGTGTGTATGAGTAACATGGTGAAAGGAAAGTTTTTCTGCACGCTTTGAAAAAAATATAGTTCTTACCGATAACGGTATTTCTCTGAGCCCATGACGGCACCACGGAGAGAGGGGATCCGCCCACCAAGGACAGGAAACCTACGGATAAAAAGGCGGTACCACTCTCCTGCATCAGTTTGTTTACATAGATAACGATGGGAGACTACTAAGACATTTGTAAAAAAATGTTTAACTGTTTAGCATAACAAGATACCGCGTGACTTTAAACTATAAAAGGACTATGGCACAATTTCAATGTGTGCACCCATAAGTGAAGGGAGGGAATGTACGGGTGCCGTCATGGGCTCAGAGAAATACCGTTATCGGTAAGAACTATATTTTTCTCTGATCGCCCATGACGGCACCACGGAGAGAATTGCATAGATAGTACATTCAGGGGGGGACCACCGCCTCCAGAACCCTTTTACCAAAAGTAAGGTCTGAAGAGGAGATTAGGTCCAATCTATAGTGCCTATAGAATGTGGATGGTGAGGACCAGGTAGCAGCTCTACATATCTGGTCTATGGAAGCTCCGGCCTTCTCCACCCAGGAAGTTGCTACTGCCCTCGTTGAGTGAGCCTTAACCTCCCCGGGAACGGACATCCCACTTGCTGAATATGATAGACTGATGGCGTCTGTGATCCATCTTGCTATGGTGGCTTTAGATGCTTCCGGGGACCCTGGAAACACACAAACAGAGGAATCCTCCCTACTCTCTCTAGTGACTTCTAGGTAGTGTAAGAGACATCTTCTTACATCTAGTGTATGTAGTGTTTGTTCCTCCTTGTTCTTAGGGTTAGGACAGAAGGAGGGGAGAGATATCTCTTGAGACCTGTGAAATTTTGAAGCCACTTTCGGGAGATATGCTGGGTCTGTTTTTAGAACAACCCTGTCCTCTAGAAATTGTGTGTGAGGAGGGTTGGCTGAAAGAGCCTGTAAGTCGCTGACCCTACGGGCAGAAGTGAGGGCGACTAATAGAGCTGTTTTGAGGGATAGCGTTTTTATTGTAGATTCATGTAATGGTTCGAATGGATGACTGGTCAGGGCTTTAAGGACCAAGTTTAAGTCCCATTGAGGAACCACTTTTACTGGCAGAGGCCTTGATCTTCCTGCTGCCCTAATGAATCTAGAGACCCACCTATTTGAAGCAAGGTCAAAATTAAATAGGGCTCCTAATGCTGCCACGTGAACTTTTAGGGTACTGGTGGCTAAACCCATATCCAACCCGTTTTGTAGGAACTCTAATATGGAATTGATGGGAATCTCTTTCCCTATTTTTGCACCTGAAAAGGACAGAAACTTTTTCCATATTTTGCCGTACTGTTTTGTTGTAACCGGCTTCCTACTTTTTAACAGAGTTGAGATTAACCTCGAAGAAAACCCTCTGCTTTCTAATATTTTCCTCTCAAGAGCCAGGCTGTCAAGTGCAAGTTCTTTACTTGTGGATGACAGATTGGGCCCTGTGACAACAGATCCTGGAGGTCTGGTAATACCCAAGGGTCGGATATTGACATTTTCCTCATCCATGAGAACCAAGGTCTCTTCGGCCAGAACGGGGCAATAAGAATGACCAGCGCCCCGTCCTCCCGAATCTTCCTCAGCACTGCTGGAATCAGAATGAGGGGAGGAAAGGCATAGACCAGATGGTGACCCCAAGGAATCAGGAACGCGTCCACGGCTACCGGGTTCCCCAGGGGAGATAGGGAGCAAAAGGAGGCTACTTTTTTGTTTAAATGGCTCGCGAAGAGATCTATTTTGGGAACAACCCATTTTTGTGTGATCTGGGTAAATATCTCTGGATTTAGTTCCCATTCCCCCTGTTTTAGGCTGGATCGACTGAGGAAGTCTGCCTTGTAATTGTCTACCCCCTTTATGTGTAGGCTTGTCAGGGATAGAAAGTTGCTCTCGGCTAATTGAAGGATCGAGTTGGTCACTTCCATTAGGCTTTTGGAACGGGTACCCCCCTGATGGTTTATGTAGGACACTACCACCCGATTGTCCGACATCACCCTTACATGGTGAGATTGAAGGACTCCGGAGAATTCCTGAAGGGCAAATTTTACAGCCAGGAGTTCCTTCATATTGGAGGAATTGTTTGCAAGGGAAGGAGACCAAATGCCCTGAGCTACCAAGTCGCCCAGATGAGCTCCCCACCCTGAGGGCTTGCGTCCATGGTTAGGACCTTTGATATCGGGATTACCCATGGAACTCCCTGGGAAAGATTTTCCTGCAATGTCCACCAAATCAGAGAGTGATTGGTGCGAGGAGATAATGTTAACTGCCCGTCTAAATGCTCTCCTAGGAGGATTTGCTCTGAAAGTAGCTGCCATTGGAGATCTATTGAGTGTAGTTGGGCCCACTGTACCGCAGGAATGCAAGAGGTCATAGAGCCTAACAGGGACATGCCCTGACGGAGAGTTATAGAGGGGAGAGATTGTACTCTTGACGTTAAGCTCATTATCTTTTGTATTTTGCTCTCTGGGAGCCGGCATTCCATTTTCCTGGAGTCTAGAGTGAGACCTAGGTACTCCTGAACCTGAGAAGGCACCAATCTGGATTTCTCTAGGTTTATTAGCCAGCCCAGGTCTTTTAGAGAATGAATCACTAAATCTAGCTGATTCTTGCAATGTTGCGGGGAGGAGCCTATCACCAGAAAATCGTCCAGATATGGTACGATCAGGGTGTTTTCTTCCCTGAGGTGAGCCATTACCTCCGCGACCAACTTTGTAAAGACCCTTGGAGCTATTGCTAGGCCAAATGGTAGGGCTGTGAACTGGAAATGGCTTAGGACTCTCTTGATGTGGATTGCCAGTCTGAGGAATCTTTGGTGATCCTTGTGTATTGGGACGTGATAATACGCGTCCTTCAGGTCCAGGACCACCATGAAGCATTGAGGAAACAGCATTTTGATTGATGATTTTATCGTTTCCATCTTGAATGCCTGAACCTCTAGGTAATTGTTTAGGTTCCTCAAATTGATAATAGTCCTGAAGGAACCGTCCGGTTTCTTTCTCAGGAACAGAGGGGAATAGTACCCTTGCCCTCTTTCTTGAGGGGGAACTTCCAGGAGTACTCCTTTTTTTACTAACCCCACAATCTCGTTCTCTAGTGTTAACTGCTCTTCTGCCGAGGATCTTGTAGATGTTATCCTGAAAGAGGGACGAGGGTACCTCTTGAATGTTAATCTCAGTCCTGATTTTATGATGTTTAAGATCCATTGACTGGAGGTAATCTTTTCCCAGGCTGGGAGAAAGAGATAATCTCCCTCCCACCTGGGGCGAACCTTTATTGTGGAGGTTTCTTGCTGTCATTGAGGTTTTTGTTGAAGATAAACCCTTTATTCTTGTTCTTCTTATCTTCCCACTTCCCCTGGCCTCTCCCTGGGTTCTTACGGAAAAACCTCTTGTTCCGAAAGGGCTTCCTATAAGAGGGGAGACCCAGAGAGGGGAAGGACTTTTTCTTGTCCCCTGCTTTCTCCAGGATGTAATCTAGAGTCGACCCGAACAGAAACTCTCCTTCGCAAGGGATGGTACACAGTTTCGTTTTCGTCTGCAGGTCACCTGGCCAATTCTTAAGCCAGAGGGCGCGCCTGGCCGCATTAGCAAACGCTGCTGCTCTGGCGGACAGCCTGATGGAGTCGGCCGAGGCGTCAGCTAGGAAAGCCGCGGCCCCTCTCATTACGGGTAACGTGTTCAGAATTGAGTCCCGGGAAGTTTTCCCCTTTAATTGACTCTCTAGTTGGTTCAGCCAGATCATCAGCGAGCGTGAAGTGCATGCTGCTGCAACTGCCGGCTTCAAGCCTCCTCCTGCTGCTTCCCAGGACCCCTTGAGAAAGGCATCTGCCTTCTTGTCCATGGGGTCTTTTAGAACCCCCATGTCCTCAAACGGGAGGGCGAATTTCTTTGAGGCTTTAGCAATTGCTACATCTAATTTGGGGGCCTTCTCCCAAAAGGAGCACGATTCCTCCTCAAAGGGGTATTTCCTTTTTGGCGTTAAGAGAGTCTTCCTCATGGGCTTCTTCCATTCCTTCTTAATCAAGGCCGCGATTGCTTCATTAAGCGGAAAAGCTCTTCTCTTTTTCTGTTCTAGACCCCCGAACATGATGTCTTGTACTGTTTTTTTAGGATGGGAGTCTACCAGCCCCATGGTACTTCTCACCGCCTTTATGAGGCCATCAGTATCCTCTAGAGGGAAACAGTTATGTCCCCCTGAGGAAGAAGTAGATGATGCAGATGAATCGGAGGAGACTGATGACATTGAACTCTCACTATCACTTTCGGATTTTGAGACTGGAGATGGGGACCTGTGTTTGGTCTTTCTCCTTTTTTTCCCACTTTTTAGTGACCTAAAGGTGTCCTCTACTTGCGCCTTAATTAGGCTTTTAAGATCTGTTGCAAACCCTGGAAGGTTTTCAGATACAGTCTGCTGAATGCAAGTATTGCATAGTCTCTTATCCCATGTAGGTGGAAGATCCTCTCTACAGATGGCGCAACTTTTGTGCTTAGTTTTAGCTACGCTTTTCCTCCCCTAAAAAGAGACAAATAACACTCTTACTGTCTCTGACATTCACGAAGATCCACTTACCACCTCCAGGACCCATAAATACCGGTTGGGGGTTCTCTGCCTCTGGCTTTCTCCCCGACGCCGTACTGGACTCCTTACTGTGTTGAGACCTTTGGCGCTCCTTGCTGGTGTCCTGGTGCCCTTTCTGCTGTCGCCTTTTTTGCTGCTGCTGCTGCTGTTGCTGTGGCGATGCTGCAGGTGGAGGTGATTCGGGCAAAGGTGATGCCGGGTCGCTCATACTGCTGCTGGTCTGCGGATGCTGCCTCGAGCTTGGCTTAGCTGGCGCTACTTCTCTTGAGGCTCCTGCTTATTACTGGGAGGATATGGATTCTCCTATTTGAATCCTCACGCCGCTCCCCGCACCTGCGCAGTAGCGACCGCCCAACGCCGGCGCCTGCGCATTAATATCCGAGGTGCCAAGAACGCTCTAACAGCCGACCCAACGGCGCCTGCGCAGACCGCGCCAAGCGCCCGGCCGGAACCCCGCCGGCGCCCGCGCCGGAAGTCCCGCCGGCGCCTGCGCAGAGCGCACCAGGCGCCCGGCCGGAAGACACGCCGGCGCCTGCGCAAAGCGCACCAAGCGCCCGGCCGGAAGTCCCGCCGGCGCCTGCACAGAGTGCACCAGGCGCCCGGCCGGAAGACAAGCCGGCGCCTGCGCAAAGTGCACCAAGCGCCCGGCCGGAAGGCCCGCCGGCCAGGGGAAACACGCCGGCGCCTGCATGAAGCGCCCGGCGCATACCGGCGCACGAGCGCACCGCAAGACCAGTCCGACGGGAAGCAGAATGGCGCTGCTGACCGGCGCCCCCGGTCCTATGCAGACCCTGTAGCGCTTTCTCTGCACGCCTGGTGGCGGTGCAGCGTGCAGACTTACGCTTGTTTTAGGGAGGGTCGCGCTGCACCTCCCACAACCACAGAGGGACCCCCCTGGATGTTGCCGCTGCTGCATCTTACCTGGGGAGGTGACCGCGAACTCCTTGTCACCTCCCCCGCACACCCTGTCGGCTCACTGGCTCCCAGCGGTGGCGCTTCGGGTCACCACCCTAGCCGAGGCAGAGGGACCCCAGCTGCCTGAATCGGACTGGTTGGCCCCGGAATTCCAACGACGACTGGCAAGTCCGTAGGTCTCCCATCAAGGACAGGAAACCAACTGATGCAGGAGAGTGGTACCGCCTTTTTATCCGTAGGTTTCCTGTCCTTGGTGGGCGGATCCCCTCTCTCCGTGGTGCCGTCATGGGCGATCAGAGAAAAATAGGCCCAATATGTCCACCTACTATGAGCTGATTGAAAATATATTATGGTAGAAAGTGTTACATCCTTACAGAAACCTTCCGGTAGTCACAGAATGAAGGAAGGACGTTCTTCACCATGAAACCACCTAGTAACACATCTAAGACCCACACAGACACTCCGTGATCCTAATTCTGGATCTCTGTTTATTTCACTGTATTCACGCATCAGAGCGTCATCTTCCATTATTCACAGACCGGTTGTGGCTCTCTAGACCCGAACTCAACAGCTTCATAGGCATACCCATAGGAGGCTGTCAAGTTTGGAATGGGACACCTGCGGCCAACGTGAGCATCATGGCCAGACTCAGACCGTGACACACTGATGTGTGAATGAGGCATTATGTGGTGTAGTATATAGTAGAGTTGAGCGAATTTGTTCAGATTCGGTCGCCGAATCTCAATTTGCCATATTCAGATTTGGTCATTTCTACTCCCATTAATTCTAATGACATTCGAATGTGTTCGACCAATATTGCAAGAACAATATCCGATCGTATGCGGAACCGAATCCAAAACAAATTCACTCAACTCTAGTATATAATAGCCTATGTGGAGGTATTTTGGGGGCATTATATGAAGATAATTTTGTCTTTTTTTAACTAGATTCATTATGCTTCCTTTTAAAAACAATAAAGCCCCACTCTAATTTGCTCAAGAGACTCTATAGACTTTGATATGACTCCGACTGTTGGGTGAGAGAGAATAAGAAAATAAAAAGAAAAGAAATGCAGGATCCTATATTCACCAATTTCTGACCCATATCTAGACGAGTCCCTGCCTTTTTGTTTCCACCCATTTCACCTTTACATATGGTATAAATATAATTCGAATCCATATAGGCTTTTCATTTTATCAATATGGCAAAGCAGAAAAGCTGTTTTTGTAGAAAACAAACAAAAATATAACAAAAAGAAAAAACACATACCTATGTTCTAAAGAGTAATGTCTTTTGTAGTGTGAGCATACCACGCATGGTTGTGCCAGCACAATTCTTGTAAAATCATAGAGAACCACTTCACATTTCTAAACACTTGCCTTAGGTTAGGGAGTGTTATAAAATATAGAAATGGGCCTTAATTACCACTCACATCCGATGCCACTCCGGTCACTGACGGTACCAGGAGTGATGCACTGAGGCAGGGCCGGCTCCAGGTTTTTGAGGGCCCTGGGCGAAAGAGTCTCAGTGGGCCCCTTTAACACATACCACGATTCATGATGCACAGATACAGCAGAGCAATATAGGTATAGTACAATGCCAGATTTCACTTCTTACATGAGTGATAGCTATTGCAAATTCTACAATACCATACAGCAGAGGGGCTTTATATAAGTCAACCCCTTATATATGCCAATTTTTGCGACCTACTCCCTCTTCCTTAGCTACCAGTAGACATTTTAGGGTATTGTGCATACGTTGCGGATTTGCCTGCGAATCCACCACTGCGGATTCGCAGCAGTTTTCCATGCATTGTATAGTACCATGTAAACCTATGGATAACTAAATCCACAATACTCATGGTGCGGAAAATACCGGGCGGAAACGCTGCATTATATTTTCCACAGCATGTCAATTCTTTGTGCGGATTCCGCAGCGTTTTACACCTGCTCCTCAATAGGAATCTGCAGGTGGTAAAACGCAGGTGAAATCTGCACAAAAAACGCTGGAAATCCGCAGGTAAAACGCAGTGCGTTTTACCTGCGGATTTTTCAAAAATGGTGCAGAAAAATCAGCACACGAATCCGCAACGTGTGCACATAGCCTTATTGTTAGCTGAACTTGCTGCAATGAAAAAACTGCATACATTGAACATGACAATTTTTTAATGGAAAACTTTTTAAAGTAAACATTAGAAAGTATTAACGTAGAACATTTGTAAGTAAAAGTGCAAAATGGGTAGCATACAACACAGCCCGCATCTCTCCCCCCCCCCCCCCCCCACCACCACCGAGAATGGCCCCACAGTCCAGTACTCACTGTTATAGTAAAAAAAAACACTCCTCACTGCTCCTATCTCAGCGGCTGCACTGCCTGGCACAGTGAGTGCGCGATGACGTCATTGCGCACCCGCAGTGTCAAAGCGGGGAATGATGGGAGAGGGAGCGTCTGGTGACGTTCTCTCCTCCATCATTGCTTTGAACTGTACCGGCAGACACCAGTATAGTTCAATGCAGCGGGGCGGGGGGAGTCGGCGCTGGCGGCAGGCAGGCCCCCCTGCCTCACAGAGGCCCCATAGCAGCTGCGTGATGTGCTGCTAGCTGAGTCCCCTGGGGGAGCGGGGTCCCTAGGCAGCTACCTGCCCTTAACTCCGGCCCTGCCTGCAAGGGCCCCTCGGAGCCTCAGTGTACCATACCATGAATGCCCCCCCCCCCCCCATCTCGCCAGGGCGCCGGCACTTGCCCGGGTGCGGACGCCGACCCTGCACTGAGGTCCATGTCCGGCACAGCTGAAAGTCCAGTGCCAGCGAGAACGGAAGTACAGAGGCCGCCTTGAATTCAGAGGGTAAGCATTGCCTCAACGCATTAACCTAACTATCCCTGTGTTGCCCATTTAAAAAACAAACCACAACCAGGTTCCCCTCATCATGTTCTCATACACTTTATGCAGTTATTAGCCCTCTGTATCTGTACTGTTACATACTTAGGCAGTTAACTGGTTCATGCAGCTTTACATGAACACCCGAGCCTTACACTATGGCTGGTCCGAATAACTAAAGCAATTGTTACCATCCACCTCTCGTGTCTCTCCTATTTCCTCATAGATTGTTATTGTAAGCTTGCGAGCAGGGCCCTCATTCCTCTTGGTATCTGTTTTGATCTGTGATTATTGTTATGCTGTAATGTCTATTGTCTGTACAAATCCCCTCTATAATGTAAAGCGCTGCGGAATATGTTGCTGCTATAGAAATAAAATAGTAATTATTACCTCTATTTTATATTTTCTACGCCTAACCTAGGGCATATTTTTCAAGATTATAAAAACCTCTTTAATTGAAATAGGAAGCAAATCTAAGATATGCAAACTGTATTAATATTTCAATTTAGTACATGATCTTTTAAAAGTAGAGCAGAGTGAAAAAAAATATTAAAATATTATCTCCACACAACATGGGCATTCTTCATTCATATCTGTGCACACTTCCTTAACACAAGCCATATGAGTTTTGTTTTAGCAACTGCTTAGTAACCCAGCAAAATATAGAGACCCAGCTGTACAAATGGCCACATGAACACTTTGCATATTGAGTCATACCTGACCGGCAGAGCACACAACATCCTCATTGACAAGATTAAAAGAAGCCCTCCTCCGCCCATCAACATTTGTATCCTCTTAATATATTGCAATCACCATATTATAAAGCACAGTGTCCTAACAATTGCTCATTTTTCCCCTTCTATACAGTTACTGTAATTCTTCTCTTTTCCATTACGTCTATGACATCATGTGATTAAAAACGGACTAGCTGAATCCTTCTAAGCTCTAGGTAGAAACAGGAGGTCAATTTTCCCTGTAGGAGTCATAAATCACTGCAAAAGTCAATGACAGTGGGAGGAGGGTGCAGCTGGGTCAGGAGTTGAAGAGGGGATGATAAGTGCAGGGAAAAGAGACTTCATGTTTCTACATAGAGCAAAGAGAAGAATTAGTGTAAGTTCACACAGGGCGTTTTTAGCGGCTTTTTACAGTACCAGCAAAGCCCATGAGATTTCAGAAATCTTATGCACACACATTGGTTTTTTGTGTGATCAGTATTTTGTGCTTTGCTGCGGTTTTTTTGGACATCGAACATGTCACTTCTTTAAGCGTTTTCCACCCATTGACTTGAATGAATGGTGAAAAAACGCTGCAAATACGCAGGTTGACTTTTCTTGCAGCGTATTTGCTGCAGAAAAGTCAAGGAGAGCCGGATGTGATGTCACACTCGGCCCTGCTATATCTAGATGGCAGGCTGCATGATGCGTCCATGCAGCCTGTCATCCAGCAGCGCGGACATGAACCCCATTAACTTGAATGGGGGGCCTGACAAAACAGTGTTTGAGACACTGTCACATGCATGACAGCGCGGCAAACACAGCTTCTGATCGGCGGGCAAATCATCCCCGCCGGTCAGAGCTGCGGCTCCCACGCTGTCAGAAGAGAGCGGGAACGCTCAGCTGTGATCGGAGGTGTAAACTTCACCTCTGGTCACTGGTGTCAGCTGATGGGACTACTGCTCCCATCATCTGATACCTACAGCCGCTAATTATAGTGAGAGCAGGAGCGGCGGATGGGAGTATTCATCTGCCGCTCCTGCGCTATAAATAATTAAAATAAATAAATTTAAAAAAAAGGCGTGGGTTCCCCCCTATTTTTGATAACCAGACAGAAAAAAAAAATAAACCCAGCTGGGGGCTGCAACCCCCAGCTGTCAGCTTCAGCAATGCTAGTTATCAAGAATAGAGGAGGGGTTCCCACGCTTTAAAAAAAAAAAAAAAATTATTTAAATACTTAAAAAGAAAGGCGTGGGATCCCCCCTATTTTTGACAACCAGCCTTGCTAAAGCTCACAGCTGGGGGCTGGAATTCTCAAGCTGGTAAGGGGCCATGGATATAGCTCCCCCCAGCCTAAAAATAGCAGCCCACAACTGACCAGAAAAGGCGCATCTATGAGATGGGCCAATTCTGGCACTTTGCCTGGCTCTTCCCACTTGCCCTGTAGTGGTGGCAAGACGGGTAATGAGGGGTTAATGTCACCTTGCTATTGTAAGGTGACATTAAGCCGGCTTAGTAATGGAGAGGTGTCAATAAGATACCTATCCATTACTAATCCTATAATAGTTAAAGGGTTAAATAAACACAGAAGAAGAAAAAAAAAGTCTTTTAATGAAATAAAAACACAACACAGATTTGTCATCTTTTTATTGTTCTGCCATTCCAAGCGAAGCCTTTGATCTTCTGAAATAAACATAAAATAATAAACCAACACAAATACTCCCTGATCCGATATAACGAGTGTCCCACGCAGCATCTGGGGGAGAAAAAGCTTACAACCGGGAGCGCTGCTAATGTGACCGCTCCCAGCTGTAAGCTAGTGGGAATGAATGAAACGTAGCGGGTGCAGGCTCAGTAACTAGCAGTGACATCACCGAGCCTTCGCTCCCTCACAGCCTGACCTGAGGTAACCTCTGCACCGTGGGAAAATGCCAGTGAAGAGGATATCGCAGGTAATGTAATGTATCGATCTACAGTGCCGGCAAAAAAAATCTTTACATTTAAAAAGTGAAATTATGATGTGGATTTTATAAGTGTATACAATGGGGGAGATAATAAAAAACTGTCTAATATTAAAGCTGGCTTTGATGAAAATATCAACCAATCAACGCGGCAAAACAGCCACGACCAATCAGCGACTTGGATTTCCATGACAGACAGAGGCCGCGACCAATGAATATCTGTGACAGAAAGACAGACAGACAGAAAGACGGAAGTGACCCTTAGACAATTATATAGTAGAGATATAGATATAGGCTTCAAATCTTTTTTGAATAAGTATCCTGCTGGTTTCACTAGGAAAAGTTCAAAATAACGTGACAAAAACCAGCACTGTGTGCACTATAGGAGCTGTTTCAATTGGAAACTTACAGGTATTTATAGTATTTGACACATTTTTATGTGGATTAAGGAGCAGAAGCATTCTCTAAATTCTCAACAGAAATTTGTAAACGTATCATTAGAGTGCAGATAAGAGTCCTATATGTAGAATTTGCATCCATCAGACATTTATGGTATATACACTTTTTGATATGCCATAAAAATAACAGAAGGTAATACCCCTAATTTTTAGCGCTGCCCACGGATTGGTTCAATATAAGAACATGGTCCTTGGACCAAAAAAAAAATGTGTGCACCTCTGGTTTAAACAAACCAGCCAACCGTATGATGCAACTGCCGATTGGTAAACTATTACCAGACCAAAGTCACAGTGATGTGGGGCTCAGATAATTTAGTGACAAACAATTTATAATTGGCCAAGAAAGGTCCAACAGGTCCAACCATTGTCTTTTTTCAATCTATATAATTATATGATGTTCTCTGACTGATCTGCAATAGGACAATCAGTGCACACAGGCTGCCATGGTTCTTGGCAGCGCGAGTTATGCTTACATAGGCCGATGTACCGCCAAGAGTAATGATCATTTGTACTACGCAAAAGATCATTACATTCGTTCACTGGGTGATCAGCAGCCTGTTCACATGGAAGGATGATCATAAAACGAGCGCTTTTAAGAATGCCTAAGCATGATAATCTTTCAATGTAAATGCAGATTCAAGGGAGCCTGTCAGGTCCCCCCCCCATGGTCCAACCTGTCAGGTCCCCCCCCATGGTCCAACCTGTCAGGTCCCCCCCCATGGTCCAACCTGTCAGGTCCCCCCCCCCCATGGTCCAACCGGTCAGGTCCCCCCCCCCATGGTCCAACCGGTCAGGTCCCCCCCCATGGTCCAACCTGTCAGGTCCCCCCCATGGTCCAACCTGTCAGGTCCCCCCCCCATGGTCCAACCCGTCAGGTCAGTGGCGTAGGAAGGGGGGTGCGGGGGGGGGCGGTCCGCCCCGGGCGGCACAATGCGGGGGGCGGCCGGCGCTGCAGAAGAAAAAAAAAAAAAAAAAAAAGACGCCCCTTTAAATCTTCGGGCGGCGCCGTCCGCCGCCACGACCAGGCTCCCCCCGCCCCTGGGCCCCCGCCCCCAGCTCTATACTCACCTCTCCTGGTTCCTGCGGCGCCGGCAGCTGCAGCGTCCTCTGACTCTGCGACGTCTCATAGCGTCTCAGAGCAGAGGGCGCGATGACGTCACTACTGTGCGCGCCGCTCAGCCTCTCTGTCCTGAGCGTCGCAGAGCCGGAGAGACGCTGACTGCACCGGACCTGCGCTAGGAACGGGAGAGGTAAGGATTTTACTTTTTTTTTTTTTTTCTTTATGTCTGACTCTGGGGGCAATGCTGGAGACCATTGGGCAGATTGCTGGACACATCGGGGCAATACTGGAGACCATGGGGCAGATTGCTGGACACACTGGGGCAATACTGGAGACCATGGGGCAGATTGCTGGACACACTGGGGCAATACTGGAGACCATGGGGCAGAATGCTGGACACACCGGGGCAATACTGGAGACCATGGGGCAGATTGCTGGACACACTGGGGCAATACTGGAGACCATGGGGCAGATTGCTGGACACACTGGGGCAATACTGAAGACCATGGGGCAGATTGCTGGACACACTGGGGCAATACTGGAGACCATGGGGCAGAATGCTGGACACACTGGGGCAATACTGGAGACCATGGGGCAGAATGCTGGACACACTGGGGCAGATTACTGGACACACTGGGGGTAATATGCTGGACACACTGGGGGTAATATGCTGGACACACTGGGGGTAATATGCTGGACACACTGGGGGTAATATGCTGGACACTGGGGGTAATATGCTGGACACACTGGGGCAGATTGCTGGACACACTGGGGCAATGCTGGACACTGGGGGTAATATGCTGGACACACTGGGGCAGATTGCTGGACAACATGGGGGTAATATGCTGGACACACTGGGGCAGATTGCTGGACACACTGGGGCAGGACTTGGGGCATGATTGGAGACATGGGGCAGGATTGGATCATGGGGCAGGACGGATACGATGGAGGCTGGTGGGGCAGGATGGGGAGATCATATGGGGTAGAATGGATAGTCATGAGTGCAGGATACGAGAACATATGGCTGGAGCCAGGAATGAGATAAACGGGGCCAGGGTGGGGAATAGTGTTACCATAGGGGCTAATTAAGGGATATTATTACTGCAGTGATGTATTTATTTTATTTTTTGAGTATACTGTTTTAAATGGGGGGGCGGTACTGTTATTGTGCAGAGTGACACTATATCGCCTCTTTGTCTTCATGTGGTGTAATGTAGAAGTTGTGAAAAATTAAGTAATGTGTTCTGCAAGCGGAGCTCGAGATAACTGTGTTATTTCCTGCAGAGACGAGTCCTGGCTGGAAGGAATGATGGCGGTCTGTGCTGGATGAAAGATGAAGGACTTCACCTAGAGACGTCACTGGTGAGTCAGTGTTACCTATACACTGACACTATACACTGTATACTATATACAGCGATCCTGTGTACAATGTCACCAGTGATCACTGTATTACCTATACATTATATACAGAGTTCCTGTGTATAATACCACCAGTGATCTCTGTATTACCTCTACACAGACACTGCATACTAAGTACAGATCTCCTGTGAATACCGGCACTTATGGTGATAGTATTGTGTTTTTTTTTTTTATTACTGATCAGTATTGTAGTATTCAGTCACTATGTGGTGGTAATATGTGGTCTGGAAATGGTGTTGTGGTATTTGTCCCTTGTATGTAGTATTATTCGGTCACTATGTGGTCTGGTCATGGTGTGGTGGTATTAAGTCACAGGTTTGGCATGTGGGGGTGACACCATTAGGCCCAGTTTAAGTTCTACAAAACAGGAAAACCATTTTTGGTAACCTTTGTGTGTATTGAGCCGGGGGGGGGGGGGGGGCGCCAAACTCGGGAACAGAACCGGGCGGCAAAAGCTCTAGCTACGCCTCTGCGTCAGGTCCCCCCCATGGTCCAACCCGTCAGGTCCCCCCCATGGTCCAACCCAGCAGCAGGAGCTGTCGTCATCGCTAGCTCCTGCAAATCTCACACACGTGTCGCACATTCCGGCAGAGTCACAGCACCTCTGGAGCAGGGTGTATGCTTCCAAGCTTCAGAGGCGCAGTGTGTACGACCGGAAGTTCAAAAGATGCCTTCCGGTCATGCGTATTGCACCCTTTAATATGGGAAGCGTACACCCTGCTACAGAGGTGCAGAGACTGTCGAAATGTGCGGCGTGTGTGAACGAGGTTTGCAGGAGCTGGCGATGGTTTGCCCACTTCTTGTATTGACTGTCTGAACTCTCCTGCAATGTTTGTCAGGCCCCCACAAAAAAGGAGAAAATAGGTTTTGTATCCATCAATTTTGGGAGACAGCAACCAAGACACAGAAGTCTGGAGGACGCATGGCTACAGCCAGAAATTTCATCTACCCATCTCTCAGATGCCAACAATCTAAAAGTTGACAATCATGATGGAGATAATTCAGGATGCTCGCATTACTCTTTAGCTTGTGATTGCAAGAAGAATTGTACATACTGCATATGATAAAGTCGGACGCCCCTGTATGAAATTGAAGGCACTCAGGGACACAGTAGAGCCACACAATTTTGGATGAGCCATATTCTGGCTTAATTTCAAAATCGAGTCTTAACACAGCCATATGGATGAGATCTCACCATCTTACATAAAAAAAACCCACAAGCCTTGAACTGCAAGCGGCCAAAAAGATAGGCGACTATGGAATGACACCAACGAAGAGGAACAGAAAATTTCGAATTGCAACCTGAAAAAAATGTTACTATATAAAATACAATGGAAAGTCTGATCTGTTCTAACAGCAACAGATAGCTAAAAGCAGAAAAATGTATTCGTACAACTCAGCATTCAAACTAATTAGGAAGGACGGTCGGCGAGGAACTTGCAGAATGGTATTGTCATTCTATTAGAAAGAGGCCGGAGTCACACTAGACCGTAATACGGATGAGTGCTATGCCATTATAGAAAAAAAAAAAAAAAAAAATCGCATAGCACTCGGACCAATGTTAATCTATGGGGCAGCTCCTATCATCGGTTGTTTTCTCGGCCATATTATACGTGCGAGTGAAATCGCAACATGCTGCGACTGTCACCGTATTACGCCCGAAATACACCAATGTAAGTCTATGGGTGCAAGAAAAACTCGCACACCACAGGACCATCAGCGTGACTTGCGAGAAATACGCACTGGTGTTCTATAGAAAAGCCGGTAATTCAGTGCAGTGTACAGTAAAATCACTCTGACAGGTTAAAATAGAATAGATAGAATAAATGTCTACACATAGTATTTACAACCGGGAGCCCTGCTAATGCTGCCGTTCCTGGCTGTATAAGACTCGGGAATTAATGAACTGCAGGGAACGGAGCTTTGGTGACTAGCGGTGCCGTCATCGAAGTTGCACCCCCTGGTGGCATGAACTCATATGAACTCTGTAGCTTGGGAAAATATTCAGCTCCGTTCCCTGCATTTCATTCATTCCCCAGTCTTTTACAGCCGGGAGCGGCAGCATTAGCAGCGCTCCCGGTTGTAAATGTATTTAACCCCCTGAGATGGATTTACAGAGTGGGACATCACTGTACGGCGGACAGGTATGGGATATTGTTGCTTTTTTATTTTGGAATTTTTTACAGGAGAACGAGGGTCTTCAGTTGGATTGAGCGTACAATAAAGATAATAAAACATGTGTTTATTTCATTAAAATACTTTATTCTTGATGTGGCTTAATAATGGATAGGTGTCTTATTGATACCTCTCCATTATTAACCAGGCTTAATGTCACCTTACAATAGCAAGGTGTCATTAACCCCTTATTACCCCATATGCCAATGCCACAGGGCAGTGGGAAAAGAGAGGCTAAGTGCCTGCCGGAATAGGCGCATCTTACAGATGTGCCTTTTCTGGGGTGGCTGGGGGAGGCAATAACCATGGTCCCTTTCTAGGATATTAATATCTGCCCTCAGTCACTGGCTTTCCCTCTGTGGCGGAGAAAATTGTGTGTGAGCCAACGCCAGTTTTTTCCGTGAATTAATCCTTTAGTATAACCCCTACAGCTCCCAAATTTTACACACACACACACACACCTAACATGATTAGTGAGGGATATATAAAAATATAACTGATATGAAATGGTTTACTGTATGTACAGTCATGGTCAAAAGTATTGACACCCCTGCAATTCTGTCAGATAATACTCATTTTCTTCCTGAAAATGATTGCAAATACAAATTATTTGGTATTATCTTCATTTAATTTGTCTTAAATGAAAAAACACAAAAGAGAATGAAGCAAAAAGCAAAACATTGATCATTTCACACAAAACTCGAAAAATGGGCCAGACAAAAGTATTGGCACCCTCAGCCTAATACTTGGTTGCACAACCTTTAGCCAAAATAACTGCGACCAACCGCTTCCGGTAACCATCAATGAGTTTCTTACAATGCTCTGCTGGAATTTTAGACCATTCTTCTTTGGCAAACTGCTCCAGGTCCCTGATATTTGAAGGGTGCCTTCTCCAAACTGCCATTTTTAGATCTCTCCACAGGTGTTCTATGGGATTCAGGTCTGGACTCATTGCTGGCCACCTTAGAAGTCTCCAGTGCTTTATCTCAAACAATTTTCTAGTGCTTTTTGAAGTGTGTTTTGGGTCATTGTCCTGCTGGAAGACCCATGACCTCTGAGGGAGACCCAGCTTTCTCACACTGGGCCTGACATTATGCTGCAAAATGTGTTGGTAGTCCTCAGACTTCATAATGCCATGCACACAGTCAAGCAGTCCAGTGCCAGAGGCAGCAAAGCAACCCCAAAACATCAGGGAACCTCCGCCATGTTTGACTGTAGGGACCGTGTTCTTTTCTATGAATGCCTTTTTTTTTCTCCTGTAAACTCTATGTTCATGCCTTCGCCCAAAAAGCTCTACTTTTGTCTCATCTAACCAGAGAACATTCTTCCAAAATGTTTTAGGCTTTTTCAGGTAAGTTGTGGCAAACTCCAGCCTGGCTTTTTTATGTCTCGGGGTAAGAAGTGGGGTCTTCCTGGGTCTCCTACCATACAGTCCCTTTTCATTCAGACGCCGACGGATAGGACGGGTTGACACTGTTGTACCCTCGGGCTGCAGGGCAGCTTGAACTTGTTTGGATGTTAGTCGAGGTTCTTTATCCAACATCCGCACAATTTTGCGTTGAAATCTCTTGTCAATTTTTCTTTTCCGTCCACATCTAGGGAGGTTAGCCACAGTGCCACGGGCTGTAAGCTTCTTGATGACACTGCGCACGGTAGACACAGGAACATTCAGGTCTTTGGAGATGGACTTGTAGCCTTGAGATTGCTCATGCTTCCCCACAATTTGGTTTCTCAAGTCCTCAGACAGTTCTCTGGTCTTCTTTCTTTTCTCCATGCTCAATGTGGTACACACAAGGACACAGCTTTAATCCATGTCAACTGGCTACAAGTGTGATTTAGTTATTGCCAACACCTGTTAGGTGCCACAGGTAAGTTACAGGTGCTGTTAATTACACAAATTAGAGAAGCATCACATGATTTTTCGAACAGTGCCAATACTTTTCTCCACCCCTTTTTTATGTTTGGTGTGGAATTATATCCAATTTGGCTTTAGGACAATTCTTTTTGTGTTTTTTCATTTAAGACAAATTAAATGAAGATAATAATACCAAATAATTTGTGTTTGCAATCATTTTCAGGAAGAAAATGAGTATTATCTGACAGAATTGCAGGGGTGTCAATACTTTTGGCCATGACTGTAACCCATGTCTCATATCCTGTCGGGTTCGGTAAGGATTTAGCAAAAGCCGACAATTGAATTAACGGCTTTTATGCTGTCTAGAACTGTACAAAGTACTGCAGTGCACTGGTGCTGGGCCTCTCTGACCTTTCCCGGCACCTGCGCACTGCAGTAGTTTGCTCTGTCCTCGAAAGGGCACACAAAGTACGCCTGGGCCGGAGCCACAGCGTGAAGACAAGAAGAGGACGTCATCGTAAGAAGATGGGAGGCCCCAGACCGGACTGCGACACCCATTGGACCGGACCGCAGCGGGACCGACCCTGAGTGAGTATAATCTAACCTCTTTTTCTCATCTTTCAGAATACATCGGGGGCTCATCTACAGCATTCCAGAATGGTGTAGATAAGCCCCTGATGCTGGTGCTTAAGGTACCTTCACACATAACGATATCGTTAACGATATCGTTGCTTTTTGTGACGTAGCAACGATATCGTTAAGGATATCGTTATGTGTGACAGCGACCAACGATCAGGCCCCTGCTGGGAGATCGTTGGTCGCTGAACAAAGTCCAGAACTTTATTTCGTCGCTGGATCTCCCGTGGACATCGCTGGATCGGCGTGTGTGACACCGATCCAGCGATGTCTTCACTGGTAACCAGGGTAAACATCGGGTAACTAAGCGCAGGGCCGCACTTAGTAACCCGATGTTTACCCTGGTTACCAGCGTAAAAGTAAAAAAAAAAACAAACAGTACATACTTACCTACCGCTGTCTGTCCCCGGCGCTGTGCTCTGCACTCCTCCTGTACTGGCTGTGAGCGTCGGTCAGCCGGAAAGCAGAGCGGTGACGTCACCGCTCTGCTTTCCGGCCGCTGTGCTCACAGCCAGTACAGGAGGAGTGCAGAGAAGCAGAGCGCCGGGGACAGACAGCGGTAGGTAAGTATGTGCTGTTTGGTTTTTTTTTACTTTTACGCTGGTAACCAGGGTAAACATCGGGTTACTAAGCGCGGCCCTGCGCTTAGTTACCCGATGTTTACCCTGGTTACCCGGGGACTTCGGGATCGTTGGTCGCTGGAGAGCGGTCTGTGTGACAGCTCTCCAGCGACCAAACAGCGACGCTGCAGCGATCCGGATCGTTGTCGGTATCGCTGCAGCGTCGCTGTGTGTGAAGGGGCCTCTATGCTGTGATTGTGTCAGACCGAGGAAAACATCCGACAAAAAAAAAAAAAATGGCTGCTGGGAGCTGCCCCATAGTTTAACATTGATCCGAGTGCAATGGGATATTTTACCGCATTGCACTCGTCTGTTTTAGTCGCAAGTGTGACCCGGGCCTTATTTTGTTTCACACGACTTACAAACAGATGTCTAGTTTTCCCCTTCTGAACCAGGGTACAGAATCCGTACCTGAGTCAACAACTAGCGAATGCCATAAATGACATCATGCAATGCTAATATGGGGCCCGCTGACACTGCAGAAATGGAATGATACTGCGATCACTGACATAATGGATAGAGAATACAAGGTGTGCCTTAATCAGATTTAGGCTATGTTCACACGTTGCATTTTTTTTTTTAAATGTAAATTAAAAGCTGTTTATTTCAGTACCAGCAAAAACTTTGAAAAATTCAGATCTCTCATGCACACTTGCTTTTTTTTCCTGGCTGAAGTGGAAAACTGCTGCATTTTTAATATTTGGATCGTGTCAAATCTTCCAGTGTTTTATTCACCATGAGAAAATACAAAAATGCTGCAAAAAATTTGCAACCGTAGGTTTTTGCTGCTGTTTTCGTATGAATAAAACGAACATTATTAACCCCTTTCTGACATTAAACGTACTATCCCGTCGAGGTGGGGTGGGCTCGTATGACCACCGACGGGATAGTACGTCATATGTTATCGGCAGCGCTCACGGGGGGAGCGCGGCCGGGTGTCAGCTGCCTATCGCAGCTGACATCCGGCACTATGTGCCAGGAGCGGTCACGGACCGCCCCCGGCACATTAACTCCCGGCACACCTCGATTAAACATGATCGCGGTGTGCCGGCGGTATAGGGAAGCATCGCGCAGGGAGGGGGCTCCCTGCGGGCTTCCCTGAGACCCCGGCAGCAACACGATGTGATCGCGTTGCTGCGAGGGTCTCCCTACCTCCCTCCCTGTGGCAGGCCCGGATCCAAGATGGCCGTGGCATCCGGGTCCTGCAGGGAGGGAGGTGGCTTACCAAGTGCCTGCTCAGAGCAGGCGCTTGGTAAGCCTGCACTGCTGTAAGTCAGATCGGTGATCTGACAGAGTGCTATGCAAACTGTCAGATCATCGATCTGTGATGTCCCCCTCTGGGACAAAGTAAAAAAAAAAAAATTCCAAATGTGTAAAAAAAAAAAAAAAAAAAAAATTCCTAAATAATGAAAAAAAAAAAAAAAAAAATATTCCCATAAATACATTTCTTTATCTTAATAATAAAAAAAAAACAATAAAAGTACACATATTTAGTATCGCCGCATCCGTAACGACCCGACCTATAAAACTGGACCACTAGTTAACCCCTTCAGTAAACACCGTAAGAAAAAAAAAACCGAGGCCAAAAAACAACGCTTCATTATCATACCGCCAATCAAAAAGTGGAATAATACACGATCAAAAAGACGGATATAAATAACCATGGTACCGCTGAAAACGTCCCGCCATACAGCATCATCAGCAAAAAAAATAAAAAAGTTATAGTCCTGAGAATAAAGCGATGCAAAAAACGGTAGTTAGTCTTACCGGTAATCGTATTTCCAGGAATCCATCCTGACAGCACCATGGAGGTTGTCTTCTTATCCACAGTGGGACAGGAAACCACGAGTATAAAAGGACCCTCCCCCTACCAACCGTCAGTGATTTTCCAAAGTACCACATCTGGATGGATGCCAAAAAGAATATTTTATTTAATTTAAACACAACACAAGATACAAATGTTTACATCACATTAGTTTTTAGTAAATTAGCATGGGAAGGGAACTAACAGTGCTGTCAGGATGGATTCCTGGAAATACTATTACCGGTAAGACTAACTACCGTTTTGCAGGTCATCCACCTGACAGCACCATGGAGAAGTACCAAAGTAGACTACTTCTTAGGGTGGGAATACTGCCTGGAGTACCTTCCTGCCAAACCCTAATTGCGTTGACATTACATCTAGTTTAATGTTTGGAAAAAGTACTAAGATTAGTCCAGGAAGCAGCGTTACAAATTTGATCTGCTGAAGCCCCACCTTTTTCTGCCCATGAGGCTGCCATTGATCTGGACGAGTGTGCTTTAATACATCCCGGAGGATTTTCCCACCCCGCTTTATAGGCTGAAATTATTGTGGACCTAATCCATCTCGCGATTGTGGATTTAGATGCCTTCTTACCCTTATTTGGGCCTCTAAACTGGACAAAAAGATTATTATCTATCCTCCAGGGAGCCGTAACCTCTAGATATTTAAGAACCGCTTCTCTAACATCTAGATTATGGTAAAGAGTCTCTTTTTGATTTTTTTGGCGACTGAAAAAAGGAAGGAAGTACGACCTCTTGATTCATATTTGAATCAGAGACCACTTTCGGGAGAAATGCTGGATCTAGTTTCAAAACCAATCTGTCATTATAGACCTGTAAATAAGGATCCTGAATAGAAAGGGCCTGAAGCTCCCCCAGTCTCTTCGCCGAAGTAATGGCTACAAGAAATGCCGTTTTTAGGGACAATTTGCCTATGTCTAAATTATCCCCCGAGCCAAATTGATGTTTATATAGCTCATTAAGAACTAAATTTAGGTCCCATGGTGGGACAGTTTTCCTTATTAATGGTTTTAATCTTGCAACTGCCCTGGAAAAACGACTAATCCAGGGGTGGGCCGATAAAGTACAGTCGTAAAAAACACTAAGGGCCGCTACTTGTACCCTTAAAGTACTAGGTCTAAGGCCTGCTTTAAACCCTGCTTGTAAAAAATCAAGGATTTTAGGTACATTAGGATGGTCAGTATCGACTGTCGTTTCTCCACAATAGCTGCAGAATTTTTTCCAAATTTTGGTATAAATGGAAGAGGTTACTGGCTTCCTGCTTGCTTTTAATGTGGAAATTACTTCATCCGATAAACCCTTTGCTCTTAGAACTTGCCGTTCAGGATCCAGGCCGATAATTGAAGATTTTCTGGACTCTGGTGGAGAATGGGACCTTGGAAGAGTAGATCTGTTCTTCGTGGAAGAATAACTGGTTCCTCCCTTGACATTTTCTTCAATAAGGGGAACCAACTCCTCTTCAGCCAAAACGGTACTACAAGTATGACTTTGGCTTTGTCTTCTGCAATTTTCCTGAGAGTTCTTGGTACTAGTGCAAGCGGAGGGAATGCATATAACAGGCCTCTGTTCCACGATTGGGAGAAGGCATCGACTCCAGCTGGGTTCTCCTGAGGGTTCAGTGAGTAAAATACGCTGACCTTTGCATTTCATCTGGTCGCAAAGATGTCCACCTCTGGGTTCCCCCAACGATGGCATAAGTCTCTGAAAACCTCGTTGTTTAGCTCCCATTCCGTCGATAGAACTGTCCTCCTGCTCAGGAAATCCGCCACTTGATTTCTGGAACCTTCTAAATGTACTGCTGAGACCGAGAGTACTGTTCGTTCTGCCCACCTGAAGATTCGTTCTGCCAACTGCTGCAGAGCCTTGTGTCTCGGACCACCTTGATGTCGAAGGAAAGCAACTGCTGTTGTGTTGTCAGAGAGTACTTTCACATGTTTGTTCCTTACCAAGGCCTGCGCTGAAAGAACCTTCCAGACTGCGAGCAGTTCTCTGAAATTTGAGGATTGTCTGCTGTTTTCCCGGGTCCACTGACCCTGGTAATACCTTCCCTGGATGTGACCTCCCCAGCCTTGTTGACTTGCGTCCGTGGTGATTATAACTTCGGTAACACGATTCCAAGCCACTCCTTGTCTCAGATTCTTGGGATCTGCCCACCAACGTAACGAAGTCTTCACCTGGGATGGCAGCTGTATTACTTTGTCCAATGACCCCTGTCTTCTGTCCCAGGATGAGAGAATCGCCTGCTGAAGCCGTCGGGAATTAAATTGACTCCAATTTACGCAGGGTATGCAGGCCGTCATCAGTCCCAGGATCCTCATGGCTTCTCTGATGGAAACTCTGGTCTCTGTGAATTGACGAATCCTGTGTACTAAGCCGCATAGTTTTCCTTCCGGCAGAAAAGACATTCTTACTCTCGAGTCTAGTATGAAATGTTATTCTCTGTTTGGGTACTAGATCGGATTTTGCCCAATTTACGATCCACCCCAAATTCTGCAGTGTGGAAATTAAAAACTGACAGTCGGTTCTGAGTTGATCTACCGAGTCCGCTACCACCAAGAAATCGTCCAGATATGGAACCACTAAGGTAAAGATTCTTGGGGCTGAGGCTAGGCCAAACGGAAGGCAGCGAAACTGGTAATGGAAGACTTTGCCTTCTTTTTCTACTGCGAACCTCAGATATTTTTGGTCGTTTAGGTAAATCGGGACGTGGTAATATGCACTCTTTAAATCTAGAGTGCACATCACTACCCCTTTGTCTAGGAGGGGAATCGTAGATCTTATAGATTCCATTTTGAATCGTTTGTATACTACCCAAGAATTTAGATGTTTGAGATTTATAATAGTCCTGGATTCCCCCGAAGGCTTTATTATGGAAAATAGGCTTGAGTAAAACCCCTGTCCTATTTCTTGGGGAGGTACTGGGACTATCGCAGCCGTTTTTAGCAAGTCCTGAATATCTACCCACATGGGAGAGGTTGAGATGAGGTGGGAGCTGGAGATCAGGAATTTTTGTGGGGGAGGCAAAGAAAACTATCCTGTAACCCTGAGCAATCAGTTGTAACACCCACGGGCTTGTACTGATGTTTTGCCAGCCCCCCAGAAACCTGGTTAAGCGCCCCCCCTACACTGGTGGCGTCATTTTCTGTAGTAACCTGATGCTGAACCTGAAAAGGTGGACTCTTTACTCTTGGTTCTAGCCTCCCCCCCTTTCGGGTAGCTCCACCTCCCTTGTTTCCCTTTCCCTCTAAAGTCAGTTCTCTGATTAAAACGGGACCTACGAAAGGGCTGAAACTTTTTGAGTTTCTCTTCCGGGAACCCTTTTTTATCATCCGACGCCTTCTCTAAGATGTCGTCTAGTACTGGCCCAAATACCCTTCCACCTGAAAATGGGATAGCGCAAAGCTTATTCTTGGAATGCACATCTCCTGACCAATTTTTGAGCCAGGTGGCTCTTCTGGCCGCATTTGATAGGGATTGAGTTCTGGCCGTAAACCTTACTGATTCCGCCGATGCGTCCGCTAGAAAATCTGTTCCCATTTTTAGAAGGGGTAGGGATTTTAATATAGTTTCCCTAGGGGTTTTAGATGAAAGTTGATCTGCCAGCTCATCTACCCATAAGTGCATAGACCGTGCTACTGATGTCGCCGCTATGTTCGCACGCATTACAGCTGCGGAGCTCTCCCAGGCCCTTTTTAAGAGACTGTCCGCTTTTCTATCCATAGGCTCCTTTAGGTTAGAGGAGTCCTCGAAGGGTATGGCGGTTCTTTTGGAGACTCTAGCTAAAGGGATGTCTATTTTGGGAATGTCCTCCCAATCCTTGACCTCTGCTTGATCAAACGGGAGGTGAAGTTTGAAGTCTTTCGGGACAGTCAGACGTTTCTCCGCCTCTTCCCACTCTTCTAGGATCATCCCGCGAATATGAGAATTTACAGGAAAAAAACTTTTGAAGTCTGAGCCCGTAACAAACCAAACATCTCATCCTGTATTGAACACGATGTTGGGGGTTCTTCAATTTGCATAGTGCGTCTCACCGCACCCAGTAGCTCGTCTGTGTCCATAGAGGAAAATAAGTACCGTACTTTTTCCCTCTTTCTGGAGGATCTCTAAACTCGTCTTCCTCCAGATCTGAGTCGGACAAAGCTCCCTCCGATGTAGAGTCTGAATCCCTCGTTCTCTTCCTACTGTCCGGCTGTGAGGGTTGAGGAGTCATTAAACTAGAGACTGACGCATGTACCTCCTCCCTGATAATAGCCCTCATATTAGACATGAGAGAGGCTTGCTCTCCACCCACAATGCGGCTAGTGCAAGTTTCACACAGGGATTTTTGCCATGACTCTTTCAATTTTACGGAGCATATGGGACACTTCTTATATCTCCCCGTTTTCTTAACCTCTTTTTTATCCATAGAGGCAGGTGCTACCTATAAAGAATAGAACCAGACCCGTTTTAAAAGGTGCATCTGTTAATGGGAGGTAGGGATTACTGGTTGCCCTCTATAGGGGACTTACGTGTCCCTGACTTTCTGCCTCCATCCTGGCGGTATCCTCCATTTCAGATAATGCGCCGGTTCGGAGACCCCTACCCCCTGTACCTTATATCCACTGTGCTGGCGTTGGAGCGCTCTGCGCTCACCGACATGCCCCGGAAATGACTCCATCTTCCTTCAGCAGCGACGGAGATGCCGGCCCCACCCACCGCTGACCGCAACCCGGAAGTGATACGTCGGGTTGCAGCATGCGGCATTCCGGCGACCCCGGCTGAACTCCGTGCGTGCAGCAAAGGGGAGTAAGGAGTCCGTGTATGCCGCCATCATCTAGGCTCACGGCGGACCCGGACCGCAGCAGGCTTGGGCGGCGCGCGCAGTCGAGAGCCCCCACAGGAGGAGACGACCGGCGATCCCAGGAGCAGCGCTGCACTGGGTAAGCTGAGGGACCCTGTGTCGGGTTTCAGCACACGGGGATCTTGCAGTGGGAAGGGTACTAAGGGCCTAAACCCCCCCGATCCACACCCCCCGTAGTTCCTATCCACAGTGGGACAGGAAAAACACTGACGGTTGGTAGGGGGAGGGTCCTTTTATACTCGTGGTTTTCTGTCCCACTGTGGATAAGAAGACCACCTCCACGGTGCTGTCAGGTGGATGACCTGGAAATAATTATTTTTTCTATAAAGTAGTTTTTATCGTATAAAAGCGCCAAAGCATTAAAAAATGATATAAATGAGGTGTCGCTGTAATCGTACTGACCTGAAGAATAAAACTGCTTTATCAATTTTACCAAACGCGGAACGGTATAAACGCCTTCCCCAAAAGAAATTCATGAATAGCTGGTTTTTGGTCATTCTGCCTCACAAAAATCGGAATAAAAAAGCGATCAAAAAATGTCACGTGCCCGAAAATGTTACCAATAAAAACGTCAACTCGTCCCGCAAAAAACAAGACCTCACATGACTCTGTGGACCAAAATATGGAAAAATTATAGCTCTCAAAATGTGGTAACGCAAAAAATATTTCTTGCAATAAAAAGCGTCTTTCAGTGTGTGACGGCTGCCAATCACAAAATCCGCTAAACCCTCCCCCCCCCCCCCCTTCATCACCCCCTTAGTTAGGGAAAAATTAAAAAAATTTATTTATTTCCATTTTCCCATTAGGGCTAGGGTTAGGGCTACAGTTAGGGTTGGGCTAAAGTTACGGTTAGGGTTGGGGCTAAAGTTACGGTTGGGAATAGGGTTGGGATTAGGGTTAGGGGTGTGTCAGGGTTAGAGGTGTGGTTAGGGTTACTGTTGGGATTAGGGTTAGGGGTGTGTTTGGATTAGGGTTTCAGTTATAATTTGGGGGGTTTCCACTGTTTAGGCCCATCAGGGGCTCTCCAAACGCGACGTGGCGTCCGATCTCAATTCCAGCCAATTCTGCGTTGAAAAAGTAAAACAGTGCTCCTTCCCTTCCGAGCTCACCCGTGTGCCCAAACAGGGGTTTACCCCAACATATGGGGTATCAGCGTACTCAGGACAAATAGGACAACAACTTTTGGGGTCCAATTTCTCCTATTACCCTTGAGAAAATACAAAACTGGGGGCTAAAAAATAATTTTTGTGGGAAAAAAAAAGGATTTTTTATTTTCACGGCTCTGCGCTATAAACTGTAGTGAAACACTTGGGGGTTCAAAGTTCTCACAACACATCTAGATAAGTTCCTTAGGGGGTCTAGTTTCCAAAATGGTGTCACTTGTGGGGGGTTTCTACTGTTTAGGTACATTAGGGTCTCTGCAAACGCAATGTGACGCCTGCAGACCATTCCATCTAAGTCTGCATTCCAAATGGCGCTCCTTCCCTTCTGAGCCTTCCCATGCGTCCAAATGGTGGTTCCCCCCCCCCCCCACATATGGGGTATCAGCGCACTCAGGACAAATAGTACAACAACTTTTGGGGTCCAATTTCTTCTCTTACCCTTGGGAAAATAAAAAATTGGGGGCGAAAAGATCATTTTTGTAAAAAAATATGATTTTTTATTTTTATGGTTCTGCATTATAAACTTCTGTGAAGCACTTGGTGGGTCAAAGTGCTCACCACACCTCTAGATAAGTTCCTTAGGGGGGACTACTTTCCAAAATGGTGTCACTTGTGGGGGGTTTCAATGTTTAGGCACATCAGGGGCTCTCCAAACGCAACATGGTGTCCCATCTCAATTCCTGTCAATTTTGCATTGAAAAGTCAAACGGCGCTCCTTCCCTTCCGAGCTCTCCCATGCGCCCAAACAGTGGTTTACCCCCACATATGGGGTATCAGCGTACTCAGGACAAATTGTACAACAACTTTTGGGGTCCATTTTCCCTGTTACCCTTGGTAAAATAAAACAAATTGGAGCTGAAGTAAATTTTTTGTGAAAAAGTTAAATGTTCATTTTTATTTAAACATTCCAAAAATTCCTGTGAAGCACCAGAAGGGTTAATAAACTTCTTGAATATGGTTTTGAGCACCTTGAGGGGTGCAGTTTTTAGAATGGTGTCACACTTGGGTATTTTCTATCATATAGACCCCTCAAAATGACTTCAAATGAGATGTGGTCCCTAAAAAAAAAGGTGTTGCAAAAATGAGAAATTGCTGGACAACTTTTAACCCTTAAAACTCCCTAAAAAAAAAAAAAAAAATTTTGGTTCCAAAATTGTGCTGATGTAAAGTAGACATGTGGGAAATGTTACTTATTAAGTATTTTGTGTGGCATCTCTGTGATTTAATTGCATAAAAATTCAAAGTTGGAAAATTGCGAAATTTTCAAAATTTTGGCCAAATTTACATTTTTTTCACAAATAAACGCAGGTAATATCACATAAATTTTACCACTATCATGAAGTACAATATGTCACGAGAAAATGTCAGAATCACTGGGATCCGTTGAAGCGTTCCAGAGTTATAACCTCATAAAGGGACAGTGGTCAGAATTGTAAAAATTGGCCGGTCATTAATGTGCAAACCACCCTTGGGGGTAAAGGGGTTAAACATGTCCTGTAGACAAACGACACAAACAATCCGCACCAAATAACACAGGGGGAAAAAAAAGCAGCAAAACCTACTTTTTGTAAGCAGGTTCTTTACTGCCAAGAGAGGACACTTTGCTTGCAGAAAAAAAAAATACAACGTGTGAACATAGCCTATGGCCAAATTCACACTACTGTGACCCATTCAAATCAATGGGTCAATGCACATATCTGTGTTTTTCACAGACCGTGTGTACGTGTGCCCCACACGTAGACATGTCCATTTATGTGCAGCTGCACGGATCCATACAAGTCAGTGGGTCCGTGTAAACACGTACAGCAATAGTTGAAAACTATTTAGCCCCCAGACTTGGATTACAGCGTGGGACACAACGACGGAAAAATATAGCATGTTGTTGGTTTATTATTTTATTTTTATTACAGGAGATCGAGGGCGTCAGGGAATTAGGTGTTACAGTAAGTATGGTTTAATTTAGAACATTAATGGAGTCTATGTAATTTTTTCAAATAAAGGACTTTATTCTGGCCGTGTCTTTATTTAACATTACAACTATAGGATTAGTAATGGATAGGTGTCTTATAGACGACTCTCCATTACTAAGCCGTGGTCTTGATGTCACCTGAAATGTGACATCAACCCCACAAATTTTACCTCACTTGCCACCACTACAGGGCAAATGGGAAGAGCTGGTCAAAGCGCCAGAAAAGGTGCATCTAATAGATGCGCTTTTTCTGGGCAGCTGCGGGCTGCTGTTTTTAGGCGGGGGGAGCTATATCAATGGCCCCTTACCAGTCTGAGAATAGAAGCCCACAGCTGTGTGCTTTAGCAAGGCTGGTTGTCAAAAATGGGGGGACCCCATGCCATTTTTTAAATGATTTATTTAAATAATTTAAAAAATCAGCGTGGGGACCCCGCTATTCTTGATAACCAACTTTGCAGACGTTAACAGCTGGGGGTTGCAGACCCCAGCTGTGAGTTTTGTCTAGTTGATTCAATAAAATAGGGGGGAACACGCACATGATGCGGATTTTACCCACATGATATGGCGGTGCCCGGTAATCCTTCATTATTGGAAAGAAGTCACGACATTGTTAACGTCTTTATTGTTAATCCCTGTCCCACTTGAACCATTGACTTGCCTATTTGGGGTGTGGGATACAGAGACCTGGGATCACCATACTGGGATCTTCCTTCGAGAAGTGCTCTTCTTAGCACGAAAGGTACTGGCATTAAGGTGGATGGGTAGCTCCTCCCCGTCTCTCAGAGCTTGGATTGACCTGGTGAACTCGGTTATCCCATATGAAAGAACACTGTACCATAATAGAGGATGCCCAGGTAAATTCGAAAAAATTTGGGGTAGATGGAACTCATCTCATCATACTCTGTAGTCTGCGCGGATTAGATATATGCACGGGGGGGAGGGCATGGGGTTTGGGGACATCGTTGCAGAGCAAACTTGAATCTGTTTTCTTTTGGCGACTTATTACTAAAGGTTAAAGTTGTTTAAGTTGTATAGTAGGTATTTTGTAGGTACTAGTGATTCAACATGCACAGTCTATTGCCTCTGAACTTTGGATGCGATGATGTTTGTAATCATTTGTATCTGATGGTATGTTTAATAATGATAAATGTAATATGTGCAATGTTTGTCTATTCTGAAATTAATAAACGAATTTAAAAAAAAAAAAATAGGGGGGAACCCACGTCGATCGCAGCCGGTGACTGTGGAATACCCCCTTCCTCCACACCTACTGTCACTGTTATTAGCGGCAGCAGGTGTCGGATGATGGGGGTAACAGTCCCAAAAGCCCCCACCTGCTGTCGTTCGGACTTTAATATAATGCTCATCATTCTCCTCTGCGCGCCGGCAGAGCAGGGAAGAATGCTGACAGTCTGCTTCAGCACCAGCCGCCGGGGAACAGCACTTACTGTAGCGCTTCTTCCCCGGTGGCTGTCCGTGTGGTAGTGATGCGGCGCACGGGTGGCACACAGTTGCCACACGTAGTACACACACTGACACAGTTTTTCCGGTACTGGAAATATCAGGATGTGTGAAACCGGCCTTAGCTGGTGGAAAATTTAGTGTGTTTTACAGTGATAGGAAAACGCATGTGATTTTTAAGAAATATAATGGACCTGCTGTGAAATATATTTGCAGCATAAATTAACAGGAGCTGTGGGTCTGAGCTCTGAAGCATGTCAATTTATACTGTGCTTAAAAGGTACGAGTCTCACACTTTATTATACACCAGGACAAAAAGAAAAGTGAAAGAAAGCTTATAAAAATGCCAATAAAAATGCTGGCAAAATTCTACAAAATGCTGAGTGTGAATCCAGTCTCATGATTGTTAAAGTGCACAGTGCCCATCCTGCTCGCCGTCACGTGGTTACAAACACTTCACAAGTTATTTCAATGAAAATCCTGTCCTTCACTTGCTGTGTGCGCAATAGCGATACGAGATGTTTAAAGAGACTGTTAGACTATTATGAAACTATTTTATCATGCAGCATGAATCAAATTCATAGTAACGGAAAATACTAAAACCCTATGTGTCATTTGTCTATACCTATGCCTATGGTAGATTTTGCCTATGGTAGATTTTTTTAGTCATATTAGTCTATACCTATGGTAGATTTTTTACAGTGTGCGGGAAATCAGCGATTCCGCAGAATTAATGAACATGTTGCTTTTTTTTCAGCGGAAAAAAAAAAATCGCAACATTTGCACAAGTTTTGCGGATTACATTGAAATGATTGGGAACCATATGTAAGCGTTTTTTTCACGTTTTTATCGCATTTTTATAGAAAAAAACCGCGAAAAATACGGAACGTGTGCACATAGCCTTACAACTCCCTTCTCTGTGTACCTTAACAGAGAGGGAGGGGGATGTTTTGAGTGAGATAATATTAACCCCTTCCCGACCTGTGACACAGCGTATGCGTCATGAAAGTCGGTGCCAATCCGACCTGTGACGCATATGCTGTGTCACAGAAAGATCGCGTCCCTGCAGATCGGGTGAAAGGGTTAACTCCCATTTCACCCGATCTGCAGGGACAGGGGGAGTGGTAGTTTAGCCCAGGGGGGGGTGGCTTCACCCCCTCGTGGCTACGATCGCTCTGATTGGCAGTTTCACTTTCAGCAGCCAATCAGAGCGATTTGTAATATTTCACCCATTATAACGGGTGAAATATTACAATCCAGCCATGGCCGATGCTGCAATATCATCGGCCATGGCTGGAAATACTAGTGTGCCCCCACCCCACCCCACCGATTGCCCCCCCAGCCCCCCGATCTGGCCGGTACACTGCTCTGGCTCCCCTCCATCCAGTGCTCCGCTCCCCCCCGTGCTCTTGTCCGCTCCCCCCGTGCTCCAATCACCCCCCCGTGCTCCAATCACCCCCCCCCTGCATTCAGATCCACCCCCCCGTGCTCCGTTCCACCCCCCCATGCTCCGTTCCAGCCCCCCCCGTGCTCCGTTCCACGCCCCCCGTGCTCCGTTCCACGCCTGCCGCGCTCCGATTCCCCCCCCGTGCTCCGATCCCCCCCCCCCCCATCATACTTACCGATCCAGCCGGGGTCCCGTCCGTCTTCTCCCTGGGCGCCGCCATCTTCCAAAATGGCGGGCGCATGTGCAGTGCGCCCGCCGAATCTGCCGGCCGGCAGATTCGTTCCAAAGTGCATTTTGATCACTGAGATATAATCTATCTCAGTGATCAAAATAAAAAAAATAATACATGACCTCCCCCCCCCCCCCCCTTTGTCACCCCCATAGGTAGGGACAATAAAAAAAGAAATTTTTTTTTTTCCACTAATGTTAGAATAGGGTTAGGGTTAGGGCTAGGGTTAGGGTTAGGGCTAGGGCTAGGGTTAGGGTTAGGGTGAGGGTTTCGGTATGTGCACACGTATTCTGGTCCTCTGCGGATTTTTCCGCTGCGGATTTGATAAATCCGCAGTGCTAAACCGCTGCGGATTTATGGCGGATTTACCGCGTTTTTTTCTGCGCATTTCACTGCGGTTTTACAATTGCGATTTTCTATTTGAGCAGTTGTAAAACCGCTGCGGAATCCGCACAAAGAAGTGACATGCTGCGGAATGTAAACCGCTGCGTTTCCGTGCAGTTTTTCCGCAGCATGTGTACAGCGATTTTTGTTTCCCGTAGGTTTACATTGAACTGTAAACTCATGGGAAACTGCTGCGGATCTGCAGCGTTTTCCGCAGCGTGTGCACATACCTTTAGAATTAGGCTATGTTCACACGGTGCGGATTTGGCTGCGGATTGGCCGCTGCGGATTCGCAGCAGTATTCCATCAGGTTTACAGTACCATTTAAACATATGAAAAACTAAATCCGCTGTGCCCATGGTGCAGAAAATACCGCGCGGAAACGCTGCGTTGTATTTTCCGCAGCATGTCAATTCTTTGTGCGGATTCCGTGGCTTTTTACACCTGTTCCTCAATAGGAATCCGCAGGTGAAATCCGCACAAAAAACACTGGAAATCCGCGGAAAATCCGCAGGTAAAACGCAGTGCCTTTTACCCGCGGATTTTTCAAAAATGGTGCGGAAATATCTCACACGAATCCGCAACGTGGGCACATAGCCTTAGGGTTAGGGTTGGAATTAGGGTTGTGGTTAGGGTTGTGATTAGGGTTATGGCTACAGTTGGGATTAGGGTTAGGGGTGTGGGGGGGGTTAGTGTTGGAGGTAGAATTGAGGGGTTACCACTGTTTAGGCACATCAGGGGTCTCCAAACGCAACATGGCGCCACCATTGATTCCAGCCAATCTCGTATTCAAAAAGTCAAATGGTGCTCCCTCACTTCCGAGCCCTGAAGTGTGCCCAAACAGTGGTTTACCCCCACATATGGGGTATCAGTGTACTCAGGATAAACTGCGCAACAATTACTGGGGTCCAATTTCTCCTGTTACCCTTGTGAATCTAAAAAAATGCTTGCTAAAACATCATTTTTGAGGAAAGAAAAATGATTTTTTATTTTCACGGCTCTGCGTTGTAAACGTCTGTGAAGCACTTGGGGGTTCAAAGTGCTCACCACATATCTAGATAAGTTCCTTGGGGGGTCTAGTTTCTAAAATGGGGTAACTTGTGGGGGGTTTCTACTGTTTAGGCACACCAGGGGCTCTGCAAATGCAATGTGACGCCCGCAGACCATTCCATCAAAGTCTGCATTTCAAAAGTCACTACTTCCCTTCTGAGCCCCGACGTGTGCCCAAACAGTGGTTTACCCCCACACATGGGGTATCAGCGTACTCAGGAGAAACTGGACAACAACTATTGGGGTTCAATTTCTCCTGTTACCCTTGGGAAAATAAAAAATTCTGGGCTAAATAATTATTTTTGAGGAAAGAAAACGTATTTATTATTTTCACGGCTCTGCATTATAAACTTCTATGAAGCACTTGGGGGTTCAAAGTGCTCACCACACATCTAGATAAGTTCCTTTGGGGGTCTAGTTTCCAAAATGGGGTCACTTGTGGGGGGTTTCTACTGTTAAGCCACATCAGGGGCTCTGCAAACGCAACGTGACGCCCACAGAGCATTCCATCAAAGTCTGCATTTCAAAACGTCACTACTTCACTTCCGAGCCCTGGCATGTGCCCAAACAGTGATTTACCCCCACATATGGGGTATCAGCGTACTCAGGAGAAACTGGACAACAACTTTTGGGGTCAAATTTCTCCTGTTACCCTTGGGAAAATAAAAAATTGCAGGCCAAAAGATCATTTTTGAGAAAATAATTTTTTTTTTTTTTTCATGGCTCTGCGTTATAAACTTCTGTGAAGCACTTGGGGGTTCAAAGTCCTCACCACACATCTAGATTAGTTCCTTTGGGGGTCTAGTTTCCAAAATTGGGTCATTTCTGGGGGATCTCCAATATTTAGGCACACAGGGGCTCTCCAAACGTGACATGGTGTCCGCTAATGATTGGAGCTAATTTTCCATTTAAAAAGCCAAATGGCATGCCATCCCTTCCGAGCCCTGCCGTGCGCCCAAACAGTGGTTTACCCCCACATATGGGGTATCAGCGTACTCAGGACAAACTGGACAACAATATTTGGGGTCCAATTTCTCCTATTATCCTTGGCAAAATAGGAAATTCCAGGCTAAAAAATCATTTTTGAGGAAAGAAAAATTATTTTTTATTTTCATGGCTCTGCGTTATAAACTTCTGTGAAGCACCTGGGGGTTTAAAGTGCTCAATGTGCATCTAGATAAGTTCCTTGGGGGGTCTAGTTTCCAAAATGGGGTCACTTGTGGGGGAGCGCCAATGTTTAGGCACACAGGAGCTATCCAAACGCGACATGGTGTCCGCTAACGATGGAAATAATTTTTCATTCAAAAAGTCAAATGGTGCTCCTTCCCTTCCGAGCCTTACCATGTGCCCAAACAGTGGTTTACCCCCACATGTGAGGTATTGGTGTACTCAGGAGAAATTGCCCAACACATTTTAGGATCCATTTTATCCTGTTGCCCATGTGAAAATGAAAAAATTGAGGCTAAAAGAATTTTTTTGTGAAAAAAAAGTACTTTTTCATTTTTACAGATCAATTTGTGAAGCACCTGGGGGTTCAAAGTGCTAACTATGCATCTAGATAAGTTCCTTGGGGCGTCTAGTTTCCAAAATGGGGTCACTTGTGGGGGAGCTCCAATTTTTAGGCACACGGGTGCTCTCCAAACGTGACATGGTGTCCGCTAAAGAGTGGAGCCAATTTTTGATTCAAAAAGTCAAATGGCGCTCCTTCCCTTCCAAGCCCTGCCGTGCGCCCAAACAATGGTTTACCCCCACATATCAGGTATCAGCGTACTCAGGACAAATTGGACAACAACTTTCGTGGTTCAGTTTCTCCTTTTACCATTGGGAAAATAAAAAAATTGTTGCTAAAAGATTAATTTTTGTGACTAAAAAGTTAAATGTTCATTTTTTCCTTCCTTGTTGCTTCTGCTGCTGTGAAGCACCTGAAGGGTTAATAAACTTCTTGAATGTGGTTTTGAGTACCTTGAGGGGTGCAGTTTTTAGAATGGTGTCACTTTTGGGTATTTTCAGCCATATAGACCCCTCAAACTGACTTCAAATGTGAGGTGGTCCCTAAAAAAAATGGTTTTGTAAATTTCGTTGTAAAAATGACAAATCGCTGGTCAAATTTTAACCCTTATAACTACCAAACAAAAAAAAAATTTTGTTTCCAAAATTGTGCTGATGTAAAGTAAACATGTGGGAAATGTTATTTATTAACTATTTTGTGTCACATATCTCTCTGGTTTAACAGAATAAAAATTCAAAATGTGAAAATTGCGAAATTTTCAAAATTTTCGCCAAATTTCCGTTTTTATCACAAATAAACGCAGAATTTATTGACCTAAATTTACCACTAACATGAAGCCCAATATGTCACGAAAAAACAATCTCAGAACCGCTAGGATCCGTTGAAGCGTTCCTGAGTTATTACCTCATAAAGGGACACTGGTCAGAATTGCAAAAAACGGCAAGGTCTTTAAGGTCAAAATAGGCTGGGTCATGAAGGGGTTAAGGCTAGGTTCTCATTTCGTTTTCGGGTGAGCGCTAACAGACAGTGTTGCACGGCGAAATTAACGCCGTGCAACGTGTCCGTTAACGCTCCCATTGCCAGCAATGTTAAAGCGCATTGCTAGTGCGTGCCATTTTCGGCACGCGCTAGCGATGTGCCGTTCTTTTGTGGCGTGCCTCGGACGCTGCTTGCAGCTAGCGCTAGCGGGGACATTTAACGCGACCCCTAAAAAGACATTGCGTTAGCGCAATCCACTAGCGCTTAGCGCTAAACGGATTGCCCTGACGCAATGAGAACCTAGCCTAATATTGTTTACCTTGAGATAGTTTATAAACCCTCCTCTCACACATCCAGTACCCAGCAACCACAGAATGCAGAGTAAAGGCCCCTTCACATTTAGCGACGCTGCAGCGATACCGACAACGATCCGGATCGCTGCAGCGTCGCTGTTTGGTCGCTGGAGAGCTGTCACACAGACAGCTCTCCAGCGACCAACGATGCCGGTAACCAGGGTAAACATCGGGTAACTAAGCGCAGGGCCGCGCTTAGTAACCCGATGTTTACCCTGGTTACCATGCTAAAAGTAAAAAAAAACAAACAGTACATACTTACCTACAGCCGTATGTCCTCCAGCGCTGTGCTCTGCTTCTCTGCTCTCCTCCTGTACTGTCTGGGAGCCGGAAAGCAGAGCGGTGACGTCACCGCTCTGCTTTCCGGCTCACAGCCAGTACAGGAGGAGTGCAGAGCACAGCGCTGGAGGACAGACGGCTGTAGGTAAGTATGTACTGTTTGTTTTTTTTTACTTTTAGCATGGTAACCAGGGTAAACATCGGGTTACTAAGCGCGGCCCTGCGCTTAGTTACCCGATGTTTACCCTGGTTACCAGTGAAGACATCGCTGGATCGGTGTCACACACGCCGATCCAGCGATGTCTCCAGGGAGTCCAGCGACGAAATAAAGTTCTGGACTTTATTCAGCGACCAACGATCTCCCAGCAGGGGCCTGATCGTTGGTCGCTGTCACACAGAACGATTTAATTAACGATATCGTTGCTACGTCACAAATAGCAACGATATCGTTAACAATATCGTTATGTGTGAAGGTACCTTAAGTGGACATGCTAGCTGGGGCATATCTTAAGGTACCGTCACACTCAGCAACTTTGCAACGAGAACGACAGCGATCTGTGACGTTGCTGCGTCCTGGATAGCGATCTCGTTGTGTTTGACACGCAGCAGTGATCTGGATCCCGCTGTGCCATCGCTGGTCGGAGCTAGAAGTCCGGAACTTCATTTGGTCGCTAGATCGGCGCGTATCGTCATGTTTGACATCAAAAACAACTACGCCAGCAACGTTTTACATGGAGCGAGAACAATAAGCGAGTCGCCGTCACGTCACTGGATCGCTCCTGCATCGTTCTGTTTGACGTCTCTACAGCGACATAAACAGCGACGCTCCAGTGATCGGCTCGTTGTCTATATCGCTGCAGCGTCGCTATGTGTGACTGTACCTTACTGAAGTCAAGCATCAACACCAGGCTCTCCCATCATCACTTTGGTAAGAATTACGAATAACGGTTTTGAGCTCCGTTTTTTTTATTGGAATATGTTCATATTAGTACAACAACGTTATCTTCCAAGTTTCATTAAGGTCTTTTTAGGGATTCAGTCGTTATGCGCCATTTTCTGCCATACCTATGCCTAGTGTGTTATCACGGTTGGAAACGGAAAAACGGTTTTGAGCTCCGTTTTTTTTATTGGAATTAGTTCATATTAGTACAACAACGTTATCTTCCAAGTTTCATTAAGATCTTTTTAGGGATTCAGTCTTTATGCGCCATTTTCTGCCATACCTATGCCTACAGTGTTATCATGGTTGGAAACGGAAAAACGGTTTTGAGCTCCGTTTTTTTTATTGGAATTAGTTCATATTAGTACAATGACATTATCTTCCAAGTTTCATTAGGATCTTTTTAGGGATTCAGTCTTTATGCGCCATATTCTGCCATACCTATGCCTATGGTAGTTTTTTTTCTAAAGTTGAATGTTTTTAATCTATTTTTCCTTTCCACTTCACTATTTAAAAATAAATTAGCGGAGGTTAAACTTTAATTGCGTTTTCAACCAGGCAAACCCATACATTGCTATAGAGTAACTTTACATTTGAAATAAACACTGAATCCCTAAGTATATCTTTATCGAAAATTTTTGCCTTAGGCCGACCTCACACCTGCGAGTTTTACGGACGTATGAGCGGTTCATAAAATACGGATTGCATACGGTACAATGCTTCTCTATGGCCCAGCTCCTATCAGCCGTGTTTTACTGATCCGTATTATACGGTCTTCTACGGCCATAGAAAATTGCAGTATGCTGCGTTTGTCACCGTATTGCGCAAAAAATCCACTAATGAAAGTCTATGGGGGCCAGAAAAATACGGATTACACACGGACCAACAGTGTGACTTGCGAGAAATACGCAGCGGTGTTAGATAGAAAAGCCGGAAATTCAGTGCGGTGTACAGTAAAATCACACTGACAGCTTACAGTAGAATAGGTGGAATAAATGTGTACACATAGAATAGGTATATATATATATATATATATATATATATATATATATATATATATATATATATATATATATATATATATATATATATATATATATATATATATATATATATATATATGTAGATATACTAGATGGTGGCCCGATTCTAACGCATCGGGTATTCTAGAATATGCATGTCCACGTAGTATATTGCCCAGCCCACGTAGTATATTGCCCAGCCCACGTAGTATATTGCCCAGCCCACGTAGTATATTGCCCAGCCCACGTAGTATATTGCCCAGCCCACGTAGTATATTGCCCAGCCCACGTAGTATATTGCCCAGCCCACGTAGTATATTGCCCAGCCACGTAGTATATTGGCCAGCCCACGTAGTATATTGCCCAGCGATGTAGTATATTGCCCAGTCACGTAGTATATTGCCCAGCCACGTAGTATTTTGCCCAGCCACGTAGTATATTGCCCAGCCACGTAGTATATTGCCCAGCCCACATAGTATACTGCCCAGCCACGTAGTATTTTGCCCAGCCACGTAGTATATTGCCCAGTCACGTAGTATATTGGCCAGCCCACGTAGTATATTGCCCAGCCCACGTAGTATATTGGCCAGCCCACATACTATATTGGCCAGCCCACGTACTATATTGGCCAGCCCACGTACTATATTGGCCAGCCCACGTACTAGATTGCCCAGCCCACGTAGTATATTGCCTGTGACCACAACGTCATCACAGGTCCTGCGCTCATACCAACCCTGGGACCGGAAGCTGCCGTGGACTACAAGGGGCCCTCAGAAAGGTGAGTATATTTTTATTTTTTTAAATGTGACAAACCTGGCTGGGCAATATACTACGTGGCTAGGCAATATACTACATGACTGGGCAATATACTACGTGACTGGGCAATATACTACGTGGGCTGGGCAATATACTACGTGGCTGGGCAATATACTACGTGGCTGGGCAATATACTACATGGCTGGGCAATATAGTACGTGACTGGGCAATATACTACGTGGCTGGGAAATGTACTACATGGCTGGGCAATATACTACGTGACTGGGCAATATACTACGTGGCTGGGAAATGTACTACATGGCTGGGCAATATAGTACGTGGCTGGGCAATATACTACGTGGACATGCATATTCTAGAATACCCGATGCGTTAGAATCGGGCCACCATCTAGTGTGTGTGTGTGTGTGTGTGTGTGTGTGTGTGTGTGTGTGTGTGTGTGTGTGTGTGTGTGTGTGTGTGTGTGTGTGTGTGTGTGTATATATATATATATATATACACACATATACATATACACATACACACACACATACTATGTGTAGACATTTATCTTAGCTATTCTAACCTGTCAGTGTGATTTTACTGTACACCGCACTGAATTGCCGGCTTTTCTATAGAACACCGCTGCGTATTTCTCACAAGTCACACTGCTGGTCTGTGTGTAATCCGTATTTTTCTGGCCCCCATAGCGGCCCTGCACTTAGTAACCCGATATTTACCCTGGTTACAGGTGAACACATCGCTAGATCGGCGTCACACATGCCGATCCAGCGATGACAGCGGGTGATCAGCGACCAAAAAAAAGGTCCTGATCATTCCCCACGACCAACGATCTCCCAGCAGGGGCCTGATCGTTGGTCGCTGTCACACATAACGAGATCGTTAGCGGGATCGTTGTTACGTCACAAAAAGCGTGACGTTGCAACGATATCCTTAACGATATCGTTGTGTGTGAAGGTACCTTAAGGCAAACATTTTCGATAAAGATATACTTAGGGATTCACTGTTTATTTGAAATGTAAAGTTATTATATAGGAATGTATGAATTAACATTGTTGAAAACAGAATTACATTTTTAAGCTTTGTTTTTCTTGCTGGAAAAAGTTCATATTAATGACAAACTTATTTTCAAAGTTTCATCAAGATCTTCTTAGGGATTCAGTGTTTATTTCAAATGTAAAGTTACTATATAGAAATGTATGGGTTTGCCTTGTGGAAAACGCAATTAAAGTTTAACCTCCGCTAATTTATTTTTAAATAGTGAAGTGGAAAGAAAAAATAGATTCAAAAAATTCAACTTTAGAAAAAAAACTACCATAGGAATAGGTATGGCAGAATATGGCGCATAAAGACGGAATCCCTAAAAAGATCCTAATGAAACTTGGAAGATAACGTCGTTGTACTAATATGAACTAATTCCAATAAAAAAAACGGAGCTCAAAACCGTTTTTCCGTTTCCAACCATGATAACACTGTAGGCATAGGTATGGCAGAAAATGGCGCATAAAGACTGAATCCCTAAAAAGATCTTAATGAAACTTGGAAGATAACGTTGTTGTACTAATATGAACTAATTCCAATAAAAAAAACGGAGCTCAAAACCGTTTTTCCGTTTCCAACCGTGATAACACACTAGGCATAGGTATGGCAGAAAATGGCGCATAAAGACTGAATCCCTAAAAAGATCTTAATGAAACTTGGAAGATAACGTTGTTGTACTAATATGAACATATTCCAATAAAAAAAACGGAGCTCAAAACCGTTATTCCGTTTCCAAAAAATTTGACCCCTACATTCATGTATTGCAACTTTATGTCAAATAAATACATATGTAAATAAATTGGTTACTCTGCTTCAAATAGAGTGAAGTGGAAAGGAAAACTAAATTAAGAAAATGAAACGGTAAAAAAAAATCTAAAATAGGCAGAAATGAATACGACTAAAATATCTACCATAGGCATAGGTAAATTTGCCACATAGGGTTTTAGTATGCACCCATAGTAACGATTCCCACCCTCGCTCGCAGCAAGAAAAAACTGTAAGATCTATTTGCAATCCAGTGTTTGTGCCAATGAGGAAAACATTCTTCTCCTTCCAGTGACCTCACATGAGACCGGAATCCCCAGCTCCATATATAAAGGCGAGATACAGATCAGCAGACCCCCCTGCCCATGGCAGCGTCCACAATCTATAGGAATAGTACAGCAGCCCCCCTGCCCATGGCAGCGTCCACAATCTATAGGATAGTACAGCAGCCCCCCCCTGCCCATGGCAGCGTCCACAATCTATAGGATAGTACAGCAGCCCCCCCCTGCCCATGGCAGCGTCCACAATCTATAGGATAGTACAGCAGCCCCCCCCCTGCCCATGGCAGCGTCCACAATCTATAGGAATAGTACAGCAGCCCCCTGCCCGTGGCAGCGTCCACAATCTATAGGAATAGTACAGCAGCCCCCTGCCCGTGGCAGCGTCCACAATCTATAGGAATAGTACAGCAGACCCCCCTGCCCGTGGCAGCGTCCACAATCTATAGGAATAGTACAGCAGCCCCCCTGCCCGTGGCAGCGTCCACAATCTATAGGAATAGTACAGCAGCCCCCCTGCCCGTGGCAGCGTCCACAATCTACAGGAATAATACAGCAGACCCCCTGCCCATGGCAGCGTCCACAATCTATAGGAATAGTACAGCAGACCCCCCCTGCCCGTGGCAGCCTCCACAATCTATAGGAATAATACAGCAGCCCCCCTGCCCATGGCAGCGTCCACAATCTACGAGAATAATACATCTGTCGTATGTTTTATTTCCAAAGTATATATTATTCATCCGTATTCTGAGATATTTAGTGGAACAAAAACAAAACAAACAAAAAAAAAAAAAACACACAACAACAAAAAAACCAAAACACAAATCACCAGGACCCCAGATGACGATAGCGGGAAAACCTGGTGTCAATCACGTGATACTATCCCACCCAAATAATTGGTGTCAGTAGCATGCAGGAGATGAAGGGACAAGTTCCTGGTTGCACAGCAGCACTGCATACAGCAGACGGTGTGGCACCAGGCGCTGTGACATTTAGGACTAATGAGGAGGATTGGGGCAGCTTTGCAGCATTTTATACAAGTGTCAGTCCCTCTGGGTGTAATATTTACTTTTCTCGCCATATAACCCGGCATGGGATCACACACTGCGGCTTCTGGCCGCCTTTCCCCATCTCTCAGTGCTCCTGCACCCACCATAACTTTCCCAAACTCGCAGCAGATCACCTCCCTCATGTGATATTCGGAGCAGCCTCCTACCTAGGACGACGTTGTAAATCCCAGCAGTGACTTTCCTGGAGCAGAGAGGGTAATGGAGCAGTACATACCGTGCGGGCGCCGGGGAGGTCTGCTGTGCTTCCTCTTCCCCGGCTCTGCTGCTCCGGGCGGTCTGCTCTGCTGCTCCGGGAGGTCCCGGCTCTGCTGCTCCGGGCGGTCTGCTCTGCTGCTCGGGGCTTCCTCTTCCCCGGCTCTGCTGCTCCGGGCGGTCTGCGCTGCTGCTCGGGGCTTCCTCTTCCCCGGCTCTGCTGCTCCGGGCGGTCTGCTCTGCTGCTCGGGGCTTCCTCTTCCCCGGCTCTGCTGCTGCTATGTGTTCACCAGTGTCCTGTGTGACGTGCAGCAGACTCCTCCTGTGAGCGGGCTGAGCGCCGCCGGCGGTCTGCTGAGTCTGCTCGCAGCCGTCCCATGGTTCCTGTTACATTCGCTTCATGTCCAGGAAGTTTGAGCTAAGAATATAAAACCTGGCCGGGATTCCACATTAACTCTTAGCTGCTCACCAATTCCAAGCTGGGGCAGGCACAGATCACGGAACGAGGAGACATTCTAAAGAAACCGAGCTGAAGAAATCAGTTATTAAACTAGATCTGCGATTCATCTACATGCGGTTCACACAGATAGGAGTAACAGAAATGGAAATGGAGAAATCGGTTCCTGGAGGTCACTACACCGACGAGGCTGGAGCTGGTTTCTTATTCTGCAATTTTTTTCTTTAGTTTTTTTTTATAAGTTTAACAACAAAAAATAAGCATCTATAATATAACGCTGGGAGCGTCACTCTGTCCGAAGCCTTTATAGACTGCGCAGGCGCGACGCTCCTAGCGTTACAATATAGTGTCAGGAAAAAAAAATGGCGCCGGAAGGCGCGGACTGCCGGGAGCAGGGGGTCGGGAGCAGGGGGACACCGTGAACATATTTGCGTCCTGATTATGCTGTGGCACTTCATGCCACAGCAATTTGTTACTTACGCCATTCCTTTCCGCCCCGCCCATTTTCTTTCTCCTCCTGCTGCCGGAATCGGCGCCTGCGCAGTCCGCGCTTTCCGGCGCCATTTTCTTCAAGACACACTGTACGTGTGTCTTCAAGAAAATGGCACCGGAAAGCGCGGAAAGGAATGGCGTAAGTAACAAATTGCTGTGGCGTGAAGCTGTGGCACTTCATGCCACAGCAATTTGTTACTTACGCCGCCTGATTCCTTTGTCCTGCTGCCGGAATCGGCGCCTGCGCCCTGCAGTGTGTCTTCAAGAAAATGGCGCTGGAAAGCGCAGACTGCACAGGCGCTGATTCCGCCAGCAGGAGGACCAAGAAAATGGCGGCGGAAAGGAATCAGGTGGCGCAAGTAACAAATTGCTGTGGCATGAGGCTATGGCACTTCATGCCACAGCAATTTGTTACTTACGCCGCCTGATTCCTTTGTCCTGCTGCCGGAATCGGCGCCTGCGCCCTGCAGTGTGTCTTCAAGAAAATGGTGCCGGAAAGCGCGGACTGCGCAGGCGCCGATTCCGGCAGCAGGAGAATGAAGAAAATGGGCGGAAAGGAATGGCGTAAGTAACAAATTGCTGTGGCATGAAGCTGTGGCACTTCATGCCACAGCAATTTGTTACTTACGCCGCCTGATTCCTTTGTCCTGCTGCCGGAATCGGCGCCTGCGCCCTGCATTGTGTCTTCAAGAAAATGGCGCCGGAAAGCGCGGACTGCGCAGGCGCCGATTCCGGCAGCAGGAGGACGAAGAAAATGGGCGAAAAGGAATGGCGTAAGTAACAAATTGCTGTGGCATGAAGCTGTGGCACTTCATGCCACAGCAATTTGTTACTTACGCCGCCTGATTCCTTTGTCCTGCTGCCGGATTCGGCGCCTGCGCCCTGCAGTGTGTCTTTAAGAAAATGGCGCCGGAAAGCGCGGACTGCGCAGGCGCCGATTCCGGCAGCAGGAGGACGAAGAAAATGGGCGGAAAGGAATGGCGTAAGTAACAAATTGCTGTGGCATGAAGCTGTGGCACTTCATGCCACAGCAATTTGTTACTTACGCCACCTGATTCCTTTCCGCCAGCATTTTCTTGGTCCTACTGCTGGAATCGGCGCCTGCGCAGTCCGCGATTTCCGGTGCCATTTTCTTGAAGACACACTGCAGTGTGTCTTCAAGAAAATGGCGCTGGAAAGCGCAGACTGCACAGGCGCTGATTCCGCCAGCAGCAGGACCAAGAAAATGGCGGCGGAAAGGAATCAGGTGGCGCAAGTAACAAATTGCTGTGGCATGAGGCTGTGGCACTTCATGCCACAGCTATTTGTTACTTATGCCACCTGATAAGGGGCATATATTATGGAGCAGCGTATGGGGCATATGGATGGGAGCAGCAAATTAAAGAACAGTGGCGCAGGATGGGAGCAGCACATGACAGAACGTGGGCGCAGGATGGGAGCAGCACACGACAGAATAGGGCAGCACATGACAGAAGAGGGGTGCAGGATGGCAGCAGCACATGACAGAACGGGGGTGCAAGACGGAAGCAGCACATGACAGAACGGAGGCGCAGGATGGGAGCAGCACATGACAGAATGGGGGCGCAGGATGGGAGCAGCACATGACAGAACCGGGGTGCAGGATGGGAGCAGCACATGACAGGATGGAGGCGCAGGATGGGAGCAGCACATGACAGAACGGGGGCGCAGGATGGGAACAGCACATGACAGAACGGGGGCGCAGGATGGGAACAGCACATGACAGAATGGGGGCGCAGGATGGAGCAGCACATGACAGAATGGGGGTGCATGATGGCAGCAGCACATGACAGAACGGGGGTGCAAGATGGAAGCAGCACATGACAGAACGGGGGCGCAGGATGGGAGCAGCACATGACAGAACGGTGGCGCAGGATGGGAGCAGCACATGACAGAACCGGGGCGCAGGATGGGAGCAGCACATGACAGGATGGGGGCGCAGGATGGGAGCAGCACATGACAGGACGGGGGCACAGGATGGGAGCAGCACATGACAGAACCGGGGCGCAGGATGGGAGCAGCAAATGACAGAATGGAGGCACAGGATGGGAGCAGCACATGACAGAATGGGCGCGCAGGATGGGAACAGCACATGACAGAATGGGGGCGCAGGATGGAGCAGCACATGTCAGAATGGGGGCGCAGGATGGCAGCAGCACATGACAGAATGGGGGCGCAGGATGGGAGCAGCACATGACAGGATGGAGACGCAGGATGGAGCAGCACATACCAGGATGGAGACCATATACCAATATAAATGCTCGCCACCCGGGCGTAGAACGGGTTCAATAGCTAGTCACAATAATAACATACAATGCAGCGAGGCGCCCTGATGTGAATACACTTAAAAACAGCTATAAAAATTATAAATCTTAGGGTTAAAGGAATATGTCACCACATTTTTGGCCTATAAACTGCGGCCACCACCATCAGGGGCATATCTATAACATTCTGTAATGCTGTAGATAAGCCCTCCCCCCATGTATCCTGAAAGATAAGAAAAACAAGTTAGATAATACTCACCTGGGGGGGCGGTCCGGTCCGATGGGCATCGCGGTTTGGGTCCGGCTCCTCCCATCGTCAGGCGATGACGTCCTCTTCTTTGCTTCCGGTCCCAGCTCCTGCGTAGGTGTAATTCTCTGCCCTTTCCTGGCGCCTGCACACTGCAGTACTTTACGCTGCCCTCAACAGGGCAAATCAGTACGCCTGCGCCGGAGCCACAACAGAAGTAAGGAAGAGGACGTCATCGTATGAAGATGGGAGGCGCTGCATCCGGACCGCGACGCCCATTGGCCTGGACCGCACCTGGGTGAGTATAATCTAACCTGTTTTTCTTACCTTTCAGGTTACATTGGGGGCTTATCTAGAGCATTACAGAATGCTGTAGGTAAGCCCCTGACAACTGTGGCCTTAGCTTATAGTCCTAAAATGGGGTTGCAGATTCCCTTTAAATGCCTTTGGGCCACTGATACCACAGTGCATATATAGCACAGGGAGCCCCACATCAAAACCAGGTCTCTCCAGCCTGGCCCAAATGCAATCTGGGCATCAAAACTGCCATCGAAGTGGGCAAACAGCCCATTTTACAGATTTGAATAAGTAACTGATGTTTTTAAAGGGTTAAATGACATCTATGTATTCTTAGTGTGAGAACAGTGGCCCAAAGTTGTTGTTTTTTTAACCCCTTAAAAACATTACTTACCTATTCAAATCTGTGAAAATGGGCTGTATTCCCACTTTGATGCCAAGAACCCATTTGGGCCAGGCTGTAGGGACCTGGGGCTGATGCAGGGCTTCACTATCTGTATATTCTTAGTGTGACATCAGTGGCCCAAAGGCATTTAACCCCTTGAAAACATCAGTTACTTATTCAAATGTATGAAAATGGGCTGTTTGCCCACTTTGATGCCGGTTCTGATGCCCAGAACCCATTTGGGCCAGGCTGGAGGGACATGGGTTTGATGCAGGGCATCACTATCTGTGTTTTCTTAGTTTTGGTCTCGAGATCAACATTAGAAAAACCGAAGTCATGTATCAACCTGTTCCAGGGAAACTATACAAGGAGCCACGTATCACGGTGAAGGAGCAAAACCTCAAAGCAGTCAACAACCTACTTAGGCAGCACACTATCCCGTGAAGTAACCATAGACACTGAGGTTAATAACAGAATTGTCAAAGCCAGTGCCACCTTCGGGAGATTGCGTAAGGCTGGTTTTACACGTCAGTGGCTCCGGTACGTGTGGTGACAGTTTCCTCACGTACCGGAGACACTGACACACGTAGACACATGAAAATAAATGTGTCTCTGCAGATGTCAGCGTGTTTTCACGGACCGTGTGTCTGTGTGCAAAACACGGAGACATGTTAGTGTTCGTGGGAGTGCACAGATCACACGGACCCATTAAAGTCAATGGGTGCATGTAAACACGGATGCCGTCCGTGTGCTGTCCATGTGCTTTGGGTTAAAATCTAAACAAATTGTTTCAATACATGGACACACAGACAGCACACGGACGATAAACACGGATAGCACACGGATGACACACAGGTGGCCTACGTGCACACACGGACACACGGATAGCTCCGGGACCGTTTATTCCGGTACCGGAAATATCTGGATGTGTGAGACTGGCCTACAGGGCCGCCATCAGGGCACTACAGCCGTGACTGGCGTAAGGGGCCCGGTGAGCAGAGGGGGCCCGCATCGGGCCCCCTCTTACCTGCTCACCGGGCCCCTACCGGCAGCCGCAGGCTGAACCGGGCCCTTAGCGGCCGCCAGCCGCAGCGTGCAGGTCGCCGGCGTCTGACGTCATTGTCAGTCGCCGGCGAGTGCACGGTGCAGCTGCGTGGAGAGAGGAGCGCGGCAGGTAAGTAGAACTTTTTTTTATTTTTATTGAGAGCGGCGATCGGGGGGTGGGGGGGGGTTTGGGCAGAAGGCTGGACACGGGGGGCAGAAGGCCGCTGGACACAGGGGGGGCAGAAGGCCGCTGGACACAGGGGGGGCAGAAGGCCGCTGGACACAGGGGGGCAGTAAAGCTGGACACAGAGGGGGCAGAAGGCCGCTGGACACAGGGGGGCAGTAAAGCTGGACACAGGGGAGTCAGAAGGCTGGACACAGAGGGGGCAGAAGGCCGCTGGACACAGGGGGGCAGTAAAGCTGGACACAGGGGGGGCAGAAGGCCGCTGGACACAGGGGGGCAGTAAAGCTGGACACAGGGGGGGCAGAAGGCTGGACACAGAGGGGGCAGTAAAGCTGGACACAGGGGGCAGTAAAGCTGGACACGGGGGGGGCAGAAAGCTGGACACATGGGGGGCAGAAAGCTGGACACGGGGCAGAGTGCTGGACAGAGATGGGGCAGAGTGCTGGACAGAGATGGGGCAGAGTGCTGGACAGAGATGGGGCAGAGTGCTGGACAGAGATGGGGCAGAGTGCTGGACAGAGATGGGGCAGAGTGCTGGACAGAGATGGGGCAGAGTGCTGGACAGAGATGGGGCAGAGTGCTGGGCAGAGTGCTGTACACAGATGGGGCAGAGTGCTGGACATAAATGGGGCAGGATTGGAAACAGATGGGGCAGAATGGAGACAGATGGGGCAGGATGGATACGATGGAGACAGATGGGGCATGATGGGGAGATCATATGGGGCAGAATGGATACTCATGAGGGCAGGATGGGAGAACATATGGCTGGAGCCTGGAATGAGACACATGGGGGCTAGGATGGCGAATATTACCATAGGGGCTAATTAAGGGATATTATTATTGCAGTGATGTATTTATTTTATTTTTTGAGTATACTGTTTTAAATGGGGGGGCGGTCCTGTTACTGTGTAGAGTGATACTATGTTGCCTTCTTCATGTGGTGTAATGTAGAAGTTGGGAAAATTACGTAATGTGTTCTACAAGCGGAACTCGAGATAACTGTTTTATTTCCTGCAGAGACGAGTCCTGGCTGGATGAAGTGATGGCGGTCTGTGCTGGATGAAAGATGAAGGACTTCACCTAGAGACGTCACTGGTGAGTCAGTGTTACCTATACACTGACACTATACACTGTATACTATATACAGAGGTCCTGTGTACAATGTCACCAGTGATCACTGTATTACCTATATATTATATACAGAGCTCCTGTGTGTAATGTCACCAGTGATCACTGTATTACCTGTACACAGACACTGCTTACTAATTACAGATCTCCTGTGCATAATGGCACTGATGGTGATAGTATTGTGGTTTTTTTTTTTTATTACTGATCAGTATTGTAGTATTCAGTCATTGTTGGTTATATGCGGTCTGGTCATGGTGTAGCGGTATTTGTTCCTTGTATGTGATATTATTCGATCACTGTGGTGGTAATATGTCATCTGGTCATAGTGCTGTGGTATTTGTTCCTTGTATGTAGTATTATAGGTCATTTTAAAAATTGAAAAATAAATAAAAATATACCTAAATTGTATTGCATATTTTAACAAATATTTAGTAGGTTACAGCAGAGTAGGGCCCGGCCAAAAGTGTCAACCGTGTTCTGGTGGCGGCTTAAAAAATCTTTTGGCCAAAACAAAAGCTGCCGGCTATATGTGTGATCTGGTGATGGGAACTGTTAATGTGTGATAGGTGAGAAGTGGAGATTTTCCAAGAGAGAGCGGTGGGACTGTGGACAGTTCGTGGGGTGGAGCCTGGAGGCGGGGCTGGGGTGGAGCCTGGGCGGAGTCTCAAGGGGGCCCCGAAAATTTTGCCAGTATGGGGCCCCGAAATTTCTAGTGGCAGCCCTGCTGGCCTAAGAATGTCTGGGAATGAAGGGGACTCTGCCTTAGGCCGGTTTCACACGTCAGTGGCTCCAGTACGTGTGGTGACAGTTTCTTCACATACCGGAGACACAAACCCATAGACACATTAAATTGAATGTGTCTCTGCACATGTCAGCGTGTTTTCACGGACCGTGTGTCTGGATCGCTCCCAGTAGGGCAGTGGGGTACTCGGTACCGGGTCCTTCGGTTCTCAGCGGGGATGTCACAGTGGCTGACCCGGTCCGTGGCCCTAGGGAACGTCTGTTAATAAATGGGGGGAAAGGTCTTTAAAGGGATAGTGTTCGTGACGCCACCTGTGGTATTCGGTCAGGGTGACCGGCGCTGCTTAGGGGTCCGCTGGGGTGATGTTATGGCAGCTAGATGGTATACCTTCCCACAGGTGAAGTATGTCCCCAGGGCTTCCCAGAGTGTAGATGATGGATGGTGTGAGGCGCAGTAAAGAACGAGGACACAAGATTGCAGTCTCTTTACCTTTACTGAAGGCTTCAGTGTCCACAGTCCAGAGCACCAGACCACAGGGCAGGCAGAGTCCGGCCGGTCCAAAGGCAAATCCGGAGTCCCCTTATCCAGGTGGAAATCAGTAGCCTTCCTCTAGCGCCTGAGTGTTGTAGTTCCTCCCTGCTGAGCTTCTCCGTGAGGTCATCACAACTATCGTAGATGTAATGTCTCTTTCGCTCTGTCCCCCTGATGGATAGGATAGGACAAACCCATATGACTGATGGCCTGAGGCTTTTTACAGGGACCCTACGACGCCCCAGCCCCCACAAGTTGCCACCGTGCCTCCTGGGTATAAGGTCGGGACGTGGAATTAACTGTCCTGCCAGTCTCTGAAGTAAAGCATAGAGATCCTCCCTCGGTGTTCTGGCTACCGGCTTCTGCGCCTCAGAGGGAGGCAGCCTATTGCAGGGCAGAACTCCCTCTGGATTCCTGTCCTTGTGCTATGACTTCGTTTCTCACTGTCAGCAACGCAATTCCCTTCGTGTCCTTTCTTAGGATGTTGCCGCACGTGGGGCAGACGCAGCTCCGTGAACCCTCGTTCTCCACAGACCTCAGTCTGCATCTGGCTCCCTCTCACTCCAGCCAGCTTCTCTCTCACTTCCTATCCAGACTACCAGTTTTACATATTGTGAGGGGTGCCCTAATAGATAGAAGCATGGCTCCCCCTGGCGGCCTGGAGTGTGAAGTGTGTTGTGCAGTTTGTGATACCTGGTAAGGGAATCTCCTTTATTGCCTTCAGACATAACATCACTCCCCCTGGTGGAAGAATGACATTACTGCAATGACCAAGACCCTGGGGCGCTGCATGTCCGTGTGCAAAACACGGAGACATGTCAGTGTTCGTGGGAGCGCATGGATCACACGGACCCATTAAAGTCAATGGGTGCGTGTAAACACGTATCGCACACGGATGTCGTCCGTGTGCTGGCCGTGTGCTTTTTTAAAGTCATAGTGTTAAAATTGAAACAAATTGTTTCAATACACAGACAGCACTCGGACGATAAACACGGATAGCATACGGATGACACACGGATGGCTGTTATGATCAGGTGACCTTGGAGCAGCATGAAAACTTTCACTGGAGTAGGTGGTAACTATACTGACCGCAAACCCTGATCTTATCACCGCAACTAGAAGTAGCCGTGGGGTGTACCTAACAAATCCTAGACACCTCGACACAGCCGGAGGACTAAATACCCCTTGTAGGGATTTCACTCACTCAGCTGCGACGGCTGACACTCAGGAGACGTGTTCCTTTAAAGTTCACTGGGTTTATTGCTTCATAAACCATGTGGCAAATAACAGAAAACAAATAGCCTTTGGTTCAGGTAAAGAAAAACAAGTGTTCAGTTCATCCGGCTCAGTCCTGAAGCCGTAACACACTCAGGAGGGTTTCACCTCCACACATATCTACCTGTGTTAAGCATTAGGCTTTCTTTTATATGTCTAACCACACCCAGAACCCATCACATGACCAGACATGTGGTTGTGACATCACCACAGGTCCTGAAACACATATAGGTAGCCATGGTTACATCACAGCAACAAGCCATCTATAAGACACATATCTCCCATCGATTAGACATCCTTTAGCCACGCTACATACCTCCCCCCTCTGCCTAAAGCCGTGGGGCTTGGCACTTTCTCCCACTAGACAAGGGATTCTTGACAGGGCATCAGCATTACCGTGCAGCTTTCCGGCCCTATGTTCCACATGGAAACAGAAGTCCTGCAGGGCTAAGAACCAACGGGTGACCCTAGCATTTCTACCCTTCGTTGCCCTCATCCACCTAAGTGGGGCATGGTCGGATATCAGTCTAAATTTACGTCCCAGCAAATAGTACTGTAATGTGTCGACTGCCCATTTTATGGCCAAGCACTCCTTTTCAACGACTGAGTAGTTCTTTTCAGACGAGGACAGCTTCCTACTCAGATAGAGAACAGGATGCTCCTCTCCATGTAGTTCTTGGGAAAGGACTGCTCCCACCCCAACATCTGAGGCATCTGTCTGAAGAATAAACTCTTTCTTGAAGTTTGGGGCCATCAGAACGGGTTGCTTACATAAAGCCTCTTTCATTTCTTGGAAGGCTGAATCTGTTTCTTCGGACCACTTAACCATTACTGATTTTGTCCCTTTTAGCAGGTCAGTCAGAGGCGCCGCCATTGTGGCGAAGTTTGGGATGAACCTCCTGTAATATCCCACAATTCCCAGGAAGGCTTTAACTTGCTTCTTGGAAACTGGTTTTGGCCATGTTTGAATTGCCTCCACTTTACTGATTTGGGGTTTTATTTCTCCATGACCCACTATGTATCCAAGGTACTTAGCTTCTTCTTTACCCAATGCACACTTCTTCGGGTTTATTGTAAATCCGGCCTCTCTTATAGCATCAAACACCGCTTGGACTTTCTCCAGATGACTCTCCCAGTCCGGGCTAAAGATGACGATATCATCTAGGTACGCAGCAGCGTATGCCTTGTGGGGTGCAAGGACTCTATCCATAGCCCTTTGGAAGGTGGCCGGAGCTCCCTGTAGGCCAAATGGCATCCGGACATACTGGAAGCATCCATCTGGTGTAGAAAACGCCGTCTTCTCCTTGGCTTCCTGTGCCATGGGGATCTGCCAATACCCCTTCGTCAAATCCAAGGTGGTTATGTACCTGGCGGGCCCAAGCCTTTCGATGAGCTCATCAACTCGGGGCATGGGATATGCGTCGAACTTGGAGACCTCATTCAACTTCCTATAGTCGTTGCAAAATCTCCACTCCCCATCAGGTTTTGGGACCAGGACAATTGGGCTCGACCAACCGCTCTTGGATTCCTCAATGACTCCAAGCTTCAACATACGCTCCACTTCCTTGGAGACTATTTCTCGACGGGCCTCAGGAATTCTATAGGGCTTCACGTTCACGCGCACATGGGGCTCTGTCAGGACCTCATGCTCTATGACCTTCGTGTACCCAGGCAACTCGGAAAACAGGTCCCTGTTTTTCTGGAGTAACTCCCGGCATTGCTGTTTCTGGGACTCCGATAGCGTCTCCGCTATAGTAACCGCTCCAACCTCATCTTCTGGGTTGCTTAACAACGATGGAGTTACTGTCGGCTCTCTATCTTGCCACGGCTTGATAAGGTTGACATGGTATACTTGAAATGGTTTCCGTCTTCCTGGTTGGTGAATTTTATAGTTTACTTCACCAAGTTTCTCGACAACCTCATATGGCCCTTGCCATTTGGCCAAGAACTTGCTTTCCACTGTCGGAACTAACACAAGAACTCGGTCTCCCGGATTGAATTGCCTCACTCTTGCAGACCGGTTGTAGACCCTGGCCTGAGCTTCTTGTGCTTGGAGAAGGTGTTCTTTCACGATAGGCATCACCTTTGCAATCCTCTGCTGCATCAGGGCCACATGCTCAATGACGCTTCTGTGGGGCGTGACTTCGGCTTCCCAGGTTTCCTTGGCTATATCCAGGAGTCCTCGTGGATGTCGGCCATACAGAAGCTCAAACGGTGAGAAACCTGTGGAGGCCTGTGGAACTTCACGAATGGAAAACATCAAATAGGGTAAGAGACAATCCCAGTCTCTACCGTCTTTCTCTATAGCTTTTCTCAGCATGCTCTTCAGTGTCTTGTTAAATCTCTCAACAAGGCCATCTGACTGGGGATGGTACACCGAGGTCCTCAACTGGGAGATTTTCAGGGCTTTGCATAGTTCCCTCATCACCTTGCTCATGAAAGGTGTCCCCTGGTCAGTCAGGATCTCCTTCGGCAGACCTGTCCGGGAAAAGACATGGACCAACTCGCGAGCTATACTCTTTGAAGAAGAATTTCTCAAGGGAATTGCCTCAGGATAGCGTGTGGCGTAGTCCAGGATGACTAATATATACTGATGGCCCCGGGCTGATTTAACTAAGGGACCGACCAAGTCCATGGCAATTCTCTCGAATGGCACCTCAATAATAGGCAGTGGCACAAGGGGGTTCCGGAAATGAGGAGTGGGAGCAGTTAGCTGACATGTAGGGCAGGACCTGCAATAGTTCACTATTTCCCGGTGGCACCCAGGCCAATAGAACCTCTGCACAACCCGTTCCTGCGTTTTTTCCACCCCTAGGTGTCCACCCAAGATGTGTGAATGGGCCATGTCCAACACCTTCCGTCTATATGGACCCGGCACTACCAACTGCTCTACCAACTCCTCCCTTATTTTCGTGACCCGGTACAACAACTCCCTGCTCATTAGAAAATGGGGAAATCTTGTGTCTGCCCCCGGCTCCTGTACCACCCCGTCAATAACTGTGACATTATTAAAGGCTTCCCTCAGAGTGGGGTCCCTATGTTGGGCAGTCCCAAAATTTTCACCGGATACCTCTAACTCCAGAATGTCAGATGCAGGGGACACTTCCTCCTCATCTCCAGCCAGGACACAAAAAGGAAATCTGTCTGACTCTGGGTGTGGCACCACCCTTCCCGGGTTCACTGGTTCCCTACTCTTGCTAGGGAGCTCAGAACCTTTCCCCCACAAATCCCAAAACAAACAGAAATCCCGGCCAATAATTATAGGGTGCAACAAGTCCTGAACGACGCCGACTATGTGGGACTCCGTGCCACATGTCGTTTCAATGTTCACACTGGCCACAGGGTAGTCCTTTGCATCACCATGTATGCACCGCACTCCGACCTTCTTTCCCGGGAGCAGGTGGAGAGGAAAAGTGGCCCTCACCAGGGTCACTAGGCTCCCCGAGTCTAACAGTGCCGTTACTGCTTGACCGTTCACCTTCACGGGACATGCTTGAGGTCCCTCGTTGGGCGGAGAGTTCACACTGCAAGCTGGATACGCATAGTATGAACAACGGCGTCCCATGCTGCAGTCCATCGGCTCAGTGGTTTGGGAACAACGGGCAGCTATATGTCCTGGCTTGTGGCACCTCCAACAAATAATATCACCCGTGGGGACCTTGGGCACCACCTCCCCCGCCCTTTGTGACCTTGGACGCACCACCCCTTTTTGGGACTCAGCTGCCTTCTGGGATCCCCAGTACGGCATGGGCTGCCTCCCGAAGGAGCCTTCCAACCCTTGGTACCTCTCAACCAGTCCGATCAGCTCGTCGGCATTCTGGGGATCACCCTGGGCAACCCAAGACTGTATAGGCCTCGGGAGGGAATGGACAAACCGATCCATCATCACCCGTTCTACCATCTGTGCAGGCGCAGAGGACTCTGGCTGCAGCCATTTCTGGACCAGGTGCAACAGATCAAACATTTGGGAACGAGGTGGTTTGTCCCGGCGATAGCCCCAGGAGTGAACTCGCTGTGCCCTGACAGTCAGTGTCACCCCCAAACGTGCGAGAATCTCGGCTTTCAATTTGTGATACTCTTTGGCATCCTGCAAGGTCAAATCATAGTACGCCTTCTGGGGTTCTCCCGTCAGGTATGGCGCAAGTACCTCTGCCCACTGCTCTGGCGGAAGTTTTTCCCTCTTAGCGACCCTCTCAAACACCGTCAGGAAGGCCTCAACATCATCCCCGGGAGTCATTTTCTGCAATGCGCGTCTTACCGTTTTCCGGACGTGGGTGTCATCAGCCAAACCTGGGGTTGGGGCGCTCGCCTTGCCCTGGATGGCGGTTGCCAGAAGCTGCATCTGCTGCTGATGCTCCTGCTGGCTCTGCTGCATCTGCTGCCGTTGCTCCTGCTGGCTCTGCTGCATCTGCTGCTGGCTCTGTTGTAACTGCTGCCGTTGCTCCTGCTGGCTTTGTTGCATCTGCTGCCGTTGCTCCTGCTGGCTCTGTTGTATCTGCTGCATCAACAGCCTGTTGGTCTCTTGCTGCCTTTTCTCCTGCTGTGACTGCATCTGGACCAATTGTTTCAGCAGGTCCTCCATTTTCTCCGGCAATGCTTGCTGGCTTGCAACAGCCTTGACCCAGGACATTCAAAATAAACTCACGTCTCCGCTGGGAACGCTGCCCGCATTCTCCACCAATTGTAGGGATTTCACTCACTCAGCTGCGACGGCTGACACTCAGGAGACGTGTTCCTTTAAAGTTCACTGGGTTTATTGCTTCATAAACCATGTGGCAAATAACAGAAAACAAATAGCCTTTGGTTCAGGTAAAGAAAAACAAGTGTTCAGTTCATCCGGCTCAGTCCTGAAGCCGTAACACACTCAGGAGGGTTTCACCTCCACACATATCTACCTGTGTTAAGCATTAGGCTTTCTTTTATATGTCTAACCACACCCAGAACCCATCACATGACCAGACATGTGGTTGTGACATCACCACAGGTCCTGAAACACATATAGGTAGCCATGGTTACATCACAGCAACAAGCCATCTATAAGACACATATCTCCCATCGATTAGACATCCTTTAGCCACGCTACACCCTATAGATGGAAATAGGAATACTATCTTGCCTCAGAGCAGAACCCCAAAGGATAGGCAGCCCCCCACAAATATTGACTGTGAGTAGTAGAGGAAAAGACACACGTAGGCAGGAAACAGGATTTAGCAAATGAGGCACACACTAGCTAAATAGGAAAGGATAGGACAGGATACTAAGCGGTCCGTATTAAAAATCCTTCCAAAAAAATCCACAGCAGAAAATACAAAAACTCCACAATCTAACTAAAGATGTGGAGCGTATATCTGCATCTCCAAAGAATCCAACAAGACTGAGAAAACACTGACACAGTCTAAGCCGGACAAGAGAAAAACAAACGAATAGCACAGAATATAAGCACACTGCATGTGTGCCACAGAAACAAAAACCAGACACTTATCTTTGCTGAATTGACAGCTGAGCAGGAGAAGCCAGAAAGAGATCCAACACTTCAGAAGAAACATTGACAACTGGCAAGGACTAATGAATCCTGCACACCTAAATATCCCAGTCAGAACTGTAATCAGCAGAAACACCTGGCCAGGACTGCGAGTCAGAGACAACTGCATTCCCACCTACAACCACTGGAGGGAACCCTGTTATGGCTGGCAATCAGGCAACACAGCGTGCAGTAATCAGCGCACATACAGAGATCTGGCAATAACCAAAAACAATAGGACGAGCTCTGAGACGTGGAATCTCTGTAGACTGCAGTACCTGATCTATCCTCACACAACTATAAAGCAGCAGTGGATTGCGCCTAACAACTACCTATGCAACTCGGCACTGCCTGAGGAGCTGACTAGCCTGAAGATAGAAATACAAGCCTGACTTACCTCAGAGAAATACCCCAAAGGAATAGGCAGCCCCCCACATATAATGACTGTTAGCAAGATGAAAAGACAAACGTAGGAATGAAATAGATTCAGCAAAGTGAGGCCCGATATTCTAGACAGAGCGAGGATAGCAAAGAGAACTATGCAGTCTACAAAAAACCCTAAAACGAAAACCACGCAAAGGGGCAAAAAGACCCACCGTGCCGAACTAACAGCACGGCGGTGCACCCCTCTGCTTCTCAGAGCTTCCAGCAGAAGACAATAGCAAGCTGGACAGAAAAAAAACAGAAAACAAACTAGAAGCACTTATCTAGCAGAGCAGCAGGCCCAAGGAAAGATGCAGTAGCTCAGATCCAACACTGGAACATTGACAAGGAGCAAGGAAGACAGACTCAGGTGGAGCTAAATAGCAAGGCAGCCAACGAGCTCACCAAAACACCTGAGGGAGGAAGCCCAGAGACTGCAATACCACTTGTGACCACAGAAGTGAACTCAGCCACAGAATTCACAACAGTACCCCCCCCTTGAGGAGGGGTCACCGAACCCTCACCAGAACCCCCAGGCCGACCAGGATGAGCCACATGAAAGGCACGAACAAGATCTGGGGCATGGACATCAGAGGCAAAAACCCAGGAATTATCTTCCTGAGCATAACCCTTCCATTTGACCAGATACTGGAGTTTCCGTCTAGAGACACGAGAATCCAAAATCTTCTCCACAATATACTCCAATTCCCCCTCCACCAAAACAGGGGCAGGAGGCTCCACAGATGGAACCATAGGTGCCACGTATCTCCTCAACAACGACCTATGGAATACATTATGTATGGAAAAGGAGTCTGGGAGGGTCAGACGAAAAGACACCGGATTGAGAATCTCAGAAATCCTATACGGACCAATAAAACGAGGTTTAAATTTAGGAGAGGAAACCTTCATAGGAATATGACGAGAAGATAACCAAACCAAATCCCCAACACGAAGTCGGGGTCCCACACGGCGTCTGCGATTAGCGAAATGCTGAGCCTTCTCCTGGGACAAGGTCAAATTGTCCACTACCTGAGTCCAGATCTGCTGCAACCTGTCCACCACAGAATCCACACCAGGACAGTCCGAAGACTCAACCTGTCCTGAAGAGAAACGAGGATGGAACCCAGAATTGCAGAAAAATGGAGAGACCAAGGTAGCCGAGCTGGCCCGATTATTAAGGGCGAACTCAGCCAACGGCAAAAATGACACCCAATCATCCTGGTCAGCGGAAACAAAACATCTCAGATATGTTTCCAAGGTCTGATTGGTTCGTTCGGTCTGGCCATTAGTCTGAGGATGGAAGGCCGAGGAGAAAGATAGGTCAATGCCCATCCTACCACAAAAGGCTCGCCAGAACCTCGGGACAAACTGGGAACCTCTGTCAGAAACAATATTCTCAGGAATGCCATGTAAACGAACCACATGCTGGAAGAACAAAGGCACCAAATCAGAGGAGGAAGGCAATTTAACCAAGGGCACCAGATGGACCATTTTAGAAAAGCGATCACAGACCACCCAAATGACCGACATTTTTTGAGAAACGGGAAGGTCAGAAATGAAATCCATCGAAATATGTGTCCAAGGCCTCTTCGGGACCGGCAAGGGCAAAAGCAACCCACTGGCACGTGAACAGCAGGGCTTAGCCCTAGCACAAATTCCACAGGACTGCACAAAAGCACGCACATTCCGTGACAGAGATGGCCACCAGAAGGATCTAGCAACCAACTCCCTGGTACCAAAGATTCCTGGATGACCGGCCAGCACCGAACAATGAAGTTCAGAGATAACTTTACTAGTCCACCTATCAGGGACGAACAGTTTCTCGGCCGGACAACGATCAGGTTTATTAGCCTGAAATTTCTGCAACACTCTCCGCAAATCAGGGGAGATGGCAGACACAATGACTCCTTCCTTGAGGATACTCGCCGGCTCAGATAACCCCGGAGAGTCGGGCACAAAACTCCTAGACAGAGCATCCGCCTTCACATTTTTAGAGCCCGGAAGGTATGAAATCACAAAATCAAAACGAGCAAAAAATAACGACCAACGGGCCTGTCTAGGATTCAAGCGCTTGGCAGACTCGAGATAAGTCAAGTTCTTATGATCAGTCAATACCACCACGCGATGCTTAGCACCCTCAAGCCAATGACGCCACTCCTCGAATGCCCACTTCATGGCCAGCAACTCTCGGTTGCCCACATCATAATTACGCTCAGCAGCAGAAAATTTCCTGGAAAAGAAAGCACATGGTTTGAACACTGAGCAACCAGAACCTCTCTGTGACAAAACCGCCCCTGCACCAATCTCAGAAGCATCAACCTCGACCTGGAACGGAAGAGAAACATCAGGTTGACACAACACAGGGGCACAGCAAAAACGACGCTTCAACTCCTGAAAAGCTTCCACGGCAGCAGAAGACCAATTAACCAAATCAGCACCCTTCTTGGTCAAATCGGTCAATGGTCTGGCAATGCTAGAAAAATTACAGATGAAGCGACGATAAAAATTAGCAAAGCCCAGGAATTTCTGCAGACTTTTTAGAGATGTCGGCTGAGTCCAATCCTGGATGGCCTGAACCTTAACCGGATCCATCTCGATAGTAGAAGGGGAAAAGATGAACCCCAAAAATGAAACTTTCTGCACACCGAAGAGACACTTTGATCCCTTCACGAACAAGGAATTAGCACGCAGTACCTGGAAAACCATTCTGACTTGCTTCACATGAGACTCCCAATCATCTGAGAAGATCAAAATGTCATCCAAGTAAACAATCAAGAATTTATCCAGATACTCACGGAAAATGTCATGCATAAAAGACTGAAAAACAGATGGAGCATTGGCAAGTCCGAACGGCATCACCAGATACTCAAAATGACCCTCGGGCGTATTAAATGCCGTTTTCCATTCATCTCCCTGCCTGATTCTCACCAGATTATACGCACCACGAAGATCAATCTTAGTAAACCAACTAGCCCCCTTAATCCGAGCAAACAAGTCAGAAATCAATGGCAAGGGATACTGAAACTTAACAGTGATCTTATTAAGAAGGCGGTAATCAATACACGGTCTTAGCGAACCATCCTTCTTGGCTACAAAAAAGAACCCTGCTCCCAATGGTGACGACGATGGGCGAATATGTCCCTTCTCCAGGGACTCCTTCACATAACTGCGCATAGCGGTGTGTTCAGGTACGGACAAATTAAATAAACGACCCTTAGGGAATTTACTACCAGGAATCAAATCGATAGCACAATCACAATTCCTATGCGGAGGTAGGGCATCAGACTTGGACTCTTCAAATACATCCTGAAAGTCCGACAAGAACTCTGGGATGTCAGAAGGAATGGATGACGAAATAGACAAAAATGGAACATCACCATGTACTCCCTGACAACCCCAGCTGGTTACCGACATAGAGTTCCAATCCAATACTGGATTATGGGTTTGTAGCCATGGCAACCCCAACACGACCACATCATGCAAATTATGCAGTACCAGAAAGCGAATAACTTCCTGATGTGCAGGAGCCATGCACATGGTCAGCTGGGCCCAGTACTGAGGCTTATTCTTGGCCAAAGGTGTAGCATCAATTCCTCTCAACGGGATAGGACACCGCAAAGGCTCCAAGAAAAATCCACAACGTTTAGCATAATCCAAATCCATCAGATTCAGGGCAGCGCCTGAATCCACAAACGCCATGACAGAATACGATGACAAAGAGCACATTAAGGTAATGGACAAAAGGAATTTGGACTGTACAGTACCAATAACGGCAGAGCTATCGAACCGCCTAGTGCGTTTAGGACAATTAGAAATAGCATGAGTAGAATCACCACAATAGAAACACAGTCTGTTCAGACGTCTGTGTTCTTGCCGTTCTACTTTAGTCATAGTCCTGTCGCACTGCATAGGCTCAGGTTTACTCTCAGGCAGTACCGCCAGATGGTGCACAGATTTACGCTCGCGCAAGCGACGACCGATCTGAATGGCCAAGGACATAGACTCATTCAAACCAGCAGGCATAGGAAATCCCACCATTACATCCTTAAGAGCTTCAGAGAGACCCTTTCTGAACAAAGCCGCTAGTGCAGATTCATTCCACAGAGTGAGTACTGACCATTTCCTAAATTTCTGACAATATACTTCTACATCATCCTGACCCTGGCATAAAGCCAGCAGATTTTTCTCAGCTTGATCCACTGAATTAGGCTCATCGTAAAGCAATCCGAGCGCCAGGAAAAATGCATCAACATTACTCAATGCAGAATCTCCTGGTGCAAGAGAAAACGCCCAGTCCTGTGGGTCGCCGCGCAAAAAAGAAATAATAATCAAAACCTGTTGAATAGGATTACCAGAAGAATGAGGTTTCAAGGCCAAAAATAGCTTACAATTATTTCTGAAGCTCAGGAACTTAGTTCTGTCACCAAAAAACAAATCAGGAATCGGAATTCTTGGTTCTAGCATCGATTTCTGATCAATAGTATCTTGAATCTTTTGTACATTTACAACGAGATTATTCATTGAGGAGCACAGAGCCTGAATATCCATGTCCACAGCTGTGTCCTGAAGCACTCTAATGTCTAGGGGAAAAAAAAGACTGAAGACAGAGCTAAGAAAAAAAAATGATGTCAGGATTTCTTTTTTCCCTCTATTGGGAATCATTGGTGTGGCTCCTTGTACTGTTAAGGCTGGTAATCAGGCAACACAGCGTGCAGTAATCAGCGCACATACAGAGATCTGGCAATAACCAAAAACAATAGGACGAGCTCTGAGACGTGGAATCTCTGTAGACTGCAGTACCTGATCTATCCTCACACAACTATAAAGCAGCAGTGGATTGCGCCTAACAACTACCTATGCAACTCGGCACTGCCTGAGGAGCTGACTAGCCTGAAGATAGAAATACAAGCCTGACTTACCTCAGAGAAATACCCCAAAGGAATAGGCAGCCCCCCACATATAATGACTGTTAGCAAGATGAAAAGACAAACGTAGGAATGAAATAGATTCAGCAAAGTGAGGCCCGATATTCTAGACAGAGCGAGGATAGCAAAGAGAACTATGCAGTCTACAAAAAACCCTAAAACGAAAACCACGCAAAGGGGCAAAAAGACCCACCGTGCCGAACTAACAGCACGGCGGTGCACCCCTCTGCTTCTCAGAGCTTCCAGCAGAAGACAATAGCAAGCTGGACAGAAAAAAACAGAAAACAAACTAGAAGCACTTATCTAGCAGAGCAGCAGGCCCAAGGAAAGATGCAGTAGCTCAGATCCAACACTGGAACATTGACAAGGAGCAAGGAAGACAGACTCAGGTGGAGCTAAATAGCAAGGCAGCCAACGAGCTCACCAAAACACCTGAGGGAGGAAGCCCAGAGACTGCAATACCACTTGTGACCACAGAAGTGAACTCAGCCACAGAATTCACAACAGAACCCAAGAGCAGAATTCACAACAGATGGCCTACGTACACACACGGACACACGGAAACGGATAGCTCCGGGACTGTTTCTTCCGGTAACGGAAATATCTGGATGTGTGAGACGGGCCTTACCATCAAGCTGAAGGTCTACTGCATGGTGGTCCTCACCACACTTCTCTATGCTAGCGAGACCTGGACAGTCTACAGCCGGCATGCTAAACAGCTCAATCATTTTCACATGAGTTGCAGACTCCTCCACATCAGGTGGCAAGACAATGTCCCGGACATGGCAATTCTGGAACAAACTGGGCTCTGCAGCATTTACACTCTCCTGCTGAAAGTCCAAGCCAGGTGGGCTGGACATGTGGTCAAAATGCCTGACAGCCAACTATCGAAACAACTGTTGTACGGAGAATTGTGCCAAGGAAAGCGAGCATGACATTGGTATTGTCGATAACCCAGTAAGGGTTTTACATATCTAAACTCCCCTTTCTCCAACGAACCCCATTCTCATACCCGGAACTCCCCACCACCCAAATAACAACAGGATTCTGAACTTGGATAATAATTGGCCACAGCGGCCTTTATTGTAAAACGTACAAAACACATAACAGTAAAGTAACCTTGGGAGGGTCCTTGAAGCTCAAAATCTGGTGTTAACTGTCACGATATTGTATGAAATATAATATGATTTTGTAGCTTTGCCCTTCAGCCCATGCTGTGGGCTAAAACCCCCCCTTTCTCTCTCTGGCTCTCATTGCTTCTATGTGTGAGTGAAGCTTTTCATCAATGCTCTGCCCTGCCCCCAAGCCAGAAAGGCTGCCTGCTATGTACTGGCTATTGGGCATGCTGCAGCGAGGCGATTTAACTACTCCCACTCAGGCAGGAACAATAATTATCAACGCCGCAGTCGCTACAATGACTCCCAACTACCCAGTACAAAGGTATGCTGCCACCAGCTTCGGTTAAACGGGTCCGAAGCTAACCCAAAACAGTAGCGTAATTCCCTTCAGAAGACTTAGGGTACGTTTTAGAGCAGGAAGAACGAATCTAGTATTAAATATACTCCATCAAAGGTTTAAGGCAGTGTTTATAAACAGTTATATAAAGATGTTACAATATGAGACAATTGAAAATATGTACAAGGTAATTATAAAAATAACAGGGGTTAAATGAGAAATCAACACTTACATGTGTTCAGAGCATTGCAGGCAACCAGGCTAGTGTTATGAACAGGTAATTCAGAACCACAATGGACCTTGAAGTTCAGAGCACACAAAGTGACCTGACATTTACCAAAAATATATGACGAGCTCTGAGACGTGGAAACTCTGCTGACCGCAATCCCTAATCCTATCACACCACACTAGAGGTAGCCGTGGATTGCGCCTAATGCTCCCTATGCAACTCGGCACAGCCTGAGAAACTAACTAGCCCTGAAGATAGAAAAATAAGCCTACCTTGCCTCAGAGAAATTCCCCAAAGGAAAAGGCAGCCCCCCACATATAATGACTGTGAGTAAAGATGAAATACAAACACAGAGATGAAATAGATTTAGCAAAGTGAGGCCCGACTTACTGAATAGACCGAGGATAGGAAAGATAGCTTTACGGTCAACACAAAAACCTACAAACAACCACGCAGAGGGGCAAAAAGACCCTCCGCACCGACTAACGGTACGGAGGTGCTCCCTCTGCGTCTCAGAGCTTCCAGCAAGCAAGAAAAACCAATATAGCAAGCTGGACAGAAAATATAGCAAACAAAAATAACATAAGCAGAACTTAGCTTATGCAGGATAGACAGGCCACAGGAACGATCCAGGAGGAAGCAAGACCAATACTAGAACATTGACTGGAGGCCAGGATCAAAGCACCAGGTGGAGTTAAATAGAGCAGCACCTAACGACTTAACCTCATCACCTGACGAAGGAAACTCAGAAGCCGCAGTACCACTCTCATCCACCAAAGGAAGCTTATAGACAGAACCAGCCGCAGTACCACTCACGACCACAGGAGGGAGCTTGGCCACAGAATTCACAACAGTACCCCCCCTTGAGGAGGGGTCACCGAACCCTCACCAGAGCCCCCAGGCCGACCAGGATGAGCCACATGAAAGGCACGAACCAGATCGGCAGCATGGACATCAGAGGCAAAGACCCAGGAATTATCTTCCTGACCATAACCCTTCCACTTAACCAAATACTGGAGTTTCCGTCTCGAAACACGAGAATCCAAAATCTTCTCCACAATATACTCCAATTCCCCTTCAACCAAAACCGGAGCAGGAGGATCAATAGATGGAACCACAGGTGCCACGTATCTCCGCAACAATGACCTATGGAACACGCTATGGATGGAAAAAGAAGCTGGAAGAGTCAAACGAAAAGACACAGGATTAAGAACCTTAGAAATCCTATATGGACCAATGAAACGAGGCTTAAATTTAGGAGAGGAAACCTTCATAGGAATATAACGAGATGACAACCAAACCAAATCCCCAACACAAAGTCGGGGACCCACACAGCGCCTGCGGTTAGCGAAACGTTGAGCCTTCTCCTGGGACAAAGTCAGATTGTCCACTACATGAGTCCAAATCTGCTGCAACCTATCCACCACAGTATCCACACCAAAACAGTCCGAAGACTCAACCTGCCCTGAAGAGAAACGAGGGTGGAACCCAGAATTGCAGAAAAACGGCGAAACCAAAGTAGCCGAGCTGGCCCGATTATTAAGGGCGAACTCAGCCAAAGGCAAAAAGGACACCCAATCATCCTGATCAGCAGAAACAAAACATCTCAGATATGTTTCCAAGGTCTGATTGGTTCGTTCAGTCTGGCCATTTGTCTGAGGATGGAAAGCTGAGGAAAAAGACAAATCAATGCCCATCCTAGCACAAAAAGCTCGCCAAAACCTCGAAACAAACTGGGAACCTCTGTCAGAAACGATGTTCTCTGGAATGCCATGTAAACGAACCACATGCTGGAAAAACAACGGCACCAAATCAGAGGAGGAAGGCAATTTAGACAAGGGCACCAAATGGACCATCTTAGAGAAGCGATCACAAACCACCCAAATGACCGACATTCTTTGAGAGACGGGGAGATCCGAAATAAAATCCATAGAGATATGTGTCCAAGGCCTCTTCGGGACCGGCAAGGGCAAAAGCAACCCACTGGCACGAGAACAGCAGGGCTTAGCCCGAGCACAAATCCCACAGGACTGCACAAAAGAACGCACATCCCGCGACAGAGACGGCCACCAAAAGGATCTAGCCACCAAATCTCTGGTACCAAAGATTCCAGGATGACCAGCCAACACCGAACAATGAACCTCAGAGATAACTTTATTCGTCCACCTATCAGGGACAAATAGTTTCTCCGCTGGGCAACGGTCAGGTCTATTAGCCTGAAATTTTTGCAGCACCCGCCGCAAATCAGGGGAGATGGCAGACAAAATCACCCCCTCTTTGAGAATACCCGCCGGCTCAGACAAACCCGGAGAATCGGGCACAAAACTCCTAGACAGGGCATCCGCCTTCACATTTTTAGAGCCCAGAAGGTACGAAACCACAAAGTCAAAACGGGAGAAAAACAGCGACCAACGAGCCTGTCTAGGATTCAACCGTTTGGCAGACTCGAGATAAGTCAAGTTTTTGTGATCAGTCAAGACCACCACGCGATGCTTAGCTCCTTCAAGCCAATGACGCCACTCCTCGACTGCGCACTTCATGGCTAGCAACTCTCGATTGCCAACATCATAATTTCGCTCAGCAGGCGAAAATTTCCTGGAAAAGAAGGCGCATGGTTTCATCACCGAGCAATCAGAACTTCTCTGCGACAAAACAGCCCCTGCTCCAATTTCGGAAGCATCAACCTCGACCTGGAACGGAAGCGAAACATCTGGTTGGCACAACACAGGGGCAGAAGAAAAACGACGCTTCAACTCCTGAAAAGCTTCCACAGCAGCAGAAGACCAATTGACCACATCAGCACCCTTCTTGGTTAAATCAGTCAACGGTTTAGCAATGCTAGAAAAATTAGCGATAAAGCGACGATAAAAATTAGCAAAGCCCAGGAACTTCTGCAGACTCTTCAGAGATGTTGGCTGAGTCCAATCATAAATGGCCTGAACTTTAACAGGGTCCATCTCGATAGTAGAAAGAGAAAAAATGAATCCCAAAAATGAAATCTTCTGAACACCAAAGAGACACTTTGACCCCTTCACAAACAAAGAATTAGCACGCAGGACCTGGAACACCATTCTGACCTGCTTCACATGAGACTCCCAATCATCCAAGAAGACCAAAATATCATCCAAGTATACAATCAGGAATTTATCCAGCTTGTCCACAAATTCAATTGTTCTGGCAGCGTATACATACCTTCGTGTTGACGCACACCTCATATAACATCACACTTACTTCAGCCTGGGCTCTCTTTGGTCATATTACAGATAGTGATGTCCATATACCATATCATGGTAAAAAATTCCTTTTTATTATCTCAGCTGCAGCTCGTAAAACAGTTCTGCAAAACTGGTTGGCGCCTAAAGTGCCCACATTGCGACTTTTCCTAGAGAAACTTGCTTTTTTGTTTAGAATGGACTGGATAGAGGCTTCCCTCCAGAAAGAGAGAAGGACTCAGACATTCTTTGACACATGGGAACCATTTATAGCGATTCTTCCGGCTCACACTAAGCAAGGAATCAGAGATTGTTTTAAGATGACTACTTGGTTCTTGGAACAAATAATAGCAGGTCGTCCGCCTCTGTGAGGATGATTCGCGGATTGAGACATATAAACCTGAGGATGTAGGAGTGGAAGCCGTGTGCTCTTCCCCCTTCCCCCTTCCTTCATTTCCCTCATGTGTTCTTCTCCCCCTCCCCCCCTTTTTTTTTTTTTTTTTTTTTTTTTACTTCTTTGTTATGTTTAGGCAAATTATTTTATTTACTTACTGATTGATACAAGAATGTGCAAATTGTATTCCCCCTTTTTTTTTTTTTTTTTTTTTGTGTGTGTTTTATCTAAATTTTATATCTGTATTGTCAAAAAAGTTTAATAAAAGCATTATTGGAAAAGGAATTTATCCAGGTACTCTCGGAAGATGTCATGCATAAAGGACTGAAACACTGATGGAGCATTAGAAAGTCCGAATGGCATAACCAGGTACTCAAAATGGCCTTCGGGCGTATTAAATGCTGTTTTCCATTCATCGCCCCGTTTAATACGCACAAGATTATACGCACCACGAAGATCTATCTTGGTGAACCAACTAGCCCTCTTAATCCGAGCAAACAAATCAGACAGCAGCGGCAAGGGGTACTGAAATTTGACCGTAATTTTATTTAGAAGGCGGTAATCAATACAAGGTCTCAGCGAACCATCCTTCTTGGCCACAAAAAAGAACCCCGCTCCCAATGGCGACGATGACGGGCGAATATGACCCTTCTCCAAAGACTCCTTCACGTAACTCCGCATAGCGGCGTGCTCAGGTACAGACAAATTAAACAGTCGACCCTTAGGAAACTTACTACCAGGAATCAAATCGATAGCACAATCACAATCCCTATGCGGAGGTAGGGCATTGGACTTGGGCTCATCGAATACATCCCGGTAATCAGACAAGAACTCTGGGACCTCAGAAGGGGTGGATGATGAGATAGACAGAAATGGAACATCACCATGTACCCCCTGGCAACCCCAGCTGGACACAGACATTGATTTCCAATCTAATACTGGGTTATGGACTTGTAGCCATGGCAATCCCAACACGACCACATCATGCAGATTATGCAACACCAGAAAGCGAATATCCTCCTGGTGCGCAGGAGCCATGCACATGGTCAGCTGGGTCCAATACTGAGGCTTATTCTTGGCCAAAGGCGTAGCATCAATTCCTCTCAATGGAATAGGACACTGCAAGGGCTCCAAGACAAACCCACAGCACCTAGCAAACTCCAAGTCCATCAAATTCAGGGCAGCGCCTGAATCCACAAATGCCATGACAGAATAGGAAGACAAAGAGCAGATCAAAGTAACGGACAAAAAAAATTTCGACTGTACCGTACCAATGGTGGCAGACCTAGCGAACCGCTTAGTGCGCTTAGGACAATCGGAGATAGCATGAGTGGAATCACCACAGTAGAAACACAGCCCATTCTGACGCCTGTGTTCTTGCCTTTCAGCTCTGGTTAAAGTCCTATCGCACTGCATAGGCTCAGGTTTATGCTCAGATAATACCGCCAAATGGTGCACAGATTTACGCTCGCGCAAGCGTCGACCGATCTGAATGGCCAAAGACATAGACTCATTCAGACCAGCAGGCATAGGAAATCCCACCATGACATCCTTAAGGGCTTCAGAGAGACCCTTTCTGAAAATAGCTGCCAGCGCACATTCATTCCATTGAGTGAGCACGGACCACTTTCTAAACTTCTGACAATAAATCTCTATGTCATCCTGACCCTGACACAGAGCCAGCAAATTTTTCTCTGCCTGATCCACTGAATTAGGTTTGTCGTACAGCAATCCGAGCGCCAGAAAAAACGCATCAATATTACATAATGCAGGATCTCCTGGCGCAAGGGAAAATGCCCAGTCTTGAGGGTCGCCACGTAATAAAGAAATAATGATTTTAACTTGTTGAACTGGGTCACCAGAGGAGCGGGGTTTCAAAGCCAGAAATAGTTTACAATTATTTTTAAAATTCAAAAACTTAGCTCTATCTCCAGAAAATAACTCAGGAATAGGAATTTTAGATTCTAACATAGGATTCTGAACCACTAAATCTTGAATGTTCTGTACTCTTATAGTGAGATTATCCATCAAAGAGGACAGACCCTGAATGTCCATATCCACACCTGTGTTCTGAACCACCCTGATGTAAAGGGGACAAGAAAGACAGAACACAGTGCAAAGAAAAAAAAAATGGTCTCAGAACTTCTCTTTTCCCTCTATTGAGAAGCATTAGTACTTTGGGCCTCCAGTACTGTTATGAACAGGTAATTCAGAACCACAATGGACCTTGAAGTTCAGAGCACACAAAGTGACCTGACATTTACCAAAAACATATGACGAGCTCTGAGACGTGGGAACTATGCTGACCGCAATCCCTAATCCTATCACACCACACTAGAGGTAGCCGTGGAGCGCTCCTGACCAGACCTAAGCGCCTCGGGCACAGCCTGAGAAACTAACTAGCCCTGAAGATAGAAAAATAAGCCTACCTTGCCTCAGAGAAATTCCCCAAAGGAAAAGGCAGCCCCCCACATATAATGACTGTGAGTAAAGATGAAATACAAACACAGAGATGAAATAGATTTAGCAAAGTGAGGCCCGACTTACTGAATAGACCGAGGATAGGAAAGATAGCTTTGCGGTCAACACAAAAACCTACAAACAACCACGCAGAGGGGCAAAAAGACCCTCCGCACCGACTAACGGTACGGAGGTGCTCCCTCTGTGTCTCAGAGCTCCCAGCAAGCAAGAAAAACCAATATAGCAAGCTGGACAGAAAATATAGCAAACAAAAATAACATAAGCAGAACTTAGCTTATGCAGGATAGACAGGCCACAGGAACGATCCAGGAGGAAGCAAGACCAATACTAGAACATTGACTGGAGGCCAGGATCAAAGCACCAGGTGGAGTTAAATAGAGCAGCACCTAACGACTTAACCTCATTACCTGAGGAAGGAAACTCAGAAGCCGCAGTACCACTCTCATCCACCAAAGGAAGCTTATAGACAGAACCAGCCGCAGTACCACTCACGACCACAGGAGGGAGCTTGGCCACAGAATTTACAACAGGCTAGTTTCCATATGTCCCAATGCATCAGGCTAGCAGTCAAGGCTTCCCAGGTAAAAACTAACTGCTGGGGGTCTGTCAGAAACTTATAAACCGCAGCCCGTGACATCACCAACAGGGTTGGCTTACCCAGACCCTCCTATCTCTTCAGTCTTTCAGTCCAGATTTAACACAAGTTTGTCTAATGCCTGTATCTCCACTACAGAACATGTCAGGATCATAACACACCCAGCATTCATCTTGTATTAGCATTTGCTCTCTATAGATACTAAATTCAGGCTAGTAGGGACACTCCATTCCAGAGAAATCCGTACTCTGTCCCTGTTGGACTTGGAGACTCCTGCTTACAGTGATTGATAGATGCGCTGATGGACGTTAGCAATATGTATTTATTATTCTCTTATCCCAAGTCGGTAGCCCAGAATCTTATCATATTAGAACAAAGACCTCATGCTTTAAAAGAACTTCTATACCAGTTTCATCTGGTACAACTGTCCACTGCAGCTATGCGGTCATAAAAATTTCTTTCTGGCTTGGGGCAGGGCAGAGCATTGAAGAAAAGCTTCACTCACACAAGCAAAGAGAGCCAGAGAGAGAAGGGGGGGTTTTAGCCCACAGCATTGGCTGAAGGGCAAAGCTACAAAATCATATTATATTTCATACAATATCGTGACTCCTCCCCCTTTTGGTCTGCGCTACGGAGGCAGAACCCCTTGGTATGCGTCCATGCGCACCTCAGTAGGTTCCCCCTGGCGGGACAGTCCATCTGCATTTCAATGCTCCCTGCCCATTTTGTGTTCAATGGTGAAGTCAAACTGCTGAAGGGCAAGGCTCCAGCGTAGCAACCTGCCATTGGTTCCACACATGGCGTTTAGCCAGCGCAGAGGGTTGTGGTCGGTCACCACAGTGAAGGTGCGACCGTACAAGTAGGGCTGCAAGCGTTGCAGGGCCCAGACTATGGCCAGGCACTCCTTCTCAATGGTGGAGTAGGCCACTTCCCTCGGCAAAAGTTTCCGGCTCAGGTACAACAGGGGGTGCTCTTGGTCCTCCGAGTCAACCTGGCTGAGTACAGCACCGAGGCAAACTCGCTGGCATCAGTCTGTACTAAGAACGGTCGACTGCTGTCGACTGCTTGCAACACAGGGGCGTTGCACAGTGCTGTTTTCAATGCCTGGAAAGCCCCCTCACAGCCGTCGGTCCAGTTATCGATGTGGGGTAGCTTCTTCCTGCTGAGGTCCGTCAAGGATTTTGCCAGGCTACTATAGTGCTGTACGAAGCACCTATAGTACCCTGCAGTGCCCAGGAAGGACATCACCTGTTTCTTGGTCCCGGGAGTGGGCCAGTTCACGATTGCTCCCACTTTCTCAGGATCTGGCTTTAGGGTGCCTCCGCCTACCCGGTGCCCCAGGTAGTGGACCTCCCTCATGCCCATCTGGCACTTTCCCGGGTTGATTGTCAGTCCTGCTCGATTTTTCGCCTGAGCACCTCCTCGAGATGCTGCAGGTGTTCCTTCCAGGAGGGACTGAAGATGGCAATGTCATCCAAGTACGCCATTGCGTACTTCTCCAGTTCCTGAAGCAGGAGGTTGACCATCCGCTGGAAAGTGGCAGGGGCATTCTTCATGCTGAAGGGCATGACCGTGGACTCGTACAGTCCAAAGGGTGTGATGAAGGAGGACTTCTCCTGCGCCTCGGGGCTCAGGGAAATCTGCCAGTATCCTCGACTCAGATCCAATATTGTCAGGTATTTTGCGCCAGCTAACCTCTCAAGCAGCTCCTCGATGCGCGGCATGGGGTGCGCGTCAGAGGCTGTGATGGCGTTGAACCCCCTGTAGTCCACGCAGAACCGAGTGGTCCGGTCCTTCTTTGGCACGAGAACTACAGGTGAGGCCCACGCTTTCTTTGACCATCGAATTACCCCCAGCTGTAACATCCCATTGATCTCCTGGCGCATAACCTGCTGCACCTGGTCGGAAATTTGATAAGGTGTTCGCCGTAGTGGGGCATGATTCCCGGTGTCCACTTTGAGGACTGGTAACTCAGTCCTTCCAGGCCGGTTGGAGAAAACGGCCTGGAAGTGTTCCAGTGTGGTTTCCAACTGCAACCACTGGGGTTCGGTTAGTGAGGCGGTTACCTCCACATCCTTGATGGACCCACCGGCCTTGGCTTGGGCCAGCATGTCCAGGAGGGTGTCTTCCTCCCCGTCTTCGGGCAAGCTTCAGACCAGTAGGACGAAAGGTTCACGTTCGTGATGAGCCTTCATCATGTTGACGTAAAAGGCCTTTCGCCTACCCCGAGCCTGGTCAAGCGGGACTACGTAGGTGACCGGGTTGAGCTGTTGGTGGATGGCGTATGGGCCCTCCCAGGCTGCCTGAAGCTTATCTGTTGGTACGGGGACCGATTCCCTGCCCCCGAACTGGTGGTTGTACAGGAACCGGGGCTACCGACGGAAATCTTCTTTACTAGCTACAATGTGAAGGCCCTGCGCCACGATAGGGGCGATGGACAGTTGCTACACAGAGGGGACCAGGTGACGTACACCCGCCATCGGAGTGCGCAAGGGTGGTGCGCTCGAAATGTCTACCGATGCGAGCAGGTAATGGCGCCATCTGCTGTCCTGACTACGACTAACCCTGATTTGACGAACTCCACCCCTATCAGTACAGTGTGCATTATCGCCGCTACTGAACTTGCAACCAAAGCTGACATCCGGATCCAGACACCGGGTGACCTGGCCGCACCTGAGAGACGAATCTACGACACTGACACCGCATCAGGCGAGAACATGGAACCAGGGCTTCCACGGCCGGGAGGTGTTCACTACCAATGGATGCCTTGCAACCTATTATAGAACTAAACCTCGAAACCCCGAAATGTACATAGTTAACTGTTTCCTGCTGTTGCTGCTACCTTTAACCGGTCCAGGGTTAACTCCTAGGGATCCCCTTGTTTACCCGGGATCCCTATTGTTTTCCATTGTTTTTCTACTGTTACACCACGTTCATCATTGTTTTAAAGACTGCCGGATCATGGACGGTGAATGATTCAGAACTGCTTTGTAAATAGTTTGCACCTTCTTAAAGGTGCTCTCTACTGGTTTTATAAGCCAAAGAAGACTTTGCGAAGACGTGATGCAGAAGGACTTGCTTGCTGAAAGAGAATCTGCACCAGAGACTTGGGTCCCTCTTAAAGGGAATGTTTGATGATTACTTTGATAAAGGTTGAAACGTTAATAATGTTGAAGAATTTAGATAGTTTAATAATGTTAATAAAGACTGAGGACAGGAAAGCTTGAAGTAAACCCGTAGGGGTTAAGGTACTGGACGATATCGCTAGCGATCCGTGACGTTGCAGTGTCCTGGCTAGCGATATCGTCCAGTGTGACAGGCAGCAGCGATCAGGCCCCTGCTGTGATATCGTTGGTCGCTGCAGAAAGGCCAGGACTTTATTTTGTCGCTGGCTCTCCCGCTGACATCGCTGAATCGGCGTGGGTGACGCTGATTCAGCGATGTCTTCGCTGGTAACCAGGGTAAACATTGGGTTACTAAGCGCAGGGCCGCGCTTAGTAACCCGATGTTTACCCTGGTTACCATCGTTAAAGTAAAAAAAACAACCACTACATACTTACCTACCGCTGTCTGTCCCCGGCGCTGGGCTTCTCTGCTCTGGCTGTGAGCACCGGGCAGCCGGAAAGCAGAGCGGTGACGTCACCGCTGTGCTTTCCGGCCGCTGTGCTCACAGCCAGAGCAGAGAAGCCCAGCGCCGGGGACAGACAGCGGTAGGTAAGTATGTAGTGGTTGTTTTTTTTACTTTAACGATGGTAACCAGGGTAAACATCGGGTTACTAAGCGCGGCCCTGCGCTTAGTAACCCGATGTTTACCCTGGTTACCGGCATCGTTGGTTGCTGGAGAGCTGTCTGTGTGACAGCTCTCCAGCGACCAAACAGCGACGCTGCAGCGATCCGGATCGTTGTCGGTATCGCTGCAGCGTCGCTTAGTGTGACGGTACCTTTAGAGAGAGAGTCCTCCTGAGAGATGTAGAAAGATGGTCGGTACAATGACAGTAGGCCCAGCCAAGGAGCTAGGTGGTCCTGCATTGGGGAAGTTGGAACGGAAAGAAAAGTTGAGTTATTTAGTATTTCATGGTAGGCCTTTAGTGGGTTCAGAGTATACGCCCTTAAAGGAAAGGTTAACTTAATGTTCAAAATTTGCACTTAGTAGATTACCCGGCTGGGTACTGAAAGTTATTTATACTCTAAATGTTATTTAAAAATATTTAATCTTGTTATTGTTTGTAACGTTTAAGCGTCCTCACCTCCCATAAAGGGAAGCACCTTTTCTATTTACTTGTTCTTAGCATTCAAAATTTTGTATGTCTTTCACTGCATCATATTGTTGTTCTTCTTCCCAGTCCAGGAGTACTGGATTTAACCGGGGGGGAGTGCAGCGCCCCAGAGACCTGGTCATTGCAGTATGGCGCTCTGCCGCTAAGGGGAGCAGCGGTACGTCTGATGGCACTAAGGAGTTCTCCTGACCAGGTATCACCAGAACACATTACACTTCACACTCGGGCCACTAGGGGGAGAAAAAGGCTTTATTTATTGGGCCACTCCTCACACTGGTAAAACTAGGGGCTGGGGAGGAAGTTAGTCAGAACCTGACTGGGTTGGGACCAGGCAACATCCCGTGGCAGGGGGTGTTGCAGGGAGAAGACACAGGGGGTCCGGGTCCCTGTCAGGCGTGGGAACCTGGCAGGTGCCTAGCGAACAGAACGTAACGGAACCGCGCCTGCACACCCTGCGGCGGTATCCAGGAGAGAGACACGAAGGGAAGGATATTGTGGAACAGTGTAAACGAGATCAGCACAAAGGAGAGCCAGTAAGAGTCGTGCCGAGGGAGAAAGGCAACATCTTACTGAGGCGCGTAGTCGGTGGCCGGATCACCGTAGGAGTGTTGTGAATTCTGCTCTTGGGCTCCCTCCGGTGGTTATGAGTGGTAATGCTGCGGTAGTTGGATCACAGCATTTATCAGGTGTATCTATTTTTTTCAATTTGGGCTGGGCTATATAGCCTTGCTTGATCCTTTAGTCAGTGCCAGTTGTCCATTGTTTATGGAGGATTCACATCCCTTCTGGTCTCTCCTGTTCGCTGTGCTTTTCTTCTAAGATAAGTCCTGGCTTTGTTTTTGCTGTCCACCTGCTGTGGACCTTATAGTTCTGTGCATTTTTCATGTTTTGTCTTGTCCAGCTTTGTTGTAAAGGATTTTTTGCAGCCTAGCTGTGTCTCTGGAGATGCAGATATACCCTCCATGTCTTTAGTCAGATGTGGTGTTTTGTATTTTCTGTGGTGGATATTTTCTAGTGTTTTTATACTGACCGCATAGTACTCTGTTCTATCCTTCCTTTTTAGCTAGTATGGCCTCCTATGCTAAATCCTGATTTCATGTCTGCGTATGTTATTTCCCTCTCCTCTCACAGTCAATATTTGTGGGGGGCTCTCTACCCAGTGGGGATTTTCTCTGAGGCAAGATAGGTTTCCTGTTTCTGTCTTTAGGGGTAGTTATTTCTTCGGCTGTGTCGAGGGGTCTAGGGAGCGTTAGGTACCCCCCACGGCTGCTTCTAGTTGCGCTGCTAGTTCAGGGTTTGCGGTCAGTACAGGTGCCACCTTCTCCAGAGTACGTCTCATGCTGCTCCAAGGCCACCAGATCATAACAGTACAACTGGCCAACAATGAGTTAATTGCATCTCAGAAGAAGGGAGGGAAGATTTTGTGCCTTTTTTTTCCTTAGCCTGTTTGGTCTATTCCTCCCACTTAATCTCTGGGTGGCTGCGGAACCTAGTAATAACATGAGTGTTCAGGAGTTAGTTTCTCGTGTGGATCAGCTTGCTGCTAGGGTACAGGGTATTTCAGAATATATTGTTCAGACTCCTGCCTTAGAACCTAGGATTCCCACTCCTGATTTATTCTTTGGTGACAGATCCAAATTTTTGAGCTTCAAAAATAACTGTAAACTGTTTTTTTTGCATTTAGACCCCGGTCTTCTGGTGATCCCATTCAGCAGGTAAAAATCATCATATCCCTGCTGCGTGGTGACCCACAGGATTGGGCATTTTCCCTGGAAACTGGCAATCCTGCTTTGCTTAATGTTGATTCTTTCTTTCAAGCATTGGGGTTATTGTATGATGAGCCTAATTCTGTGGATCAAGCTGAGAAAATCTTGCTGGACCTGTGTCAAGGTCAAGAAGCGGCAGAATCGTATTGCCAGAAATTTAGAAAATGGTCTGTACTGACTAAATGGAATGAGGATGCCTTGGCAGCAATTTTCAGAAAGAGTCTTTCTGAATCCGTTAAGGATGTTATGGTGGGGTTCCCCACGCCTGCTGACCTGAGTGATTCTATGTCTCTGGCCATTCAGATTGATCTGCGCTTGCGCGAGCGCAGAGTTGTGCACACTGTGGCGTTGTCCTCTGAGCGGAGCCCTGAGCCTATGCAGTGTGATAGGATTTTGTCTAAAGCTGAACGACAAGCATTCAGACGTCAGAATAGGTTGTGTTTTTACTGCGGCGATTCTGCTCATATTATTTCTGATTGCCCTAAGCGTACAAAGAGAATCCCTAGTTCTGTTACCATCAGTACTATACAACCTAAATTTCTGTTATCTGTGACCTTGATCTGCTCATTATCATCATTTTCTGTTATGGCATTTGTGGATTCAGGCGCCGCTCTGAACTTAATGGACTTAGAATTTGCCAGACGTTGTGGTTTCCCCTTGCAGCCTTTGCAGAACGCTATTCCTTTAAGGGGCATTGATGCTACACCGTTGGCTAAAAATAAACCTCAGTTTTTGACACAGCTGACCATGCGCATGGCGCCAGCCCATCAGGAAGATTGTCGTTTTCTGGTGTTGCATAATTTGCATGATGATATTGTGCTGGGTTTTCCATGGTTACAGCTACATAATCCGGTGTTGGATTGGAAATCTATGTCCGTGACTAGTTGGGGTTGTCAGGGGGTTCATGGTCACGTTCCTTTGATGTCAATTTCCTCTTCCCCCTCTTCTGAAATTCCTGAGTTTTTGTCAGATTTCCAGGATGTATTTGATGAGCCCAAATCCAGTTCCCTTCCACCACATAGGGACTGTGATTGTGCTATTGACTTGATTCCAGGTTGTAAGTTCCCTAAGGGCCGACTTTTCAACCTGTCTGTGCCAGAACATGCCGCCATGCGGAGCTATATTAAGGAGTCTTTGGAGAAGGGGCATATTCGGCCATCTTCTTCACCATTGGGAGCAGGTTTTTTTTTTTGTTGCCAAGAAGGATGGCTCCTTGAGACCCTGTATTGATTATCGCCTCTTGAATAAGATCACGGTCAAATTTCAATACCCTTTGCCTTTGCTTACTGATTTGTTTGCTAGGATTAAGGAGGCTAGCTGGTTTACTAAGATTGACCTTCGAGGGGCATATAATCTTATTCGTATTAAGCAGGGTGACGAATGGAAAACTGCATTTAATACGCCCGAAGGCCATTTTGAATACCTTGTGATGTCATTCGGACTCTCTAATGCTCCATCTGCGTTCCAGTCCTTCATGCATGATATCTTTCGGAGTTATCTTGATAAATTCATGGTTGTATATTTGGATGATATTTTGATTTTTTCCGATGATTGGGAGTCTCATGTGAAACAGGTCAGGATGGTATTTCAGATCCTCCGTAATAATGCTTTATTTGTGAGGGGGTCAAAGTGCCTCTTTGGAGTGCAGAAGGTTTCTTTTTTGGGCTTCATTTTTTCTCCCTCGTCTATAGAAATGGATCCGGTTAAGGTTCAGGCCATTCATGATTGGATTCAGCCCACATCTGTGAAGAGCCTTCAGAAATTCTTGGGCTTTGCTAATTTTTATCGTCGTTTCATTGCCAACTTCTCCAGTGTGGTTAAACCTCTGACCGATTTGACGAAGAAAGGCGCTGATGTGACGAATTGGTCCTCTGCGGCTGTTTCTGCCTTTCAGGAGCTTAAACGCCGATTTACTTCTGCCCCTGTGTTGCGTCAGCCGGATGTTTCTCTTCCATTACAGGTTGAGGTTGACGCGTCTGAGATTGGGGCAGGGGCAGGGGCCGTTTTGTCTCAGAGGAATTCTGATGGTTCCTTGATGAAACCGTGTGCCTTCTTTTCTCGGAAGTTTTCGCCTGCGGAACGCAATTATGATGTCGGCAATCGGGAGTTGTTGGCTATGAAGTGGGCATTTGAGGAGTGGCGACATTGGCTTGAGGGGGCCAAGCACCGTATTGTGGTCCTGACCGATCATAAGAATCTGATTTACCTCGAGTCTGCCAAACGGCTGAATCCTAGACAGGCTCGATGGTCCCTGTTTTTCTCCCGTTTTGATTTTGTGGTCTCGTACATTCCTGGTACTAAGAATGTTAAGGCGGATGCCCTCTCTAGGAGTTTTTTTCCGGATTCCCCTGGGGTTCTTGAGCCGGTCGGCATTCTGAAGGAAGGGGTGATTCTTTCTGCCATCTCCCCTGATTTACAACGGGTTCTTCAGGGGTTTCAGGCTGATAAACCTGACCGCTGTCCTGTGGGGAAACTGTTTGTTCCTGATAGATGGACTAGTAAAGTGATTTCTGAGGTTCATTGTTCTGTGTTGGCTGGCCATCCTGGGATTTTTGGTACCAGAGATTTGGTTGGTAGGTCCTTTTGGTGGCCTTCTTTGTTGCGGGATGTGCGTTCTTTTGTGCAGTCCTGTGGGATTTGTGCGCGGGCTAAGCCTTGCTGTTCCCGCGCTAGTGGGTTGCTTTTGCCTTTGCCGGTCCCTGAGAGACCTTGGACGCATATTTCTATGGATTTTATTTCAGATCTTCCGGTTTCCCAGAGGATGTCGGTTATCTGGGTGGTTTGTGACCGGTTTTCTAAGATGGTTAATTTGGTGCCTTTGCCTAAATTGCCTTCCTCTTCTGATTTGGTTCCGTTGTTTTTTCAGCATGTGGTTCGTTTGCATGGCATTCCGGAGAATATTGTGTCCGATAGAGGTTCCCAGTTTGTTTCTAGGTTTTGGCAGGCCTTTTGTGCTAGGCTGGGCATTGATTTGTCTTTTTCTTCCGCGTTTCATCCTCAGACAAATGGCCAGACCGAGCGAACTAATCAGACTTTGGAAACTTATTTGAGATGCTTTGTGTCTGCTGATCAGGATGATTGGGTGGCTTTCTTGCCATTGGCCGAGTTTGCCCTTAATAATCGGGTTAGTTCGGCTACCTTGGTTTCGCTTTTTTTTTGTAATTTTGGTTTTCATCCTCGTTTTTCTTCAGGGCAGGTTGAGCCTTCTGATTGTCCTGGTGTGGATTCTGTGGTTGACAGGCTGCAGCAGATTTGGGCTCATGTGGTGGACAATTTGGTGTTGTCTCAGGAGGAGGCTCAACGTTTTGCTAACCGTCGTCGGTGTGTTGGTTCCCGACTTCGGGTTGGGGATTTGGTCTGGTTGCCTTCCCGTCATGTTCCTATGAAGGTTTCTTCCCCTAAGTTCAAGCCTCGGTTTATTGGTCCTTATAGGATTTCTGAGATTATCAATCCAGTGTCTTTTCGTTGGGCCCTTCCAGCCTCTTTTTCCATACATAATGTGTTCCATAGATCTTTGTTGCGGAAGTATGTAGTGCCCGTTGTTCCCTCTGTTGATCCTCCGGCCCCGGTGTTGATTGATGGGGAGTTGGAGTATGTGGTTGAGAAGATTTTGGATTCTCGTTTTTCGAGGCGGAGGCTTCAGTATCTGGTCAAATGGAAGGGTTATGGCCAGGAGGATAATTCTTGGGTTGTTGCCTCCGATGTTCATGCTGACGATTTGGTTCGCGCCTTTCATTTGGCTCGTCCTGATCGGCCTGGGAGCTCTGGTGAGGGTTCGGTGACCCCTCCTCAAGGGGGGGGTACTGTTGTGAATTCTGCTCTTGCGCACCCTTCGGTGGTTATGAGTGGTAGTGCTGCGGTAGTTGGATCCCAGCATTTATCAGGTGTATCTATTTTTTGCAATTTGGGCTGGGCTATATAGCCTTGCTTGATCCTTTAGTCAGTGCCAGTTGTCCATTGTTTATGGAGGATTCACATCCCTTCTGGTCTCTCCTGTTCGCTGTGCTTTTCTTCTAAGATAAGTCCTGGCTTTGTTTTTGCTGTCCACCTGCTGTGGACCTTATAGTTCTGTGCATTTTTCATGTTTTGTCTTGTCCAGCTTTGTTGTAAAGGATTTTTTGCAGCCTAGCTGTGTCTCTGGAGATGCAGATATACCCTCCATGTCTTTAGTCAGATGTGGTGTTTTGTATTTTCTGTGGTGGATATTTTCTAGTGTTTTTATACTGACCGCATAGTACTCTGTTCTATCCTTCCTTTTTAGCTAGTATGGCCTCCTATGCTAAATCCTGATTTAATGTCTGCGTATGTTATTTCCCTCTCCTCTCACAGTCAATATTTGTGGGGGGCTCTCTATCCTTTGGGGATTTTCTCTGAGGCAAGATAGGTTTCCTGTTTCTGTCTTTAGGGGTAGCTATTTCTTCGGCTGTGTCGAGGGGTCTAGGGAGCGTTAGGTACCCCCCACGGCTGCTTCTAGTTGCGCTGCTAGTTCAGGGTTTGCGGTCAGTACAGGTGCCACCTTCTCCAGAGTACGTCTCATGCTGCTCCAAGGCCACCAGATCATAACAAGGAGTAACTGACTTCAGGCCTTACTTCAAATTCCGCTGGACAGTTAATCATAGGTTGGCTGTCTACCTTCTACACCTACGAAGACATAGGGGGCAACATTGGGAGAGGGGCGTCTCTAGGGTCCCGGAAGACCTCCAAGCCTTCCCGTCATACGGGTGGCGTCCTAGCCATAACATATCTGGGGGACGTTAGAAACTAGTAACATCTGGAACCAAAGAACGAGAGAGAGAAAGAAAGCTGTAGAGAACGAACGAACGAGAGCAGCAGTTGTGAGGACTATTCCGAATGCTCAGCAGGGTAGGACTACAACACACAGGCGCTATTGGTAGGCAACGATTTCCATCTGCGAAGGAAACTCTGGATGTGCCCATCGGACCGGCCGGTCTCTGATAGCCCAGTTGAACGTGCTCTGGACTGAGGATATTGAAGCCTTCAGTAAAGAGGTAAAGAGACTGCAACCTTGTGTCCTCGTTATTGCCTGCACCTCACACCATTACCATCTACCTTACTGGGAAGCCCTGGGGACATACTTCACCTGTGGGAAGGTATACCATCCGGCTGCCATTCCATCACCCCAGCGGACCCCATAGCAGCGTCGGTCACCCTGACCGAACACCACAGGTGGCGTCACGAACCACTGACAGACTGCTTCACTACTTTCATTGGACGCCCCTTAGCAGGGTCGCGGATCGGGTTTAGCCACCGTGACAGCCTCAGAACCGAACCAGAGAGGCCCGGTACCGAAACACGTGGCCCTGTGTCTGGGGGCGCTCCACCAGCACCCACACCTTTTGACCCACGTGGTAGGTCCGCTCCCGGGCGTTCTGGTCGTACCAATGCTTCTGGTCAGCCTGAGCCTGCGTCATGTTGTCATGCACCAACTGCGTCAAGGTCTGCATCTTGTCACGGAAGCGCATGACATACTCCACTATGGACACTTCGGAAGGGTTCGGCTCCTCTTTCCAGGATTCTCTTACCAACCCAAGGGGTCCCCGGACTCGCCTGCCGTACTGGAGCTCGAAGCGGGAGAACCCCGTCGAGGCCTGCGGAACCTATCGGTAAGCGAATAGCAGGTGTGGGAGGTACCGCTCCCAGTCGCGCCCTTGGGTCTCAACCAGCATGCGTAGCATCTGTTTGAGGGTACCATTGAAGCGTTCACACAAGCCATTGGTCTGTGGGTGATACGCACTCGATACCAGTTGCTTCACCTGCATTCTTTTACATAGAGCCTCCATTAGGCAAGACATAAATTGGGTCCCTTGATCAGTAAGCATCTCCCTGTGAAATCCTACACGTGAAAAGATGGCCAACAGGGCATCCGCCACCTTATCTGCCCTAGTTGACGACAGAGCTACTGCCTCTGGGTACCAGGTAGCGTAGTCTACCACAGTAAAGATGTATTGCTTTCCAGAGCTGCTGGAGACGGCCAGCGGGCCCACAATGTCCACCGCGATTCTCTGGAAAGGCTCCTCTATCACTGGCAAAGAGATCAGGGGAGCCTTAATAGCAGGCCCCGCCTTCCCCACTCTTTGACAGGTGATACAGGAGCAGCAGTAGTTTGACACATCTGTCCCCATCTTAGGCCAATAGAAGTGTTGAGACATCCAGGTCTTAGTTTTGCTGATCCCCAAGTGTCCAGCTAGCGGGATCTCATGGGCAATCCGTAACAACTCACCCCGGAATTGCTGCGGGACGACCAGCTGTCTTTCCCTCAACCACTCCTTTTGCGATTTTCCGGGTACTGTCTCCCGATACAACCTTCCTCATTCCCAGAACACTCTCTCCTTCTCAGTCACGGAGGTGGGTGTCTCGGTGAGTTGTCTCAAACTCTCTAGGCTCACATCTGTGCGCAGAGCGGCCTGAAACTCCTGGCCTCTTGGACTTGCTCTGGGTCCACCTCTGGTTCAGTCACAATAATGACTGAGGAGGGTCCGGAAGGCAGACAGTTATCTGTGTTCACTCTGACTGCGGGTGACAGCAGCTACGTAGGCTGTCTCCCCGGGAATTTCTACAGACCCATCAGCCGGCGCTGCTATGGGCTCTACCTCCCCATCCACCCCCATTACCTCAGGAGCATTGCTACTTATGGGCCAGTTACCTTCCTCGGTGGCACTGGTCAATTTCATGGCGTCATCTTTCTCACGGTTCCCATGCATCTCCCCATTTCCTGTAGCACCGACACTTGCCCATGCTAGGGGTTCCTCAGCCATCTCACTCCACAGAGCGACGTGGCTGAGCACGCCTGTACCTATGGACACATTATCCTTTGCAGAAAAATGGTTATCAGGTTCAGTTGGCACAGGTACAACATTTTCACCACCAATCCTAGTGAAAAAATGGTTATTAGATGCATCATTACAAGATAAAGCATGGTCAGGTAACACATGCGATTTCCCATCATCATCATCATCATCATCATCAGGGTTAACGTTACCCTCATTAGCAGATTGGGGAGGGGTGTCAAGGAAAGAATATTCAACCATCCTCCCCAAATCAGTCCCCAACAAAACATCAGTGGGCAAATTATCAGACAGCCCCACTTCCTTCACCCCGCTCCCGGCACCCCAATCAATATAAACCCGGGCCATTGGTAAGGGACAGCTGATTCCCCCAATCCCAGTGACAGTTGGGGTTTTCCCTGGAATGATATCTTCAGGGGCTGCCAGTTCGTGTCGGATGAGGGTTTGTTCAGCCCCGGTGTCCTTGAGGCCTGTAGCAACATGGCCTCCCACAGTGACGTGCTGTATGTTGTCACACACCCTCCCAACCACACCACCCACCAAAAGAACTGTTGCATTAGGCCCTGGGGCCTTAGCTGGGGGGTTCTTCGGCTTGTCTGGACAGTGGGGACTGATATGATCAGTCCACTTGCAGTAGAAAGACTGCCGAGGTTCGGTGGTAGGTCTGGTGCTGTTGGCCACGGGGACAGGACCTCTGGTGTGTTGGCTGGCAGTGGTACTGGCGTTGGTTGCAGGCTTACCCCCTCTCCAGCTGGTGGTGACTGGCTTCCGCACTTCCGATCTACGGTTGGCCTCATAGGCATCGGCAATCTGCACTGCTTTCGTCACGTCTTTGGGTTCTCTGTCCATCACGAACTGTCGCACCTCAGCTGGGCAAAGATGTAGAACTGGTCTTTGATGATCAGGTCTCCCAGCTGCTCAAAGGTGGTCACTGACAGTCCTTGGATCCACTGGTTAAAGTGGGTCCTGAGTCCATGCACCACATCGCCGTAGCTGTCGTGTGGGCCACGTTGGAGGTTCCGGAATTTTCTACGGTAAACCTCAGGTGTAAGCTGGTACTTTGTTATCAGGGCCTGCTTGATGGCCTCATAGTCACCATCTTGTTCTTGAGGGAGGGCCGCAAACGCCTCCAGAGCTTTGCCTCTCAGCCCAGGGGTCAGGTATCGTGCCCATTCTTGAGTAGGCAGCTGGTACTGCCTGCAGGCTTTCTCAAAGGCCCGCAGAAAAGTGTCCAAGTCCCCGTCCTTTTCCATAACAGGAAAGTGATCGGGCCCGGGGCTTCGGTATCTGAGCGCTGCTGGGCTCACGGCTCTGGGCGGTGGAGGGCATCCCCCCCTGCCAGAGCATCTCCCGTTCATGTTCTCGCTGGGCTTGGCGCTCGGCTCACTGGGCCTCTTGCTCGGCTCTCTCAGCCTCCCGCTCGGCTCTCTCAGCCTCCTGCTCGGCTCGGGCCTCCTGCCGGTATTGCTGAATCAGCTGCCAACGTCCCTCATGGTCGTCAGTGGGGAATTCTTCCAAGGCCGCCAGCAGGTGGGGGTCCAATTCGCCCTGATTGCTAGTAGGGCCGGCATTTAGTGGTTGGACCTCTACTGCGGCACCATGTTCGCTTGTGCTGGCTTCTGTGGCCACTGGGCTCTGAGAGCGGTGTAGAGCTGCTTCCCATTGCACCAGATCTGCGACCAGTTGGGCTTTGTTTTTGCCTGCAAAGTCAATGTGCTGTGACTTGCATAAGGCAATAAGCGTGTCTCTGGTCTGCTGCTCATAAAAGCTTTCACCCAGCACAACCATGGTTGCCAAATAAAAGATAGGACAGAAAAATTAAGATAAAGGGAAGGGATAATTACTGTTATGACCTGGTGGTTAGGAGCTCCCGACCTGATAGTTAAACTCATACAGGATGAGCTCTGGGATGTGGGAGCTCTGCTGACCGCAAGCCCTAATCCTATCGCACACACTAGAAATAGCCGTGGAGCGCTCCTGACGCTCCCTAGGCGCCTCGTCACAGCCTAAGCGCTAGCTAGCCCTAGAGAAGAAAATAAAGCCTACCTTGCCTCAGAGAAATTCCCCAAAGGAATAGGCAGCCCCCCACATGTAATGACTGTGAGTAAAGATGAAAGTCACAAACGCAGAAATGAGATAGGTTTCAGCAAAGGGAGGCACGACTAACTAAATAGACAGAGGATAGGAAAGGAATCTTTGCGGTCAGCACAAAAACCTACAAAAGACCACGCAGAGTGTGCAAAAGGGTCCTCCGCACCGACTCACGGTGCGGGGGTGCCACCCTGCATCCCAGAGCTTCCAGCTAGCAAGACAAAATCAAGATAACCAGCTGGACAAAGAAACAAGAACAATAATAACAATCAGGATAGTATAGGGAGCAGAACGGCACTAGAGCAGAATGTTTCCAAGCATGCAGGACTGTTAATGGACAGCTGTGTATTCAGGCGTCACAATCGTAAAGGGTAATGGTGCTCTGCATGAATGTCCAGAGAGTAATCTCTATTTTAACATCTAGAATTCTTGAATATCTAGATGTTAAAATAGAGATTGTTGAAGGTGACATACTGACCAAGGTGTTTAAAAAACAAACGGCAACTAATAATATACTACATTTTGAGAGTGCTCATCCGCTCCATACAAAAAAGGGGCTACCGTATAGTCAGATGGTAAGGTTACGGAAAATTAATAATAATAATATAGTATTCAATGAGCAAATTAATGAACTTAAATCTCGTCTAAAAATGAGAGGTTACCCTACACAGATATTAGAGGAAGCTGAAACACGAATTAGTAAATTTACCCAACAAAACATCTTAAAAAGAAAAAGAAAAAGTAAATCCAAGTTGGATAATGAAGAGAACAATAATTTTTCTTTTTGTTTTAGACACAGCAATTTAGATAAAGTGATTCATGCCTCAGTCCGCAAAAACTGGCACATATTGCAGACAGATAAAGACCTTGTTTCGATCTATAAGTATACTCCAAGATTTGCATATAGACGTGCTCACAATTTATCAGATTTATTGGTGCATAACAGACTGACTGCTCCCAGTAATACTTGGCTCACTTGTAATACTCCGGCCCGTAACCATAGATGCGGCAATTGTAGGTTTTGTCACCTACATGTTATAAAAAATCCACTTCAAATAGGTCCCATTACTCATGTTGTAACAGATTTTATCTCTTGTAAAAGCAAGTTTGTGATTTACGTTCTGTTCTGCCCGTGCCGATATTTTTATCTAGGCAAAACAATTAGACCTTTGATCATGCGTTTTAAAGAGCATTACAACTCCATTACATCGGGAAAAGGGTGTTTAAGACTAATTCAGCACATTAGAGAAAAACATGACGCTAACCCAGATTCACTTAGCTTTGCAGGCATAGAAATCGTTCCAGTCCCTCCAAAGGGAGGAGACCAAAAGAGGATTCTTTTACAAAAAGAAGACAAATGGATCCTTAATGCTAATGCACAGGGACCCATTGGCCTAAATGACCGACTCGATATGTCTGTATTTTTATAAAATTTCTTATTGCTAAAAATACCTTATAGGCAATAATATTGGTCTAATATTAAAATTTACTTTTTGGAAGATTTTTGTAAATAACAATATGGTTATAAATTTATTGTATTCTCCAGAAAAATGTTGGTCTGCATGTAGATTATTTATATTTATTTAGTCACATTCACAGTTTGTTCACATTGTCTAGATTATTCAGTTCATGTTTCTATTTGTACCTATACGTCAGATATCCTTTAAAAGGAAATGACGTATTGTAATCTACTACCTGGACCCGTAGAAGCACCTGTGTGTGCGAAACGGCCGTCGTCCGTGCTCCTATACCGCACCCTCATATGTACCTGATGTCCTGATGGATGTAATTTTCATCTTTCTTCATTAAAGATCACAATCTTCACAGCAAATTCGGGGTGAGTGCCGCATTAGTTTCTTTTCTTTTACTGCATACCAATAACAATCAGGAACTTAGCTTCTGCAGGAAAAGACAGGACACCAGACAGATCCAGGAGCGAACTGAACCAATGCTAAAACATTGACAGCTGGCATGGAGAAACGATCTGAGTGGAGTTAAATAGAGAAGCCAACCAAAGGATAAACCACGTCACCTGTGTAAGGAACTTCAGAAGCAGCAGCTCCACTCACAGCCACCAGAGGGAGCCCACGGACCGAACTCACCGTAATACCATTCATGACCACAGGAGGGAGCTCGACAACAGAATTCACAACAGTACCCCCCCTTGAGGAGGGGTCACCGAACCCTCACCAGAGCCCCCAGGCCGATCAGGATGAGCCAAATGAAAGGCACGAACTAGATCGGCAGCATGAACATCAGAGGCAAAAACCCAGGAATTATCCTCCTGACCATAACCCTTCCACTTGACCAGGTACTGGAGTTTCCGTCTCGAAACACGAGAATCCAAGATCTTTTCCACCACATACTCCAACTCCCCCTCGACCAACACCGGGGCAGGAGGATCAACGGAGGGAACCATAGGCGCCACGTATCTCCGCAACAACGACCTATGGAACACATTATGGATGGCAAAAGAAGCTGGAAGGTCCAAACGAAACGACACAGGATTAAGAATTTCAGAAATCTTATATGGCCCAATGAAACGAGGCTTAAAATTAGGAGAGGAAACCTTCATAGGAACATGACGAGATGACAACCAAACCAAAGCCCCAACCCGAAGTCGGGGACCAACACAGCGCCGGCGGTTAGTGAAACGTTGAGCCTTCTCCTGGGACAATGTCAAATTGTCCACCACATGAGTCCAAATCTGCTGCAACCTGTCCACCACAGTATCCACACCAGGACAGTCCGAAGGCTCAACCTGCCCTGAAGAGAAACGAGGATGGAAACCAGAATTGCAGAAAAAAGGAGAAACCAAAGTAGCCGAGCTGGCCCGATTATTAAGGGCGAACTCAGCCAAAGGCAAAAAGGACACCCAATCATCCTGATCAGCAGAAACAAAGCATCTCAGATATGTCTCCAAAGTCTGATTAGTTCGTTCGGTTTGGCCATTAGTCTGAGGATGGAAAGCCGAAGAAAAAGACAAATCAATGCCCATCTTAGCACAAAAGGACCGCCAAAACTTTGAAACAAACTGGGAACCCCTGTCCGAGACGATGTTCTCCGGAATGCCATGCAAACGAACCACATGCTGGAAAAACAATGGCACCAAATCAGAGGAGGAAGGCAATTTAGACAAGGGTACCAAATGGACCATCTTAGAGAAGCGATCACAAACCACCCAAATGACCGACATCCTTTGAGAAACAGGGAGATCAGAAATAAAATCCATGGAAATATGCGTCCAGGGCCTCTTCGGGACCGGCAAGGGCAAAAGCAACCCACTGGCAGAGAACAGCAGGGCTTAGCCCGAGCACAAGTCCCACAGGACTGCACAAAAGAATGCACATCCCGTGACAAAGAAGGCCACCACAAGGATCTAGCTACCAAATCTCTGGTACCAAAGATTCCAGGATGACCAGCCAACACCGAACAATGAACCTCATAGATAACTCTACTAGTCCATCTATCAGGGACAAACAGTTTCTCCGTAGGACAACGGTCAGGTCTATCAGCCTGAAACTTCTGCAGCACGCGCCGCAAATCAGGGGAGATGGCAGACAAAATTACCCCCTCTTTTAGAATACCCACCGGCTCCGGAACACCCGGAGAGTCAGGCACAAAACTCCTTGACAGGGCATCAGCCTTCACATTCTTAGATCCCGGAAGGTATGAAACCACAAAATCAAAACGGGAGAAAAAGAGCGACCATCGAGCCTGTCTAGGATTCAACCGTTTGGCAGACTCGAGATAAGTCAAATTCTTGTGATCCATCAAGACCACCACGCGATGTTTAGCTCCTTCAAGCCAATGTCGCCACTCCTCGAATGCCCATTTCATGGCCAACAACTCTCGATTGCCAACATCATAATTGCGCTCAGCAGGCGAGAATTTTCTAGAAAAGAAGGCACATGATTTCATCACCGAGCCATCAGAACTTCTTTGCGACAAAACAGCCAATGCTCCAATCTCAGAAGCATCAACCTCGACCTGAAACGGAAGCGAAACATCTGGCTGGCGCAGCACAGGGGCAGAAGAAAAACGACGCTTCAACTCCTGAAAAGCCTCTGCAGCCGCAGAGGACCAATTGACCACATCAGCACCTTTCTTGGTCAAATCAGTCAACGGTTTAGCAACACTAGAAAAATTAGCGATGAAGCGACGGTAAAAATTAGCAAAGCCCAGGAACTTCTGTAGGCTCTTCACAGATGTCGGCTGAGTCCAATCATAAATGGCCTGGACCTTAACAGGGTCCATCTCGATAGTAGAAGGGGAAAAAATGAAACCCAAAAATGAAACCTTCTGAACTCCAAAGAGACACTTAGACCCCTTCACAAACAAGGAATTAGCACGAAGAACCTGGAACACCATTCTGACCTGCTTCACATGAGACTCCCAATCATCCGAAAAGACCAAAATGTCATCCAAATATACAATCATGAATCTATCCAGGTACTCTCGGAAGATGTCATGCATAAAGGACTGAAACACAGATGGAGCATTAGAAAGCCCGAATGGCATAACCAGGTACTCAAAATGGTCCTCGGGCGTATTAAATGCTGTTTTCCATTCATCGCCCTGTTTAATTCGCACCAGATTATACGCCCCTCGAAGATCTATCTTGGTGAACCAACTAGCCCCCTTAATTCGAGCAAACAGATCAGACATCAGCGGCAAAGGATACTGAAATTTGACTGTGATCTTATTAAGAAGGCGGTAATCAATACAAGGTCTTAAAGAGCCATCCTTCTTGGCCACAAAAAAGAACCCTGCTCCCAATGGTGACGACGATGGGCGAATATGACCCTTCTCCAAGGATTCCTTTATATAACTCCGCATAGCAGCGTGCTCTGGCACAGATAGATTAAACAGTCGGCCCTTAGGAAACTTACTACCGGGAATCAAATTAATAGCACAATCGCAGTCCCTATGAGGAGGTAGGGCACCGGATTTGGGCTCCTCAAATTCATCCCGGTAATCTGATAAAAACTCAGGGACTTCAGAAGGAGTGGAAGGCGAAATTGACAACAATGGAACATCACCATGTACCCCTTGACAACCCCAGCTGGACACAGACATAGATTTCCAATCCAACACTGGATTATGGACCTGTAGCCATGGCAACCCCAACACGACCACATCATGCAGATTATGCAACACCAAAAAGCGAATATCCTCCTGATGTGCAGGAGCCATGCACATGGTCAATTGCGTCCAGTATTGAGGTTTATTCTTGGCCAAAGGCGTAGCATCAATTCCTCTCAATGGAATAGGATGCTGCAAGGGCTCCAAGGAAAAACCACAGCGCCTGGCAAACTCCAAGTCCATCAAATTCAGGGCAGCGCCTGAATCCACAAATGCCATAACAGAATATGACGACAGAGAGCAAATCAGAGTAACGGACAAAAGAAATTTTGACTGTACCGTACCAATGGTGGCAGACCTAGCGAACCGCTTAGTGCGCTTAGGACAATCGGAGATAGCATGAGTGGAGTCACCACAGTAAAAACACAGTCCATTCCGACGTCTGTGTTCTTGCCGTTCAGCTCTGGTCAAAGTTCTATCACACTGCATAGGCTCAGGCCTATTCTCAGAGAACACCGCCAAATGGTGCACAGCTTTGCGCTCACGCATGCGCCGATCGATCTGAATGGCCAATGATATAGACTCATTCAGACCAGTAGGCATGGGAAATCCCACCATGACATCCTTAAGGGCTTCAGAAAGACCCTTTCTGAAAACTGCCGCCAGGGCACATTCATTCCACTGAGTAAGCACAGACCACTTTCTAAACTTCTGACAGTACACCTCCGCCTCATCCTGACCCTGACAAAAAGCCAGCAAGATTTTCTCTGCCTGATCCACGGAATTTGGTTCATCATAAAGCAATCCTAGCGCCAGAAAAAACGCATCAACATCACGCAATGCAGGATCTCCTGGCGCAAGGGAAAATGCCCAGTCTTGAGGGTCACCACGTAATAAAGAAATAATAATTTTTACTTGTTGAGCGGGGTCACCAGAGGAGCGTGGTTTCAAAGCTAGAAACAGTTTACAATTATTTTTGAAATTCAGAAACTTAGATCTATTTCCAGAAAATAAATCAGGAGTAGGAATTCTAGGCTCTAACATCGGATTCTGAACCACAAAATCTTGAATGTTTTGTACCCTTGCAGTGAGATGATCCACACAAGAGGACAGACCTTGAATGTCCATCTCTACACCTGTGTCCTGAACCACCCAAAGGTCTAGGGGAAAAGAAAGACAAAACACAGTGCAAAGAAAAAAAAATGGTCTCAGAACTTCTTTTATCCCTCTATTGAGATGCATTAATACTTTTGGCCAGCTGTTATGGCTGGCAATCAGGCAACACAGCGTGCAGTAATCAGCGCACATACAGAGATCTGGCAATAACCCAAAACAATAGGACGAGCTCTGAGACGTGGAATCTCTGTAGACTGCAGTACCTGATCTATCCTCACACAACTGGAAGCAGCAGTGGATTGCGCCTATCCACTACCTATGCAACTCGGCACTGCCTGAGGAGCTGACTAGCCTGAAGATAGAAATACAAGCCTGACTTACCTCAGAGAAATACCCCAAAGGAATAGGCAGCCCCCACATATAATGACTGTTAGCAAGATGAAAAGACAAACGTAGGAATGAAATAGATTCAGCAAAGTGAGGCCCGATATTCTAGACAGAGCGAGGATAGCAAAGAGAACTATGCAGTCTACAAAAAACCCTAAAACGAAAACCACGCAAAGGGGCAAAAAGACCCACCGTGCCGAACTAACAGCACGGCGGTGCACCCCTTTGCTTCTCAGAGCTTCCAGCAAAAGATAATAACAAGCTGGACAGAAAAAACAGAAAACAAACTAGAAGCACTTATCTAGCAGAGCAGCAGGCCCAAGGAAAGATGCAGTAGCTCAGATCCAACACTGGAACATTGACAAGGAGCAAGGAAGACAGACTCAGGTGGAGCTAAATAGCAAGGCAGCCAACGAGCTCACCAAAACACCTGAGGGAGGAAGCCCAGAGACTGCAATACCACTTGTGACCACAGAAGTGAACTCAGCCACAGAATTCACAACAGTACCCCCCCCTTGAGGAGGGGTCACCGAACCCTCACCAGAACCCCCAGGCCGACCAGGATGAGCCACATGAAAGGCACGAACAAGATCTGGGGCATGGACATCAGAGGCAAAAACCCAGGAATTATCTTCCTGAGCATAACCCTTCCATTTGACCAGATACTGGAGTTTCCGTCTAGAGACACGAGAATCCAAAATCTTCTCCACAATATACTCCAATTCCCCCTCCACCAAAACAGGGGCAGGAGGCTCCACAGATGGAACCATAGGTGCCACGTATCTCCTCAACAACGACCTATGGAATACATTATGTATGGAAAAGGAGTCTGGGAGGGTCAGACGAAAAGACACCGGATTGAGAATCTCAGAAATCCTATACGGACCAATAAAACGAGGTTTAAATTTAGGAGAGGAAACCTTCATAGGTATATGACGAGAAGATAACCAAACCAGATCCCCAACACGAAGTCGGGGTCCCACACGGCGTCTGCGATTAGCGAAAAGCTGAGCCTTCTCCTGGGACAAGGTCAAATTGTCCACTACCTGAGTCCAGATCTGCTGCAACCTGTCCACCACATTATCCACACCAGGACAGTCCGAAGACTCAACCTGTCCTGAAGAGAAACGAGGATGGAACCCAGAATTGCAGAAAAATGGAGAGACCAAGGTAGCCGAGCTGGCCCGATTATTAAGGGCGAACTCAGCCAACGGCAAAAATGACACCCAATCATCCTGGTCAGCGGAAACAAAACATCTCAGATATGTTTCCAAGGTCTGATTGGTTCGTTCGGTCTGGCCATTAGTCTGAGGATGGAAGGCCGAGGAAAAAGATAGGTCAATGCCCATCCTACCACAAAAGGCTCGCCAGAACCTCGAGACAAACTGGGAACCTCTGTCAGAAACAATATTCTCAGGAATGCCATGTAAACGAACCACATGCTGGAAGAACAAAGGCACCAAATCAGAGGAGGAAGGCAATTTAACCAAGGGCACCAGATGGACCATTTTAGAAAAGCGATCACAGACCACCCAAATGACAGACATCTTTTGAGAAACGGGAAGGTCAGAAATGAAATCCATCGAAATATGTGTCCAAGGCCTCTTCGGGACCGGCAAGGGCAAAAGCAACCCACTGGCACGTGAACAGCAGGGCTTAGCCCTAGCACAAATTCCACAGGACTGCACAAAAGCACGCACATCCCGTGACAGAGATGGCCACCAGAAGGATCTAGCAACCAACTCCCTGGTACCAAAGATTCCTGGATGACCGGCCAGCACCGAACAATGAAGTTCAGAGATAACTTTACTAGTCCACCTATCAGGGACGAACAGTTTCTCGGCCGGACAACGATCAGGTTTATTAGCCTGAAATTTCTGCAACACTCTCCGCAAATCAGGGGAGATGGCAGACACAATGACTCCTTCCTTGAGGATACTCGCCGGCTCAGATAACCCCGGAGAGTCGTGCACAAAACTCCTAGACAGAGCATCCGCATTCACATTTTTAGAGCCCGGAAGGTATGAAATCACAAAATCAAAACGAGCAAAAAACAACGACCAACGGGCCTGTCTAGGATTCAAGCGCTTGGCAGACTCAAGATAAGTAAGGTTCTTATGATCAGTCAAAACCACCACGCGATGCTTAGCACCCTCAAGCCAATGACGCCACTCCTCGAATGCCCACTTCATGGCCAGCAACTCTCGGTTGCCCACATCATAATTACGCTCAGCAGCAGAAAATTTCCTGGAAAAGAAAGCACATGGTTTGAACACTGAGCAACCAGAACCTCTCTGTGACAAAACCGCCCCTGCACCAATCTCAGAAGCATCAACCTCGACCTGGAACGGAAGAGAAACATCAGGTTGACACAACACAGGGGCACAGCAAAAACGACGCTTCAACTCCTGAAAAGCTTCCACGGCAGCAGAAGACCAATTAACCAAATCAGCACCCTTCTTGGTCAAATCGGTCAATGGTCTGGCAATGCTAGAAAAATTACAGATGAAGCGACGATAAAAATTAGCAAAGCCCAGGAATTTCTGCAAACTTTTTAGAGATGTCGGCTGAGTCCAATCCTGGATGGCCTGAACCTTAACCGGATCCATCTCGATAGTAGAAGGGGAAAAGATGAACCCCAAAAATGAAACTTTCTGCACACCGAAGAGACACTTTGATCCCTTCACGAACAAGGAATTAGCACGCAGTACCTGGAAAACCATTCTGACTTGCTTCACATGAGACTCCCAATCATCTGAGAAGATCAAAATGTCATCCAAGTAAACAATCAAGAATTTATCCAGATACTCACGGAAAATGTCATGCATAAAAGACTGAAAAACAGATGGAGCATTGGCAAGTCCGAACGGCATCACCAGATACTCAAAATGACCCTCGGGCGTATTAAATGCCGTTTTCCATTCATCTCCCTGCCTGATTCTCACCAGATTATACGCACCACGAAGATCAATCTTAGTAAACCAACTAGCCCCCTTAATCCGAGCAAACAAGTCAGAAATCAATGGCAAGGGATACTGAAACTTAACAGTGATCTTATTAAGAAGGCGGTAATCAATACACGGTCTTAGCGAACCATCCTTCTTGGCTACAAAAAAGAACCCTGCTCCCAATGGTGACGACGATGGGCGAATATGTCCCTTCTCCAGGGACTCCTTCACATAACTGCGCATAGCGGTGTGTTCAGGTACGGACAAATTAAATAAACGACCCTTAGGGAATTTACTACCAGGAATCAAATCGATAGCACAATCACAATTCCTATGCGGAGGAAGGGCATCAGACTTGGACTCTTCAAATACATCCTGAAAGTCCGACAAGAACTCTGGGATGTCAGAAGGAATGGATGACGAAATAGACAAAAATGGAACATCACCATGTACTCCCTGACAACCCCAGCTGGTTACCGACATAGAGTTCCAATCCAATACTGGATTATGGGTTTGTAGCCATGGCAACCCCAACACGACCACATCATGCAAATTATGCAGTACCAAAAAGCGAATAACTTCCTGATGTGCAGGAGCCATGCACATGGTCAGCTGGGCCCAGTACTGAGGCTTATTCTTGGCCAGAGGTGTAGCATCAATTCCTCTCAACGGAATAGGACACCGCAAAGGCTCCAAGAAAAATCCACAACGTTTAGCATAATCCAAATCCATCAGATTCAGGGCAGCGCCTGAATCCACAAACGCCATGACAGAATATGATGACAAAGAGCACATTAAGGTAATGGACAAAAGGAATTTGGACTGTACAGTACCAATAACGGCAGAGCTATCGAACCGCCTAGTGCGTTTAGGACAATTAGAAATAGCATGAGTAGAATCACCACAATAGAAACACAGTCTGTTCAGACGTCTGTGTTCGTGCCGTTCTACTTTAGTCATAGTCCTGTCGCACTGCATAGGCTCAGGTTTACTCTCAGACAATACCGCCAGATGGTGCACAGATTTACGCTCGCGCAAGCGACGACCGATCTGAATGGCCAAGGACATAGACTCATTCAAACCAGCAGGCATAGGAAATCCCACCATTACATCCTTAAGAGCTTCAGAGAGACCCTTTCTGAACAAAGCCGCTAGTGCAGATTCATTCCACAGAGTGAGTACTGACCATTTTCTAAATTTCTGACAATATACTTCTACATCATCCTGACCCTGGCATAAAGCCAGCAGATTTTTCTCAGCTTGATCCACTGAATTAGGCTCATCGTAAAGCAATCCCAGCGCCTGGAAAAATGCATCAACATTACTCAATGCAGAATCTCCTGGTGCAAGAGAAAACGCCCAGTCCTGTGGGTCGCCGCGCAAAAAAGAAATAATAATCAAAACCTGTTGAATAGGATTACCAGAAGAATGAGGTTTCAAGGCCAAAAATAGCTTACAATTATTTCTGAAGCTCAGGAACTTAGTTCTGTCACCAAAAAACAAATCAGGAATCGGAATTCTTGGTTCTAGCATCGATTTCTGATCAATAGTATCTTGAATCTTTTGTACATTTACAACGAGATTATCCATTGAGGAGCACAGAGCCTGAATATCCATGTCCACAGCTGTGTCCTGAAGCACTCTAATGTCTAGGGGAAAAAAAAGACTGAAGACAGAGCTAAGAAAAAAAAATGATGTCAGGATTTCTTTTTTCCCTCTATTGGAAATCATTGAATGGCTCCTTGTACTGTTATGGCTGGCAATCAGGCAACACAGCGTGCAGTAATCAGCGCACATACAGAGATCTGGCAATAACCCAAAACAATAGGACGAGCTCTGAGACGTGGAATCTCTGTAGACTGCAGTACCTGATCTATCCTCACACAACTGGAAGCAGCAGTGGATTGCGCCTATCCACTACCTATGCAACTCGGCACTGCCTGAGGAGCTGACTAGCCTGAAGATAGAAATACAAGCCTGACTTACCTCAGAGAAATACCCCAAAGGAATAGGCAGCCCCCACATATAATGACTGTTAGCAAGATGAAAAGACAAACGTAGGAATGAAATAGATTCAGCAAAGTGAGGCCCGATATTCTAGACAGAGCGAGGATAGCAAAGAGAACTATGCAGTCTACAAAAAACCCTAAAACGAAAACCACGCAAAGGGGCAAAAAGACCCACCGTGCCGAACTAACAGCACGGCGGTGCACCCCTTTGCTTCTCAGAGCTTCCAGCAAAAGATAATAACAAGCTGGACAGAAAAAACAGAAAACAAACTAGAAGCACTTATCTAGCAGAGCAGCAGGCCCAAGGAAAGATGCAGTAGCTCAGATCCAACACTGGAACATTGACAAGGAGCAAGGAAGACAGACTCAGGTGGAGCTAAATAGCAAGGCAGCCAACGAGCTCACCAAAACACCTGAGGGAGGAAGCCCAGAGACTGCAATACCACTTGTGACCACAGAAGTGAACTCAGCCACAGAATTCACAACAGCCAGCTGTACTGTTATGACCTGGTGGGTAGCAGCACCCGACCTGATAGTTAAACTCATACAGGACGAGCTCTGGGATGTGAGGCCTCTGCTGACCGCAAGCCCTAATCCTATCGCACACACTAGAAATAGCCGTGGAGCGCTCCTGACGCTCCCTAGGCGCCTCGTCACAGCCTAAGCGCTAGCTAGCCCTAGAGAAGAAAATAAAGCCTACCTTGCCTCAGAGAAATTCCCCAAAGGAATAGGCAGCCCGCCACATGTAATGACTGTGAGTAAAGATGAAAGTCACAAATGCAGAAATGAGATAGGTTTCAGCAAAGGGAGGCACGACTAACTAAATAGACAGAGGATAGGAAAGGAATCTTTGCGGTCAGCACAAAAACCTACAAAAGACCACGCAGAGTGTGCAAAAGGGTCCTCCGCACCGACTCACGGTGCGGGGGTGCCACCCTGCATCCCAGAGCTTCCAGCTAGCAAGACAAAATCAAGATAACCAGCTGGACAAAGAAACAAGAACAATAATAACAATCAGGAACTTAGCTTCTACAGGAGAAGACAGGACACCAGACAGATCCAGGAGCGAACTGAACCAATGCTAAAACATTGACAGCTGGCATGGAGAAACAATCTGAGTGGAGTTAAATAGAGAAGTCAACCAAAGGATAAACCACATCACCTGTGTAAGGAACTTCAGAAGCAGCAGCTCCACTCACAGCCACCAGAGGGAGCCCATGGACCGAACTCACCGAAGTACCATTCATGACCACAGGAGGGAGCTCGACAACAGAATTCACAACAAATTACCAGTACACACAATTGTCTCAGGACTAATAAACAATGAGTTCGTTCTCCAAACTTATTTGCGCAGAGTTCTCGCAAGAACTTTGCAAGTTTTTAGTGAGAGGAATGATCACTCAAACCAAATCACTAATGCTCTAAGACAGAGGTCCCCAACTCCAGTCCTCAAGGCCCACCAACAGGTCATGTTTTCAGGATTTCCTTTGCATTGCACAGGTGATGCAATTATTACCTGGGCAAGACTAAGGAAATCCTGAAAACATGACCTGTTGGTGGGCCTTGAGGACTGGAGTTGGGGACCTCTGCTCTAAGATATCCCACCGCCTTGCCACCAATTTGTCACGATCCCACCGCTGCCACCAATTTGTCACGATTCACACCATGACCGTCACCCCCATGTCACAGATCGGGGCGACTTTAGGCCAACAGACGGCTATCACATGTGCAGGGGGCTTATCTTAGTTATCCCTCTACTGCTACAATGTGATGGAAAAAACACAAGGCTATTGACCTCTTAGTTTACAGCAGGGGCTTATTTTCGGTATCCCACTGCTATTCAATATACCACGAACTGCAGGGATTTATATATATCCCGCTTACAGTTCCACTTGAAACTTGCAGCTCTATGGCGCCCCCCTTACTCTAAGGTCAGATTAGGTACTGCACCTAGGGTAATTAATCACCAGAAAGGTTGCCTGCTATGTACTGGCTATTGGGCACGCTGCAGCGAGGCGATTTAACTACTCCCACTCAGGTAGGAACAATAATTATCAACGCCGCAGTCGCTACAATGACTCCCAACTACCCAGTACAAAGGTATGCTGCCACCAGCTTCGGTTAAACGGGTCCGGAGCTAACCCAAAACAGTAGCGTAATTCCCTTCAGAAGACTTAGGGTACATTTTAGAGCAGGAAGAACGAATCTAGTATTAAATATTATACTCCATCAAAGGTTTAAGGCAGTGTTTATAAACAGTTATATAAAGATGTTACAATATGAGACAATTGAAAATATGTACAAGGTAATTATAAAAATAACAGGGTTTAAATGAGAAATCAACACTTACATGTGTTTAGAGCATTGCAGGCAACCAGGCTAGTTTCCATATGTCCCAATGCATCAGGCTAGCAGTCAGGGCTTCCCAGGTAAAAACTAACTGCTGGGGGTCTGTCAGAAACTTATAAACCGCAGCCCGTGACATCACCAACAGGGTTGGCTTACCCAGACCCTCCTATCTCTTCAGTCTTACCAGATTTAACACAAGTTTGTCTAATGCCTGTATCTCCGCTACAGAACATGTCAGGATCATAACACACCCAGCATTCATCTTGTATTAGGATTTGCTCTCTATAGATACTAAATTCAGGCTAGTAGGGACACTCCATTCCAGAGAAATCCGTACTCGGTCCCTGTTGGACTTGGAGACTCCTGCTTACAGTGATGGATAGATGCGCCGATGGACGTTAGCAATATGTATTTATTATTCGCTTAGCCCAAGTCGGTGGCCCAGAATCTTATCATATTAGAACAAAGACCTCATGTTTTAAAAGAACTTCTATACCAGTTTCATCTGGTACAACTGTCCACTGCAGCTATGCGGTCGTAAAAATTCCTTTCTGGCTTGGGGGCAGGGCAGAGCATTGAAGAAAAGCTTCACTCACACATAGAAGCAAAGAGAGCCAAAGAGAGAAGGGGGGAGGGGGTTAGCCCACAGCATGGGCTGAAGGGCAAAGCTACAAAATCATATATTTCATACAATATCGTGACATTAACCATACGAGAAAATTTGTGGACAGAAACAGACCATAATTTACTCTCAGCCGTTACCCCACTGGCTCGAGAGCACCAAAATACCCCGAAGGGTTACCATTATCCACTTAAAACTTGGGAATCCGGCCCACCATTGCTAAAATTCCCCCAAATCACCAGACCCAAAACCAAACTTTATACCAACTGAAGAATCCATATCCCGACGGATCCCCCAGGCCAATTTAGCACCAACTTCAAGGACCCCTCCCACCGCATAAAGCCACTATGACCCAAAAACATTCGCTCACATAACAGAACCTTAAATGGCGCCCAACACCACCCTTTTACCCTTTCCTTCCTGGTCCATTTTAGACCGCCGTATCCAAAATTGCAAACGGCCCCCAATAAGCAACACGTCCCTAGCTCACAGTCCCCCTTGTCTATCCGTAGTAGGAGACATAATCTCCTCCACCCTCAAAGCACCAAAAAAGGCAAGGGAAAATGCCAAACGAAAAAGGGCCACCTCGAAACTGGATACGTAAATTTCCTCCAGACGTGTGCTTAAAAGCTTCAACACACTGCGATCCCCTCGATTCCCCCTTCTTCTAAATTCCTTAACCGCTTGCTTCACCAGAAATAACTTTGTCAAATCCCTAAGACCCCGAAGCCGAAAACCAAAAGCCAAAGCTGCCTTAATTCTATCAACTTTCGCTGCCGACCAACCTTCATCAGCACCGCGCCTCCACCACAACAACAAAGCTCCCACTTGATCATCGCCAGCATCAGTGGCCCCGCATGACACTAACCAGGTCTCCCAAGTACACCATACCGACTGATATGCAGACCACGTGGTGGGAGCCAACGACGCCTGAATCAAAGGTTCTGCAGCCCAGATACCACTTTCCAAAGCTCCGGCGGGAATTCCAGACCCTGCTCCTCCGCGTCCGGAGCCAGCGACCAGAAACGCTCCCACTGAAAACGAGACAAAGAGTCGGCAATCGAATTTTTTACTCCAGGCACATGAGACACCGTGATGTACGCATTAATGAACAAGCAAGACAAAACTAACTGTCAGGACCCTAATAACTGGAGGCGAAGATGTTGTTAAACTGTTGATGGCACAGACGACCGCCATATTATCACATTTAAAGCGGACCCGTTTGTTCTGAAAATCACCCTTCCACAGATGGACCGCAACCAGGATGGGGAAAATCTCCAGTAAAGTGACATTCTTCACCAACCCAGCAGCAAACCATTCCTCAGGCCATCTAGCGGCAGACCACTGGCCACCGAAAAAGGCCTCAAAACCAACACCACCGGAAGCATCAGTAAAAAGATCCAAATCCACGTTACCCACCACTTCCTCCATCAACAATGAACGGCATTGTAACATGCAAAAAAACTATCCCAAGCTTCCAAGTCGGCCTTTTGCTTGCTAGATAAGCGAACAAAATGATGCAGGGCCTTAAGCTCAGTCGTAGCACTGGCTAACCTGCGTGAGAAAACCCTCCCCATTGGGATAATCCTACAAGCAAAATTCAGTTTCCCAAGAAGCATCTGAACTTCACGCAGTGGCAGCTTCTTCAAGCGTCTTGCTCGAGCCACCTCGCACCTCAAACCTACCACTTTTTTCTCAGGCAACCTGAACTCCCAAGTAATCTAATCAATAAAAATGCCTAAGAAAAAGAGGCTCATGCATGGCCCCTCCGTTTTTTACGGTGCTAACGTCACAACGTCCGGACTGACCCGGCCCAATGCACAGGAAGTCATCCAAGTAATGTATCACGGAATCCAAACCGGATACATCCTCGACCACCCATTCAAGAAAAGAACTGAAAGCTTTGAAATATGCACAAGACAATGAGCAACCCATTGGCAAACATCTATCAGCATAAAACCCCCCGCTCCAATAACAACCCAACAACCTCATGCTATCGGGGGGAACCGGTAGCAAACGAAAAGCGGACTCAATATCGGTCTTAGCCAACAACACGCCCCTGTCGCAACTAAGCACCCAATGTGCCGCCTCATCAAAAGATGTATAAACCACGGAACAAAGCTCCGGGTCTATCCCATCATTCTCGGACCTCCCCCGAGGATAAGACAAATGCTGGATCAGCTTAAACTTTGGTTCCTTCTTTGGAACCACGCCTAAAGGCGACACCACCAAATTTTCCAACGGAGGAATAGGAAAAGGTCCAGACATCCTACCTAAAGAAACCTCCTAATTCTTTTTTTCTGAGACAACATCAGCGTGTAACTCTGCCGATCTAAGGTTTTTCAAAACCCGAGGTATTACAAAAGGGGGAGCAGGTATACGAAAACCATCATGGAAACCCACTAACAACAGCTCTGCTTTATCCCTATCCGGGAATCTGTTTAGATAGGGGACCATCGCGTCCAGACTCACCGGCATCACCCCCTTTTAAATTACCCTCTGGCTTCCCTTTTTTCTTAAAACATCTGGCAGCGCCATGGGAAGAACCATTGCAGTGCGAGCACAAGTGCTTGAACTTACAAGTGGTTCCAAACTTGCACTGACCTTCATTAAACTGTCATCATACGCCGTGTTTTTGCCCTCCTGTCTGTCCTGACAGACCCCCGGCACCTGAAGAACTGCCTTGCGAAGCGGACTGGCCGGCAACTCCGGCCCCACTTTGAAAGGAATGACCAAATTTTGTTGGAGCCATGACGCGCAACCACAAACCTACGTCCTTCTGATCCCATCGAATCGCCGGACAAACCGCCTTCCGCTGTCTAAACTGCTCATCATAACGGAGCCACGCTTGGACACCAAAGGCCCTATGTGCCTCCCCTATTGAGTCCATATAGCAAAACAAGGCGGAACAATTTTCGGGAGCCTTCTCCCCTACTACGCTTGCCAGAATCGCAAATGCTTGAAGCCAATTCACAAAAGTCTGAGGAATAAGACGCCATCGCCGTTTCTCTTCCTCCTCTTTCTTACTGTTGTCACGATCGCCGATACTTACCTGTCCGGCCGGCGCGCTCCTAACGTCCCTTCTTCTTCTGGTCGGCTCGGCTTCTCTGCTTCTCGGCGCAGCTGCGGTCCGCGCATGCGCCGTAGGGTCTCTTCCGCCGCTCTGCCTGCTGGGAGGTTGTGACCCGGTGGCTCCGCCTCCAATATGGCGGCGCCCACCGGGTATTTCTGCTCGGCGATTCCTCAGGTAAGCGCCTGTGTATCTTCGCTGTAGCGTTCCTGCTAGCGCCAGCGTTGTGTTTGGGCCCATCCTTAGGATTACTCTCTGTGTTCCGTTTCTCCGGTTTCTCCCTGTTCCTCCGGTTATCCCCTGTTCCTGCTGGGTTTTGGTTTTGCCTTGTCCTTATATTGTGTTTTTCCTTTTCAGCTCTCCGCCTCATCTCCCTCTGCGTTCCTGCTCCGCTGCTTCACCCAGTCGTCCCTTTGGCTCCGGCAGTTGCGGTACCATCCTCCTTGGGCCTGCTCCTAACGCTCCCTGTATAGGGGGCGCATCCATCAGGTTTGCTCGCCCTGGGGGGCTCTGGGACCGTGACCCAGAGGTCACTACGTCTCGTCATCTCACCTCCGTGTAGCGTAATAGTATACTCAGGCCATGGATCCCGCTGGAGCCTCGGCTGCTCAGAAAGAATTACTCTTTCTTCGTGAAAATCAGTCCCGTATGATGGCCTTCATGAAGTCTATGGACTCCCGTTTGTCCTCACTTCAGTCTTCCGATCCCGGGAATGCGTCTTTGTTGCTTAATTTGCAGCAAGAACTGGCGCAGCAGCGTGACACACAAACGCAAATTCTATCGTATATGGCCGCGATAGATTCTCGCCTCCTCTCTCTGCAGACCTCTGCATCTACTCCCGCTCCGGTCCCCGCTTCTCACGCACCACCTCGTCTGGCCAAACCCCCACGTTATAATGGAGACCCCAAATTATGTCGGGGTTTCTTAAATCAGTGCCGTCTCCATTTTGAGCTCTTGCCCTTACAATACCCCACCGACCGGGCTAAGATAGCTTTCATAATTTCCCATCTTGAGGGGGATGCGTTGGCGTGGGTGAATCCTCTCTGGGAGCGAGACGACCATCTGATGTCACACTTAGCCGATTTCTTTGAAACCTTCCGTCGAGTTTTCGACGAACCTGGTCGTCTGGCCTCTACTACCGAGTCTCTATTCAGTTTACAACAGGGGACTCTATCTGTGGGTCAGTACGCAATTCAGTTCCGCACGTTATCATCTGATCTTGGGTGGAATAACGAGGCCTTGGTAGGGGCATTTTGGCGGGGATTGTCCGGACGCATTAAGGATGAGTTGGCGGGTCGAGATACTCCTACCAATTTGGAGGATTTGATATCTCTGGCTACCCGTATTGACCTCCGATTTCAAGAGCGTGCGCGTGAGAGAAGGAATCCTCGTCCTTCCCTGCCATCTCGAAGACCACCTAGTCCCAGACCCAGAGCATCTACTATTGTATCAGCGCCAGAGCCGATGCAAGTGGACCGGCTCAAGATGTCTGAGCAACGGCGCCAAGAGAGGCGCACCCAAGGCTTGTGTTTCTACTGTGGTAGTGCTTCCCATCTCCTCCGTGCTTGCCCTGATTGTCCGGAAAACTCCTCCGCCTAGGTCAGGTAAGAGAGGCCTCCCTAGGTGCATGTGATACCTCTCAACCCCTTACGCTTTCCGTTTTACTTCATGTCTCTGGTAAACGCTATTCTTTGCTTGCCTACATTGACTCGGGTGCTGCCGGAAATTTTATTAGACAAGAGGAGGTAGTTAGATTTTCTGTTCCCGTTAGGACCCTAGAAAGTCCTCTTTTTCTTGCTTCGGTGGACGGCAAACCCCTGCAGGAGACTGTAACCCAAGTCACTCAGATGGTAGAGCTGCAAGTTGGGGTTTTACATAAGGAGAAAATTGCGTTTTACGTTTTAGCCAATATTTCTCATCCTGTTCTTTTAGGTTTACCCTGGTTGCGGACTCACGAGCCCGCATTTGATTGGCATAATGGCAATATTCTTTGTTGGGGGGATTCCTGTCGGACTCGGTGTCTGTCGTCAGTACGTCCTGTGGGTGACTCTTCCTCTTCCCTTGTTCTTTCTGGTCTGCCTTCTGTCTACTCTTCTTTTTCTGATGTTTTCAATAAGAAGGAAGCGGAGTGTCTTCCCCCACATCGGCCTTACGACTGTCCCATAGACCTGGTTCCTGGTACCATGCCTCCACGAGGAAGAATCTACCCTCTCTCCCCTGCAGAGACTCAAGCCATGTCGGAGTACGTTCAGGAGAATCTTGCCAAAGGTTTCATTCGAAAATCCTCTTCGCCTGCAGGAGCCGGTTTCTTTTTCGTCAAGAAAAAAGACGGCTCTCTTCGTCCATGTATTGATTATAGAGGTTTGAACAACATAACGGTGAAGAACAAATATCCATTGCCATTAATCTCTGAGCTCTTTGACCGTCTAAGAGGAGCACGAATGTTCACTAAGCTGAATCTCCGTGGTGCATACAATCTGGTACGAATCCGCGCAGGAGATGAATGGAAGACCGCGTTTAACACTCGAGACGGCCATTATGAGTACTTGGTTATGCCCTTTGGACTCTGTAACGCTCCAGCTGTATTCCAAGAATTCGTAAATGACATCTTCAGAGATTGCCTGTATGTTAGTGTCGTGGTTTATCTAGACGACATTCTCATCTTCTCTCCGAACCTCTCCACTCATCGACGTGACGTCCGTCTGGTTTTACAACGTCTCCGTGAGAATCATCTTTTTGCCAAGATTGAAAAATGTGTTTTCGAACAATCAAGTGTACCTTTCCTGGGATATATCGTTTCTGATGCCGGTCTAAGAATGGATCCAGCCAAAGTGTCTGCAGTTCTGGATTGGCCACGACCAGTAGGAGTGAAAGCCATTCAACGTTTCCTCGGCTTTGCCAATTACTATAGGCAATTCATCCCACATTTTTCTTCTTTAACCAAGCCCATCTCGGCTCTTACTCGCAAAGGGATTGATTCCAACAACTGGTCTACAGAGTCGCAAAATGCATTTCTCACTTTGAAACAGAGGTTTGCCGAAGCTCCGGTGCTTCATCGCCCTGATGTCAACAGACCCTTCGTTCTTGAAGTGGATGCATCTTCCTTGGGAGTCGGAGCAGTCCTCTTACAAAAGTCAACCTCTGGACGTATCGTCACGTGTGGTTTCTTCTCCAAGTCATTTTCGTCTTCGGAACGAAACTACTCCATCGGAGATAAGGAACTGTTAGCCATTAAGTTGGCCTTAGAAGAGTGGCGTTATCTCCTCGAGGGGGCTGTTCACCCCTTTACTATATTTACGGACCATAAGAATCTGGCCTATGTGCAGTCGGCCCAAAGACTTAATCCTCGACAAGCTAGATGGTCCCTGTTTTTTGGACGTTTTGACTTTGAACTCCATTTTCGTCCTGGTGACAAGAATGTCCGAGCTGATGCTCTCTCACGGTCCTTTCAGCCGTTGGATGAACTGGAGACTCCTGCACATATTATTGACCCTGCTCGGATCATTTCCGTTACTCCTTTAGAAGTAATTTCTTTACCTCCTGGGAAAACCTTCGTGGCAAGCGAGGACAGAAAGAAAGTACTACTCTGGGGTCATTCTTCCAAAATTGCTGGACATGCTGGAATTAAGAAGACTCTTTCTCTTATTGCTCGCCACTATTGGTGGCCGTCCCTTCGTCTAGATGTCCGAGATTTCGTCGCTTCGTGCCCTTCTTGTGCTAAAAACAAGGTTCCCCGGCAATTACCTTCTGGACTCTTACATCCGCTACCAGTACCTTCTACTCCTTGGAGCCATATCGCCATGGACTTTATCACGGATCTCCCTCGCTCCTTTAATTGCTCTGTTATCCTGGTGGTTGTCGATCGATTTTCCAAAATGGCTCACTTCATACCCTTATCTGGTTTGCCATCTGCTCCCGAACTGGCGAAGATCTTCATCCGCCATATCTTTCGACTTCACGGCTTCCCTCTTCATATTGTTTCGGATCGAGGAGTCCAGTTCACAGCTCGATTCTGGAGAGCTCTGTGTGGCTTAATGAAAATAACTCTAGATTTCTCCTCCGCTTATCATCCTCAGTCTAATGGCCAAGTGGAGCGCGTCAATCAAATTCTCACGTCCTATCTACGACATTTCTCCAATGCTCATCATAACGATTGGGTTTCCTTGCTTCCTTGGGTGGAATTTGCCTATAACAATCATCCTAATGAATCTTCTTCTAAATCTCCTTTCTTTGTGGTCTTTGGGCAACACCCTGGCATTCCTTTTCCCATTTCCAGCACTTCAGGCGTACCGGCGGCTGATTCTCTGTCCCTGGAGTTCTCCAAGATTTGGCTAGAGACTAAGGAGTCACTTCTAAAAGCTACTGATCGTATGAAAAGGTTTGCAGATAAAAGACGACTTGATGTTCCCCCATATCTACCGGGGGATAAGGTTTGACTCTCCTCTCGGTACATTAGGCTAAAAATCCCTTCTCATAAGTTAGGTCCTCGCTACATTGGTCCTTTTGAAATTTCTAGCCGAATCAATGAGGTGGCATATAAGTTAAAATTACCGGCTTCTTTGCGTGTGCCTAATGCCTTTCATGTCTCGCTTCTTAAACCTGCTGTATTCAATCGTTTTCACTCTTCGTCATCTTTTGTCCCATCCTTTTCCTCTTCCGACGATCAGTTCAAGGTGAGGGATATTTTAGCTCAAAAGACGGTTAGGGGCCGAACGCTATTTCTAATTGACTGGAAGGGATTTGGTCCTGAGGAGAGATCATGGGAACCTCGAGAGAACATCAATGCGCCCCATATTTTAAAGAGGTTTCTTTCCAGCTCTAAAAGAAGGGGGAGTAAGAAAGGGGGTACTGTCACGATCGCCGATACTTACCTGTCCGGCCGGCGCGCTCCTAACGTCCCTTCTTCTTCTGGTCGGCTCGGCTTCTCTGCTTCTCGGCGCAGCTGCGGTCCGCGCATGCGCCGTAGGGTCTCTTCCGCCGCTCTGCCTGCTGGGAGGTTGTGACCCGGTGGCTCCGCCTCCAATATGGCGGCGCCCACCGGGTATTTCTGCTCGGCGCTTCCTCAGGTAAGCGCCTGTGTATCTTCGCTGTAGCGTTCCTGCTAGCGCCAGCGTTGTGTTTGGGCCCATCCTTAGGATTACTCTCTGTGTTCCGTTTCTCCGGTTTCTCCCTGTTCCTCCGGTTATCCCCTGTTCCTGCTGGGTTTTGGTTTTGCCTTGTCCTTATATTGTGTTTTTCCTTTTCAGCTCTCCGCCTCATCTCCCTCTGCGTTCCTGCTCCGCTGCTTCACCCAGTCGTCCCTTTGGCTCCGGCAGTTGCGGTACCATCCTCCTTGGGCCTGCTCCTAACGCTCCCTGTATAGGGGGCGCATCCATCAGGTTTGCTCGCCCTGGGGGGCTCTGGGACCGTGACCCAGAGGGTCCACTATTGGGTTTACTACGTCTCGTCATCTCACCTCCGTGTAGCGTAATAACTGTCCTCCTTCTTACTCTTATCTAAATTAAACTTCTCCAACGGAAGTGAAAAGATCTCCACATACTCATCCTTCCAAATCTTCTCCCACACTTCTTTCTTCAAGTAAACCCCCAACGGCCCCTCAAAACAAACATACACTTCACCACGCGCCTTATCATACAAACGAATCCCGCCTTCTTTCTCCTTTTCGGTCTGCACAGATACCGACACCGGCTCAGATGACCTGCCCTGCACCCGAGACCTAATTCTGAAGGTCCCACCCAAGCCGCCAAAGGAGACGGCAGAGACCTAACGCCTCCCAACCGCATCAGCAGCTCTCGGACGTTAGACAATAGCTCTCCTACCCCTTCAATCCCCGAATCGGACCGAATTCCAATTCCATCACCCTGACCCACAGACCCCACAGCCTGACTAACTCTAACTGACGGAGACAATGAAAATGCCGGTAACATACAAGACACAGACTCGTGCTCACCAGGCTACAGGGGAGCTGTGATCCCCCAGCTGCAGACGTCCCGCTCGTCCAGCTGTAAATCGACCCCGATCCGATCCTTGGACCCTCCTGAAGCTGAGGTCCGCCTCCCGAGGAAGATCTCGATGGCCTGGCCACGTCAGGGGTCGTCGTTGCAGATCCAACTGCTGCAGGTGCGGCCCGGTAGGGGAGCCCCCCAGATACAGGCCTACCGCCCAATCCACTCCCATCCGATCCTCGTAGACGATCCAATCCAGTTCCGGCAGAAAGTGGGGAAGAAGATCTGGAGTCCACAGCCAGGTCCAACAGCCCCACCTTTGGGGCACTGCCTGCCGCCGCAGCAGAAGAAGTTCTCCCCCGCTGTCTGTGTCCGGCGGAGGAGGCGGGCCGCCGTAACGTCACATGGGACGACAGCTGATCCGGCGCGCGCAGGCTCCGACCCCTGAAGCGTGGGAGAGGAAGGCATGCCAGCCGCCGTAGGCCCCAGATTCCTCCCAGACCGTATCCTGCTTGGGCGTTTGCGGGCAGGCACTCGGTCCGGAGGGTCCCTGGAGGGGCTCCTACGCCGACGCTGGGACACTTGTGATAGATCAGGGGATAAGCGCTCCCGAGGCCAAACCCGCCGCTTGCCTGCGACTCCCGTCGGGGGATCCCCACTGCCTCCACCCAGAATACCGGACACCTGGGACTCCAACCAGCCGGGGGGCTGGTTTTCGGCAGCCGCCCGCAGCCTTTCCAGCACCTGGTCCACGGAACCCATGTCTGTGAGTAGCAATGCACTGCTCGATGGCCTTCAGAGCGGGAACTGAGTAACCCCACCCCCTCCTTGCCCTATAAACCCCATCATGTGCATAATCCTCCCCTTTAGATAGACCCATCTCTCTACCCTTCTCCTCCAAACCCTCTGTTATGCCGTTTTACACGTGCGCCACCTGTGGGGGAGGGGGGCGGCTAGCTCCAGCCTGTCCTGTTCGGGGGCAGAAGAGGGGCTATAAAGACTGCCTTAGGCCGGCGTTACACTGGCATTTTAAATGGCCGAGTGCAATGCGATAAAAAATCGCATTGCACTCGGACCAATGTTAAGCTATGGGGCAGCTCCCACCAACTGACTTTTTGTCAGCCGTTTTCCTCGGTCCGAGACAATCGCAGCATGCTGTGAAAGGAGATGAGATGATTTTGATCAGAGTGTCATCAGTTTTTCTGGGATCTCAGGGGTAAGGTTTCTCCTTGTGGAGAATGACATGCCAGGTCTGGCAGTATGAGGAGACTTAAACGCCTTGTATGCTCCGCTGGGAAATTAAATTCTCTGAAGAGCCAATTTGCATATCAGTTTTTATTCTACTTGGAGATAAGTTTCTCCACCTTCTCCTTTCGGAGAGTCCATGAAAATCAGAACACACTCTGATGTCATCCAACATGTGGAACAATTTTCTCATGGACCCATAGACTTGCATTGCAGATTTTCATCTTACCCTCGGATCAAACTTGGACATGTCCAAGAGAAAAATCGGACATGTGAACAGCCCCATAGACCATCATAGGTGCGAGTGCTCTCTGTGAAAAAAGCAATAATCACCAAAAGCTCATGATGGGAACTTACCTGTAGGCTGTGTTCATACTACTGCATCTTTGGTCTCAGAGCTGTACGTGGAGATGACGGACTGCGCTCCTGCCAATGTGACTCACCAGTTTCCTCCGTATTACAGATCAGTTTCGTCTTTTCAATTGCTGCGCAATAAAAATCGGATAACATATGGCGCCTCCTTATAGCGCCTGATTTTTTACGGATACATTGTAATTCTTAAAATGGGAAACTCTTTTGGGCTTGTAAATTGTATTCACCACTGATGTATAAAAATGGATGCCGTAAATGGATGCCATACAGATGAGAATACAGGTGAAAAAAATGTTTGTTTTTTTCAATTTTTTTTATATGCTTGTGTGAACTTAGCCTCATGCTGCGGCTACATGACCATTTTGGCCAAGACGCAGGCTGCACATTCAAGAATAATAATAATAATCTTTATTTTTATATAGCGCTAACATATTCCGCAGCGCTTTACAGGTTGCACACATTATCGTTGCTGTCCCCGTTGGGGCTCACAATCTAAATTCCCTATTAGTATGTCTTTGGAATGTGGGAGGAAACCGAAGTACCCGGAGGAAACCCACGCAAACACGGAGAGAACATACATAGGCAGACTCTGTAGTATAAGGAAGCCCCCATAGGCAGACTCAATAGCACAAGGCAACACCCATAGGCAGACTCTGTAGTATAAGGAAGCCCCCTTAGGAAGACTCTGTAGTATAAGGTAGAGCCCATAGACAGACTCTGTAGTATAAGGCAGCACCCCATAGGCACACTCTGTAATATAAGGCAGCCCCCCATAGTCAGACTCTGTAGTATAAGGAAGCCCCCATAGGCAGACTCTGTAGTATAAGGCAGACCCCCATAGGCATACTCTGTAGTATAAGGCAGAACCCCATAGGCAGACTCTGTAGTATAAGGCAGACCCCCCATAGGCATACTTTGTAGTATAAAGCAGACCCTCCCATAGGCAGACTCTATAGCATAAGGCAGACATCCCCATAGGCAGACTCTGTAGTATTAAGCAGACCCCCATAGGCAGACTCTGTAGTATAAAGCAGCCCCCATACAAATAAATACTCACCTCTCTTCTTCCTGGTTCCTCTGCTGCTGTGAGCGCCCGCACATCTCCGGACTGCGAGCGCCGGGTAATGACGTCATCGCGCCAGCTGTCAGTGTCTGAGTCAGACGCTGACATGGGGACGATGGGAGAGGGAGCCGATACAGCTGAACCTGAGATGACAGGTGGTGGCTGCTGGCACCGGGCCCCACGCATGCTCAGGGGCCCCATAGCGACCGGGTGGCAGAGAAGGAAGATCGATTCTCCCTGCTCTGCTGCAGAATGTAACTGTATTGGTGCACTATGCACACGCCGATACAGTTACAGTAGCATAGCTCCGGGTGGGCCCCCTCAGAGCGCAGGGCCGACAGCGATGGCCCCCTCTGCCCCCCCGGTAGCTACACTACTGCTCCTGATGTATGACTGTAATGGAAAGCTTTGACACAACACGAAAAAAGCTTTAATGGGAACCTGTCACCTCAGAAAGCGCCATGTTCCTGCAGATATGGGACCAATCTGTAGGTAAGTAGCGTCACATTGCTGCCCGGCCACCTTAGGCCAGTCTCACACGTCCAGATAATTCCAGTACCAGAGAAAATGGTACCGGAGTTATCCGTGTCCATGTGCTCACGTAGGCTATCCGTGTGGGATTCGTGTGATGTCCGTGAGTACGTTTTTAGGGTCCGTGTGACGTCCGTGTGTCCGTGTATTGCAACATTTACAATTTTAACCCTATGACAGGAAAAACGCACACGCACAGCACACGGATGGCACACGGACAGCATCCGTGTGCGGTACATATTTACTCGCACCCATTGACTTTAATGGGTCCGTGTGATCCGTGCGCTCCCTCGAACACTGACATGTCTCCGTGTTTTGCAAACGGACACACGGTCCGTGAAAACACGCTGACATGTGCAGAGACACATTTATTTTAATGTGTCTACGTGAGTCAATGTCTCCGGTACGTGAGGAAACTGTCACCACACGCACCGGAGCCACTGACGTGTGAAACAGGCCTTACAGAAAGCATAGCTCCTGGTAGAAAATAAACTGTGAGGCCTCCGTCCCATGTCTGTGTTTCCGGTATGTGTGGTAACCGTTTTTTTTCATCGATACCACAAGTACCCATTATAACCTATGCTGCTGTGCACATTTCTGTTTTTTTCCTAGCAGCACGGATGACACAGGCCAATATAAATCTATGGGTCTGTGAAAAACACATACAAAACATAAATAGTATCTGTGCACCGTCCGTATTTAACATTGCAAAGTATAGAAGCTTTGTCATTTCTTTATCCATATTGGAAAAACTGTGTTGACACACGGATGAAAAACACTGATGACGCCACTACCGGTTTTACACGTGCGTGTTTTATACAGAAGTGTGAAGGAGGCCTGAGAAGGAGCTGTAAGCACATCTTGGCACTTTGATTGACAGCTCATGTTGCACAGGTGTACATACAGCCGCCCATAAGACTGAAAGCCGGCGGTTCCTGGGAGGAAATAAGTTAATTTTCACCTGGTAGCCACACTTTCTGTGAGTTGGCCAGGCAGAATTGTAATGCCATTTACATGCAGCTTAGCCCTATATCTGCAAGTAAATAGCATTTTCCCAAATGACTGTTTCCCTTTAACTTCATATGTTAATACAAATCTTAATGTTCATATGTTTGCATAAGGGCTCCTTTTCACTTGCGAGAAATACGTGCGAGTCTTGCATGTTAAAACCAAGCTCTGGCGCCGGCACTTGGGAGCGGAGCGTGCAGCTCCATGTATTGCTATGCAGCCGCACGCTCCGCTCTGGAGTGCCAGTGCCAGAGCTTGGTTTTAACCTGCGAGATTCACGTATTTCTCGCAAGTGAAAAGAAGCCCTAAAGGAAAAAAAAATATATTTACATTGTGAAATGATCACAGTAGCACAGTCCATACTGGAGCGTCACCTACCGGGGTATATTGTTCACATACAGATTATGTCCATCCACTCGTAAATGTCTTCTTTCCTAAAGCCCCAAATTTCAGAGTAATAACATTACTGTAATACATGCAGTTGTAATAACAAAGTCATATCTGTTGCAACAGCGCCCCCAAGTGGAAAAATAAATATTACCCTAAGTTACCCTAAAAAATGTTTTATTCTTTTATTATTTGAAAAAGATGATGCATTCATATCTAGTTTACTATTCTATTGTTTTGGGGGTAAAGTCAGAAAATGAGGCCGGCCTCACACTAGCGTGTTTTACGGACGTAAGAGAGGTGCTGAAAATACGGATTGCATACGGTACAATGCTTCTCTATGCCCCTGCTCCTATCTGCCATATTTTACTGATCCGTATTATACGGTCTACTACGGCCATAGAAAATCGCAGCATGCTGCGTTTGTCACCGTATTGCGCAAAAAATCCGCCAATGAAAGTCTATGGGGGCCAGAAAAATACGGATTACACACAGACCAGCAGTGTGACTTGCGAGAAATACGCAGCGGTGTTCTATAGAAAAGCCGGCAATTCAGCGCGGTGTACAGTAAAATCACACTGACAGGTTAGAATAGAATAGCTAAGATAAATGTCTACACATAGTATAGGGGTATATATATATATATATATATCAGTGAGACACATATATGTATATATATTAATATTTCATCCAGCGCTAGATAGCTTTAAAGCCGGTAATTCAATTGCCGGCTTTTGCTAGCTCCTTCCTAAACCCGACATGATATGAGACATGGTTTACATACAGTAAACCATCTCATATCCCCATTTTTTTTGCATATTCCACACTACTGTTAGTAGTGTGTATGTGCAAAATTTGGGCGCTCTAGCTATTAAATTAAAGGGTTAAATGGCGCAAATTTCTCCGCCAGAGTAGTAAAGCCAGTGACTGAGGGCAGATATTAATAGCCTGAAGAGGGCCCATGGTTATTGCCCCTCCCCCCCCCGGCTAAAAACATCTGCCCCCAGCCACCCCAGAAAAGGCACATCTGGAAGATGCGCCTATTCTGGCACTTGGCCACTCTCTTCCCATTCCCGTGTAGCGGTGGGATATGGGGTAATGAAGGGTTAATGTCACCTTGCTATTGTAAGGTGACATTAAGCCAGATTAATAATGGAGAGGCGTCAATTCTGACACCTATCCATTATTAATCCAATTGTATGAAAGGGTTAAAAAACACACACACACATTATTAAAAAGTATATGGGAGCAGTGGTGTAATGTATGACCCCGCTACATCCACTTCTATGGAAACAGTAGTGTAGAGCGGATTCAAACATTACACACATTAGATACTGTGTATCTAATCCGATCCTGTGTGATACACTCTGCTGAGCCCTATATCTAATCCCATCATGTGATAAAGTACACTGAGCCCTGTATCTAGTCTCAGTGTGTGATACACTCTGTGTATCTTATTCCAGCTTATGATATGGCGAGCAGCACCAACTAACAGGATCGGTGCTGCCGGGCCGGTCAGCCTCGGTGACACAGCCCACACAGGGCCGGCGTCAGCACCCGGCGTACCCGGGCAAGTGCCGGGGCCCTGGAAAGACAGGGGGGCCCATTCAGGACCGACGTTAAGGGTAGGCAGCTGCCTAGGGCCCCCGCTCTGCCAGGGGCCCTCAGCTAGCGGCACATCAGCAGCCACTATGGGGCCTCTGTGAGGCAGGGGGGCCCGCCTGTCGCCAGCCCCAACTTCCCCGCCGCCGCATTGAACTATACCGGCGTCTGCCAGTAAAGTTCAAAGCAAATGATGGAGGAGAGAGCGTCACCTGACGCTCCCTCTCCCATCATTCCCCACTCTGCCTCTGACACTGCCGCTGCGCCGAGACCGAAGCAGGGAGCAGTGCGGGCACATTGAGAGGTGAGGAGTGTTTTTTTTTTTTTAACTATAACAGTGAGTACTGGACTATGGGGCCACTCTTGGGGGGGGGGGGGCTGTGCTGTATACTACATGTCTGTGCTATATACTACATGGCTGTGTTATTTACTATGTGGGCTGTGCTATATACTATATGGGCTGTTATATGCTACTAGATTGTGGCCCGATTCTAACGCATCGGGTATTCTAGAATATGCATGTCCCTGTAATATATGGACAATGATGATTCCAGAATTCGCGGCAGACTGTGCCCGTCGCTGATTGGTCGAGGCAACCTTTATGACATCATCGTCGCCATGACAACCATTATGACATCATCGTCGCTGTGCCCGTTGCTGATTGGTCGAGGCCTGGCGGCCTCGACCAATCAGAGACGCGGGATGTCTACGTCCTTTATGACATCATCGTCGCTGTGCCCGTTGCTGATTGGTCGAGGCCTGGCGGCCTTGACCAATCAGAGACGCGGGATTTCTACGTCGATGCTGTGCCGGTCTCTGATTGGTCGAGGCCTGACGGCCTCGACCAATCAGAGAGCCGGGATTTCCAGGACAGACAGACAGACAGACGGAAAAACCCTTAGACAATTATATATATAGATGTGGGCTGTGTTATATACTACATGGCTGTGTTATATGCGATCATGAATCGTGGTATGTGTTAAAGAGGGGGCCCACTGAGACTCTTTCGCCCGGGGCCCTCAAAAACCTGGTGCCGGCCCTGAGCCCACATCTTGGTATCACTTTGCAGTCACCAATAAAATAGCTCCTCACTGTGATCCTAAACTTTATCTGCCCAAAAGAGGCGGAGAGCAGTGATGCCACGCCCATGTGATCAGACCCCGCCCACATTTACTGCAGTGGTAATGTGAGTTAGGCCGGGGTCACACTAGACCGTAATACGGACGAGTGCAGTGCGCTAAAAAATCGCATAGCACTCGCCCCAATGTTAATCTATGTGGCAGCTCCCATCATCCGATATTTTCTCGGCCGTATTCCGGATCCGAGTGAAATCGCAGCATGCTGCGATTGTCAGCGTATCTCGGGCGAGAATCGTCAATGAAAGTCTATGGGTGCGAGAAAAAATCGGATTACATACGGACCATGCGTGTGCATTGCGAGAAATACGGAAGACTTCTCCAGGTGACAGGAAATTGAATCATCCATTATCAGGAAGCTTTGGCATGCTAATTTCTGGCCCACGCTGGATTGCAAACCAGGAAGCACGCCTCCACGGAGTGTACTGTGTAACAGCATGGCCAGGCATATTAATGTGGAGATGCTCATTGCTCTGGTCCATGATAGGCCCGAATTATGGGACCAACGCGACGCACATTATGCGGACCGTGCACGTAAAGACGCAGCATGGAGGGCAATATGTCGCCACATGTTCCCCGATTTTGATGAGCGACCTCAAGCGGTTCAGCAAGAAATATGTAAGTACCATTCTTCACCAAAAAATGATGTTTATTATTTGATTTTTCCTGATAAAAAAATAAGCCTGAAAGCATCATATGTGTTTTGTTTATGATGTGAGTAAATCATCCATGCTCTTGGTTGAAGATGCAAAAACATTGCCAAGAGACACAAATATGGATTTAAATTATTTTAGCTATAGTCCGTTAATATAGGGCCAAAGGAATTTTCTGTCCCCCTAGCCTCCTGGGCCCATGTGTTTTTGCAAAGCCTGTAACTGTTTGTGTGTTATATTTATATCAAATATTTTGTATATTTGCAGTCAATGATGTAAATAGACGCTGGCGGAGTTGCCGGGACCAATACCGCCGTGAACGACAACTTTCTGGTCGGAGTGGTGATGCAGCCCCCAAAAAAAGGAAATACCTTTATTATGACCGTCTAAATTTTCTGGCCCCGGTGATGGAGCTACGACCGTAAGTGCATGCATGTCTACAAATATTTTACCCATGTTATGATGTGAATATGTAGGTATTTTTTAATATAAAAAATGTTTTGTGAAATACAGAACAGAGTCAAATCTGACTGAAAGAGAGACTGGATCTGACTCAGAGTTGCTGATTGACCCTGTTGCTGAAGATGCAGAAATGGCTGGACCATCTGGGCAAGCAACAGGCAGCAACCACCCACCACCACCACCACCACAACCAGCAGCAGCGTCTTCCGCTCCACAGGAGGCAAATCCTGAGGTTGATGAAGGAGGCCAGAGCAGCAGTCCAACATTGGCTCTGGATACATCACCACAGCCTACTACCAGACCAAACCGTGGTCGTCGCAGAAGGGTGGCTTTGAACATTGGCACCAGGAGTCAAGTTGATACCGGGGTGTTGGACTATTTGTCCCGAGCTGCCAATGATGATGGGGAGGAAGCTTACTTCCGCAGTCTTGCCCGCTATTTACGGCCCATTCCCCGCTCGCTCAGGCTGCGGACCAGAGGTTGCATCCAAATTTTGCTAGATGCGGCAACACCCCCAAACAACCCCACTAATATCTTTAATTATCTTGAACGGTGGCAAATGTCATCTACAAACCTTCTGGCGGTGCAAGACCTTCCACAGGACCAATCACAAACTGTGTCAGCACCACCCCCGCAACCTATAGCTCCCCAACAACAGCCTGCACAAACCACACAACAAGCCCAAAACAGGGGTTTTTATGATTTTGCAGCTTATCCCCAATCTGACCACTTGAACAGACACATGTTTGGAGGCTGGTCCCAACATGTGTCTGCTCGACATGGCCATATTGGGGGTTCTGACCAAATGGGTCAATCCAGTACCCAGGACTTGATGCCCTTCTACCCTCAACATCAAGTGTTAGCTCATACACATGATCGCAACTTGCAGCAACACCCGCAATTTATATCTGCAGTAACACAGGTAGACAGAGTGGTTGGTCAACCACCCAGGCCAAGTTCCGCACATGCTGGACACCCGCCATCACCATCACCACCCCCAACCTACCATAACCTGTAATGTTTATGATGTTATATTTTGCCTGTCATTTTGGCTTTTTGTTGGCCTTAGTTTTTTGTGACCATGGCATGTAAAGCTGTGTTGTTTCTTTTGGTCCAATTACATATGAAAATGTAAATATGTTTTTGGAATACATATATATATGCGCAGAGCAGTAAAAATTTGTTCTGAAAACAGAGTCTTATGTATTGGTCCAGCTACATACATGATTTGTCAACTTTACACACTTACATCTTTTCCTCATCAGATACATATTACAACAATTTCAGAAGAAAATTATGTGATTTATTAACTTAGAATCTAAAAGAAAATTAAGGCAAAACAGCATTGTCTTGCCAAACCGTAGATCCCTCTGGTGACACAAAAAAATTGGTTAAAACATCACGAACTTTTAGGCCAGAGGGCTGACGACGTGAAGGACGAACACGTGTAGTTGTCAAGACAGTATTTGCATAATCAATGTCATCTGCAGCAGATGATGGGCAATCATGGTCTCTTGTAAAGTTGTGAAGAACAACACATGCTTTAATCACGCCATTGACATTGCCTTCACTCAGTTGGATTGCAGACTGAAGGACCCGCCATTTTGCACTGAGAATGCCGAATGAACACTCGACCAGACGGCGGGCACAGGAAAGACGCAAATTAAAGATTCTGCGCCGGTAGTCCAGGCCTCTCCGTGGATAGGGCCTCATGACGTTCCTTGATAATTGAAAGGCCTCATCTGCAACCATCATGTAAGGGACCGCATCCAAATTAGCACCTGGTATGTGACTTGGGGGTGGGAGATCCAATTCATTGTTGCGCAGCCGCCGACCCATAATGGAAGAACTGAAGACTCTAGAGTCTCCAGTTCTCCCATAGGCCCCAATATCTACAATTATAAACCTGTAGTTTCTGTCGACTAGGGCCAACAGCACTACAGAGAAAAACTGTTTATAATTATAGAATTGGGTCCCTGAACCTGGCGGCTTACGCACACGGATGTGCTTTCCGTCAAGAGCCCCAATACAGTGCGGAAACTGGCATGTGTCCTGAAATCCTTGAGCAATACGTAACCAGTCTGCAATTTTGGGTTCAGGCATCACCTCTTGATGGAGTCTTCTCCAGATTTCCGTGCATGTATCCCGCACAATCCCAGAAATTGTAGATTTTCCCAATAAAAACTCTAAATGCAGGGCCGCATATGATAGGCCAGTGGCAAGGAAGCTAAAAGACAAAAGAATATTGTTTTCAAATATAAAATTAACACTATACAGGGTGATATGGGGCAATAAAACCCTTTAAACAAAAAAAAGGAGATGCTATGGCTTTGATCTTTGCAAAAAATTAAGTTAAGAAAAGAAGGACAAATGTTACTTAACCATTTAAGTATCTAATTTGAATAAGGGTGATCGACCAAAAAATGGGTAACAGATTGGGTCAATTAGTATTAAGGCATACCGCAAGGTAAGGATAAGGCGCTCCTCAGCTGAAATAGATTTGCGCATCCTGGTGTCCTTCTTTGTGATCCCTGGACACAAAATCTCCAACAAAATGTCAAAGGTTTGAATCCTCATCCGACAATAGTTGAAGAACTTGTCCGGATTAGTCCTCAGAGCAGCATACAGACGGCTGAAATGGCCTTTAGTGATACGTTGCTTGATAAGTGGATGTACCCACATCCGTCTCCGCCTCCTCGGATCTACAATAACTGGGTATGGCTGGCCAAAACGTTGGGAAAGTACCCAGTTGAAAAGCACACGCTCTGTGGTGTTGAAAGTCAGTCGATCAGACATGTTGCTCATCAATCCGAAGTGCACCAACACAAGCAGGGACTCTACTGCATAGATTGGTGGGTGGCACCTGTGTTTAGGGCCATTAAATAATGTTCTTGGTGATGATTTAAATGTTTTCAGGTGGAAAAACCGTTATATGTCCATTTTGCAAGCCTGCGAGAAAATCTCGCCATACGGATGCCATACGGATGTCACACGGATGTCAAACGGATCATTTTATGCGAGAAAATAGCATCCTCGCACTGCACTCGGATCACTGTTTTGTAAAAATTTGTGCGATTCTCGTCCGTCAAAAACGGACCGTTTTTTTATATGTTGTGTGTGTCCCCGGCCTTAGCAGTGCACTAGATTTTCATAGCAAATATCAGCAGCTGCTCCCCCTAGTGTTTAAAAGTGGAAATATATCAAAAGTGCATGCGGATTTCCTGCAGAAAAAGTCTGGTTTTGTTCAGGAAAATTCTGCAGAAAATCCTGAACGTGTGCACATAGCCTAACCTACAGACAGTGTCAGGTCGGCGCCATTATAGTGATTACAATGATACCTGGTGATGAAATCCGTCTTGTGGTTGTTGTGTAATCTGTATTTTCAATTCTGAGTTAATGATATGCTCGTGCTCCGGGGCGGCCTGTGGGGGTCTTCATGTGGTGCTCTGATTAGCAAGCAGGTGCCTGCGCTGCAGCCTGATCGCATCTGTAATGTCCAAGCAATTATTTTATTTGCTGGTCTATATTTATTCTGAAAAAAAAAATTCTGTCTCAAAATGGCGCTTGCCGTGTCTGCGCATTAGCATGAAGAGCATTAGCATGCGCATGACGACCCCCACATAGGCCGCCCCGGAGCAAGAGCATACAGGTCCTTCTCAAAAAATTAGCATATAGTGTTAAATTTAATTATTTACCATAATATAATGATTACAATTAAACTTTCATATATTATAGATTAATTATCCACCAACTGAAATTTGTCAGGTCTTTTATTGTTTTAATACTGATGATTTTGGCATACAACTCCTGATAACCCAAAAAACCTGTCTCAATAAATTAGCATATTTCACCCATCCAATCAAATAAAAGTGTTTTTTAATAACAAACAAAAAAACCAACAAATAATAATGTTCAGTTATGCACTCAATACTTGGTCGGGAATCCTTTGGCAGAAATGACTGCTTCAATGCGGCGTGGCATGGAGGCAATCAGCCTGTGACACTGCTGAGATGTTATGGAGGCCCAGGATGCTTCAATAGCGGCCTTAAGCTCATCCAGAGTGTTGGGTCTTGCGTCTCTCAACTTTCTCTTCACAATATCCCACAGATTCTCTATGGGGTTCAGGTCAGGAGAGTTGGCAGGCCAATTGAGCACAGTAATACCATGGTCAGTAAACCATTTACCAGTGGTTTTGGCACTGTGAGCAGGTGCCAGGTCGTGCTGAAAAATGAAATCTTCATCTCCATAAAGCATTTCAGCCGATGGAAGCATGAAGTGCTCCAAAATCTCCTGATAGCTAGCTGCATTGACCCTGCCCTTGATGAAACACAGTGGACCAACACCAGCAGCTGACATGGCACCCCACACCATCACTGACTGTGGGTACTTGACACTGGACTTCAGGCATTTTGGCATTTCTTTCTCCCCAGTCTTCCTCCAGACTCTGGCACCTTGATTTCCGAATGACATGCAAAATTTGCTTTCATCAGAAAAAAGTACTTGGGATCACTTAGCAACAGTCCAGTGCTGCTTCTCTGTAGCCCAGGTCAGGCGCCTCTGCCGCTGTTTATGGTTCAAAAGCGGCTTTACCTGGGGAATGCGGCACCTGTAGCCCATTTCCTGCACACGCCTGTGCACGGTGGCTCTGGATGTTTCCACACCAGACTCAGTCCACTGCTTCCTCAGGTTCCCCAAGGTCTGGAATCGGTCCTTCTCCACAATCTTCCTCAGGGTCCGGTCTCCTCTTCTCGTTGTACAGCGTTTTCTGCCACATTGTTTCCTTCCAACAGACTTACCATTGAGGTGCCTTGATACAGCGCTCTGGGCACAGCCTATTTGTTGAGAAATTTCTTTCTGGGTCTTACCCTCTTGCTTGAGGGTGTCAATGATGGCCTTCTTGACATCCGTCAGGTCGCTAGTCTTACCCATGATGGGGGTTTTGAGTAATGAACCAGGCAGGGAGTTTATAAAAGCCTCAGGTATCTTTTGCATGTGTTTAGAGTTAATTAGTTGATTCAGAAGATTAGGGTAATAGGTCGTTTAGAGAACCTTTTCTTGATATGCTAATTTACTGAGACAGGTTTTTTGGGTTATCAGGAGTTGTATGCCAAAATCATCAGTATTAAAACAATAAAAGACCTGACAAATTTCAGTTGGTGGATAATGAATCTATAATATATGAAAGTTTAATTGTAATCATTACATTATGGTAAATAATGAAATTTAACACTTTATGCTAATTTTTTGAGAAGGACCTGTATATATATATATATATATATATATATATATATATATATATATATATATATATATATATATATATATATATACTGTATATATGTTTTTAATAATATTTGAGCCGATGGATCCATGATATGTCCATTTTGCAAGCCTGTGAGAAAAAATCGCCGTACGGAAGCCATACGGATGACACACGGATAAATTTGTGCGTAAAAATCGCATCCTCGCATTGAATACAGAACAGTGTTTTGGGACAATTACTGTGTATTACGGCCGTAAAAAACGGACCGTATTTTCATACGCTGAGTGTGACGCCGGCCTAACAGCACCGACCTGACACTGTAGGTTACTGAGCACAATCCTGCTGACAGGTTCACTTTAACTTTCAGGATATTTTAGGAAATCTACATGTACATGGCCACAATGCCCAGATACCGATCCTATCTTTTGTAGTGAAGCCACTAAAGGTACCGTCACACTATACGATTTACCTACGATCACGACCAGCGATACGACCTGGCCGTGATCGTTGGTAAGTCGTAGTGTGGTCGCTGGAGAGCTGTCACACAGACAGCTCTCCAGCGACCAACGATGCCGGTAACCAGGGTAAACATCGGGTTACTAAGCGCAGGACCGCGCTTAGTAACCCGATGTTTACCCTGGTTACCAGCGTAAAAAAAACCAAACAAACACTACATACTTACATTCCGGTGTCTGTCCCTTGCCGTCTGCTTCCCGCACTCACTGACTGCCGGCCGTAAAGTGAAAGCACAGCACAGCGGTGACGTCACCGCTGTGCTCTGCTTTCACTTTACGGCCGGCAGTCAGTGAGTGCGGGAAGCAGACGGCAAGGGACCTGACGGACACCGGAATGTAAGTATGTAGTATTTGTTTTTTTTACATTTACGCTGGTAACCAGGGTAAACATCAGGTTACTAAGCGCGGTCCTGCACTTAGTAACCCGATGTTTACCCTGGTTACAAGCGAACGCATCGCTAGATCGGTGTCACACACACCGATCTAGCGATGACAGCGGGAGATCCAGCAACGAAAGAAAGTTCCAAACGATCTGCTACGACGTACGATTCTCAGCAGGATCCCTGATCGCTGCTGCGTGTCAGACACAGCGATATCGTATGGATATCGCTGGAACGTCACGAATCGTACCGTCGTAGCGACAAAAGTGCCACTGTGTGACGGTACCCTAAGCCTTACACTTTATCTAAATGAATGGATTATTTGGCTGAAGTTATTCCTGGTGATTGCTGTGAATATACTTCTATATGAAAGACACAGATATTCTACTGCAAGTTCACCTGAAACTACCGTTACATTTCTCCATAGAACTTTACAAGCACTAATTGTCATCTCTTATCTCAGTAATGTATTCATAGATTCATAGGAAGATTTTAACTGTGAATTGAGAATTTTGAGTATAAAAGATCAGTCCAGATTTCTAGAATAAGGTATCCTGCGAGGCTTCCTATTTTCTCATTTACTAATGATTTATGGAAAAAATAAATAAGATGCTAGTTACTCTTTAACTATGACAGCTCCTTACACTCACAGATCCTCTGCCCTGGATTGTAATAAGTGTCTGATAAGCAATTCCATTTACTGTATTTAAAAACATGATCCTTGCAGGAAGATTGGCAGGTTACAGCCCCTACATTTTTAATAAGAGTTTCTAAAAGAAAATCTAAAAGGCAATTCAGCACTTATGTTCACAGGGATGAATTATTAATGAGCAATCAAAACTTTCAATTCTTAAAACTGCAAACATTAGCTAGAGACAACCGGGTGATGGCATCGGGAAATCGAATTTGATATTTAAAGGAAAAAAGTGCAGTACAGACTCACTTTTCTTAAAAATGGAAACTGTAATGAATGACAGCTTCTTTTAACCTTCTTCGTCACTGGGCAATTTATTAAAGATTTGGTCCCTATACTGACATTACTTTAAAAGGAATCGGTCAGTAGGTTTTAACTATGTAATCTGAGGACACCAAAAGGTAGAGGCTGAGACACTGATTTCAGAGATGTGTCACTTATTAGGCTGTGTGCTTTTGTTTCCATACAGTGAGAGTTTTACCACCAGAAGATTAGCACTGTCCGGACTAGCACCCTTGTGCCAAGTAATCCGACCACTCCCCATCCTCTGATAAGCAGCTCACTGTCAATAGACAATGTACACAGAAAGCTGTGCTGAGGGTGGGGGCAGCTTTCTCAGCTCTGCTTCGTGCTACATCTAAAAACTCTGATTGTATCACAACTGCTGCACCCAGTAAACTAAGTGACACATAGCTGTAATCGGGGTTTCTGCACCTACATTATGCTGCTCTCAGATGAGCAATCCTGTGAGTTTATAAGGAATGGCACTATATCTGGCCATTATGTGACTAGTAACTTGCATTTTCACCTGTTTTTCCTTCTGCAGGTTCTATCTTTATTTTTCAGTTATTTCTGAGCTAGTAGGTGGAGACTAGCTGCTATGATGACTATGATATACAGTATAGATCAGTCGTAGGAGAGCCTGTGGTTTCTACTGATAAATAAGTTATAGATAGTGAAAAATAGGTTTAGAATACAACTGTTATCATTTCATTACACCCTGGATTCTCTTGATATCTTTTATTCCATACTGACCAGCAGCGCAGCACACCTGCATCTCCTACCACTGATGTCTATGTTGGACTCCCTAACCTGGCGAGCAGCAGTAGCATACCAGGTGAGCACTGCTGCATCCACGTTTTAATGCTGTCGCCTAGATAACGCCCTAGGTCACTTTTCTCAATACGATACACAGTACACACAGACATGAAGGATTCCTGCTCTCTTGTCTGTACATAACATTTCAGAGTAATAAGCAGCATAAAAGATATTATATAGTAGTACTGATCGGTGTAGCTGTGAATCCACAATTTTTTTATCACTTGACTCTTAAAGGAGATCTGGAAACTATTGTATTTTTCTCTTATGGGAATAAGAAGTTGCAGGCAGGCCGTTGCTAATGACCTGCCTGCTGTGCCCGATGCTGATCTCTGCCAGCTCAGAGCAGTCACTGACCACTCGTGCCGGCGGTTCAGCAGCTTCCAGTGACGTTACGTTGGCAGAGTAGCTGCTTCTCTTCTGCTCCGCTCTGTTGACGGGGTGTAACTGCCGACGTCATGCTGACTGACAGCCAGCTCCCCACTGCCTAACTTCAGGATAATCAGGTGGACATCCGCCGTCACAACCTGTCGACAAAGCAGCTTGTAAGAGGTGCTCTATTGACGTGTGAGTCACCCGCCAGGGATGTAGGGTACCCGGTACTGGGTCCGGTGTTCACAAGGGGATGTCATGGTGGTGACTCGGTCCGTGGCCCTGGGCGCCCATGTAAAAGGGGAACTGAATAAAGTTTATGCTTGTGATGCCACCTGTGGTATTTCGTCAGTGTGGACTGACGCTGCTTTAAGGGGTCCTCTGGGGTGATTTTACGGCAGCTAGATGGTATAACTTCCCACAGGTGAAGTATCTCCCCAGGGCTCCCAGTGTGTAGTTGGTAGATGGTGAATGGCGCAGTAAAGAATGGAGGACACAGGTTTGCAGTCTCTTTACCTGGTTTACTGAAGACTTCAGGCAGCCACAGTCCAGGGCACCAGATCACAGGGCAGGCAGAGTCCGGCCAGCTTGGAAGCGAATCCAGAGTCCCCTTTACCAGGTGGAGTTAAAAGCATTCCTCTAGCGCAGTGGTGTTGTAGTCCCTTACTGCCTATGGCTTCAGATAAGGTCCTCACAGTTCTTCTCTCTGTCCCCCATATAGGATAGGACAATACCTGTATGACAGGTAACTCGAGCCTTTTTACAGGGACTCTATCATTCCCCGGGCTCTATGTGCTACTCTGTCTTCAGGTGTGTGTGGCGGACAGGTAACTTGCAGTTCAGCTGTCCTGCCGGTCTCTGTTGTAAGTCCTAGAGCCCCTCACAACCTCGGTGTGCCAGCTACCAGTTATCTGCGCTTTGCCAGGGAGACAGTCTGCTCGCTGCTGTCCTCCCCCTGGTGTCCTCGCCTGTGCCTCGCTCTCCTTCACTCTCACTGAACGATGTTCTTTCCTTCTGTATGTCTCTTTCTCCAGGGGCTGTAGTACTTCAGACTACACAGCGACTTCAGACCTTCTGACACTCTATGTTGGTCTGCTCTCTTTTGTTTCTCTGACAATCCGACTTTCCTTTCCCTCCAAACCACAATATATATAGGGAGTCACCTAGGAATAGGATCAAAAACCCCCCCTTGTGGCCTGGAGTGTGAACATGTTGTGTCTATTGTGATAACCTGATAAAAGATCTCCTTCATCGCTTCCAAACGTAACATCACTCTCCCCGTGAGGAAAGCAATGTCACTGTGACGACCAGGACCCTGGGGTGCCATACGAGAAGCAGCAAAATTTCCAGCAGGAGCGGTCTGTGATTGTTCTGAGCCAGCGTTGGGTAGAATAAGCAGATAGTTAGCAACAAACTGCCTGTCAGTTCTTGGCCCCAAGAGAAAAATATAAAATAGTCAGGGATAACCCCTTTAAGAATAGATCAATGAAAGACGGATGGAACACTGAAGAATAAAGCAAGTCTTCTATGCTTCAACTGTATCCCTATAGACTTTAAGGGGCCAGTCTGATACACAAACGGATGAGAATAGGACATGCTCTGAGTCTCATGGACCGGAGACACAGATCCCTTTTTCAAACAGATGTGTATATGGATGAATGATACTCTCTAGGTCAGTCCCGGAAATTATCAGAGAGCACTAGGACGTGTCACATGGATCTGGGAATGTTGCACAAGGGCCTCTGTGGAGGGTTGTGGGATCCTGTTCAGCAAGTTTTGATCCTGAAGCCCAGAAGTTCACATTTGACTTTTGTTGGAAAGTTCGGTCCTTTACGCTCTCATTACGGACTTTAACCCCTTAATCCCATATGACGTACTATCCCGTCCAGGTGACCTGGGACTTAATTCCCATGGACGGGATAGTACGTCATATGCGATCGGCCGCGCTCACGGGGGGAGCGCGGCCGATCGCGGCCGGGTGTCAGCTGCCTGTTGCAGCTGACATCCGGCACTATGTGCCAGGAGCGGTCACGGACCGCTCCCGGCACATTAACCCCCGGCACACCGCGATCAAAGATGATCGCGGTGTGCCGGCGGTGCAGGGAAGCATCGCGCAGGGAGGGGGCTCCCTGCGGGCTTCCCTGAGACGATCGGTACACGGTGATGTACTCACCGTGTACCGAGCGTCTTCTCCCTGCAGTCCCCGGATCCAAAATGGCCGCCGGGCTGCATCCGGGTCCTGCAGGGAGCACTTCCGGGTCAGGATCAGGCTGCAGCTGCAGCTCTAATCCTGCCCGGCTGTATGTCAGATCACCGATCTGATAGAGTGCTGTGCACACTGTCAGATCGGTGATCTGTGATGTCCCCCCCTGGGACAAAGTGAAAAAGTAAAAAAAAAAATTTCCACACTTGTAAAAAAAAAAATAAAAAAAAAATTCCTAAATAAAGCAGAAAAAAAAAAATATTATTCCCATAAATACATTTCTTTACATAAAAAAAAACCAAAAAAACAATAAAAGTACACATATTTAGTATCGCCGCGTCCGTAACGACCCGACCTATAAAACTGGCCCACTAGTTAACCCCTTCAGTGAACACCGTAAGAAAAAAAAAAAAAAAACGAGCCAAAAAACAACGCTTTATTATCATAACGCTGAACAAAGAGTGGAATAACACGCGATCAAAAAGACGGATATAAATAACCATGTTACCTCTGAAAACGTCATCTTGTCCCGCAAAAAACGAGCCGCCATATAGCATTATAACCAAAAAAATAAAAAAGTTATAGTCCTCTGAATAAAGCGATGCCAAAATAATTATTTTTTCTATAAAATAGCTTTTATCGTATAAAAGCGCCAAAACATAAAAAAAATGATATAAATGAGGTGTCGCTGTAATCGTACTGACCCGAAGAATAAAACTGCTTCATCAATTTTACCAAACGCGGAACGGTATAAACGCCTCCCCCAAAAGAAATTCATGAATAGCTGGTTTTTGGTCATTCTGCCTCACAAAAAAATCGGAATAAAAAGCGATCAAAAACTGTCACGTGTCCGAAAATGTAACCGATAAAAACGTCAACTCGTCCCGCAAAAAACAAGACCTCACATGACTCTGTGGACCAAAATATGGAAAAATTATAGGTCTCAAAATGTGGAGACGCAAAAACTTTTTTGCTATAAAAAGCGTCTTTTAGTGTGTGACGGCTGCCAATCATAAAAATCCGCTAAAAAACTCGCTATAAAAGTAAATCAAACCCCCCTTCATCACCCCCTTAGTTAGGCTAGGTTCACATTGCGTTAATGGGTTAACGCTAACGGACAGCGTTGCACGGCGAAAATGTCACAATTAACGCCGTGCAACGGGTCCGTTAGCACAACCATTGACAGCAATGTGATTTTCAGGTGTAGCGCATCGCTAGAGCGTGCCATTTTCGGCTCGCGCTAGCAAGGTGCCATTCTTTTGTGGCGCGCCTCAGACGCTGCTTGCAGCGTCCGCGGCGCGCCCGAGGTCCGATCCCCGATCTTCCAGAGCGGGGACGTTAACGCGACCACTAAACACGACACCTAAAAAGACATTGTGTTAGCGCAATCCGCTAGTGCTAAACGGATTTCCCTAACGCAATGTGAACCTAGCCTTAGGGAAAAATAATAAAATTAAAAAAAATGTATTTATTTCCATTTTCCGGTTAGGGTTAGGGTTAGGGTTAGGGTTAGGGCTAGGGTTGGGGCTAGGGTTAGGGTTTGGATTACATTTACGGTTGGGATTAGGGTTGGGATTAGAATTAGGGGTGTGTCTGGGTTAGGTGTGTGGTTAGGGTTACAGTTGGGATTAGGGTTAGTGGTGCGTTTGGATTAGGGTTTCATTTATAATTGGGGGGTTTCCACTGTTTAGACACATCAGGGGCTCTCCAAACGCGACATGGCATCCGATCTCAATTCCAGCCAATTCTGCATTGAAAAAGTAAAACAGTGCTCCTTCACTTCCGAGCTCTCCCGTGCGCCCAAACAGGGGTTTACCCCAACATATGGGGTATCAGCGTACTCGAGACAAATTGGACAACAACTTTTTGGGTCCAAGTTCTCTTGTTATCCTTGGGAAAATAAAAATTTGGGGGGCTAAAAATCATTTTTGTGGGAAAAAAAAGGATTTTTATTTTCACGGCTCTGCGTTGTAAACTGTAGTGAAACACTTGGGGGTTCAAAGTTTTCACAACACATCTAGATAAGTTCCATGGGAGGTCTAGTTTCCAATATGGGGTCACTTGTGGGTGGTTTCTACTGTTTGGGTACATCAGGGGCTCTGCAAATGCAACGTGACGCCTGCAGACCAATCCATCTAAGTCTGCATTCCAAATGGCGCTCCTTCCCTTCCGAGCTCTGCCATGAGCCCAAACAGTGGTTCCCCCCCACATATGGGGTATCAGCGTACTCAGGACAAATTGAACAACAACTTTTGGGGTCCAATTTATTCTGTTACCCTTGTAAAAATACAAAGCTGGGGGCTAAAAAATCATTTTTGTGAAAAAAAAAAGAATTTTTATTTTCACGGGTCTGCGTTATAAACTGTAGTGAAACACTTAGGGGTTCAAAGTTCTCACAACACATCTAGATAAGTTCCATGGGAGGTCTAGTTTCTAATATGGGGTCACTTGTGGGGGGTTTGTACTGTTTGGGTACATCAGGGGCTCTGCAAATGCAACGTGACTCCTGCAGACCAATCCATCTAAGTCTGCATTCCAAATGGCGCTCCTTCCCTTCCGAGCTCTGCCATGCGCCCAAACAGTGGTTCCCCCCCACATATGGGGTATCAGCGTACTCAGGACAAATTGGACAACAACTTTTGGGGTCCAATTTATTATGTTACCCTTGTGAAAATACAAAACTGGGGGCTAAAAAATTTTTGCGAAAAAAAAATAAATTTATTTTAACGGCTCTGCGTTATAAACTGTAGTGAAACACTTGGGGGTTCAAAGCTCTCAAAACACATCTAGATAAGTTCCTTAGAGGGTCTAGTTTCCAAAATGGTGTCACTTGTGGGGGTTTTTAATGTTTAGGCACATCAGGGGCTCTCCAAACCAACATGGCGTCCCATCTTAATTCCAGTCAATTTTGCATTGAAAAGTCAAATGGCGCTCCTTCCCTTCCGAGCTCTGCTATGCACCCAAAAAGTGGTTTACCCCCACATATGGGGTATCGTCGCACTCAGGACAAATTGCACAACAACTTTTGTGGTCTAATTTCTTCTCTTACCCTTGGGAAAATAAAAAATTGGGGGCGAAAAGATCATTTTTGTGAAAAAATAAGATTTTTTATTTTTACGGCTCTGCATTATAAACTTCTGTGAAGCACTTGTTGGGTCAAAGTGCTCACCACACATCTAGATAAGTTCCTTAAGGGGTCTACTTTTCAAAATGGTGTCACTTGTGAGGGGTTCCAATGTTTAGGCACATCAGGGGCTCTCCAAACGCAACATGGCGTCCCATCTCAATTCCAGTCAATTTTGCATTGAAAAGTCAAATGGCGCTCCTTTCCTTCCGAGCTCTGCCATGCGCCCAAACAGTGGTTTACCCCCACATATGGGGTATCGTCGCACTCAGGACAAATTGCACAACAACTTTTGTGGTCTAATTTCTTCTCTTACCCTTGGGAAAATAAAAAATTGGTGGCGAAAAGATTATTTTTGTGAAAAAATATGATTTTTTATTTTTACGGCTCTGCATTATAAACTTCTGTGAAGCACTTGTTGGGTCAAAGTGCTCACCACACCTCTAGATAAGTTCCTTAAGGGGTCTACTTTCCAAAATGGTGTCACTTGTGGGGATTTCAATGTTTAGGCACATCAGGGGCTCTCCAAACGCAACATGGCATCCCATCTCAATTCCAGTCAATTTTGCATTGAAAAGTAAAATGGCGCTCCTTCCCTTCCGAGCTCTGCCATACGCCCAAACAATGGTTTACACCCATATACGGGGTATCAGCGTACTCAGGACAAATTGGCCAACAATTTTTGAGGTTCAATTTCTTCTCTTACTCTTGGGAAAATAAAAAATTGGGGGCGAAAAGATCATTTTTGTGAAAAAATATGATTTTTTATTTTTACGGCTCTGCATTATAAACTTCTGTGAAGCAATTGGTGGGTCAAAGTGGTCACCACACATCTAGATAAGTTCCTTAGGGTGTCTACTTTCCAAAATGGTGTCACTTGTGGGGGGTTTCAATGTTTAGGCACATCAGTGGCTCTCCAAACGCAACATGGTGTCCCATCTCAATTCCTGTCAATTTTGCATTTAAAAGTCAAATGGCGCTCCTTCCCTTCCGAGCTCTGCCATGCGCCCAAACAGTGGTTTACCCCCACATATGGGGTATCAGCGTACTCAGTACAGATTGTACAACAATGTTTGGCATCCATTTTATCCTGTTACCCTTGGTAAAATAAAACAAATTGGAGCTGAAATAAATTTTGTGTGAAAAAAAGTTAAATATTCATTTTTATTTAAACATTCCAAAAATTCCTGTGAAACCCCTGAAGGGTTAATAAACTTCTTGAATGTGGTTTTGAGCACCTTGAGGGGTGCAGTTTTTAGAATGGTGTCACACTTGGGTATTTTCTATCATATAGACCCCTCAAAATGACATCAAATGAGATGTGGTCCCTAAAAAAAAATGGTGTTGTAAAAATGAGAAATTGCTGGTCAACTTTGAACCCTTATAACTCCCTAACAAAAAAAAATTTTGGTTCCAAAATTGTGCTGATGTAAAGGAGACATGTGGGAAATGTTACTTATTAAGTATTTTGCGTGACATATCTCTGTGATTTAAGGGCATAAAAATTTAAAGTTGGAAAATTGCGAAATTTTCAAAATTTTCGCCAAATTTCCGTTTTTTTCACAAATAAACGCAAGTTATATCGAATAAATGTTACTACTAAAATGAAGTACAATATGTCACGAGAAAACAATGTCAGAATCGCCAAGATCCGTTGAAGCGTTCCAGAGTTATAACCTCATAAAGGGACAGTGGTCAGAATTGTAAAAATTGGCCCGGTCATTAACGTGCAAACCACCCTCGGGGCTTAAGGGGTTAATAGACACTTTTTTATGATTCATACTTACGGCTCATGCAGACATCTGGGGATCTCGGTCTGAGCACGGCCACAATGCTCGGACTGGCCGGGGGTCTCCTGACCCCAGCATAACAGCTTCATATATTTCTATGAGGCTGTCAACCTCAGGGAAAGCTACAACTAGCCCATGCATTGCAGGCCGTGATCGGATGTCTGCATGACCCTTACAAAAATCACCTGTGTGCAGCTTCCATTTGTTTTCTTACATAAATGGCAGCTGGAGTTGTGCTTTCAACGTAACTCATATACTCACCCTCCAGCATCATCCCCGTTTTTCAGCGCTGCGCCAGTCCTGCGGCGCCATCTTGTGAGCACCACTTCTGACTGGCCGGAAGTCAGAAGCTACATCACAAGCTCTCAATGTAATTCTATGAGAGCCAGAACAAGGCCAGTATGAGGATCTCTCCATGAAACAAGAGAGCAGCCGGCAGGTCACAAACTGCAGATGAAGGGCCGGATCAGCATCAAAAACAGATGAAAAGTATCAGACGGGGACGGGGGCTTGGGTTTTCAGCACCACTCCAGCGGTGAAATAAAAAAAAATCCCTGCATTGAATGGTGTGCATTAAAGCGCCAGGAATAATGGCAGAGACCAGTGACATCACCTGCGGGGGCAGAGCTAGTCTTCCTGCACACCGGCTATAGTGACACCGCTCTACTGCCGGCTTATTACTATTCATCTATACAGACAGCCGCTCTCATCATACAGGGCACTGGGGAAGAACGCGCCTGGGGGGACACTGCACAAAGGAGACACTCAGGGACACAGCAGCCCCTGAAATGAGAGTCACTGATGATGCTTTGTTTTAGGGAGGGGGCAGATGCTGTGACAATGACCACACACTCTGCACTCCGATGTTTCATTTGAGTATCTCAGCATGCACTGGGGATGCTCAAACGAATCGTCATCAGACAGGAAGTAGAGAAAAAATACACTAGCAGTTATACACTGTAGTTGGAGAATGGTAGGCATTTTTTAAAGCAAGAATATTAGAAAACAGGTTAGATTATGGGACTAAACAGACCATCCCTTTAAATGCCCCAACTTGCCTGCTAAAAGGAACTGCCACCACTGAAGATCTCTTGCTGAAATTTGCTTCCTTTTTCGTGTCTCTTTTCCCACACACAGCCAGTGATGAAGGTCTTACTCTGAGGCCAGTCTCAGACGTCCAGATAATTCCGGTACCGGAAAAATTGGTACTGGAATTATCCGTGTCCGTGTGCTCACGTGGCACATCAGTGTGGCACACGTGCGGCATCCATGTGCCGACTGGGTAACACACGCACCGTGCAGGAGATAGCGCTACAGTTAAGCGCTGTCCCCTGCATCTGGTGCTGAAGCTGCCATTCATTTCTTCTCTCCAGCAGCGTTCGCTGGAGAGAAGATATGAAAAATCTTTTTTTTTTTGGTGTTTAAAAAAAAATCCCTGTCCCCAACCCCCTCCCACCCCCTGTGCGCCCGCCCGTTGTTAATAAAATACTTACCCGGCTCCCTCGCTGCTTCTTCTCCTCGCCGCAGCTTCCCCTGTATGAGCGGTCACTGCCTCCCATTACAGTGATGAATATGCGGCTCCACCCCTAAGGGAGGTGGTGCTGCATATTCATCACTGTAATGGGCGGCACCATGTGACCGCTCATACAGGAGAAGCTGCGGCGAGGACAGGACACTGTGAGGGAGCCGGGTGAGTATTTTATTAACAGCAGGGGGGGCGCACGTGCACAGGGGGTGGTGTTGTGAATTCTGTGGCAGAGCTCCCTCCTGTGGTCACAAGTGGTACTTCGGCTGATTCTCTCTGTGAGCTTCCGTTGGTGGAGGAAAGTGGTACTGCGGCTTCTGAGTTTCCTTCCTCAGGTGATGTGGTGAAGTCGTTAGGTGCTGCTCTATTTAACTCCACCTAGTGCCTTGATCCTGGCCTCCAGTCAATGTTCTAGTATTGGACCTGTTTCCTCCTGGATCGTTCCTGTGGCCTGCTGCTCTGCATAGCTAAGTTCCGCTTTGCTATTTTGTTTGCTGTATTTTTTCTGTCCAGCTTGTCTATTTGTTTTTTTCTGCTTGCTGGAAGCTCTGGGACGCAGAGGGTGTACCTCCGTGCCGTTAGTTCGGTACGGAGGGTCTTTTTGCCCCCTTTGCGTGGTTTTTGTAGGGTTTTGTGTTGACCGCAAAGTTACCTTTCCTATCCTCGCTCTGTTCAGAAAGTCGGGCCTCACTTTGCTAAATCTATTTCATCTCTACGTTTGTCTTTTCATCTTAACTCACAGTCATTACATGTGGGGGCTGCCTTTTCCTTTGGGGTATTTCTCTGAGGCAAGGTAGGCTTATTTTCTATCTTCAGGCTAGTTAGGTTCTGAGGCTGTGCCGAGTTGCATAGGGAGCGTTAGGCGCAATCCACGGCTGCCTCTAGTGTGGTTGGAGAGGATTAGGGATTGCGGTCAGCAGAGTTCCCACGTCTCAGAGCTCGTTCTATGTTTTTGGGTTATTGTCAGGTCACTGTATGTGCTCTGACCTCTATGTCCATTGTGGTACTGAATTACCTTATCATAACAGGGTGGGAGGGGGTTGGGGACAGGGATCTTTTTTTTTAAACACCAAAAAAAAGATTTTTCATATCTTCTCTCCAGCGAACGCTGCTGGAGAGAAGAAATGAATGGCGGCTTCAGCACCACGCTGGGGGGACAGCGCTTACTGTAGCGCTGCCTCCTGCATGGCACACGGACTGCACACGGACAACATCCGTGTGCGGTATGTGTTTTACACGGACCCATTGGACTTTAATGGGTCCGTGTAATACGTGCGCTCCCACGAACACTGACATGTCTCCGTGTTTTCCAAACGGACACAGGGTCCGTGAAAACACACTGACATGTGCAGGGCACACAGCAACAAGTGACAGCAAAAAGTACAGTCAAGAAGCAACGAAGAGTGGTGGTGGTGGGAGACTCACTACTGAGAGGCACAGAAGCAGCCATCTGCAGACCGGACATAACTGCAAGAGAAGTATGCTGCCTTCCAGGTGCGATGATCAAGGATGTGACCGCTAGGATACCAAAGCTCTTCAGCTCCAAGGACGTCCACCCATTTCTTCTGATACATATTGGCACCAATGACACTGCAAGAAAGGACCTACCGACAATCTGCAAAGACTTTGAAGAGTTGGGGAAGAAAGTAAAGGAACTGGATGCACAGGTAGTTTTTTCTTCTATCCTTCCAGTAGACGGGCATGGCACCAGGAGATGGAACAGGATCCTTGATGCAAACAACTGGCTAAGACGATGGTGCAGACAACAAGGATTCGGATTCCTGGACCACGGTGTGAATTATTTGTACGATGGACTCCTCGCCAGAGACGGACTACACCTCAACAAACCTGGGAAACACACATTCGCCAGAAGACTCGCTACACTCATCAGGAGGGCGTTAAACTAGAAGAAGAGGGGACGGGAAGAAAAACATTAGACGCGAACAAAGAAGACCCAGGAAAACATACTCAGAAGGGAGGTAAGAACATTTCTAAAACAATCCACAGCGAGGAGATTGGAACAAAACAAAATCCTCTAAACTGCATGCTCGCAAACGCCAGAAGCCTGACAAACAAGATGGAAGAACTAGAAGCAGAAATATCTACAGGTAACTTTGACATAGTGGGAATAACCGAGACATGGTTAGATGAAAGCTATGACTGCGCAGTTAACTTACAGGGTTACAGTCTGTTTAGAAAGGATCGTAAAAATCGGAGAGGAGGAGGGGTTTGTCTCTATGTAAAGTCTTGTCTAAAGTCCACTTTAAGGGAGGATATTAGCGAAGGAAATGAGGATGTCGAGTCCATATGGGTCGAAATTCATGGAGGGAAAAATGGTAACAAAATTCTCATTGGGGTCTGTTACAAACCCCCAAATATAACAGAAACCATGGAAAGTCTACTTCTAAAGCAGATAGATGAAGCTGCAACCCATAATGAGGTCCTGGTTATGGGGGACTTTAACTACCCGGATATTAACTGGGAAACAGAAACCTGTGAAACCCATAAAGGCAACAGGTTTCTGCTAATAACCAAGAAAAATTATCTTTCACAATTGGTGCAGAATCCAACCAGAGGAGCAGCATTTTTAGACCTAATACTATCTAATAGACCTGACAGAATAACAAATCTGCAGGTGGTCGGGCGTCTAGGAAATAGCGACCACAATATTGTACAGTTTCACCTGTCTTTCACTAGGGGGATTTGTCAGAGAGTCACAAAAACAATGAACTTTAGGAAGGCAAAGTTTGAACAGCTTAGAGATGCCCTTAATCTGGTAGACTGGGACAATATCCTCAGAAATAAGAATACAGATAATAAATGGGAAATGTTTAAGAACATCCTAAATAGGCAGTGTAAGCGGTTTATACCTTGTGGGAATAAAAGGACTAGAAATAGGAAAAACCCAATGTGGCTAAACAAAGAAGTAAGACAGGCAATTAACAGTAAAAAGAAAGCATTTGCACTACTAAAGCAGGATGGCACCATTGAAGCTCTAAAAAACTATAGGGAGAAAAATACTTTATCTAAAAAACTAATTAAAGCTGCCAAAAAGGAAACAGAGAAGCACATTGCTAAGGAGAGTAAAACTAATCCCAAACTGTTCTTCAACTATATCAATAGTAAAAGAATAAAAACTGAAAATGTAGGCCCCTTAAAAAATAGCGAGGAAAGAATGGTTGTAGATGACGAGGAAAAAGCTAACATATTAAACACCTTCTTCTCCACGGTATTCACTGTGGAAAATGAAATGCTAGGTGAAATCCCAAGAAACAATGAAAACCCTATATTAAGGGTCACCAATCTAACCCAAGAAGAGGTGCGAAACCGGCTAAATAAGATTAAAATAGATAAATCTCCGGGTCCGGATGGCATACACCCACGAGTACTAAGAGAACTAAGTAATGTAATAGATAAACCATTATTTCTTATTTTTAGGGGCTCTATAGCAACAGGGTCTGTTCCGCAGGATTGGCGCATAGCAAATGTGGTGCCAATATTCAAAAAGGGCTCTAAAAGTGAACCTGGAAATTATAGGCCAGTAAGTCTAACCTCTATTGTTGGTAAAATATTTGAAGGGTTTCTGAGGGATGTTATTCTGGATTATCTCAATGAGAATAACTGTTTAACTCCATATCAGCATGGGTTTATGAGAAATCGCTCCTGTCAAACCAATCTAATCAGTTTTTATGAAGAGGTAAGCTATAGGCTGGACCACGGTGAGTCATTGGACGTGGTATATCTCGATTTTTCCAAAGCGTTTGATACCGTGCCGCACAAGAGGTTGGTACACAAAATGAGAATGCTTGGTCTGGGGGAAAATGTGTGTAAATGGGTTAGTAACTGGCTTAGTGATAGAAAGCAGAGGGTGGTTATAAATGGTATAGTCTCTAACTGGGTCGCTGTGACCAGTGGGGTACCGCAGGGGTCAGTATTGGGACCTGTTCTCTTCAACATATTCATTAATGATCTGGTAGAAGGTTTACACAGTAAAATATCGATATTTGCAGATGATACAAAACTATGTAAAGCAGTTAATACAAGAGAAGATAGTATTCTGCTACAGATGGATCTGGATAAGTTGGAAACTTGGGCTGAAATGTGGCAGATGAGGTTTAACAATGATAAATGTAAGGTTATACACATGGGAAGAAGGAATCAATATCACCATTACACACTGAACGGGAAACCACTGGGTAAATCTGACAGGGAGAAGGACTTGGGGATCCTAGTTAATGATAAACTTACCTGGAGCAGCCAGTGCCAGGCAGCAGCTGCCAAGGCAAACAGGATCATGGGGTGCATTAAAAGAGGTCTGGATACACATGATGAGAGCATTATACTGCCTCTGTACAAATCCCTAGTTAGACCGCACATGGAGTACTGTGTCCAGTTTTGGGCACCGGTGCTCAGGAAGGATATAATGGAACTAGAGAGAGTACAAAGGAGGGCAACAAAATTAATAAAGGGGATGGGAGAACTACAATACCCAGATAGATTAGCGAAATTAGGATTATTTAGTCTAGAAAAAAGACGACTGAGGGGCGATCTAATAACCATGTATAAGTATATAAGGGGACAATACAAATATCTCGCTGAGGATCTGTTTATACCAAGGAAGGTGACGGGCACAAGGGGGCATTCTTTGCGTCTGGAGGAGAGAAAGTTTTTCCACCAACATAGAAGAGGATTCTTTACTGTTAGGGCGGTGAGAATCTGGAATTGCTTGCCTGAGGAGGTGGTGATGGCGAACTCAGTCGAGGGGTTCAAGAGAGGCCTGGATGTCTTCCTGGAGCAGAACAATATTGTATCATACAATTAAGTTCTGTAGAAGGACGTAGATCTGGGGATTTATTATGATGGAATATAGGCTGAACTGGATGGACAAATGTCTTTTTTCGGCCTTACTAACTATGTTACTATGTTACTATGTTACATTGATTTTAATGTGTCTACGTGTGTCAGTGGCTACGGTACGTGAGGAAACTGTCACCTCACGTACCGGAGCCACTGACATGTGAAACCGGCCTCAGGATGTCCTTTCTTCACCTCCTGCTCACTAACAACTAACAACCAGCCAGGAACTAACGCACAGATCCCTATTAGGCTATGTGCCCGCGTTGCGGATTTCTGTGCGGATTTTTCAGCTCAGTTTTTGAAAAATCCGCAGGTAAAATGCACTGCATTTTACCTGCAGATTACCTGCGGATTTACCGCTGATTTCCAGCGCTTTTGTGTGGATTTCACCTGCGTTTTACCACCTGCGGATTCCTATAAAGGAGCAGGTGTAAAACGCTACGGAATTTGCACAAAGAATTGACATGCTGCGGAAAATACAATGCAGCGTTTCCACATGGTATTTTCCGCAGCATGTGCACTGCGGATTTTGTTTTACATAGGTTTACATGGTAATGTAACCGGATGGAAAACTGCTGCAAATCCGCAGCGGCCAAAGCTAGCGCTCGTATGAGAACATCCGACATGTAAAGGAGCCCCAAGGCGGTGACTTCATGCTGCAGCTGAACTGAAACCACGTGCTGTGGCGATCACCGTGGTATTTAGGAAGCGGTCATCAGGTTATTGCTGTCTTATCTGTGAGCTGCATGATGTAGAGACAGAGACCCTGAGTTCAGCGCGGTGTTACTTGCTCAGCTTCTACCCTCTACCACAACACATCAGACTCTCGCCTACCATCGAAACCTTCAAAAAGAACCTGAAGACCCACCTCTTCCGACAAGCCTACAACCTGCAGTAACCACTGATCAACCAAACCGCTGCACGACCAGCTCTACCCTCACCTATCGTATCCTCACTTATCCATTGTAGATTGTGAGCCCTCGCGGGCAGGGTCCTCTCTCCTCCTGTACCAGTTGTGACTTGTATTGTTCAAGATTATTGTACTTGTTTTATTATGTATACCCCTCCTCACATGTAAAGCGCCATGGACTAAATGGCGCTATAATAATAAATAATAAAAATTACTTTCTGCTGTAGTGTTGACAAATTGTTTTATCCGCTACAGTTCTGCTAGACCTGTCAATGATGCGCTCTATAACCACACCACTGAGTGGCATCTGTCTGTGTACACTGTGCATAGGCAGAAAGCTGACTGTTGCTTAGCTCCTCTGTTTGCACGCTGATAGCGGAGGGTTTGGGTGACTGTAGACTAATGTGTATGGTGGCCTTTATTAACACACGGCTGGGATTAGCCCACATACCCTGCACCATTCCTCTATAACAACCCCATTCACATTGCTATGGAGGCCGCAGCAGTCAGAGACACCTGTAGATGACACAGCCTAACCAAGCAGAAACAGTCAATAACAGGAGTCGCGGCTCCTCCCACCGGCTGTCATCCAGCCCCTCCGCAGCCTATGAGAAGCTGTACACTGCCTACCCATTCACGGGCAAGCAGCTTCAGCGCCACTTCCGGGTGTGCCTCGCATTGCATCCTGGATGTTGTATTTCCCCGACTGCACAGTTCACAGCTTACATCCGCTCTTAAAACTACAAGGACCGTGATGCTTAGGACGTAGAATGGGCGTGGTTTTTGGTAAAAGGGGCAGTTACGTCTGTCAACGGCTCCGACACAGAAGGGGCGGAGCTGCAGCTGACTGTGAACGGGGGTTGTGCTTCCGCATTGGAGACCGTTGCTGGTGGACGGGCCGCCGGAGGATGAGCCAGCGGTGAGCGGTGTGTAGCCATGTCTCAGCAGCCTCCTCAGTCCCCGGCGCAGGCGCAGCAGAGGAGGAGAGATCGCCGCATCTTTTCAGGGACCTGTCCGGAGCCGAAGTGCAGGGCCCGGCTCTTCTTCCCGGCTCAGGGCTCGGCCAGTATCGAGTGCACCGACTGCGGCCAGAGACATGAGCAGAAGCAGCTGCTGGAGGTGGAGGAGGTGACGGAGCCGGACGTGGTGCTCCACAACTTGCTGAGGAACGCCCTGCTCGGGGTGGCGGGCACCCCCCGGAGGAACACGGACATGGTGAAAGTCATGGGGCTGTCCAACTACCACTGCAAGCTGCTGGCCCCCATCCTGGCCCGCTATGGGATGGACAAGCAGACGGGCAAGGCCAAGCTGCTGCGGGACATGAACCAGGGGGACGTGTTTGAGTGCTCCCTGCTGGGGGACCGGGCCTTCCTGATCGAGCCGGAGCATGTGGACACGGTGGGCTACGGGAAGGACCGCTCCGGTAGCCTGCTCTACCTGCACGACACGCTAGAGGACATCAAGCGGGCCAACGGCAACCTGGAGTGCTTCATCCCGGTGCACGTGGATGGCGATGGGCACTGCCTGGTGCACGCCGTGTCCCGGGCGCTCGTGGGCAGGGAGCTGTTCTGGCACGCGCTGCGGGAGAACCTTAAGAAACACCTGAAAGAAAACCTGGACCGATACAAAGCCCTCTTCCATGACTTCATCGACGTGGCCGAGTGGGAAGACATCATTAACGAGTGTGACCCGTGGTTCGTACCCCCGGAAGGCGTGCCTCTAGGTTTACGTAACATTCACATATTCGGGCTCGCCAACGTCCTTCACCGCCCCATCATATTGCTCGACTCTCTGAGCGGCATGCGGAGTTCTGGGGATTATTCGGCGACTTTCCTTCCTGGATTAATCCCGGTGGAAAATTGTAAAGGCAAAGACGGGCATCTGAATAAGCCGATCTGCATCGCCTGGAGCAGCTCCGGACGCAATCATTACATCCCATTAGTTGGTATCAAAGGGGGTCCTTTGCCAAAATTACCCTTGAAATTGCTCCCGAAAGCTTGGGGGGTGCCACAGGATTTGATCCGAAAATATGTAAAGTTAGAGGAGGATGGGAGTTGTGTTATTGGAGGAGACAGAAGTCTACAAGACAAGTATCTGCTGCGACTGGTTGCTGCTATGGAGGAGGTGTTCATGGACAAGCACGGTATCCACCCCAGTTTGGTAGCTGACGTGCACCAATATTTCTACAGACGGACTGGAGTCATTGGCATCCAACCTGAGGAAGTCACCGCTGCCGCTAAAAAGGCAGTGCTGGAAAATCGCCTTCACAAATGCCTCATATGTGGAGCACTGTCAGAACTGCTGGTTCCTCCAGAGTGGCTGGCACCGGGTGGCAAGCTATATAACCTGGCCAAGACGACACATGGCCACTTGAAGCCGGACAAGAATTACAGCTTTCCCCTAAATAACATAGTTTGCTCTTACGATGCCATAAATGATATTTTAGTACCTGACTTTACCTTGAGCAATTTAACCAGTTGCAATTGGTGCCGAGGGAACTCTGTGCGCAGAGTGAGGAGCGACTCGTCAATTGTGTATCTGGACGGAGACAGAACTAACACTAGGTCTTACGGGGGCAAATGTGGTTGTGGCTTCAAACATTACTGGGATGGTAAGGAATATGACAACTTGCCTGAAGCCTTCCCTATAACGCTAGAGTGGGGCGGAAGAGTCGTGCGTGAAACAGTCTACTGGTTCCAGTATGAAAGTGACACCAGTCTGAATAGTAATGTCTATGATGTTGCAATGAAACTAGTCACTAAGCACTTCCCAGGGGAGTTTGGCAGCGAAATTCTTGTACAGAAGGTGGTGAACACAATATTACACCAGACGGCCAAGAAGAATCCTGATGACTACACCCCTGTAGCTATAGACGGGGCTCACGTTCAACGAGTGGAAGATATCAAACCAGAACAGTACTCAGACTCCCAGTTACCAACAAAAATCATTCTTACTGGCCAAAAGGCCAAAACGTTGCACAAAGAAGAGTTAAGCATGAGCAAAACTGAAAGGAAAATTCAGCAGAACATTTCAGAACAAGCGTCTGTAATGCAAAAACGCAAATCTGACAAGATTAAACAGGAACAGAAAGGACAAGTAAGATCGTCCTCTCCTGGCACAGTCAGAGATGGTCCTTCATCAGGGCCTTCAACCCCGACAAAAACGCCTTACTCCCCAACCTCTTCCAAAGAAAAGAAAATCCGCATAACCACCAATGATGGCCGTCAAGCGATGCTTACCCTTAAGTTCTCAACAACATTTTCCGAGCTTCAGGAAGGAATAGATAAAGAGTTGGATATCCCTCCTTACTTACAGTGTATTCGCTATGGATTTCCTCCGAAGGAGCTGCTACCACCAAAGGATGGCATGGCGAATGAACCTGTGCCTCTTCAACATGGCGACCGAGTGACTGTAGAAATTTTAAAGGCCAAAGAAAAAGCTGTCCAGCATATGTCTGCTCACTCGGTCCATTCTGTGACAGAGGAGGATTCGACTGTCTCTGTGAAGTCTGTTTCTAAGGAGCTTCAGGACCAGATCGATAAGGAGATGTACTCCTTGTGTTTGCTGGCAACCCTTATGGGTAAGAAATGTCCCTTTTTCGTGCATGACTTACCACTTTTGACACTCTTCTAATGTTTAGGTAATAACATGTACTGGACATATGTTAGATGTACACTGTTACGTCTCCACACTGCCATCACCTGACATGCACCTTCCGTTCTTTGGCTTTAGATCAGATCTTCTGCCAGTAACACCCTTAGTTTCTTACTGAGTACATGGGTTTGCTTCTCGACTTTATTTGGATCATGCATTTCCTCTCTTGCTTTAGGAGAGAGGATCTGCTTTTGAGTTTCCAAATGAAGTATACTTTGGTGAGCAATTTATTAAGAGCTGCATTTTTTTTTTTTTGTGGTATTAAAGAAGTTGTCCACTACTTGGACAACTTCTCATACCCCTCACTTGGCCCTCATAAAATAATAAAGCCTATACTCACCTTGCTGGTGCCATTCCTGTGGTGTCGGCACTCCATCTCCCGGGGTTCTTCTGCTGCAGTTGTGACATGAGAAGCCATCGTCAATGTCCCCGCCTTCTGTCGAATTGATCAGGAAGAGGAAGTCTGAGATCAGCTGCAGCCCGGACTTCCTCTTCATGTTCGATTTGCTCAAATGCGGAGACATTGACGCCAGCGCTGATTGGGCACCGGCATCACGTCTCGTATCGGCAGCATCAGAGCCCTGGTGGGGCCAAACATTTGGATCAAGAAGGAGTTCTATAATGGGCGACCCATTTAATATGAAGCCTGCTGGTAAAAAAAAAAAAAAAAAAAAAGTGCCTAATTTATTAAAGGGAACCTGTCACCCCCAAAATCGATGGTGAGGTAAGCCCACCGTCATCAGGGGCTTATCTACAGCATTCTGTAATGCTGTAGATAAGCCGCCGATTTTACCGAAAGAGGAGAAAAAGACGTTAGATTATACTCACCCAGGGGCGGTCCCGCTCCGGTGGGTGTCTCGGGTCCGGTCCGGGGCCTCCCATCTTCTTACCATGACGTCCTCTTCTTGTCTTCACGCCGCAGCTCCGGAGCAGGCGTACTTTGTCTGTCCTGTTGAGGGCAGAGCAAAGTACTGCAGTGCGCAGGCGCTGGGCCTCTCTGACCTTTCCCGGCACCTGCGCACTGCAGCCGCGGCGTGAAGACCAGAAGAGGATGTCATCGAATGAAGATAGGAGGCGCCGGAGCGGACTTGAGACACTCATTTGACCGGACCGCAGCAGGACCGCCCCTGGGTGAGTATAATCTAACCTCTTTTTCTCTTCTTTCAGGTAACATCAGCGGCTTATCTAAAGCATTACAGAATGCTGTTGATAAGCCCCTGATGACGGTGGGCTTACCTCACCATCGATATTGGGGGTGACAGGTTCCCTTTAAAGAAGCACTTCCATGAAACTTCTTATATTTTAAACCCGTGTAAATATGGTGTAGGTTCAGTGAATTACTTACTGACTGCTGTCTTTGGTATCCAGGGCTGCTTCATTGTTCTTCTGGGTCATGCGACTTCAGTTCCAACTTGCCAGATCACACCGAGGTTTATGTGTGAGAGCTGGAATTCACTTTTACAATGTAACAATGGAGTTTCGTTCCAACGCCCCATAGACTTAAAAAACACACACACAGACCCTGGTGTAAGCTAACAAGTCAGAATAGAAGTTGCATGACTCAGAAGCGGATTGGAGTGGCGCTGGAAATCGGAAAAGATGGCGATTGGTGAGTAGGTCATGACTCTGCTGTCCGGATGTGAAAGGACCACTGAAGCCATTGATTGCCTATTGCAGTGGCCTGGGCTCAGTCTATGATGGGGAAAGGAGGCAAGTACACCTACCTTTTTTGGGTTGCAGTGGCTGCTTGTCATTCTGCAAAGATCTATTTTAAGATATATACATTTGCCATGATGGACACATGGGTACAGTACAAGTATCATTCCTCAGCAAACTGTAAAGGATCTCATTGAATGAATAAGTGGAGGACCTGGTACAAAAGGTTCAGAAAATTGTACAAAGCCACTAATCATTGACCTGTGTACATGTACCACTGATAGCTGATGAATGAGCAAAATGCGATATTTTATTGGGTCCCTAAAATTGTCAACAAAATGCATGCTGCATAGAGATCGAACAATCGTATTTAAGCACCCTCCAGTGTTTGTGCTTTTATTTCGGTGGTACCATTAATCCTAGTAATATACTCACCACCCAGAGGTGAGGAGGGGCTTCTGAGGTGTGCGGGATCCCGCTCTGCCTGCCGCAATCCCACAACCCAGAGGTGAGGAGGGGCCGCTGAGGTGTGTGGGATCCCGCTCTGCCTGCCGCAATCCCACAACCCAGAGGTGAGGAGGGGCCGCTGAGGTGTGTGGGATCCCGCTCTGCCTGCCGCAATCCCACAACCCAGAGGTGAGGAGGGGCCGCTGAGGTGTGTGGGATCCCGCTCTGCCTGTCGCAATCCCACAACCCAGAGGTGAGGAGGGGCCGCTGAGGTGTGTGGGATCCCGCTCTGCCTGTCGCAATCCCACAACCCAGAGGTGAGGAGGGGCTTCTGATGTGTGCGGGATTTCGCTCTGCCTGCTGCAATCCCACAACCCAGAGGTGAGGAGGGGCCGCTGAGGTGTGCGGGATCCCGCTCTGCCTGCCGCAATCCCACAACCCAGAGGTGAGGAGGGGCCGCTGAGGTGTGCGGGATCCCGCTCTGCCTGCCGCAATCCCACAACCCAGAGGTGAGGAGGGGCCGCTGAGGTGTGCGGGATCCCGCTCTGCCTGCCGCAATCCCACAACCCAGAGGTGAGGAGGGGCCGCTGAGGTGTGCGGGATCCCACCCTGCCTGCCGCAATCCCACAACCCAGAGGTGAGGAGGGGCCGCTGAGGTGTGCGGGATCCCACCCTGCCTGCCGCAATCCCACAACCCAGAGGTGAGGAGGGGCTTCTGAGGTGTGCGGGATCCCGCTCTGCCTGCCGGAATCCCACAACCCAGAGGTGAGGAGGGGCTTCTGAGGTGTGTGGGATCCCGCTCTGCCTGCCTACTTTGTGGAAATAAATTGACATCTGGCCTTATCAAAGAGGTGTCCCTCAAGGCTGACTCATTCAAAAGTGATCATCTAGTGTTCGTATCACTCCCACCCAGTAACACCAAATTGTCAGTGTATTCATTAACTGGAGTCTGTGTTCACGCTAAGCCCAGGTGCTTGGTGTACTGTGGTGGGGCCGATCATTTACATATACTGTACCTTCCCACCTGCTTTTTTTTTTTTTTTGTTCCCGTCATTCTGTGTTGAGACTCTTTAATATCTAGGATGAATTATGAAGGCGCCACAAAATTGAGATCTAAGACAAGATGCTCCAGGATTGCGTCATGAAGAGTTCTGGGCTGAGAAGTCAGCAGGCACTCTATATGATGGCAGGATTGTGACACTGTGCAGTGCACACGCTGTCACAGTTCCCCTGTATTCTCATTGGACAGTCATGTGACCGTATGTGATTTGCATACTCGCGGTCACATGCCAACTAGACTCTTCCGACTAGAAGAGAACTGTGAAGTGCAGAAGTCTAGTTGGCACGTGACTGCATATAGTATTTAAATCCTATACATACGGTCACGTGACTGTCCAACCATTTAGCCAGGATGATGAATGAGTGTTTTGCTGTTTGGCCAGTATATTGGAACGAGCTTTCCTACAAACTCTCGTTCCCCAATTATTGGGGCTTGCTAAAATTTGCTTTAACTAGAATGTCCATAAATGAGGGACTGCTGATGGGCAGGCATTTGGCAGTGGGACACCTGATCTAGCAGTTACTGCCTATTCCATAGAATACCTCTTTAAAGGGTTGTTCAGGATTACAAAGTAAAGGTTTTCTGGGGTTTGTTTTTCTCCTCTTTTCTACTATCAGGATAAATAGAATTTGCACAAGATGCATGTAGTCAGATGTTTTCTGCATATAGATTATTTGTGTGCCTGGAACAAGGAGCACCTGATGACAGGTGATATAAAGTCACATTGGGTCACTGCTCACTGCTCTCTCTTATTATTGCCAAATCTGAAATCTGCAGCATAAATCCACCCAAAATTATGTGACATTTGGGAATTTAAAACTCTGCAGCTTCGCCCTAAAATCTGTTAAAAAAAAAAAAAAAAGTATCTGTACAGCACATATTGCAGCTTTGAACGGCAAGGAACTGTCAACCCCTTCCTGCCTTGCGACATTCTATAACAGGGCAGAAAGATGGTGAGTGTGAGGTTCTGTAGCATTACTGCCCAAAAGCTGGGCCTGCAGCCGTGCCAGTTGTATAATTCCACTATTAGCCAGGATCTGATATCTGGTTGCCACCAGCAAATATTTAGATAATTATTTTTTTTGTGCGTGAGTATGGAAAACTTTTTTCCTCAGTCGCATGTGTAGATTTACTGTGCTCACATTTTTTTTGCTACATGTTAATAGGATTTTCAAAACCTTGTTCACTATTGATCTGCAAAAGATCCGCTAATTGGAAATCTGAATTTTTTTTGTGTGTATGTTAAGTTTCCAGATAAGTGATCTGTTAAGAGCCACACTGTTTTTATAAAATTTAAAGAGTTATTCCCAACACTAAAAAGTTTAAAGGGAATCTGTCATCAAGTTTCTGCAGTGTAATCTAAAGGCCCCTTCACATTAAGCGACGCTGCAGCGATACCGACAACGATCCGGATCGCTGCAGCGTCGCTGTTTGGTCGCTGGAGAGCTGTCAGACAGACCGCTCTCCAGCGACCAACGATGCCGGTAACCAGGGTAAACATCGGGTAACTAAGCGCAGGACCGCGCTTAGTAACCCGATGTTTACCCTGGTTACCATCCTAAAAGTGAAAAAAACAACCACTACATACTTACCTACCGCTGTCTGTCCTCCAGCGCTGTGCTCTGCACTCCTCCTATACTGTCTGTGTGAGCACAGCGGCCGGAAAGCAGAGCGGTGACGTCACCGCTCTGCTTTCCGGCTGACCGACGCTCACAGCCAGTACAGGAGGAGTGCAGAGCAGAGCGCTGGAGGACAGACGGCTGTAGGTAAGTATGTAGTGTTTGTTTTTTTTACACGCCGATCCAGCGATGTCAGCAGGAGTCCAGCGACCAAAATAAAGTTCTGGACTTTATTCAGCGACCAACGATCTCCCAGCAGGGGCCTGATCGTTGGTCGCTGTCACACATAACGATTTTATTAACGATATCGTTGCTACGTCACAAAAAGCAACGATATCGTTAACAATATCGTTATGTGTGAAGGTACCTTAAGAGCAGCATGCTGTAGGTGCAGAGAGCCTGATTTTAGGTTTGTCATTTAGTGGGCTGTGTTTTTAATTAAATCAGGAGATTATCACTACAGACCTAGGTGTCTGGTGCCTCCTAGTCGACTGTTCTGTGTAACCCTGCTCCCAATATACAGTGTGCACAGAGAGCTGCCAATCAGAGGTGAGGGCAGGTTATACAGAGCTCAGCATTCAGAGAACTGCTAGAATCAGTGCTCACAGCTTCAGATCTATCATAACTGCTGCACAGATTTTATCCTCTTAATATATTGCAGTCATCATATTATATATTGCAGTCAACATATTATATAGTACTGTGTACTTAAAAATTAGTTGGATAGAAAAGCAAAGCGAGCAATTTTCTCTTTTCCGTTAGATCTATGACGTGATTAAAAATTGAATAGCTGAATCCTTCTAAGCTCTATGTAGAAACAGGAGGTCAATTTTCCCTGTAAGGCCGGTGTCACACTTGTGAGTGCAATACGAGAAACTCGTGTGAGTCTCTTGCATCAATACCCGGCACTGCATAGAAATACATGTAGCCGCACATTCTGGTCCTGAGTGCCGGCGGCAGTGCCGGGTATTGATGCCAGAGACTCACACAAGTTTCTCGTATTCCACTCACAAGTGTGACCCCGACCTATGAGTTGTAAGTCACTGCAAAAGTCACTGGCAGGAGGAGGAGGAGCGGCTGGGTCAGGAGTTGGAGAGGAATGATAAATGCAGGGACAAGAGACTTCTGTTTCTATGTAGAGCGGAGAAAAGAGAAGTATTATCTGGGTATAAATTAAAAATGAGCAATAGTAAGTACACAGTGCTGTATAATATGATGACTGCAATATAATAAGATGATGACAACTCTGATGAGAGGAGGAGGGCTTCTTAAATACATAAGATTGTCTGAGTCAGTCTCTTGCTGTCAATGTGCATGTGAACCTCCTGAAATAGCACCTCCCTCTCCCCCCAAAAATAAGTAAAAAAACACTTGTATGCATACATGTGTTTTTTTTTTTTTTGCTTGTTTTTTAGTGTGATACACGCAAGAAAAAAAAAAAAAAAAAAAATATATATATATATATATATATATATATATATACATATACACGAGGGGCGATCCAAAAGTAATGATAATCAATACTAAACACAATGAATATAGTAAAAAAAAAAAATTATTTTTCTACATAGTCTCCTAACAAGTCTATACATTTAGTCCATCTCTTTTCTAAACTTAGAATTCCCTTCGAAAAAAATTCTTGATCTTGACCCTCAAAAAAATCCCCAACAGCGGTTATCGCGTCGCTATTGTCGTCAAATTTCTTGCCCCGGAGGTGTTCCTTGAGCCGAGGAAAGAGAAAGAAGTCACTGGGGGCTAGATCTGGCCAATAGGGGGGGTGTTCCACCAGTTCAAAGCCCACTTCTTGAATGGTAGCCATGGCAACAGCAGCTTTGTGAGCCGGCGCGTTATCTTGGTGAAACAGCACTCCAGCCCGCAGTTTACCGCGCCTTTTCTCCTTGATAGCCTCCCGCAATCTTCTTATTTGTTCTGCGTAGTAGGAGCCCGTAATAGTGGCTCCCTTCTCCAAATAGTCCACCATAATAATTCCTTCAGCGTCCCAAAAAACAGACTCCATAACCTTCCCTGCTGAGCTTGACACTTTGAATTTCTTCGGCGTCGGTTTGTCGGCTCGTTTCCATGTCATCGATTGTTGTTTAGTTTCGGGATCAAAGTGGTGGATCCAGGTCTCGTCCATGGTCAAAAAACGTGACAAAAAATTTTCCTTGTCTGCTTGGAACTTTTCGAGATTTGCTATTGAAATGTCAACTCATTCCTTCTTTTGCTCGTCGGTTAACATTTTTGGCACCCAACGCGTGGAGACCTTTCTCATATGCAATTCTTTTGCAAGGATTCTTTGAATACTGCCATATGAGATCCCTGTGACCTCAGCTACATGCCTGATAGTCACTCTTCGATCTGCCAATACAACTTCTTCAACTTTTTTCACGTTTTCTTCATTGAGGGACGTGGATGGGCGTCCTTCACGATGTTCATTTTCCGTCGATGTTCTTCCCAGCTTAAATTCCTTGGCCCAGCGTGCAACTGTGGAATATGGAGGAGAAGAGTCCCCCAATGTTTCCACCAAGTCGCTGTGTATGTCTTTGGTAGTAATTTTTTTCAAGCAGAGGTATTTGATGACAGCTCTGAGCTCGTTTTTTTCCATTTTGATGTTCACTCCTCGGCAGTTCATATTCAAATGAATGTAGCTCCCGGGAATCGTGGTCTATTTAATAATATAATAATAATAATTTTTATTTATATAGCGCCAACATATTCCGCAGCGCTTTACAAATTATAGAGGGGACTTGTACAGACAATAGACATTACAGCATAACAGAAATACAGTTCAAAACAGATACCAGGAGGAGTGAGGGCCCTGCTCGCAAGCTTACAAACTATGGGATTAAAGTAATTTTTTTTTTCCTGGACTACTGGGTACCTAAGAGAGAAGAAAACATTTTATTTTAATTTCTGTGTGCAATAGAAATAACCGATTATCATTACTTTTGGATCGCCCCTTGTGTGTATATATGTGTGTGTATATATATATATATATATATATATATATATATATGTGTATATATATATATATATATATATATATATATATATATATATATATATATATATATATATATATATATATATATATATATATATATATATAATAATTTTATTGGTGCATTCCGCATTATTTGCAAACCGAAGGGGTCATGGTGAAGGAAAAGTGCCGTTCAGAGTGGCTATAAGTGCAGCCCAACCGGTGTCTCCCCTGCTCTTGTATATAAGGTATAGATGGCCTCTGCACACGGTGCTGGGGTTTGACGCTGACGTGCGCTATGTGGAGGCGTTGTCTATAGCGCATGCCGCGTTGTCTATAGCGCATGCCGCTTTATCACGTGTACAGTCTATCTGCTCCGACTTATTACATGAGCAGATGTTGGATATGATTAGTAGTTAGTGACTCACTTTGGCAGCAGCTTCCTCTTGATAAACTATTACTTTCATTTTATTTTTACTTTCATTTCTGACTTTCCCCGCTGTATTGGCATAGCTGGCTGCAATTCCTAAGAATGGGAGAAGGCTGCTCATGTAGTATTACACGGGGCCATTAGATAAGTTGGCGGTCTTCCGGCCCCCTCCCTGCATCCTTTTGCACTGATTGGGCAGTCCCTTATTTCCATGTCCATTAGGAGTCCCCAGGATGACTTTGCAGCTTGCTGCCTTCTTAATCTGATCACCATAATGTGCATTATCCGCTCTCATTGTTCCTTTATTATTGCAGTAAATCATGTTACCTTCTTGCAGTCGGGGGACTGAGTAGATCACTAGTAAAGGCAGATGCAGAATGTGATTCTTTTTATCCTTTGTCTATGTTGTGACTCTGTAATTCCTTTTTAGATTACACTAATGGAAGTAATACTGTGGAGAACGTCTTAATTATGGCGTTTTATGGCCTCCTGGAGGGACAGGAAGTTCATAGCCTCACAAACCTCCTGGGTAATTGCCCAGCATCAGATGATGAATGGCAGAATTATATATTATGTATGATGCTTGTAATAGGACTCTATTTCTTATTGATAAGTGTGAGAGGGTCTCATTTTTTTAGTTTTTCTGAATGTGTGCATTTTGTCTTCCAGGAGAAGATGTTTGGTCCTATGCTAAAGGCCTCCCTCATCTGTTCCAGCAGGGTGGCGTCTTTTACAATATCATGAAGAAAAATATGGGTGAGTCCTAGTTAAGTGGATTTTATCTCCTGACTGTGTTTATTCCTGAGCTTACAAAAATAAGATCTATGATGTACAATGCAGGCAGTTATTGACCACCGGTCTGAACGTGGCTGTCCTGTTGCTGTCCTATGAATTTTTTCCTAATACTTAAAAAAGTGACACTTTGTAGCAGATTCCACTTGGAAAATAGTGATTTCTTCCCTAGATTCCAGTGCAAGTACGTTTTATAAGTACCGTATATACTCGAGTATAAGCCGAGACCCCTAGTTTTGCAACAAAAAGCTGGGAAAATGTAATGACTCGAGTATAAGCCTAGGGTGGAAAATGCAGCAGCTACCGTTAAATGTCAAAAATAAAAATAGATACCAATAAAAGTAAAATTAATTGAGACATCAGTAGGTTAGGTGTTTTTGAATATCCATATTGAATCAGGAGCCCCATATAATGCTCCATACAGTTCATGATGGGCCCCATAAGATGCTCCATATTAAAATATGCCCCATATAATGCTGCACAAATGCTGATTATGGCCCCATAAGATGCTCCTTATAACAATGTGCCGCATATAATGCTCCATACAGTTCATTATGGCCCCATAGATGCTCCATATAACAATGTGCCGCATATAATGCTGCTGCAATAAAAAAAAAATTACATACTCTCCTCTCGCTGCCCGCTGCTCCTCAGCGTCCCGTCTCTCCGCAGTGACTGTTCAGGCAGAGGGCGGCGCGCACACTAATACGTCATTGCGCCCTCTGCCTGAATAGTCACTGCAGAGGACATGGAAGACGGAGCGGCGGTGGAATGGGGAAAGGTGAATATGAAATACTCACCTGCTCCCGGCGCGGTCCCTGGCAGCTTCTCCCTGACAGATGGTCTCCGGCGCCGGCAGCTTCTTCCTCTGTTCAGCGGTCACGTGGTACCGCCCATTACAGGATTGAATATGCGGGTCCACCCCTATGGGAGTGGAGTCCATATTCATTACTTTAATGAGTGGTACCACGTGACCGCTGAACAGGAGAAGAAGCTGCCGGCGCCGGAGACCATGGGACACGCAGGGACTGCGTCAGGAGCGCCAGGAGCAGGTGAGTATGTGACCGTCGTCGCTCACCCTCACCAAATGACCGCCCCCTCCCCCCCCCCGACATGGCTCGAGTATAAGCCGAGAGGGGCACTTTTAGCCCATTTTTTGGGGCTGAAAATCTCGGTTTATACTCGGGTATATACAGTAACTGGTTTTATATCCTTTGGAAGTGACCAGAAATACAATACATAATGAGGCTCCTCTATAAAAATGGATGCAGGGAATTTTTTATTCACTTATCTAAGCTGTTGCCCCCTAATACCAGCCAGCTTCAGAGCAGTGTTTACAAGCAATACAGCAGTGGTGGTCGGTCTCCCAGGCAACAAACTCTAAACAAAAGTTTTAGTATCTCAATGACTGTAAATTTTAAAAAGCAGTCAATTGCAAAAATACTTGATTTTTTAAGCACTATCCAACAATATCAGTCAATGAAGATGGGAGTAACGAGGGGCGTGTCCTAGCTGGCCATGTGAGTGGAAGCAGGGAAGAGTGCTCCTGCTGCCAGAAGGACAAAAATCCTGCTTTAACCCCGATTTTAGGGTAAACTCACCTAAATCCGGCTGGCTGAAGGTCCAAAGAGTGCAGCGGTGCGGAGCGGCGGGTCCGGAGTCGGCAGCGATGACCAGGAGGCGGCAGAAAGACGCTGGCACCAGCGATGCAGGAGCCGGCCAAGATGGTGCCGATGCTAGGGAGGACGCCGAGAAGGAGAACGCCGCATGTCAGCGGCGCATGGAGGTGGCCGCAAAGCTGCAGCAGTATGCCAGAGTGGAGGCTGCTGAGGAGGCAGAACCAGGATCTGGAGCTGGAGCTGACCAGGAGGAGGAGGAAGCAAGCAAGGCTGAGCAGCATGAGGTACAGAGGGGGAAGGAGAGAGGCAGCATGGCGGGGGCTAGTGGGGGATCTGAAGCCATATCACAGGGAGAGGAGCCGACTCTAGAGATGTTATCACACTGATCTCTTCATGTCAGCAATCCCTGAACTCCTTGGCCCAGCAGATGCAGGAAGTTAAAGGGGACACGGCACAGATTAATGCGGCTCTGCAGAAAATGGACAAACGTATAGGAGTGGTGGAGGAGAGGGTGAGCACGGCAGAAGATCACATAGTTAAGCTACAAAAAGCTGAAAAGAAGTTCGCCCAAGCAATAGCCGAGCTCGCTGCTAAAAATGAGGATCTGGAAAATAGATCCAGAAGAAATAATATACGTATAGTGGGGCTGCCTGAAAAGACTGAGGGGAGAAATCCCACTGAGTTTGTGGAGCACAGTGTTGACAAAAGTCTTTGCTGTTAAACGTGCTCATAGGGTCCCGCCGCAGTCCCCTGCCCCAGGAGCGAATCCCCGTACCATGCTTGCTAAAATACTCAATTACAGAGACAGAGACATTATCCTTAGAAAGGCTAGAGAGATGGAGGATCTGATGGCTGGAGGTCAAAAAAATCGCCATTTATCCGGATTATTCCGCTGCGGTTCAGAAACAGCGGATGAAGTTTACTGGAGTCAAGCGGCGACTGAGGGAGCTGGGAGTGCAGTATTCAGTGATGTTTCCCGCCAAGCTGAGACTGGTGGCTTTTAATAAGACCCACTTTTTCTTGACACTGGAGGACGCTACCCAGTGGCTTGATACTCATGAGAAAAAACTTAAGGGAATGGGCGACTGACATTTCGGCGAGATCCAGTTGGGATTTGTTTTCTCTGTCGATAGGGGAGAGTTCTGCGCTCGTTCGCAATGGTTAAAGAATTGAGCAACTGTTGGGGGTTTTGCTGGGCCATATTGAAGGAATGGCCGGAGGGGACAGTACCAACTACTAAGTACGGGGAGGAGGGTTATGCTGGGTACTGTGAACTGGTTTGGTACTTTTTCTATATGTTAATAAAAGTTGAAATGTTAAGATACAATAAAGTGAAAGTTGGGGGGGAAATTGTGATTGCTATGGCAGCGGGACGCGAATGGAGAGGGTTAAGTAAGGGAGAGTGTTCGTAGTGGGCAGTGGAGCCCCACTCTTGATGAGAGGAAGAATGCGTTATATTGGGGGGGTTAGGGGGGCAAGTTGGGAGGGGGCAGGGGGGGTGGGAGGGTTGGGGCAGCTCATACTTGGGAAATTGGATACTTTAAGAAATGATGAGCCACATGATGGGAGATTGTATTAAAATATTGAGTTGGAATGTGAGAGGTCTGGCGGATATAACACGGCGGGCGGCAAGTCTGCAGTATGTCCGAGAACAGAAGGTCTCAATGATATGTCTGCTGGAGACACATTTAGTGCGGGAGAGGGTGAACGTATTGAATAGGCGCTGGATACAGAGGGCGTATCATTCTACTTTCTCGACGTACTCTAGGGGTGTGTCTGTGTTAATACCTGCGGGGGTGCAGTATGAGGAGGTAATGGTAAAAGAGGATGTGGATGGTCAGTATGTGGTGGTGCAATGTAAAATAAATGGAGTGTTGATGTGTACAGCGGCAATGTATATTCCGCCCCCATACTCAAGTAAGAAGATAAGAGAGGTGCTGGAGAGGGTAGAGCGTTGGGGACCGTTACCATCTCTAAATATTGGCGATCTTAATAATATCTGCGATGACTTTTGGGACAAAAACAAAAATCCCCAGAATAGAACAGGGGGACATATCACTACGTTTGGGACCTATGTCCGGGAAGTAGGTATGATTGATTTATGGAGAGTTAGACATATTGGGGAAAGGACGTACTCATGCTACTCGCCAGCTCATGGTACTTTGTCTAGGATTGACTTGGCGCTAGGTAACTGTTTACTGGATACGATGGTAGGGGAGGTGAGATATTTGCCTAGGGCTCTTTCAGACCATAGTCCAGTTGAGGTGGAATTTCGGCCGGTGGGGACACGGATCGGGAGCAGGAAGGAGTGGAAGATTCACCCTAATTGGCTACACAGTATGGACTTGGAAAAGATAAAGAAGGAGTTGGTGGAATTTTTTGAGATCAACGAGGGAAGTGTAGATGTTCTTACTTTGTGGGAAGCCATGAAGGCGTACTTGAGGGGACTGCTGTTCAGGGATATTAGCAGGTGTAAGAGGAAATCGAGAGAGACAGAGAGGTTGGCGGTTGAAGGGCTGAGGATAGCCGAAGATGAGATGGTAATAGCGGGTACTCCGGAAGCTGGGAGGAGGCTAAAGGCAGCTCAGAGTCAGTTGGAGGAGGTATTGCTCGGTAAGGCTGAAAGGAAGAGGGAATTCATGAATCTGGCTTTTTACCAGGAGGGCGAATCTGTGGGTCATTTGCTATCGATGGTGGCTTCTGCCCAGAGAAACACTTCCTTTGTTCATTCTTTGGTATCGGGGAGCGGTGTGGCTGTCTCTGAGACTTCAGAGATTTTGGACATTTTTGCGGATTTTTATGCGGACCTATATTCCTCTCAGGTAGATGGGTCGGTGGAGGACACGGTGGCATTCCTTGAGGAATTGGAGCTCCCAAGGCTGAGTGACATAGATAGAGAAGATTTGGAAGCTCCCATTACGGAGGAGGAATTGGGTCGGGCACTGCAGTCTATGGCTAATGGGAAGGCACCTGGCGTAGATGGATTTCCTGCTGAAATTTAAAAAAACTTTGGGGAAGTGCTGATCCCTAAATTAAGGGTACTTCTGGAGGAGGCTAGGAGTGGCGGTCGTCTACCGGCATCTATGCGGGAGGCCATAATAGTGGTGATTCCTAAGGAGGGGAAGGACCCGACACAGCCGGATTCATATCGGCCAATCTCCTTGCTTACTACAGACGTTAAACTCCTGGCTAAGGTGTTGGCGATGAGGTTGACAAGTGTGATCTCCGGCCTGGTGCACTCAGACCAGTCTGGCTTTATGCCTGATCGGTCCACTGCGATCAACTTACGAAGGCTGTATATGAATTTGCAACTCAGATCCGACAACTGTGGCCAGAGAGTTATTACATCTTTAGACGCTCATAAGGCGTTCGATAGTGTGGAGTGGGGATATCTCTGGCAGGTGCTCCGGAGTATGGGGTTTGGACCGCAGTTCATATCCTGGATTCGACTGATGTACTCGATGCCGATGGTTAGGGTAAATGGGGAGTTATCACGGACCATACAACTGGCTAGAGGGACGAGACAGGGGTGTCCGCTCTCTCCTCTTTTGTTTGCTCTGGCTGTGGAACCACTGGCTGCTAAGCTTCGACGGTCTGATGAGGTGACTGGGTTTAAATATGGGATGATTGAAGAAAGGGTGGCGTTGTATGCGGATGACATTCTGCTATTTCTGGCTGACCCGGGTACGTCCTTGGAGGGAGCCATTGGGATTATTGAGCGTTTCGGATCGGTGTCGGGACTTAGGATAAACTGGAGTAAGTCTGTCTTGTTTAAGGTGGATGATGATGGTGGGGAGCCACTGGAGGATGGGCGACTGGAGGTGACTAGCCAATTTAAGTACCTTGGAATATGGGTATCTATGCCTGTTACTGACTATATACATAGAAATCTGACTCCAATCTTAGGTGTTCTTAAAGCGAAAGCGGATGCTTGGCTTAAACTGCATTTATCTGTGGTAGGTAGGGTGAATCTTATTAAAATGATTTTGATGCCAAAAATACTGTATATTCTTCATAATGCGCCAGTTTGGATACCACGCAGGAGATTTAGACAGATTAACTCTCTGTTTAGGAATTTGATATGGGGGAGACAGCATCCGCGTATCAAACTGGAGACACTTCAGCGACCCAAGGAAGATGGGGGATTGGCATTGCCTAACCCTGAAATATATTTTCTTGCAGCCCAGAGTCAGCATTTAAAAGGCTGGGCGCATGAAGGGTCATCTGGGGCGGTACAGCGGCTGATGGAAGTGGTGACAAAAAGGCCAGTGGTACAATGTTTGGAGGATGGATCCCTGGGGGCTCTGGGGAAATTATACCCGACTGTGTTGTTGATACGCAGGCTGTGGGGTAGGCTGAGACATATACGGGGGGTCACGGATTTGACTAGATTCTCACCGCTATGGCATAACAGCAACTTACAGGAGTTTGAGGCACTGGGGGTACTGACAGAATGGCAGGTCAAAGGGATTCAGTACGTGTATCAAATAATTGAGCAAGGTGAATTGAAATCATTTTCCCAATTACAGGCGGAATTTGGTCTTGGGACTGTGGGGGAATTTCAGTATTTGCGGATGAGGCATGCTTTTGGAGCTCAGAATAGAAACTGAGGTATTGGAATTCAGAGGGATATAGTACTGGAGTATGTGTGTAATGAAGGGACTACTAGGGGAGTCATATCTAGTTTGTATAAAGATCTGTTGCACACTTTCCTATTGCGGTTTCCAATAATGGCGAGAGCTAAGTGGGAGAGGGATCTGGGTCCAATAGAGAATGAGACTTGGGAGTCGGTGCTAGAATGGGTCCCACGATTGTCACTGAGCGAACCGTATAGACTGTCACAGCTCTATGTGATACACAGGGTTTATAAGTCACCGATGGTGCTATATAAGGCTGGTTTGCGTGATGATTCTGAATGCCCGAGGTGTAAAACTGCAGATGCTGATATACTCCATATGATGTGGACGTGTCCGAGACTGGCTGCTTTTTGGGTGGTAGTTTTGAGTCGTATGGAAGGTGCGTATGGATGTAAGGTGCTAAGGGATCCAGTTGTGTGCTTGTTGGGATGTGTGGATGAGATTGGAGTGGATAACAACCTGAAGATAGCTATTTCCAGATTGTTATACATGGCTAGGAAGGTAATAGCTCGAAATTGGATTAGGGAAGAACCGCCGTCAAGAGGAGAGTTCCTCCAGTATGTGAAGCAGGGCCTGACACTGGAAAAGGGGTTTTATAAAAAAAGAGGGAAAATCGAAATGTTCAATAAAATGTGGTCTCCGTGGATTGCTATGGGATAGGGGTATTATAGAGGGAGAGTTAATTAAGGTTCCTAATTAATGGTAATGTTAAATGTGGCTTATATTATTGGCCGAGGGATTAGATAGTATATTGGTCTAATGATGGAAGTGCTAAGCAAGGTGAGCTGCTTTGTTGGGTGGGGTTGGGGGGTGGTGGGATTGAAGGGGAATGTTTGAAGGGGGGGGGGGGGAAGCTTTGTATTGAAAATGAGAATGTAACATGTCATTTATCTTGTTATTCTTAATAAAAATTTATTTGAATAAAAAAGATGGGAGTAACACTTTAGCTCATGACACTCCGAGTAGATTGGCATGGAAGCATTCTTTCCAGGAATGGGCTAAAGAAAAGACCTTCAAGTCTTCAGTTTAATAATTTTCCCTATTGTGACTAAAAAATAATTTAATTAGTAGGTTCTGCACAAACAAAATATACTGTAATTACTTTTATGTATAGTTGTTGTGTTCTTCAAAAAGATCCAGATGTATCCATGAGGGAGACCCTGACACTGAATTGTAATAAATGAGTATGCTACAAAGCGCATGGTGACTCTGGAAGAGTTTTGCTCTACTAGAGTTTATCTAAAGTGTAATTGCCGTTTTTGAAAAATGTCCAAAGTTTGTATTAGTGCTAGTCCGGGTACTGACACCACTGCCGATGGCTGAAAAGGAGCAGACGCGCTAATCTCCTCTGAGGTTGAAGCCTGGCTCAGTAGAAAGGTTGACTTGGGCTATTGTCTTGGAGAGTTGCGCTTAGCTGAGAACATCTTGGTAATAAATTGGAATTCATCAGCTTGTACACACTGATCAAAACTTCTGACATGTCAGAGGTTTTCAAAAAGTTTGGGTTTATTAAGTAAAAACTTTTTGTAGGCATTACCGATATTGAGTATGTATAAATGGATGACTTCTTGATCGTTTTAGTAAAAAAAAATTGTTTTTTTTGTTTGTTTCTGTTTTTAGGAGTAGTTGATGGAAAACACTGCACATTTCCATACCTACCCAACAAAACCTTTGTTTACAATGCGGCTGAAGACCGGTTAGAACTGTGTGTGGACGCAGCAGGTCATTTTCCCATTGGCCCTGAGGTAGAAGAACTGGTGAAAGAGGCGATGACTCAAGTGCGTTCTGAGGCATCTTCTAGGAGCAGAGAGTCTAGTCCTTCACATGGACTGATGAAGCTTGGCAGTGGTGGCGTGGTGAAGAAAAAGTCCGAGCATCACAATGTCACAGTCTTTCAAGGCAAAGGGCACTCTTTAGGAACAGCCTCTACAAGTCCAGAACATAACCAGAGAACCAGAGCTACGGCTAAGTCCAGCTCCACACCTAGCCTCAATAGCACTGTGACGTATTCTGATTCCTCGTCATTTATGTCCCCATCCAACGATGGGGAACTTATCAGAGTAGCTCCTGGAGTAGTCACTATGAGAGATGGTCGTCAACTTGACCCCAATTTAATTGAGGCCCAGCGTAAAAAATTGCAAGAAATGGTTTCTTCCATTCAGGCTTCTATGGATAAGCACTTACGGGATCAAAATGCGGAACCATTAACGGGATCTGATGCTTTGCCTCGTAAAGGAGAAATGCTTACCTCAAAGCCTACGGGCAGCCCTTCTAAGGGGAATGTCGACACGACTGTATCGCCTGCTAGTAATATTGGGGGCTCTATAGCAACATCAATATCTGTGAGACCTAAAGTTCAGTCTGCAGTTTCTACAGATGATCCAGAAGAGATGGACAGCCAGGACACAGAAATAGCCCATGTAGCTGAGCCTATGGATCATTCATGATTAGCAAGGGGTTTGATCTCAAGGAACGTACATAAATATATAAATATGTAATAACATGGCTGGGCCACCGTTTGGAATAGTCCTTTAAAGAATTCTTGTACATTCAAAAGTATATTAAACGCCTTTTCGCTGCATGAAAATGTGTGTAATTTGGGGGAATAAAAGCTTTTCGATGGTTATTTTAGCTTTTAAAGGATTGAAAAAATCTGTAAAATGAAGTGTCTGAGCATTTTTCAATGAGCTTGCTGCCATTAATGTTCATAGGAATGTCCACTGCTGATACGCAGTCTGAATGTGATGGTGACCGACCATATGACTTGCCATCACTTCCCTGTGAGGTTGCCTCCATATTAAAGAATCTACAGCCACTGTGGAAGGAGGACTTTAGAGCCCTGAGATTATATGTATGTGCTTTACTGCCTTTGTAACACCAACTTCTGAGAACATCGTTGTGTCTTGAGCGTTTAGATGTTAGCGCTTTCTTATACGTCCAGTAATCTGGCTGTGCGCGCGAGTAAAGATTTAGGTCATATAGTAAAAATAAACCTAATGAAACACGTCTTCTTGAAAGCTTGAATCACAATCCAGAGTGCCTCAGTTAGCTCACGAGGGCCTTTACCGAAAACCCAAGCTACTGCTGACCAAAGTGAATGCGTCTAGAGACCTTTTGGGACAGTATTAGTGGGATAAAAGGTTTTTGTACTTTTTTTTTTTTTTGTGTGGATTGGAAATGTTCATGTGTTTTGTTGTTTTTTCCAGCTCTTATGGTTGGTATAATTCTTGTAGATGATAGAATATGAAATGTAACCTCACTAGACATTTCCTTTAGTCACTGTAGTGTATGAAGCAAATGGGTCATTGCTAAAAATGATCGGTGGCTTTGGAGACCAACTGCATGGCTTGATTACGTGTGACAAAGATTTAATAAATTTTGAGCTTTAAGTGTAAAATCCAGTAGGCTTTTTGGTCCGAGTAACGGAGTTACGATGTGCGCTTACATGGGGTTGAGCAGTGGCCTCGCACACACGTCAGTGGCAACTGCCCGATATGCCCGGCTTCATTTTTCATCAAATACAATCAAATCTAGCTAATGATCAATGACGCCATTTTTTTTTTCTTTTTTATCATTCTCCCTTAATTTCACTATATGGCTGATCTACTGATCGGACGGCCTCTTCTTAAATACTTTATTCCTCAGTGTGAATGAAAAATAACGATACTCTCCTCCTGCATTGGTGCCATTCCAGCGACGTCGTCGCCGGGTCTCCTGGTACTTGCATGACATAACTATCATTTTCTGATAAAGGGTTGGTTTCACTCACGCCTTTCTTGAGCAAACCTCTGATGTGTCCGATGTCAGTGAGAACAGAAGCCCATTAGTGGCCACTGATTTGCTGCGACGTTCACGTGGCATAACAACGTTTTGGCGCCAACAATGCTAGAGCAGGTAGGGAGTATCTTTTCCATTGGGGAACATAGTACTTAGCAGGGGTTGTCCACCCCTTTTAATGAGGATATTCTCCAATAGCTGTCGGCTAAATGCTCATTTGTACATTGGCTCTTCTCCCCATACAGATGCTTGGACCTAGCAACAGGTTCGGACAGCGTTAGTCTATTGTGTATGAATATCTCTAGGATTTCTCCTGCGTAATGCACTTTTGTGGAGGGTGAGTTTTGGTGGTTTCCTGTCACTGACTGTACAAAGAGAGTATTAAATAACAACATCACTTGATGGAGCTGCCATTCTGTCTAGTATTTGGCATCTGTCTAATATCTATTTGCAGTTATGGATGTGTATTTCAGAGCTATAGAGATACCGGTTGGCGTCTCCCCTATTCTAGTTTGATGGACGGGGGGGTTAGAGGCTCTAACACTTAGACCTCCGGTGCTCACCTGAAACGCAGATGTCTAAGATGAGCCAATTCTGATTGTGGAACACACACAGGTCTGCGTTTTATGGCCCATGATACTGACACTACTTTCAATGTTTTTTTAGTGGCTTTTGTACATGAATGCTGCAGGTTGGATTTTTAGGACTAGATTTAGCCCCTTTGCCAATTCTGTTGGGCAACTTCAGAATGCTCCATGTCTTCTTATGTTGCTACAAATGGAAGTCTTTTTATTTTTATTTTTTTTAGAACTGCTAAAAGTTCCCCCTACTCATGGTCCTTTTGGCTAGGTCTTATCTTTCTTATCAAAGATGAACTATTTGGAGCAATGCTCCTCAGCTCCAGGCTTTGCAGCCCACCAACAAATAATGTTTTCTTAGTATTGCACAAGGGAAGGAATTAATACTTGCACAAGACTTAAGGTACCTTCACACTCAGCGACGCTGCAGCGATACCGACACACAGACAGCTCTCCAGCGACCAACGATCCCGAGGTCCCCGGGTAACCAGGGTAAACATCGGGTTACTAAGCGCAGGGCCGCGCTTAGTAACCCGATGTTTACCCTGGTTACCATCGTTAAAGTAAAAAAAACAAACACTACATACTTACCTACCGCTGTCTGTCCCCGGCGCTCTGCTTCTCTGCACTCCTCCTGCACTGACTGTGAGCACAGCGGCCGGAAAGCAGAGCGGTGACGTCACCCCTCTGCTTTCCGGCTGACCGACGCTCACAGCCAGTGCAGGAGGAGTGCAGAGAAGCAGAGCGCCGGGGACAGACAGCGGTAGGTAAGTATGTAGTGTTTGTTTTTTTTACTTTTACGCTGGTAACCAGGGTAAACATCGGGTTACTAAGCGCGGCCCTGCGCTTAGTAACCCGATGTTTACCCTGGTTACCAGTGAAGACCTCGCTGGATCGGTGTCACACACGCCAATCCAGCGATGTCTGCAGGGAGTCCAGCAACGAAATAAAGTTCTGGACTTTCCTCAGCAACCAACGATCTCCCAGCAGGGGCCTGATCGTTGGTCGCTGTCACACAGAACGATTTCCTTAACGATATCGTTGCTACGTCACAAAAAGCAACAATATCGTTAACGATATCGTTATGTGTGAAGGTACCTTAAGGAAATCCTGATCTGTTATTGGACCTTGAGGACAGGAGTTAAACACCGACTTGGAGCACAAGCGCTCACTAATTTACCATCCACTGTCAGAAAGGTGTCAAAATATTTTAGTCTAAATTTTTATGTAAAGGATTGCTTGTTGGATGAAATTTTAAAGATGATTTTGACTTTTAGAAAAGTGTCCCCAAATGAATTCGATACCAGAAAAAAACCAAATACAAACAGTCCTCACCCTCCAGGGAACAGCGCTGACTTCCCTCCACTGCTTGTCTTTTTGCTGCAGTGATTAACATCAACAGCTCGTACCACTGCAGGCAATCCCTGAGCTCAGCATCTCATGCATTCTACAATGTCCGAGCCACTGAGCGCAGTGATTAGCTGCAGCAATGACGTACACTGTTGACTTGACATCACTGCTGCAGCTAAACGACAGGTTGTGTAATGTTTTTCAGCGGCTTTTTTTTTTTTTATACATCATTGTAGTTGATGCACAAAAAACACGTCCTTTATACGTTTTGCACGTATAGTCTTTTTCCCTGCTGACCTCTGTTCTGCCTCCTCCCAGATCTACAGCTCAATATGGCGGCCGTAGTGGGAAGTCCAAACCATGCCACCTCTGATTTTTGTGTGGGTTGAGGAATGGACACAGGCTGATATAAAATCATCACTTTTAGGATGTGGGGGTCACTGTAACCCACTTCATTGGTCTTTATAAGATTTTACTCTTTTAGCATCTGTCATAAAACAAGTTACTAGTGAACGTAATATACTGATTTTTTTTTTTAGGCATTTGGTAAGGCCAGTTTCACCTGTCTGTGTATGAAATGTGCTTTCTGCACCATACATGAGTCTCTTGACCTGAACTCTTCCACCTCATTGGTATATACGAGGCTGTTGGGTTTCGGTCAGGAGACTCGACCGGCCTGGAAATTGTGGTCTGTGTATGGACCACAAATCAGACTCTTGAAACTGATTTTACGGAATGGTGTTTCATCTAGAACAGTGAGTTATTGAAGTGTTAACGGATGGCAAATATTTGTAGGAAATCTGAAATGATTACAGTTTGATTTGGATTTTATCTAGATCCCATCCATTACCTTGATTGTAGAGTTGTTGTTTTTTTTATCGATGTAACAATGGTAGACATTTTATAGGTATAGACATTACAGGAAATATTCTTGAAGTATAAGCTTTGTTTTTTTTCCCAGCTTCTCAAATCCATTCCATAATTGCAGTTCAGAGGACCTATATTTACGTTCCTGAAACGCTTCTCATTCCCCGTAAATGGAAGTAATGAAAATTAAATTGCATTGGAATTGTGTTTTCAGGTCTGCCTAGATTAGTTCTTCTTTTCGGCACCAGTTTGTTTGCTCCTTGTTTGTTAATCTAGTTAATGGGTATCTTCATCCTCATATCGGAAAATTCTATGTTGGTTCTGTGAGGATGCCTACGTTCTGAAGAAGGCTTTGGATTGTGCCATCAATGCAGTGCTTAGTAGAAGACTGATAGCTAAATATCATCTTTAATTGTTTTTAAGGAATAGTGTCAGACGATCCATCTACTGGGTAGTCCTATCATGTCCTCTGGATACGACCAGAAGTGTCTGGTAGCTTTCTTTAGAACAGGGATCCATCATGTAGCACCATGACTGATGTGGCTAGGACCTATGTCCTGGGTGGGAATAACTCTTTAAGCTTTCCACCATTATTTTAGTATTGTATTCTGACATTGAGATAAGAAGCCGATGTTACAAGCCCTCCTGTCAGAAGAACTTCTGTGCCTGCCGGATAACCCTCCATGCCTCTGATACTGCACTACGGGGTTGTCATAATGATGCTGTGTTTTTGTAAAGTGACTTTTACCATCTCTTCCTACACTTTATCTGTGCTAAGAATAAGCTTTGATCTTCCTGCTGCTCCTTGAAGTTGAATGTTGCCTTGCACGTGTAAATTACCGTGTGCACTTTGGCTCTGTTCACATCACTTTCTTGATGTACATGTGTCGTATAAGTTAGGAGCAGTTGATGGTGTATAGAGGGACGTGCCCATAGATTTTCCTTATCACAATGTACTATGTTCATCATTACATGAGCTAGCGTGCTGGGATAAGGTGTTGTCTGAGCATACACGTGTGCTAACCCAGTGTCTTCGTCGTGCTTGAAAAATGTTTGAGTCCTCTCGGCTTTTTGACAGCCGTAGGGGTTGCCTGTATTTCAGATATTAAGAACGCGCTCGGCCACGCAAGTCAATGAGCCCATGAACATCCAAGTGAGGTCCAATTTCCACGGACAGAACGGAGAAGATGGAGATATTTATTTTTCCCACCTTCTCCTCATCTGAAAAAAATCAGATCCTACTACGCTCATACTCTGATCAATGGGGTCACATAATCTGATTCTCTGGGATCAGAGAAAACATGGTGGTGTGCCCCTAGCCTTAGCGGGAGTCATTGGCACCCGTGTAATTACTGTGGAGGCAAATGATTGCAGCACGCTTCATTTCTTCACACATTGCCTTTCAGTGAGCCATAATTTCCATGTGCCACTTAATATTTGGGTATTTTCACCTGAGAAAGTGTAAATGTGCATATTTTCTGTCCCATAAAGGCGTTATAAAGGTGTGCTACCAAGTTTGCAGTATCCACAGGATGTGATTGCTGGGGGTCTAACCGCTGAAATCCTCATCATTTACAGGAATGGGGTTCCGAATCTCCTGTGTAAATGGAGCATCGGCCTACAGGTGAAGCATTGCAATCTTGGTACAATAGCTTGTGAGTCCTGCAGTGACATTATTGCTGCCAAAAGTACATGTACAATTTCTTTTAGTAATTTTTCTGGTGCCATAATGGCGTGGAGAAGAATTAAGTAATGCTGAATCCTCATATGATTATTACGTATTTATTGCAGAATTTCAGATGTGAAAGTAGCAAAGCATAGATCAATGTAACTCAATGAGTTTACACTGAGTTTTTGATGTGGATTTTTCCAGCTTTTTTGTGTGTATAGGTGACATTTTGATTTCAAAGTTAAATTTGGATGGAGTGCTTTTTTTTTTTTTTTTAAGAAACCCCTGGTGAATTGACTTGTTCTATACAGAAACAGAATGGCATCTCTGATGATGCTAATATGGGCACAAAAATGCACCCGTAGTATACTCGTGTGAAGCGAGCCAAGTCTTAGCCTGGTCCAGTCAATTCATTTGTCAAATGTCTCCTTGTAAAGATGCTGTAGAGAAGAAAAAGCAATTCTCATTTAGTATGTTGTGATGAAAAGATCGTGGAGGGGGCCGCCTTGTCAAAGCACTTTAATAGACAAGCACATCGTAGACCTTAAGCTTTAGTATTCGCACATCCAGCACTTCATATTAAGTCACTGTGGCCAGATGCCAGTCCTGCATTTGCCGGGCAACGTGCTACAGGAGCTTACCGAAATGCATTCTAAGTGATGGGATCTTTGAAAAAAAAAAGCAAATGTATTGGATTAGCCATAAATATATAGTAGATGTGGAGGCCGTCTACAAGATCTGTGTGGATGAGAGCAGTGTCCAGAGTCTGCTGTCAGTGAGGAGGTGGTCGGGAATCACAACTATGTATGGGAACTCTGATCTGTGTCTACTATTCATTCGTGGCTTATCGTATGGACATGTACAAGATGGGAAAAATTGTCACCAGTGTCAGGTTTGTAGATCGCAGAACCCCTATGATGTATGTAGGGAATATTTAATGCATTGAGGCTGAGGCATGGAAATAGATTTATTCATTTAGGGTTGGATTTTTTTTTCTCCCTCTGACCCAACATTGATCACCTGTCCGTCAGTCATACTCAGTAGTGCGGGCGATGAGCTGAGCAACAGGAAGGCCACACGTTGGTTGCTTTTGGACACTTGCTCTACTGGGGTTATGAGTCTTCTCTAATTTAATAAGGTAGACCGTGACTGTAATGCAATTTTATTTTTTGGGGTGGTTGTAAAGTAATGCACATGTTGACTGTCCGTGAATGGAAACCTTTTCCAGATGGGTCCTGATTGGCCTTATTTGTTAACGTGTCAATGGACACATCTGAGCTACATGCAGCAACAGCATAAACCTCTTCACCCCTTAGTGGGAGTCTCTCGGCACAAAATAACCAGTCAAGCAAAACATACTGTAAGTACTCTATACCCTTGGAGTCGCCTGTGCTTGGTTTGACTGGTCATTCTGTACTACCAGACTGCTAGCTTTTACCTATGACATTTCATTGTGATGATCTCAATGATCTCCTCCCCATGAGTCGCCACGGCAACTTCTATGTTTTTTTTTTTATTATAAAGTTTTATGACCTGGTTCCTTATTGAATACAGAGCGTGAAATGCAGATAATTGCCTCCAGTGTGGTTTCAGACGCACATGAGTATATGGGATGGTGACATTGCAGTGTTTGTGCTGCCACGTTTTTTAGGATCCAGATGAAGGGGTCTTACTGTGACTAAATTATACAGACCTATATTGCCTCAGATTAGCGTAGAGCTGTACATAACGTGGGAGAGAAAATGCTTTCCGCCATTGGAAGGCTTGTACATTGTTGTTGTATGGTCGTTATTTTTTATTTCATATAAGGAGCACTTTAGAAGGGAAAATCAGAATAAAATGTGTAGATAAACTCCTGTATATTTATAGAAAGACCTTTTTGGAGGAGTTGGCTCTCCACGTAGGATATTAACCATTTTTGTTGCACTGGCTTTTTCTTCAGCCATCGATTTGTTTTGTGATTGCTGTTACCTGATTTTTTTTTTAATTTGTAATATAACAATAGTGTATTATAATGGTATATAGTGTACTATATTACACTGACTGTACAGTATTTCAAGTTGGATTGCTCTATTAAACAATGTTAAGTCTAAAGACGAGCGCTCCGTGTCTGTTATTCACCAAGGTGCACGTCCTTTATATGCCCAGTATGTAGCCACACAACGCCGGTATCGGAAACCTTTCCCGGAACTTTGTCTTCCCCTGAAGTTACACTGCAGGATAATAACGCTATGTCCTGTGGCTTCGACTGTGAGCACAACCCCCATCTGTGGACGTCGGGCCCTTAGACCATCCTCATGTAGTCTTTCTGCTGCTGGGTTGTTGCCCTCCTACGGCCCCCTCCACATCTCCTGGTGTACTGGCCTGTCTCCTGGTAATGCCTCTGGCCACTACGCTGACAGACACAGCAAACATTCTTGCCACAGCTCGTATTGATGTGCCATCCTGGATTAGCTGCACTACCTGAGCCACTTGTGTGGGTTGTATTGTCCGTCTCATGCTACCATGAGTGTGAAAGCACAACCAACATTCAAAAGTGACCAAAACATCAGCCAGAAAGCATTGGTACTGTGATGTGGTCTGTGCTCCCCACCTGCAGAACCACTCCTTTGAGTGTCTTGATAATTGCCAATCATTTCCATCTGTTTTCTATTCCATTTGCACAACAGCATGTGAAATTGATTGTCAATCAGTGTTGCCTCCTTAAGGTACCGTTACACTAAACGACTTACCAACGATCACGACCAGCGATACGACCTGGCCGTGATCGTTGGTAAGTCGTTGTGTGGTCGCTGGGGAGCTGTCACACAGACCGCTCTCTCCAGCGACCAACGATTAGGGGAACGACTTCGGCATCGTTGAAACTGTCTTCAACGATGCAGAAGTCCCCGGGTAACCAGGGTATCGGGTTACTAAGCACAAGGCTGCGCTTAGTAACCCGATATTTACCCTGGTTACCATTGTAAAAGTTTAAAAAAAAAGTACATACTCACATTCCGTTGTCTGTCACGTCCCCCGCCGCCAGCTTCCCGCACTAACTGTGTCAGCGCTGGCCGTAAAGCAGACCACAGCGGTGACGTCACAAAAAGCAACGAAATCGTTATGTGTGAAGGTACCTTTAGTGGACAGTTTGATTTCATAGTTTGATTTACTTGGAGTTATATTCTGTTGTTTAAAGGTACCGTCACACTAAGCGACGCTGCAGCGATACCGACAACGATGTCGATCGCTGCAGCGTCGCTGTTTGGTCGCTGGAGAGCTGTCACACAGACAGCTCTCCAGCGACCAACGATCCTGAAGTCCCCGGGTAACCAGGGTAAACATCGGGTTACTAAGCGCAGGGCCGCGCTTAGTAACCCGATGTTTACCCTGGTAACCGTTGTAAATGTAAAAAAACAAACACTACATACTTACATTCCCGGTGTCTGGTCAGGTCCCTCGCCTTCAGCTTCCACCACTGACTGAGCTCACCATTTTTTTGAGCAATGTATTAACATTCAAACATTGTGCCTTTTGTTTCCCAAAGATAGTAGAACAATACTAGGTCTGCAATAACAGGATAGATACAATAGCTAATCAGCAGCCAGTCAACAAATTGCAGCCATTGAACATTGACTGTTGACCCTTATTGTCATTGAATTATTCTCACATGAATTCTAGCTAATGTCCCTGGACGTACTGAAATAATATGTCTGGATAATTCAGATTAAATGTTTGTTGCCACATGTACTATCTATCCACTTGTATAGTGCTGCAAAAGAGATTATGATCAAGCCTCCTCCAGTTACCATATACCGGTACTTGTAATAGCAGGGAATCTGCCCCCCACAATCACCAATTTCATCCAGAAGTATTGTTGGGAGTGGTGCAACTTTAGATGATAAAATAGACCTTTATTCACACATGAAAAAGCCATTGTTTATATCACGTTATTATGCGCTGCTTATATAGCGCCATCATATTCCACAGCGCTTTACAGATCTTTTTTTAATGGTGATTTACGCTGGCAACATAAACGACTATATAGAAATACAGTGACACTATTGGTACGTATACAACCCCTGGCAAAAATTCTGGAATCGCCGGCCTTGGAGGATGTTCATTCAGTTGTTTAATGGTTGTAGAAAAAAAGCAGATCACAGACACGGCACAAAACTAAAGTCATTTCAAATGGCAACTTTTTTTCCATAATTTTTTCCTCAGAATTGAGTGATTCCATAATTTTTCCCCTATGCTTGGTTAAAAAAAAGTAACCATTACTGATTACATTTTTTGTTCTTGATTTCTTTTAGTGTTTCTTAAAGCCAGAAAGTTGCCATTTGAAATGAATTGAACGCGCGGCAGTCTCTTCTGATTTATTGACACTGCGGGGCTGGGAATCTTGGGCATGCACAGTACTTTTCTGCGGCTCTCCATCATCTCCCGCTTTCCTTTCAGGGTGGGATCTCGGGCCGTGCGTCCACGCAGGCGCAAGAAGGAAGACATCATGTGATGTCAGTGGATGGGCAGCGCTAACTGTGCATGCCCAAGAAAAAAATATTACAGCGCAGGCGCCGGGTAAATAACTGAACGCTGAGGAGGCAGTGCCCAGAAGAAAGGAGGAAATGACTGATGGCTGTGAGGCGTCTGTGTCAGGGGGGAAAGACCTGCCCCTCTGACAAACTAGAGGTATGAGCGACAAAGTATAAAAACGATTCCTTCAGTGGTGGAAGGGACCTGAACTAAAAGAGCCACCTTGGCAGAATGCAGCATTAGTGCTGCACAAGGTGACTTTTTTACTTAGAACCGCCTGGGGGGGGGGGGGGTGACAGGCTCCCTTTAAAGAGTCTGATCAGTGGCATAAGCCTCCAATTTCAACCAAATTGACTGGTACAGTCAGGGTTAACTGTGAAACGTAGTGTATTATAGTTGTAACGTTAAAGTGCTGGAAAGTGTTTTTGGAGAAGGCAGAACAGGCCAGAGGGCCACACCGTACGGAGAGACACAGAACACTTACGAAGAGCAGAATGCGGTCGGCTTGATACAATGGTATCCCTTAGCAAATTCGGGATCTACGGCTCAAATCAGAACACAAGAACTTTTTCATCTTCCAGCGATGAAACTCAGATTGGGAACAAGTACAGGAAAGTGGGCGCAGGAAGCTGGGAACCACAGAGCCAAGACGAGCATCTGAGGCTAGATGAGTCAGCACTGAGAAGGAAAGCTCAGGCGGAGTATGGGGCCGTAGAGCCAGGACAAGCATCTCAGAGGCTAGAGGAACCAGCATTGAGAAGGAAATCTCAGGCTGAATATGGGACCACAGAGACAGGAAGAGCATCTCAGAGGCTAGAGGAGCCAGCATTGAGAAGGAAATCTCAGGCTGAATATGGGACCACAGAGACAGGAAGAGCATCTCAGAGGCTAGAGGAGCCAGCATTGAGAAGGAAATCTCAGGCTGAATATGGGACCACAGAGACAGGAAGAGCATCTCAGAGGCTAGAGGAGCCAGCATTGAGAAGGAAATCTCAGGCTGAATATGGGACCACAAAGACAGGAAGAGCATCTCAGAGGCTAGAGGAGCCAGCATTGAGAAGAAAATCTCAGGCTGAATATGGGACCACAGAGACAGGAAGAGCATCTCAGAGGCTAGAGGAGCCAGCATTGAGAAGAAAATCTCAGGCTGAATATGGGACCACAGAGACGGGAAGAGCATCTCAGAGGCTAGAGGAACCAGCATCGAGAAGAAAATCTTAGGCTGAATATGGGAGGGACAGCAGAGCCAGGAACAGCATATAGCAGATTCCTGAAGAATGGGAGGAGTTTGAGGCTGAACGGGCGGAGCAACCAGAAGCCGCTGCACTCTTTTTGGAGCAGAGCCCAGAAGAAGGAGTTCATATGGAGAACAGTGACACCATTGCTAAGTACGCAGTCTACACAGATGCAACGGAGCAGTATGTCCTTTCAAGGAGGCATGGGGTGGCAGGACTGGGAGTGACCCTGACTCGGCCAAAGCTGGAGTCACGCCCCGGAGCCCTAAGGGGTGTGAAAGATGAGAAGGAAGATTTGAAGAGGAAGCCCTTCCTTTTCCAGCAGACTAGTTTCCATTTAACTGGCCAGTACAGAAGGATGACGGCGACTGCGAGGCAGAAGCAGCCGAGAGTCCTGAACCATGTTAACAGGAAGAAGCAGTCAGGATACCCAGATCGAGCAGCTGTGGAGAGGTCGCAGCTGTGGCTCCTAACTCACATAGAAGGAGCGGAGGATCATTCTGGTCGGATGCATTACAGGCGGTGAGTACGACATCTGTCTCAGCCCCTGCCCTACAACCCATCAGTTACTCAGGAGGGCCCCGGGTCTCCACCACTGAGTAAGTCAAGTGAATAACGGGGGTTGTCAAGAAGAAAAAGCGGCGGGAACACTGCATTAGAGAGAAGCTGCAGCACCCTGGGGGAGGAGCCATAGCCAGCCGGATGATGTGCGGCCTAATTCAGTACTTCAATCCCTGTAGGGGATATGGATTTATCCAAGAGGCTGGGACTGGTGAGAAAGTCCATTACATATGATGGTCCTCGGCAGGAGTGGGACCAGGTCACCTTTATAAAGGAGAAGGAGCCCAGGGGACTGCATGCCGTCATGGTCACTATAGTCTCCACTATGGAAAAAGGGCAGGAGAGAGAGGTCCAATGGATTGTGCGACTGCCTGTGATAGCCGCAGCTCAAGTAGCTACCCCTATACCTGAGAATCCCACAACCCAGAGAGTGGCGACTCCCCCCAAACGAAACGGTGTCAGCAGCTGGGACACAAGAATGGGTGGCTCCAAGGTCGCCGAGCCAACTGCTGGAGGGAGGAGTAGGAGAGGCAGTGAAGAGTTCTCCAGTGGATCCTTGAGCAACACATTTACTTTCCTTGTGGAGTGTATCAATGACATCTATCAAGTCAGCAGTCTTCCCAATGATTATGGAGCCAAGTGGAACAGACTAAATGACCTTTTTAAGCGCTAAGGAAGCCTTTGCAGATTTTTTTGTTAATTTTTCTAATTTCCTGAGATAATGACTTTTGGGTTTTCATTGGCTGTAAGCCATAATCATCAACATTAACAGAAGTAAACACTAGAAATAGATCACTCTGTTTGTAATGACTCTATATATGAGTTTCACTTTTTGTATTGAAGAACTGAAATAAACTTTTTGATGATATTCTAATTTTGTGAGAAGCAACTGTATATGGCCCCAGAGCAGCTCAGTACATCAGTCACAAGGACACTTTCGAGTAAGGGCAGCCCCGTTAAGTTTACGGGCTCAAAGTGTATGCTGTTGTGCTAGTTGCTCGGAGAGAAAAAAAGGGACTGTTCTCCGTCCCTGAGGGCGGAGCCTCTGAGTAACCAGAAACAGCTGGTGTTGGCCAGTGTGGTCGAAGTTTTGTTAAAAGGAGTTCTATTGTTTTCCCCATGCAAGTTTTTTGTGCATGTTTGCTCATTCCCTTGCTGGGTTAAGAGACCGAGACCTCGATAGGGTCGAACACCCTTTTTCATTAAAAAAAAAAGAAAAGAAAAGGAGGACTGTGTGTGACTGCTCTATGAACTGCGCCCTTTACTCATTAACTGTTTTTACTCCTACTTTAAACCACAGGAGCTTATGAGCAGCGCATTTGTTTTTAAAGGGCCTTCGCCTGCAAAAAGGAGGAAGAGAAAATGGATTAAGATGACCTGAGGAGCGAGCAAGGTCAGGATCACAAGGACTGAGTTCTCCTGGACTGTCGGAGCTGTGGTGAGCTGGCCACTGGGTCATTGTGTTTACATTTACTTCCCGTGTTTGGATATCTGGAGCAGGAAAAGACTGGCCAACGGGCCTGCTATGTTTTCAAGTGGACAAGATGTGTCCGGGTCACAGGATCAAGGGTTAGTCGGACCCGTGTTTAAACAGGAACTTGGACACACTGTCGGGTTCCCTAGGGAAAGGGATCAGGGTCATGCGGACCCATGTTCGCAAAGGTACTAAGCACACAAAGTTGTAGTCCTCATGGCGGTAGCACCAGGGTCAAGCAGACCTGTACTACTGATAGGACAATCTGAATGTTGTGATGGGTTATAAAGGACTGTGTTCATGCATATTCGGGCAAGTGTTAATTGTCGGCCAAAGCACTGGGTTAATAAAAAAGACTGACTCTATGTTCCAGGATTCCAATAGAGTGGGACCGGGGTCACAGTTGACTGACAAAAAGCAGTGGACAAAGAGTGTTTTAATTTTATGTGCTTTCAAAGTAGATAAATATGCTAATTGTTTTAAGTGTAAATTAGTGTCTTACAGATGCCGTTATGGTCGGCGACGGCCATATTTTAGGAGGGAGGTATGTAAAGGTGTGACAGAGGCTGTCATGTGCCTCTCTCTAAACATTGTTGGTATAATTGTGTGCATGTTTGTTACAGTTATACTATGTGCTGCTGCTTAGAATTTTTTAACATTACTGTATTCGCTAAACCCACGGAGCTATTTTCGGTTTTGCGTTTTCGTTTTTCGCTCCCCTTCTTCCCAGAGCCATAACTTTTTTATTTTTCGGGACGAGTTGTACTTTTGAACAACACCATTGGTTTTACTATGTTGTGTACTAGAAAACGGGGAAAAAATTCCAAGTGCGGTAAAATTACAAAAAAGAAAGTGCAATCCCACACTTGTTTTTTGTTTGGCTTTTTTTTTTACTAGGTTCACTAAATGCTAAAACTGACCTGCCATTATGATTCTCCAGGTCATTATGAGTTCATAGACTCCAAACATGTGTAGGTTCTTTTTTATCTAAGTGGTGAAAAAAAAATTCCAAAGTTTGTTAAAAAATAAAATGTGCCATTTTCCGATAACCATAGCGTCTCCATTTTTCGTGATCTTGGGTTGAGTGAGGGCTTATTTTTTGCGTGCTGAGCTAATGTTTTTAATGATACCATTTTGGTGCAGATGCAATTTTTTGATCGCCCGTTATTGCATTTTAATGCAATGTCGTGGCAACAAAAATAAATAAATGTTGTCGTTTTTAATTTTTTCTCGCTATGCCGTTTACCAATCAGGTTAATCAGTTTTGCTTTTTTAATATTGATAGATTGGGTGATTCTGAATGCAGCAATACCAAATATGTGTATGTTTGATTTTATTTTTATTGTTTTATTTTGAATGGAGCGAAATGAAAGGGGGGTGATTTGAACTTTTATATTTTAAATATTTTTAATATTTTTAAAAACATTTTTTGTTTAACTTTTGGTATACTTTAATAGTCTCTATGGGAGACTAGAAGCTGCCATATCCCAAACGGCTCTGCTACATAGAGGCGATGTTCAGATCGCCTCTATATAGCAGATTTACTGACTTACTATGAGCACCGACCACTGGGTGGCGCTCACAGCAAGCCAACACTGACAACCATAGAGGTCTCCAGGAGACTTCAGGTTGTCATGCCAACACACCAGTGACCCGCGATCACGTGACAGGGGGTCACTGGTGTGCGTATTTCCGGCACGATTTAAATGCCGCTGTCAGAGTTTGACAGCGGCATTTAACTGGTTAATAGCCCAGGTGAATCGTGATTCCACTTGCGACAAAACAGCTGACATGTCCCCGGAAAGATGTGGGCTCACCGCCGGAGCCCACATCAAAGGGAGGAAGACCAACATGGCGTACTATTACGCCCGATGTCGATAAGGGGTTAATGTTATTATATAGTGATTAAATGTCATAGTGTTTAGGGGAACTTTAGAGATAAGGATAGAGCATAGATCAGGATAGGATTGGTAACAGCACAGTGGGGGCACAATAGAGTTAGGAAACTAGGGTATAAGTATAGGAATAGTTAAAAGGAAAAGGGATTTTCCCAGTTGGGAGAGGTAGGAGTGAGTGAGTTTTTCAAGGGGAGATCCAGATCCACAGACTTTCTGATTCCCAGTCAGGGTTAGCTGTGGAAAGTAGTGTATTCAGGGCCGTATTTACCACTAGGCACTTGAGGGCACGTGCCTAGGGCGGTGTGATGTGAGGGGGCGGCACCTGAGCAAGTTTAAAAAAATATATATATTTTTTAAAGTCCGGGGTCACCCCATAAACCTCAGCCCCGGCTGCTGCGGGGGGAGGGGGTCTCGGGCACAGGGCCGCCAGCTATCAGGGCATTACTTGTTAGTGCATCTGGCGTCTAGAAATGGGTGCTGTACCTTTAAGCAGCAGCAGGCAGGCCCAAGTGCATCATGGTCCTGACGCCGGTCATGTGACACCCTGCGCGCTCTTCTTAATGTAGGAGCAGTAGACTGCAAAGCTGAGCAGCATGTCATGTTTGTGGGAGAAGATACTGAAGTCGGCAGTGAGCAGGGAGAGGAGGCGGGCAGTGTGTGAGGACTCAGAGGAAGCTGCAGAAAGGAGTGAGGTGACAGAGGAGACGGGAGTCTGCTGATGTGAGTGGGGAGAGGGGAGGTTGCTAAGTGGAGAATATGAGAGGCTGGAGAGGAGATGTGAGGGGAGGCTGCTAAGGGGAGGATATGAGAGGCTGCTGAGGAGTAGAGGAGATGAGAGGCTGGTGAGGAGAGGGGAGACTGCTGAGGAGAGGAGATGAGAGGGGAGGCTGCTGAGGAGATGAGAGGCTGGTGAGGAGAGGAGATGAGAGGCTGGAGAGGAGATGAGAGGCTGGTGTGGAGAGGAGATCAGAGGCTGTGAGGAGAGGGGAGGCTGGAGAGGAGATGAGAGGCTGGTGAGGAGATGAGAGGCTGGTGAGGAGGAGAGGCTGGTGAGGAGAGGAGATGAGAGACTGGTGAGGAGATGAGAGGCTGGTGAGGAGATGAGAGACTGGTGAGGAGATGAGAGGCTGGAGAGGAGATGAGAGTCTGGAGAGGAGATGAGAGGCTGGTGAGGAGAGACTGGTGAGGAGAGGGGAGACTGCTAAGGAGAGGAGATGAGAGGGGAGGCTGCTGAGGAGATGAGGGGCTGGTGAGGAGAGGAGATGAGAGGCTGGAGAGGAGAAGAGAGGCTGGTGTGGAGAGGAGATGAGAGGCTGGTGAGGAGAGGAGATGAGAGGCTGTGAGGAGAGGGGAGGCTGGAGAGGAGATGAGAGGCTGGTGAGGAGGAGAGGCTGGTGAGGAGATGAGAGACTGGTGAGGAGATGAGAGACTGGTGAGGAGATGAGAGGCTGGTGAGGAGATGAGAGACTGGTGAGGAGATGAGAGACTGGTGAGGAGATGAGAGGCTGGAGAGGAGATGAAAGGCTGCTGAGGTCGCTGCATCTGGCAGGGGGAGGCTAGGGGAGGCTGCATTTGGCAGGTGGAGGCTGCATCTGGCAGGTGGAGGTTGCTTACGAGAGTGAGGAGAGGCTGCTGAGGGAAGTCTGCATCCAACAGGGTGAGGCTGAAGAGGGGGTTCCCTTTAGAAATCTGTCAGCCAAACCTTGCAACCATGGCAGAATCAACTGACCATGTAATGTGTATGAGATTCACCAGATTCTCACATGACAACTGGAAAGGTTTGCTAAGGCTACTTTCACATCAGCGATTTTCTCCGTTCGCGGCAGATACTGCAGTTTTTCCGCATCTGCAGCGTAACGTATAATTTACGGGCCGGCAACTCTGCGTTCGGCCTCATTCATTTCCTATGGGACTTGCGGACATGTGCGGCACTTGAGGTTTTGCACTTGAGGCGAGACAAAAAAACACTGCTAGCAGCATTTGTTTTCCCTGTTGCTGCAAGTACCACATTTGCCGGATCGCGGCAAAACCGCAAGTGCCGCACATGTCCGCAAGTCACATAGGGAATGAATGAGGCCGGACGCACTGTTGCCGTAAGTGATCCATTACGGATGCGGAAAAACTGCCGGATCTGCCGCAAATGTCAAAAATCGCTGATGTGAAAGTAGCCTAAGTCACTGCCGATAGTGTCATACTCACCAATGGGGGAGGCAGCACGAAAAGTGCCTAGGGCAGCAGAAAAATACAGCCCTGAGTGTATTATAGTTGTAATGTTAAAGGGAACCTGTCACCCCGAAAATCGCGGGTGAGGTAAGCCCACCGGCATCAGGGGCTTATCTACAGCATTCTGTAATGCTGTAGATAAGCCCCCGATGTTACCTGAAAGAGGAGAAAAAGACGTTAGATTATACTCACCCAGGGGCGGTCCCGCTGCTGGTCAGGTCAGATGGGTGTCTCTGGTCCGCTGCGGCGCCTCCCATCTTCATTACAAGATGTCCTCTTCTGATCTTCAGCCACGGCTCCGGCGCAGGCGTACTTTGCTCTGCCCTCTTGAGGGCAGAGGATAGTACTGCAGTGCGCAGGCGCCGGAAAGGTCAGAGGCCCGGCGCCTGCGCACTGCAGTACTTTGTCTGCCCTCAACAGGGCAGAGCAAAGTACGCCTGCGCCGGATCCGTGGCTGAAGATCAGAAGAGGACGTCTTGTAATGAAGATAGGAGGCGCCGCAGCGGACCAGAGACGCCCATCTGACCTGACCAGCAGCGGAACCGCCCCTGGGTGAGTATAATATAATGTCTTTTTCTCCTTTCTCAGGTAACATCGGGGGCTTATCTACAGCATTCCAGAATGCTGCAGATAAGCCCCTGATGCCGGTGGGCTTACCTCACCCGCGATTTTCGGGGTGACAGGTTCCCTTTAAGAAAGTGCCAATACGGTGTCTGTTCTTGAGTGTGTGATATCTTCTGGAGATGGGACTATGATCTGCAAACGCGTGGGACATACCCTATGGGTAATTTACGCAGCGGAGACTGAGTGTCTCCACTACATAGACATGTTGCAGTATGGAAAGATGTGCTGCATGTCCGTCTCTGCGTGTGATCCGCGGGCATCGGTGCACGCATAGTGGGCATGGGATTTCTTCAAATCCCATCCACTATGCTGTAACATCTGGCCACTGCAGGTTGGACACTGCATACATCCGCAGCGTCCAACCCGCAGCATTTACTGACCGTGGGAACATACCCTGAAAAACAGGAAATCACTTTTTTTTTTCCTTCCCAGAAGACGATTTTCAATTAGCTTTATTTCAAGTGACAAAAAAAAGCATGGAATGAAAAACCGCATCAAAAACGCAGGTGACCTGCCAGTGACCTCAGATGCAGATTTGGTGCAGATTTCACCTGCGTCAAATCCTGAGCTAATACTGAGCCATTCCTAACCATGGAGGTATGTTTCCACTGGGCGTTTTTTTATGCTAATCTTCAGCTGCTTTTTGAAAAAAACGCTGTAACTTCGCATCAAAAACACAGGTATTATTTGCAGCATTTTTTTGCAGCAGAAAAAGTCATGGGGGCACTATGCACAAAGAGACACAAGTTAGCCCAAAAAACGCACCAATACCTGTGTTTTTGCCACAGCTTTCTTGCCAACAAATCAGGTTTTACTGCAGAAAAAAGCAGCAAAAACACCCTGTGTGAACTTACCCTAATAGTGGATGTAGGAGAACCTCAGCAGATGACCGCGCTGTTGCTGAAAATAATCTCTATATAAAGACCAGCACTGATATTACCGCCATATAATGATATATAGTGGTAGATACCAGTCCTACAGATCATATAATAGATTACAGCACAGTCATAGATAATGACTTACTGCTGACGTTCTTCTGATGGAATCGTTCATTTTTCACCTCTTTTCCATCTGGCTCAGATCGACATGACAACTTCTTCCAGCCAGGACTCGGCTGCAGAGAATACAACAAAGACACATTTCACTTCTCATATTTTCAGCCATCACCATCTATTCCCCACCTGCACAAATTCTTCATCCTGCTGATACCCCAATGTGTGGTTCTGTGTGCCCTCTAGATTCTAAAGCAACCCTCTATAAAATATAGTAATGCCGGGTGCAAGTGACCTAGAAAACAGCGCCCACATTTTGCTCCCTAGAAAGAATTCCCTGTGTGCCCCTTTGACAGTCACAGTACCCTGAGTTCCCCTATAGAAATGAGTGCCCACTTAACATTTAATAATATCCCGACTCTGCCCCTGTACAGCTCCCCTATACACAGTATAAGGCCCCCTCACTGTATATATACTGACCTCTTAGTATCCCCCCAAACTGTTTTATGGCTCCAACACTGTATGATTGCCCCATCACTGTAATCTCCACACTGTATGATGGCCCCTAGATAGCTTCCATATAGCATAATGCACCAAATAGTCCTCAATAAGGTATAATGCACTCCCCATAGGTAGACTCTATATAGTATAATGCACTCCCCATAGGCAGACTCTATAGTATAATGCACTCCCCATAGGCAGACTCTATAGTTTAATACACTCCCCATAGGCAGACTCTACAGTATAATGCACTCCCCATAGGCAGACTATATAGTATAATGCAGCCCCCCCATAGGCAAACTCTAATATAATGCACTCCCTTAGACCTCTATAGTATAATGCACCTCCATAAAAAAATGAATACAACACTCACCTCTCATCCTAGTTCCTCCGTTGCTCCCAGCGTCCGCACATCTCCGGACAGCGGCCACTGAGTAGTGACGTCATCATGCCCCTTCAGGGTCTGCGTCAGTTACGTCAGACACTGACAGGGAGTTGATGGGAGAGGGAGCATGATGCTCCTCTCATCAATGCGGTCAGCTGTATTGACATCCAGCCGATAAGGTTGAACCTGCAATGACGGGCTTGGGGGGGAGGGGCACTGCTGGCACAGGACCTCCCTCCTGCTCAGGGGCCCCATAGCGGCCGGGTGGCAGAGCAAGGTGATACATTCTATGGCAGAGCAGGGAGATCCTAACTGTATCAGCGTGCTGTGCACGCCTATACAATTACAGTAGCCTAGCTCCGGGTGGGCCCCATCAGAGCGCGGGGCCCAGGGCGACCGCCCCCTCCACCCTCCAGTAGCTACGTTACTGCTCCCACACCACACAACAGACAAGGCATTATATTTTCTTGGCAGGGTGCTAGGGTGTGTTGAAATAGCATCCCCTTGCCAAGACTACCACCCTAACCACCTCACAGATTAAGACTTAGATTAACACTTGTCTTCTTTCTAATGACCACTAGGTGGCACCATAATACAAACAGCGACACTGAGCATAACGTTATATTACATGTTCACACTATGACTATTGGATGCAATAACCGCAGTTACGTCTGTGTTTGGAGTGTTTCTTGCAGATTCCTTTGTAATGGTAGACACAGGGGCACCTGTCAGGCCCCAATCACTTTCAGTAGCCTCTGTTGGCTTACACTGATGTGTCCAAAAATCATGTTCAAAAGACGTATAAGCTCTGTTCACATTGTCATTGGAGATTAGGATGGTATTAGGAGCATTCATCACAAACCCCATCAAAAATATAAAACAAAGCAAAGGACAATTCTGAAAACCTTACAGACTCAGCATACCTGAATAGGGTCCATCATGTAACGGATCCAGTCCTATGGGGAGCAGAACAGCGCCACTCTGCATTCCTCTGAGTCTAAATGGATGCCAACGAGGATAATCATCATTATCACATGATCGGACAACTTTTCTTAAGGGGCGCCCATATGCTTGCATAGTTTTAAAACAATAAGAGACTTGTAGCATTCGCCGTCCCGGGATCTGCAGCGGCTCTGCCAGGGTTCCACATCTGCAAGTGTTATTCACGGCGCCATGTAACCATGTTATGGTCTCTGTGTTTTGGCAGCAGCAGTGACATCAGGACAACTACACACATCACCGCTGCAGCCAATCACTGAACTTGTGCAGTCTGTATCATCAGAGCCACTGAGCTAAGTGACTGGGTGCTGCAGTGCGCATGTAGTTATGTCACCAGCGACAAAATGCGGGGAGGGCGTACAGGCACCCACATTCATCAAAGTAGTAGATTTTCCTTTCATTTTTTGTGTTAATTTTTCTCCTCCTTTTCTTCCAATGCATTTCCTTTTCTATTGCCATAGCCATATGTGTTTTCAGGGACGAGTTGCTGTTGTGACTGACACCATTCATTCAGCACTGAAACATCTAAAGTTTATATTCAGTGAGGAAAAAAATGGAATTTCTAAAGATAAAAGAAGTGTGACATTTGTCTTCATTTACTGAGATCTGTAACATTTTCATTTTTCAGTTCATATACAAGTCCTTCTCAAAAAATTAGCATATAGTGTTAAATTTCATTATTTACCATAATGTAATGATTACAATTAAACTTTCATATATTATAGATTCATTATCCACCAACTGAAATTTGTCAGGTCTTTTATTGTTTTAATACTGATGATTTTGGCATACAACTCCTGATAACCCAAAAAACCTGTCTCAATAAATTAGCATATTTCACCCATCCAATCAAATAAAAGTGTTTTTTAATAACAAACAAAAAAAACAACAAATAATAATGTTCAGTTATGCACTCAATACTTGGTCGGGAATCCTTTGGCAGAAATGACTGCTTCAATGCGGCGTGGCATGGAGGCAATCAGCCTGTGACACTGCTGAGATGTTATGGAGGCCCAGGATGCTTCAATAGCGGCCTTAAGCTCATCCAGAGTGTTGGGTCTTGCGTCTCTCAACTTTCTCTTCACAATATCCCACAGATTCTCTATGGGGTTCAGGTCAGCAGAGTTGGCAGGCCAATTGAGCACAGTAATACCATGGTCAGTAAACCATTTACCAGTGGTTTTGGCACTGTGAGCAGGTGCCAGGTCGTGCTGAAAAAAGAAATCTTCATCTCCATAAAGCATTTCAGCCGATGGAAGCATGAAGTGCTCCAAAATCTCCTGATAGCTAGCTGCATTGACCCTGCCCTTGATGAAACACAGTGGACCAACACCAGCAGCTGACATGGCACCCCACACCATCACTGACTGTGGGTACTTGACACTGGACTTCAGGCATTTTGGCATTTCCTTCTCCCCAGTCTTCCTCCAGACTCTGGCACCTTGATTTCCGAATGACATGCAAAATTTGCTTTCATCAGAAAAAAGTACTTGGGACCACTTAGCAACAGTCCAGTGCTGCTTCTCTGTAGCCCAGGTCAGGCGCCTCAGCCGCTGTTTATGGTTCAAAAGTGGCTTTACCTGGGGAATGCGGCACCTGTAGCCCATTTAGAAGAAAAGGTGCGGGGTCTGGAAGAAAGAATAGCAACTTTGAAACTCATCAAAGAGAATGAAGACTTTCTAGACAGAACAGAAGCATCTCTACTGGTCACAGAAGGTGCAAAAAGTGTCAGAGAACCTCCAAAAGCAGATGAGTGGAAGCATGTGACCAAAAGAAGCAAGAAGACCATGGAGAAATCACCAACCACACAACTGAAGAACCGATATCAAATCTTTGTAGAGGATGAAGATGGCACACCTAAGAATGAAGCAATACCAGCAAGCAAAAAAGAAAAGGGCACACAGCAACAAGTGACAGCAAAAAGTACAGCCAAGAAGCAACGAAGAGTGGTGGTGGTGGGAGACTCACTACTGAGAGGCACAGAAGCAGCCATCTGCAGACCGGACATAACTGCAAGAGAAGTATGCTGCCTTCCAGGTGCGATGATCAAGGATGTGACCGATAGGATACCAAAGCTCTTCAGCTCCAAGGACGTCCACCCATTTCTTCTGATACATGTTGGCACCAATGACACGGCAAGGAAGGACTTACCGACAATCTGCAAGGACTTTGAAGAGTTGGGGAAGAAAGTAAAGGAACTGGATGCACAGGTAGTTTTTTCTTCTATCCTTCCAGTAGATGGGCATGGCACCAGGAGATGGAACAGGATCCTTGATGCAAACAACTGGCTAAGACGATGGTGCAGACAACAAGGATTTGGATTCCTGGACCACGGTGTGAATTACTGGTATGATGGACTCCTCGCCAGAGACGGACTACACCTCAACAAACCTGGGAAACACACATTCGCCAGAAGACTCGCTACACTCATCAGGAGGGCGTTAAACTAGAAGAAGAGGGGACGGGAAGAAAAACATTAGACTCGAACAAAGATGACCCAGGAAAACATACTCAGAAGGGAGGTAAGAACATTTCTAAAACAATCCACAGTGAGGAGATTGGAACAAAACAAAATCCTCTAAACTGCATGCTCGCAAACGCCAGAAGCCTGACAAACAAGATGGAAGAACTAGAAGCAGAAATATCTACAGGTAACTTTGACATAGTGGGAATAACCGAGACATGGTTAGATGAAAGCTATGACTGGGCAGTTAACTTACAGGGTTACAGTCTGTTTAGAAAGGATCGTAAAAATCGGAGAGGAGGAGGGGTTTGTCTCTATGTAAAGTCTTGTCTAAAGTCCACTTTAAGGGAGGATATTAGCGAAGGGAATGAGGATGTCGAGTCCATATGGGTTGAAATTCATGGAGGGAAAAATGGTAACAAAATTCTCATTGGGGTCTGTTACAAACTCCCAAATATAACAGAAAGCATGGAAAGTCTACTTCTAAAGCAGATAGATGAAGCTGCAACCCATAATGAGGTCCTGGTTATGGGGGACTTTAACTACCCGGATATTAACTGGGAAACAGAAACCTGTGAAACCCATAAAGGCAACAGGTTTCTGCTAATAACCAAGAAAAATTATCTTTCACAATTGGTGCAGAATCCAACCAGAGGAGCAGCACTTTTAGACCTAATACTATCTAATAGACCTGACAGAATAACAAATCTGCAGGTGGTTGGGCATTTAGGAAATAGCGACCACAATATTGTGCAGTTTCACCTGTCTTTCACTAGGGGGACTTGTCAGGGAGTCACAAAAACATTGAACTTTAGGAAGGCAAAGTTTGAACAGCTTAGAGATGCCCTTAATCTGGTAGACTGGGACAATATCCTCAGAAATGAGAATACAGATAATAAATGGGAAATGTTTAAGAACATCCTAAATAGGCAGTGTAAGCGGTTTATACCTTGTGGGAATAAAAGGACTAGAAATAGGAAAAACCCAATGTGGCTAAACAAAGAAGTAAGACAGGCAATTAACAGTAAAAAGAAAGCATTTGCACTACTAAAGCAGGATGGCACCATTGAAGCTCTAAAAAACTATAGGGAGAAAAATACTTTATCTAAAAAACTAATTAAAGCTGCCAAAAAGGAAACAGAGAAGCACATTGCTAAGGAGAGTAAAACTAATCCCAAACTGTTCTTCAACTATATCAATAGTAAAAGAATAAAAACTGAAAATGTAGGCCCCTTAAAAAATAGTGAGGAAAGAATGGTTGTAGATGACGAGGAAAAAGCTAACATATTAAACACCTTCTTCTCCACGGTATTCACGGTGGAAAATGAAATGCTAGGTGAAATCCCAAGAAACAATGAAAACCCTATGTTAAGAGTCACCAATCTAACCCAAGAAGAGGTGCGAAACCGGCTAAATAAGATTAAAATAGATAAATCTCCGGGTCCGGATGGCATACACCCACGAGTACTAAGAGAACTAAGTAATGTAATAGATAAACCATTATTTCTTATTTTTAGTGACTCTATAGCGACAGGGTCTGTTCCGCAGGACTGGCGCATAGCAAATGTGGTGCCAATATTCAAAAAGGGCTCTAAAAGTGAACCTGGAAATTATAGGCCAGTAAGTCTAACCTCTATTGTTGGTAAAATATTTGAAGGGTTTCTGAGGGATGTTATTCTGGATTATCTCAATGAGAATAACTGTTTAACTCCATATCAGCATGGGTTTATGAGAAATCGCTCCTGTCAAACCAATCTAATCAGTTTTTATGAAGAGGTAAGCTATAGACTGGACCACGGTGAGTCATTGGACGTGGTATATCTCGATTTTTCCAAAGCGTTTGATACCGTGCCGCACAAGAGGTTGGTACACAAAATGAGAATGCTTGGTCTGGGGGAAAATGTGTGTAAATGGGTTAGTAACTGGCTTAGTGATAGAAAGCAGAGGGTGGTTATAAATGGTATAGTCTCTAACTGGGTCGCTGTGACCAGTGGGGTACCGCAGGGGTCAGTATTGGGACCTGTTCTCTTCAACATATTCATTAATGATCTGGTAGAAGGTTTACACAGTAAAATATCGATATTTGCAGATGATACAAAACTATGTAAAGCAGTTAATACAAGAGAAGATAGTATTCTGCTACAGATGGATCTGGATAAGTTGGAAACTTGGGCTGAAAGGTGGCAGATGAGGTTTAACAATGATAAATGTAAGGTTATACACATGGGAAGAGGGAATCAATATCACCATTACACACTGAACGGGAAACCACTGGGTAAATCTGACAGGGAGAAGGACTTGGGGATCCTAGTTAATGATAAACTTACCTGGAGCAGCCAGTGCCAGGCAGCAGCTGCCAAGGCAAACAGGATCATGGGGTGCATTAAAAGAGGTCTGGATACACATGATGAGAGCATTATACTGCCTCTGTACAAATCCCTAGTTAGACCGCACATGGAGTACTGTGTCCAGTTTTGGGCACCGGTGCTCAGGAAGGATATAATGGAACTAGAGAGAGTACAAAGGAGGGCAACAAAATTAATAAAGGGGATGGGAGAACTACAATACCCAGATAGATTAGCGAAATTAGGATTATTTAGTCTAGAAAAAAGACGACTGAGGGGCGATCTAATAACCATGTATAAGTATATAAGGGGACAATACAAATATCTCGCTGAGGATCTGTTTATACCAAGGAAGGTGACGGGCACAAGGGGGCATTCTTTGCGTCTGGAGGAGAGAAGGTTTTTCCACCAACATAGAAGAGGATTCTTTACTGTTAGGGCAGTGAGAATCTGGAATTGCTTGCCTGAGGAGGTGGTGATGGCGAACTCAGTCGAGGGGTTCAAGAGAGGCCTGAATGTCTTCCTGGAGCAGAACAATATTGTATCATACAATTATTAGGTTCTGTAGAAGGACGTAGATCTGGGGATTTATTATGATGGAATATAGGCTGAACTGGATGGACAAATGTCTTTTTTCGGCCTTACTAACTATGTTACTATGTTACTATGTTACACGCCTGTGCACGGTGGCTCTGGATGTTTCCACACCAGACTCAGTCCACTGCTTCCTCAGGTTCCCCAAGGTCTGGAATCGGTCCTTCTCCACAATCTTCCTCAGGGTCCGGTCTCCTCTTCTCGTTGTACAGCGTTTTCTGCCACATTGTTTCCTTCCAACAGACTTACCATTGAGGTGCCTTGATACAGCACTCTGGGAACAGCCTATTTGTTGAGAAATTTCTTTCTGGGTCTTACCCTCTTGCTTGAGGGTGTCAATGATGGCCTTCTTGACATCTGTCAGGTCGCTAGTCTTACCCATGATGGGGGTTTTGAGTAATGAACCAGGCAGGGAGTTTATAAAAGCCTCAGGTATCTTTTGCATGTGTTTAGAGTTAATTAGTTGATTCAGAAGATTAGGGTAACAGGTCGTTTAGAGAACCTTTTCTTGATATGCTAATTTATTGAGACAGGTTTTTTGGGTTATCAGGAGTTGTATGCCAAAATCATCAGTATTAAAACAATAAAAGACCTGACAAATTTCAGTTGGTGGATAATGAATCTATAATATATGAAAGTTTAATTGTAATCATTACATTATGGTAAATAATGAAATTTAACACTATATGCTAATTTTTTGAGAAGGACCTGTATGTGTGAGGGCTTGTTTTTTTTTGGGGTGAGCAGGTTTTTTTCTAAATTGTACCATTCTGCTACATAAGAGGTTCTGATTGCCTTTGTGAGAGGCACAGCAATTAATACAATATAATTTGGCCAGTTTTTTTTCTTGCTTTTTAATGTTTACTAAACAGTTACATTTTATATTTTGATAGATCGGGATGTTATGGATTCGGCAATATCAAATTTGTATTTCTTTTATTTTGAAACTCACAAGATGGGGGTGCAAATATACACCTCCTCCTCCTTACAAAGGACAGGAAACACACGAGAGGTTAAAAGGCCCCTCCCCACCCACCTCCCTCAGTGTTTTAACAAATACCACACCATGATTGATGCAACTTAACACATTTATTTCAAATTATATCATATTAAGACATCATTGAAACAACACAACAGGGAGGGAACTAACCATGCTGTCAGGATGGACTCCTGGAAACATGATTACCAGTAGGTCTAATACCTATTTTCCACGACGTCCCTCCTGACAGCACCATGGAGAATACCAAAGTACCTCCTCAGGGTGGGACCACTGTCTGGAGAACCTTTTTCCGAAGAGCAGTTTGTTGACTAGATAATACGTCTAATTTAAAATGCTTGCAAAACACATCTAACCTGGCACAGGTTGATGCCTTACAAATTTGCCCAACTGATGCCCCCGCCCTCTCGGCCCAGGAGGTGGAGACTGCTCTAGTTGAGTGGGCTCTCAATCCTTCGGGGGAATGTTCCTTTCTGACTGGTAGGCTAGGGAAATTGCTGAGGTGATCCATCTTGTGATGGTGGTTTTAGAGGCTTTGTAGCCCCTATTTTTTCCTCCAAACAAGACAAACAAGTTAGGATTGAGTTGCCTCAAGATATTCGATGACTGCCGGTCTGACGTCCAACCCATGCAAGGCCTGCTCTTTCTGATTTGATGAATTTTCACAGAAGGAGGGTAAGATAATCTCCTGGTTTAGGTTCTGCGAGGACAGCACGTGACACCACCTTAGGTAAGAAGGCAGGGTCTAATTTTAGAATTATGCGATCCTCCCAAATCCGATGGTATGGATCCTAAGTGGACAGGGCCTGAATATCTCCTACCCTTTTTGCGGTAGTAATAGCCACTACAAACGCCATTTTAAAGGTCCGATATGAGATGGACATCTCCCCAGGAATATAAGGGTCTTTACAGAGGGCTTTAAGGACCAGATTCAAATCCCAAGGGGGTACCGACCGCCTTATAGTAGGTCGCAATCTCTGAATTGCCCTGATGAACCTAACCACCCAACGAATTGTCAAAGAACTTAATGCTGATATCTGGACTTTTAGGGTGCTAGGTCTGAGCCCCTTACTAAAACCCGCCTAGAGAAGATCTAGGATCCTAGGGATATCGGGTCTACCCGGAACGACATCAGACCTGCCACCTTCCAAACAGAACCTTTTCTAGATTTTGTTGTATACTGCAGCTGTGACCGGCTTCCCACTAGCCTGAATCGTGATTATAACCTGGTCCGATAACCCCTGAGTTCTCAGCATGTCCCACTCAGGATCCAAGCTGACAGATGAAGTCTTCCTTTTTCTGATGAAAAACTGGAACCTGATGGATTATATCTTTCCTCTCAGGAAGCATAACTGGATCCTCTAACGCCATGGCTCTTAGCAGTGAGAACCAACTTCTCTTTGGCCAATACGGGGCGATCAGAAGTACTTTCGGCCGATCCTCTTTGATTTTCCTGAGGATTCCTGGAATAAGCGCCATTGGGGGAAAGGCATAAGACAGGGACCTGTCCCACCTCTGACAACGCGTCGACAGCCTCTGGATTGTCCATTGGATTTAGGGAGTAAAAGCTGGCGACCTTTGTATTTTTCCTGGTTGCGAAACAGGTCTATTTGAAGCGGACCCTAAAGATGACACAAGTACTGGAAAACCTCCTCGTTTAGCTCCCATTCCATTGGCCAGACCTTCTGTCTGCTCAGGTAATCCGCCACTGTATTCTGGGATCCCTCAATATAGACCACCACCACCGAAAGGACTGTTTCCTCTGCCCACGTTAAGATTCTGATTGCCACGTCCTGGAGTGCCTGGGGCCCCCTTGGCGCCGCAAGGAAGATACCGTTGTTACATTGTCCGATAGGATCTTTATATGTCACCCCTTCAGATATGACAGATTTCGCCTTAGGGCTTCCCACGAGGCGTAGAGTTCCCTGTAGTTGGACAACATGGACTGGATCTCTGATGGTCATCTGCCCTCAAGAATCCTTCCTTCCAGTTGTGCTCCCCAACCCCATTTTCTGGCGTCTGTAGTGATCACCCCGCATGGTGAGGAGATCCAGGGAATGCCTAACTGCAGATTTTTTGGCTGAGTCCACCAAAGTAGTGATCTTCCCTCTGCCGGGGATAAGGACATTCCTCTGTCGAGTGATGACTGGCGTCGGTCCCACATGGACAGGACTTCCCTCTGCAAGGCTCTCAAGTGGAACTGGGCCCACCGGACACAGGGCTGCAAACTGTCAGGAGGCCTAGAATCTGCATTGCCGACCTGATTGAAGCCTGACTTCTCAGAAACTCTCGGATTCTGCTCCGCACCATCTCCTGCTTCTCCGGTAACAAGGAAATTCTGCATCTGGAATCCAATAGTATGCCCAGGAAAATCTTCCTGTTTTCCGGCACCAGGTCCGACTTCTGCCGGTTGAAGATCCATCCCGGATAATCTATTGTAGATATGGTCTTCTCCCTGTGAAGTCGGAGTTCTTCCACCAAATTTGCCACTAGGAGGAAATCATCTAAGTATGGCACTATGATTATTATTTATTTAGCACCATTGATTCCATGGTGCTGTACATGAGAAGGGGTATTTACAAATTACAGATATCACTTACAGTAAACAAACTAACAATGACAGACTGATACAGAAGGGTGAGGACCCTGCCCTTGCGGGCTTACCTTCTACAGGATGGTGGGGAAGGAGACAGTAGCTTGTGGGGTTGCAGTAGCTCTGGTGTTGGTGAGGTGGTAGCTCCGGTAGTGGTGAGGAGGCAGCGGGGTCATTGCAGGCTGTAAGCTTCCTTGAAAAGGTGGGTTTTCAGGTTCCGTCTGAAGGATCTGAATGTGGTTGATAGTAGGATGTGTTGGGGCAAAGAATTCCAGAGGATGGGAGATATTTGGGAGAAGTCTTGGAGACGATTAGGTAAGGAGCGAATAAGTGTGGAGAGAAGGAGGTCTTGGGAGGACAGGAGATTACGGAGGGAAGATATTGGGAGATTAGTTCCCAGATATATGGAGGAGACAGGTTATGGATGATTTTGTAGGTCAGTATTAGGCTACGTTCACATTTGCGCCTTTTGGCGCAGCGTCGACGCATGCGTCATGCGCCCCTATCTTTGCCATTGGGGGCGCATGGACATGCGTTTGTATGCGTTTTCATGCGTTTTACGCCCAGACTGGAGTAGGGTTTCAGTAGGTTGGCACACATTTGAAATGCCTCATCCCCAACCACAACAAATGGCATCGCCGGGCCTTCGTTGTTGGGAAGAGGTCGAGGCTGGGGGAAATTAAAATTGTTCCCATATAATCTTTGGCCCATATCAGTCTCTTTAAATGTCCGCGAGTCATTTGTCCGGCCAAAAGCTCCTATGTCCACGGCGAGAAACCTGCAGTCCGCACCTGCAATTGATATGAGCACGGTGGAAAAAGATTTTTTATAATTAAAAAACAGAGATCCACTTCTTGCAGGCTTTGTAATCCTTATGTGCTTCCCATCCACAGCTCCAATACAGTTAGGGAAAGAACACAGTTGTTCAAATTTATTGGCGTTGGCCTCCCATATTTCACTTGTAGGGAGGGGTAAAAATTCTTCACGGAGATTGTCCCACAAAGCGCGGCATGTGTACGCAATAATTTCCGAAAGTGTGGAGACTCCAATCCTGAATTGGAAATGCAGGGATCTCAAGGTCTCTCCGGTAGCCAGGAAACTGCCAAGAAGAAAAATAAATACATTTAATTAAAGTACATTGTAATGAGAAAAAAATACATTTACCATACCCACACAAAAAAAATAAAAAAAAAATAAAAAAATCGCAGAACATATCACTGTTGTTCAAATATAGCTACATTACGTACTGTACAGTCACCAGCAGCCGTTCCTCTGCGGAAATTAATCTCCGGAGCTGTGTGTCCAGCCTGGTAATGGCTCCTTCCACACGACGCAGCAGATAGCGGAAGCTGTCTTGAGACATCCTGGTATATTCAAAATATTTTTCTAGGTTCTCATTCAGCTTGCCAAACAAACAATGGTAGGCTCCACGGCTCTCCCGGACTTCCACGATAGGGTGTAGCCAAAAGCGCCGATGACTCCTTCTCCGCTTTTCTCTCTTCTTTTGTTCATGAAAGGCAATAGCATAAGCATTAGCCAAGGCAAAATCCAACTCCATATTCATGTAGATACTCTCCATGGGACGCTCGATCATGACGCTGTAGCAAAATGGGAGGAATTCATCTATGCCAGGGTTTATATACACTAATTCCATTACACCCACCCACCCTCCTCTATCCATTGGTGGTCTTTATCTAGTGTCTAGACACTAATGGGTTTTTTTTTCCTGCAATTGTGACATCTTTTGTTTGACGACACATGCGTCATCAAACGCAGCGTTTTTTTACAAAAACGCAAGTCAAATTGGAAAAAACGCAGCGTTTTTCGACGCATGCGTTCAATGCATGCGTCAAAATATGCTGCGTTTTGTGTGCGTTTTCAGTGCGTCATGCATTGCGTCGACGACGCTGCGCCGAAAGGCGCAAATGTGAACGTAGCCTTAGTAATTTGAACTGGATAGGCTGCAGGAATGGGAGCCGGTGAAGAGATTTGCAGAGGGGAGTAGTGGAGGAGTAGTGAGGAGAGAGATGGATTAGTCGGGCAGCAGAGCTAAGGATGGACTGGAGAGGTGCGAGAGTGTTAGCAGCTAGGCCACTGAGGATGATATTGCAGTAGTTGAGATGGGAGATAATGAGGGTATGCGCAATCATTTTAGTAAATTGAGGGTTGAGAAAAGGACGGATTCTGGAAATATTTTTGAGCTGGAGGCGACAGGAGGTGGAAAGAGCTTGGATGTGCAGTTTGAATGACAGGGCAGAGTCAATGATTACTCTGAGGCAGTGGAGTTCTGGTACGGGGGAAAGCGTGATGTCATTTATTGTGATAGATAGATCAGGTGAGATAGAGGAAAGATTATCCCTTTGTTAATTAAATAGGCTACCATCTCTGATACCAATTTGGTAAACACTAGTGATGAGCGAACGTGCTTGCCACTACTCGGTACTCGCCCGAATATCACTATGCTCGGTGTACTCGGCGAGCACCGAGTATTTCCGTGATTATTCAGCGGGATCTCAGGTCTCCTTTTAATTTTGGCACTTTTGAGAGCGCCAATCAGCATGCAGGGATTGTCTGCCATGCACTGTAATACCGCAGCCATCTTTGTTGTGGTATTACAGTGATTGGCTGGCCGCACAGCGTCATCAGGTCTATGAGACCTAGCGCCACCCTGCTCGCCACATTCTGCTCCGGACTCAGCTAGTGTAGGGAGAGCTGCTGCTGAGATAGGGTCAGATTCTTACATTTATTAGTTAGTGTGGGTCTACTAGTGTTCAATCCACAAATCCTGATAAACCAAGAGTCCTTTTTAGGGCTAATTCGGGGGTACATAGATTGCAGCACTAGGTAGGCAGGGGAGTCTACGTGAACATATCCACATCAGTGCAAGGCATGCAGGCACTGTATGTCAGTATATAGATCTCACTGCATACCTCAAAAAGCTCCATTTCTGTCTGCTGCTGCGTATTTTATATATACGTAGCTGCAGGTATCCGTGGCAATTTTTTTTTTGCAGCTTATACCTGCTAATTTTATTAGAAAGTAATCCGTAGCCCCCTTATTCTAAATTTGTTTGCTTGGTCACGCTGCAGACTACAGTCAGTTCATTGCAATACAAGAGCGTGAAAATCTAACAATTTAAATTTTTTTTGTCCCAGCTATCAGATGTGAATGCACAGAAAAATCTGGCCTTTTTTTGGTACTATATTATTTTTTGGAGTGTCTTACAACATTTTTGGACACCATTTTGCTGCCGCAAAAATCTGTAGCTGGCCCAAAAACATTTAGCTACAGTTGTTATATTTATACAAAAAATCAAAAAGAGACGTGGCAACACTCACCAATCCTGTGAAGCGGACTTTTCCTTTTATTTAAGCAATAGTGAGACCGTCTTCACGGCACGGGGGAGACATAGACCAGGGGAGATGAGCGGGGAGAGGACAACAGCCGTTTCACGCCAACACCGGCGCTTCTACGGGTCCACGCTGGAGGGGAACAACGCCAGGTGAGATAAGTGCAAAAGCACCGCCCCCTCTGACGTCTATCCCGTCCAGCGCAGGCAGACAACAGGTGCATATCAGGGAAACAATCAAGACAATAAATGTTAAAATCAATGGAGAACCATTGGCATAATGATATTATCTATGCACACATAGAGTAACGAAATCTACATGGAAAATGGGTATTGAATACATATACACAAATAACTACGTCGTACAAAGTATGAAACCGTATAAGTTGCATCCTTATGACATTACAAAGGTGCAATCTAAAACTGGTAACCTATCAGACTCTTCTCTGACCATCAGTCTATAATTATACAAAAGTCATCATATTAAGAAAAAATAGCATACAAAGAGATATACATTCTAGATTGCAGGCTGCACTATAATAGTAGTGCCAATCTGGTAGTATATAAAATCCAGAAATCACAGAAATACAGACATGTCAATTTTTTCATTAAGACCAGCTGTTCCTGTAGCCTTCGTCTTCATTATCCATAAAGCCTCCCGTTGTAACAACAACTTAAGTAAAGAGGGTACACTGAAGACATTTTAGGGGATGCTATCGAACAGGTTAATACCCGCTCGCAACTAACAAATTCCACCAATAATCCCCCTCGGCGGTTTACCTTCTGCTTCCAGTATAGTCCCATGGACAGGGACATTAGATCAATTATAAGAAAACATTGGCATATACTGGAAGGAGATAGAGAATTGGCTGATATAGCCGCAGAGGGCCCTCTCATTGCAAATAGACGGGGGAAAAGAATAAGGGATGTGTTAGTCCGGAATCGCATAACTAATTGCAAAAGCAATTGGTTGGAACAGATGTCCCCAAAAGGGAATCATAGGTGTGGACAGTGTAGATATTGCCGTTTCCATATTCAGGCTCCCGTTTTGAATATCGGTCCCTACACACATCATGTCAAACAACTAATCACCTGCAGGACAGATCACGTAGTTTACGTTATTTTCTGCCCTTGCAGGAGATTTTATATAGGAAAGAAGATTAGGAAGCTTTTTACACGCTTCAGAGAACATCAGAGATCTATCGATTCAGGGAAAGGTGTTCCCAGATTGATTCAACACGTCAGAGAATGTCATGCTGGGAACTCTGACGTGCTGACATTCGCAGGGATCGAAAAAGTCTTTTTACCCAGACAAGGAGGAGATTTACATAAGTTGTTGTTACAACGGGAGGCTTTATGGATAATGAAAACGAAGGCTACAGGACCAGCTGGTCTTAATGAAAAAATTGACATGTCTGTATTTCTGTGATTTCTGGATTTTATATACTACCAGATTGGCACTACTATTATAGTGCAGCCTGCAATCTAGAATGTATATCTCTTTGTATGCTATTTTTTCTTAATATGATGACTTTTGTATAATTATAGACTGATGGTCAGAGAAGAGTCAGATAGGTTACCAGTTTTAGATTGCACCTTTGTAATGTCATAAGTAGAGTTGAGCGACCTTGACCTTTTTAGAGTCGAGCCGGGTTTCGCGAAACCCGACTATCTCAAAAGTCGAGTCGAGTGGAATCGGCCGATTATCGCGAAAAGTCGGGTATCGCCCGAAACACGAAACCCAATGCAAGTCAATGGGGGAGCATAGTCGGCAGTGAGTGGAGGCCACTGTAGGCACTTTATAATTGGTTCCAGGGGTACACGGGCAGCAGTGGTCTGGTCAGTGTAGGAGTATTAGAAAGAACGGGCCGCAGACTGGCTTCGAAGGCCTAACATAATAACATATGGCTGTAGGCACTTTATAATTGGTTCCAGGGGTACACGGGCAGCAGTGGTCTGGTCAGTGGAGGCCTAGTGGAAGGAGGGACCGCAGACAGGCATCAAAGGCCTAACATAATAAAATTGGGCTAGCTGTAGGCAATTTAAAATTGGTTCCAGGGGTACATGGGCAGCAGTGGTCTGGTCAGTGTAGGAGTAGTAGAAAGAACGGGCCGCAGACTGGCTTCGAAGGCCTAACATAATAACATATGGCTGTAGGCACTTTATAATTGGTTCCAGGGGTACACGGGCAGCAGTAGACAGGTCAGTGGAGGCCTAGTGGAAGGAGGGACCGCAGACAGGCATCAAAGGCCTAACATAATAAAATTGGGCTGGCTGTAGGCAATTTAAAATTGGTTCCAGGGGTACATGGGCAGCAGTGGTCTGGTCAGTGTAGGAGTAGTAGAAAGAACGGGCCGCAGACTGACTTCGAAGGCCTAACATAATAACATATGGCTGTAGGCACTTTATAATTGGTTCCAGGGGTACACGGGCAGCAGTGGTCTGGTCAGTGTAGGAGTAGTAGAAAGAACGGGCCGCAGACTGGCTTCGAAGGCCTAACATAATAACATATGGCTGTAAGCACTTTATAATTGGTTCCAGGGGTACACGGGCAGCAGTGGTCTGGTCAGTGGAGGCCTAGTGGAAGGAGGGACCGCAGACAGGCATCAAAGACCTAACATAATAAAATTGGGCTGGCTGTAGGCAATTTAAAATTGGTTCCAGGGGTACATGGGCAGCAGTGGTCTGGTCAGTGTAGGAGTAGTAGAAAGAACGGGCCGCAGACTGGCTTCGAAGGCCTAACATAATAACATATGGCTGTAGGCACTTTATAATTGGTTCCAGGGGTACACGGGCAGCAGTGGTCTGGTCAGCAGAGGCAGATTGTAATGAGTGTCTGCCAGTTACTAGTCAAAAACAATACATAAATGTGAATGTCTCGCATTAAAACACAACGAAAACACTAAAGGGTGCAATCATTAGGTACAGGGGTGGGATCCTCTGCGTAGTTTCTGACCTACTAATTTGGCGCAAAGTATTTACTTGGGTAAATAGAGGACACTGCCCCTGACTATTTTAAGTACCATCATACATGTCAACACAATGGTATTGTCAGTCAGGAATGGAAGGATGTCAGCGCATAGTCTAAACATTGGTGGAAGTGTGAGAGATAATTGTGGAAGTAGTAGAGCAATGTTGGACCTTGGGGTGGGTGAACTCTCTTGTGGCCGGCGGTACAGGCCCAGGGCCCCTCATGTTACAACAGTGTGTCTGACGTTGGGTGCGCACCACCACCGCCAGAGACACTTTATTGTACTATGAGGGACCCAGTGGCAGTGCTGTCGACCAAAAGCGGGCACACCCACCTCTTCAGACAAACAGCACTCTCAAGGGTGCTTGCGCCAAGTCGCGATACCACAGCCCCGTGTGGTGAGTTTGGCCATTTAGGGAGGTGTAAACATGTCGTATGCTGGACAATCAGCTGCTGCAAATTAAGACATTAGAAAAGTCATTCACAGTAGTCCACAGGCAAGAGCTTTTAATAGGAAAGCTAGGTGTCGGCCGGGCAAGGTGGGGCAAAAGAATTCGAAATCCAGTTGTGGTTCATTTTAATGAATGTTAGATCATCAACATTTTGTGTAGCCAGACGAGTCCTTTTTTCGGTTAATATTGAACCTGCAGCACTGAATACTCTTTCTGATAGGACACTAGCTGCCGGGCAAGCAAGCTCCTGCAATGCATATTCTGCCAATTCTGGCCAGGTGTCTAATTTGGATGCCCAGTAATCAAATGGGAATGACGGTTGAGGGAGAACATCGATAAGGGATGAAAAATAGTTTGTAACCATACTGGACAAATGTTGTCTCCTGTCACTTTGAATTGATGTAGCAGTACCTGTCCTGTCTGCGGTCATAGCAAAATCACTCCACAACCTGGTCAGAAAACCCCTCTGTCCAACGCCACTTCTGATGTGTGCACCCCTAACACTCCTGATCTGCTGCCCCCTGGAGCTCGTGTGAGAACAATCACGGGCGCTGTGTGCTGGGAATGCCTGAAGCAAACGGTCAACAAGAGTTGATTGTTTTGTTGCTAATATTAGTTCCAAGTTCTCATGTGGCATAATATTTTGCAATTTGCCTTTATAGCGAGGATCAAGGAGGCAGGCCAACCAGTAATCGTCATTGTTCATCATTTTAGTAATGCGTGTGTCCCTTTTGAGGATAAGTAAGGCATAATCCGCCATGTGGGCCAAAGTTCCAGTTGTCAAATCTGCGGTTGTGCTTGGTTGAGGGGCAGTTTCAGGCAAATCTACGTCACTTGTGTCCCTCAAAAAACCAGAACCCGGCCTTGCCATGCCACCAATTTCCAGTGCCCCCGGGAAAGCTTCCTCATTAAAAATATACTCATCCCCATCAGCCTCCTCTTCGCCCGCTACCTCGTCCTGTACACTGCCCTGACCAGACAATGGCTGACTGTCATCAAGGCTTTCCTCTTCCTCAGCTGCAGACGCCTGATCCTTTATGTGCGTCAAACTTTGCATCAGCAGACGCATTAGGGGGATGCTCATGCTTATTATGGCGTTGTCTGCACTAACCAGCCGTGTGCATTCCTCAAAACACTGAAGGACTTGACACATGTCTTGTATCTTCGACCACTGCACACCTGACAACTCCATGTCTGCCATCCTACTGCCTGCCCGTGTATGTGTATCCTCCCACAAAAACATAACAGCCCGCCTCTGTTCGCACAGTCTCTGAAGCATGTGCAGTGTTGAGTTCCACCTTGTTGCAACGTCTATGATTAGGCGATGCTGGGAAAGATTCAAAGACCGCTGATAGGTCTGCATACGGCTGGAGTGTACAGGCGAATGGCGGATATGTGAGCAAAGTCCACGCACTTTGAGGAGCAGGTCGGAGAACCCAGGATAAGTTTTCAATAAGCACTGCACCACCAGGTTTAAGGTGTGAGCCAGGCAAGGAATGTGTTTCAGTTGGGAAAGGGAGATGGCAGCCATGAAATTCCTTCCATTATCACTCACTACCTTGCCTGCCTCAAGATCTACTGTGCCCAGCCACGACTGTGTTTCTTGCTGCAAGAAGTCGGACAGAACTTCCGCGGTGTGTCTGTTGTCGCCCAAACACTTCATAGCCAATACAGCCTGCTGACGCTTGCCAGTAGCTGCCCCATAATGGGACAACTGGTGTGCAACAGTGACAGCTGACGATGGAGTGGTTTGGCGACTGCGGTATGTGGAAGAGCTCTCGCTTCTGCAGGAGGATGAGGAGGAGGAGGGGGTGTGAACGCCTACAGCCAACTGTTTCCTAGACCGTGGGCTAGGCACAACTGTCCCGAAATTGATGTCCCCTGTGGACCCTGCATCCACCACATTCACCCAGTGTGCCGTGATGGACACGTAACGTCCCTGGCCATGCCTACTGGTCCATGCATCTGTAGTCAGGTGCACCTTTGTACTCACAGATTGCCTGAGTGCATGGACGATGCGCTGTTTAATATGCTGGTGCAGGGCTGGGATGGCTTTTCTGGAAAAAAAGTGTCGACTGGTTAGCTCGTACCGTGGTTCAGCGTACTCCATCAGGGCTTTGAAAGCTTCGCTTTCAACTAACCGGTAGGGCATCATCTCTAACGAGATTAGTCTAGCTATGTGGGCGTTCAAACTCTGTGTACGCGGATGCGAGGATAAGTACTTCCTTTTTCTAACCAGAGTCTCATGTAGGGTGAGCTGGACTGGAGAGCTGGAGATCGTGGAACTAGCGGGTGTGCCGGTGGACATGGCAGACTGAGAGACGGTTGGAGACGGTATTGTTTCCGCCGGTGCCCTAGATGCAGTATTTCCTCCTACGAAACTGGTGATTCCCTGACCCTGACTGCTTTGGGCTGGCAAAGAAACCTGCAGAGATACTGCCAGTGGTGCAGAAAATGGTGGCCTTACAGTGACGGAAGGGATGTTGCGTTGCTGAGTAGCTTCATTGGCCGAGTGTGCTACAACCTTAAGGGACGTTTGGTAGTTAGTCCAGGCTTGCAAATGCATGGTGGTTAAATGTCTATGCATGCAACTTGTATTGAGACTTTTCAGATTCTGACCTCTGCTTAAGCTAGTTGAACATTTTTGACAGATGACTTTGCGCTGATCAATTGGATGTTGTTTAAAAAAATGCCAGACTGCACTCTTCCTAGCATCGGATCCCTTTTCAGGAATTGCAGACTGAGCTTTAACCGGATGGACACGCTGTCCTCCAACAGTTTTTGGCTTTGCCACGCGTTTTGGGCCAAATACGGGCCCGGCAGATGGAACCTGTTGCGATGTTGATGCCTGCTGCGGCCCCTCCTCCTCCGCTTCAGAACTACTGCCGCCTGCACCCTGTTCCCCCAATGGCTGCCAATCGGGGTCAACAACTGGGTCATCTATAACCTCCTCTTCTAGCTCGTGTGCAACTTCGTCTGTGTCACCGTGTAGGTCGGTGGTATAGCGTTCGTGACAGGGCAACATAGTCTCATCAGGGTCTGATTCTGGATCAGTACCCTGAGAGGGCAATGTTGTGGTCTGAGTCAAAGGACCAGCATAGCAGTCTGGCTGTGGCTGTGCATCAGTGCACTCCATGTCAGAATCTACTTGTAATGGGCATGGCCTGTTAACTGTTTCACTTTCTAAGCCAGGGACGGTATGTGTAAAGAGCTCCATGGAGTAACCCGTTGTGTCGCCTGCTACATCCTTCTCTCTTGTTGTTGTTTTTGCTGAAGAGGACAAGGAAGCGACTTGTCCCTGACCGTGAACATCCACAAACGACGCGCTGCTTTTACATTTACCAGTTTCAGAAGAGGAGGCAAAAGAGCTAGAGGCTGAGTCAGCAAGGTAAGCCAAAACTTGCTCTTGCTGCTCCGGCTTTAAAAGCGGTTTTCCTACTCCCAGAAAAGGGAGCGTTCGAGGCCTTGTGTTGCCAGACGACGAACCTGGCTCCACAGCTCCAGACTTAGGTGCAATATTTTTTTTCCCACGACCACCTGATGCTCCACTACCACTACCATCATTACCAGCTGACAATGAACGCCCACGGCCACGACCTCTTCCACCAGACTTCCTCATTTTTTTTTGAAAACTTAACCAAAGTAACTTTATTTGTTGCTGTCAAACAACTTACACGGTGAGCTATAACTTCAGTATGATTTCGATATCCCTTTACAGGTTGGTGAAACCGCAAGGAAAATCAGGCACAATGTTACACACTCTGTTTTCTGTGGCACCAAATCAGAGAGATGCCACACACGCAGGACTGTCACTCAAGCACAAATGTCAATATTAATCTCCCACTTTTTTTTTTTTTTTTCAGGGAGAATTTAGAAAGCAAAAAAAAAAAAATGCCTTTCTATGGCCCAGTGCCCACTATTTGAGAGAGAGAGATGGCACACCCAGGAGTCAAGACTGGCACACAAGCAGAAAGGGCAATATTAATCTCCCACTGTTTTTTTTTTCTTCAGGGAGACTTTACAAACAAAATAAAATAAAATGATTTTTTCAGGAAGAATTTAGAAACCAAATAAAAAAAATGATTTTTTCAGGGAGAATTTAGAAACCAAATTAAAAAAAAAATTGCCTTTATATGGCCCAGTGCCCACTATTTGAGAGAGAGAGATGGCACACCCAGGAGTCAAGACTGGCACACAAGCAGAAAGGGCAATATTAATCTCCCACTGATTTTTTTTTTTCAGGGAGACTTTACAAACAAAATAAAATAAAATGATTTTTTCAGGAAGAATTTAGAAACCAAACAAAATAAAATGATTTTTTCAGGTAGAATTTAGAAACCAAATCAACAAAAAAAAAAAAAAAATAGGCTTTCTATGGCCCACTGAGTGAGAGATGGCACACACAGGAGTCAGGAGTGGCACACAAGCCCAGAGGCCAATATTTATCTCCCACTGATTGATTTATTGATTTTTTCAGGTAGAATTTAGAAACCAATTCAACAAAAAAAAAATAGGCTTTCTATGGCCCACTGAGTGAGAGATGGCACACACAGGAGTCAGGAGTGGCACACAAGCCCAGAGGCCAATATTTATCTCCCACTGATTGATTTATTGATTTTTTCAGGTAGAATTTAGAAACCAAATCAACAACAAAAAAAAATGCTTTCTATGGCCCACTGAGTGAGAGATGGCACACACAGGAGTCAGGAGTGGCACACAAGCCCAGAGGCCAATATTTATCTCCCACTGATTGATTTATTGATTTTTTCAGGTAGAATTTAGAAACCAAATCAACCAAAAAAATAAATAGGCTTTCTATGGCCCACTGAGTGAGAGATGGCACACACAGGAGTCAGGAGTGGCACACAAGCCCAGAGGCCAATATTTATCTCCCACTGATTGATTTATTGATTTTTTCAGGTAGAATTTAGAAACCAAATCAACCAAAAAAATAAATAGGCTTTCTATGGCCCACTGAGTGAGAGATGGCACACACAGGAGTCAGGAGTGGCACACAAGCCCAGAGGCCAATATTTATCTCCCACTGATTGATTTATTGATTTTATCAGGTAGAATTTAGAAACCAAATCAACCAAAAAAATAAATAGGCTTTCTATGGCCCACTGAGTGAGAGATGGCACACACAGGAGTTGCACACAAGCCCAGAGGCCAATATTTATCTCCCACTGATTGATTTATTGATTTTTTCAGGTAGAATTTAGAAACCAAATCAACAAAAAAAATAAATAGGCTTTCTATGGCCCACCGAGTGAGAGATGGCACACACAGGAGTCAGGAGTGGCACACAAGCCCAGAGGCCAATATTTATCTCCCACTGATTGGTTTATTGATTTTTTCAGGTAGAATTTAGAAACCAAATCAGCAAAAAAAAAAATAGGCTTTCTATGGCCCACTGAGTGAGAGATGGCACACACAGGAGTCAGGAGTGGCACACAAGCCCAGAGGCCAATATTTATCTCCCACTGATTGATTTATTGATTTTTTTCAGGCATAATTTAGAAACCAAATCAACCAAAAAAATAAATAGGCTTTCTATGGCCCACTGAGTGAGAGATGGCACACACAGGAGTCAGGAGTGGCACACAAGCCCAGAGGCCAATATTTATCTCCCACTGATTGATTTATTGATTTTTTCAGGTAGAATTTAGAAACCAAATCAACCAAAAAAATAAATAGGCTTTCTATGGCCCACTGAGTGAGAGATGGCACACACAGGAGTCAGGAGTGGCACACAAGCCCAGAGGCCAATATTTATCTCCCACTGATTGAGTTATTGATTTTTTCAGGTAGAATTTAGAAACCAAATCAACCAAAAAAATAAATAGGCTTTCTATGGCCCACTGAGTGAGAGATGGCACACACAGGAGTCAGGAGTGGCACACAAGCCCAGAGGCCAATATTTATCTCCCACTGATTGATTTATTGATTTTTTCAGGTAGAATTTAGAAACCAAATCAACCAAAAAAATAAATAGGCTTTCTATGGCCCACTGAGTGAGAGATGGCACACACAGGAGTCAGGAGTGGCACACAAGCCCAGAGGCCAATATTTATCTCCCACCGATTGATTTATTGATTTTTTCAGGTAGAATTTAGATACCAAATCAACAAAAAAAATAAATAGGCTTTCTATGGCCCACTGAGTGAGAGATGGCACACACAGGAGTCAGGAGTGGCACACAAGCCCAGAGGCCAATATTTATCTCCCACTGATTGATTTATTGATTTTTTCAGGTAGAATTTAGAAACCAAATCAACAAAAAAAAAATAGGCTTTCTATGGCCCACTGAGTGAGAGATGGCACACACAGGAGTCAGGAGTGGCACACAAGCCCAGAGGCCAATATTTATCTCCCACTGATTGATTTATTGATTTTTTCAGGTAAAATTTAGAAACCAAATCAACAAAAAAAAATAAATAGGCTTTCTATGGCCCACTGAGTGAGAGATGGCACACACAGGAGTCAGGAGTGGCACACAAGCCCAGAGGCCAATATTTATCTCCCACTGATTGATTTATTGATTTTTTTCAGGTAGAATTTAGAAACCAAATCAACAAAAAAAAATAGGCTTTCTATGGCCCACTGAGTGAGAGATGGCACACACAGGAGTCAGGAGTGGCACACAAGCCCAGAGGCCAATATTTATCTCCCACTGATTGATTTATTGATTTTTTTCAGGTATAATTTAGAAACCAAATCAACCAAAAAAATAAATAGGCTTTCTATGGCCTACTGAGTGAGAGATGGCACACACAGGAGTCAGGAGTGGCACACAAGCCCAGAGGCCAATATTTATCTCCCACTGATTGATTTATTGATTTTTTTCAGGTAGAATTTAGAAACCAAATCAACAAAAAAAAATAAATAGGCTTTCTATGGCCCACTGAGTGAGAGATGGCACACACAGGAGTCAGGAGTGGCACACAAGCCCAGAGGCCAATATTTATCTCCCACTGATTGATTTATTGATTTTTTCAGGTAGAATTTAAAAACCAAATCAACAAAAAAAAAAAATAGGCTTTCTATGGCCCACTGAGTGAGAGATGGCACACACAGGAGTCAGGAGTGGCACACAAGCCCAGAGGCCAATATTTATCTCCCACTGATTGATTTATTGATTTTTTTCAGGTAGAATTTAGAAACCAAATCAACAAAAAAAATAGGCTTTCTATGGCCCACTGAGTGAGAGATGGCACACACAGGAGTCAGGAGTGGCACACAAGCCCAGAGGCCAATATTTATCTCCCACTGATTGATTTATTGATTTTTTCAGGTAGAATTTAGAAACCAAATCAACAAAAAAAATAAATAGGCTTTCTATGGCCCACTGAGTGAGAGATGGCACACACAGGAGTCAGGAGTGGCACACAAGCCCAGAGGCCAATATTTATCTCCCACTGATTGGTTTATTGATTTTTTCAGGTAGAATTTAGAAACCAAATCAACAAAAAAAAAAGGCTTTCTATGGCCCACTGAGTGAGAGATGGCACACACAGGAGTCAGGAGTGGCACACAAGCCCAGAGGCCAATATTTATCTCTCACTGATTGATTTATTGATTTTTTCAGGTAAAATTTAGAAACCAAATCAACCAAAAAAATAAATAGGCTTTCTATGGCCCACTGAGTGAGAGATGGCACACACAGGAGTCAGGAGTGGCACGCAAGCCCAGAGGCCAATATTTATCTCCCACTGATTGATTTATTGATTTTTTCAGGTAGAATTTAGAAACCAAATCAACCAAAAAAATAAATAGGCTTTCTATGGCCCACTGAGTGAGAGATGGCACACACAGGAGTCAGGAGTGGCACACAAGCCCAGAGGCCAATATTTATCTCCCACTGATTGATTTATTGATTTTTTCAGGTAGAATTTAGAAACCAAATCAACAAAAAAAATAAATAGGCTTTCTATGGCCCACTGAGTGAGAGATGGCACACACAGGAGTCAGGAGTGGCACACAAGCCCAGAGGCCAATATTTATCTCCCACTGATTGATTTATTGATTTTTTCAGGTAGAACTTAGAAACCAAATCAACAAAAAAAAAATAGGCTTTCTATGGCCCACTGAGTGAGAGATGGCACACACAGGAGTCAGGAGTGGCACACAAGCCCAGAGGCCAATATTTATCTCCCACTGATTGATTTATTGATTTTTTTCAGGTATAATTTAGAAACCAAATCAACCAAAAAAATAAATAGGCTTTCTATGGCCCACTGAGTGAGAGATGGCACACACAGGAGTCAGGAGTGGCACACAAGCCCAGAGGCCAATATTTATCTCCCACTGATTGATTTATTGATTTTTTCAGGTAGAATTTAGAAACCAAATCAACCAAAAAAATAAATAGGCTTTCTATGGCCCACTGAGTGAGAGATGGCACACACAGGAGTCAGGAGTGGCACACAAGCCCAGAGGCCAATATTTATCTCCCACTGATTGATTTATTGATTTTTTTCAGGTACAATTTAGAAACCAAATCAACAAAAAAAAAATAGGCTTTCTATGGCCCACTGAGTGAGAGATGGCACACACAGGAGTCAGGAGTGGCACACAAGCCCAGAGGCCAATATTTATCTCCCACTGATTGATTTATTGATTTTTTCAGGTAGAATTTAGAAACCAAATCAACAAAAAAAATAAATAGGCTTTCTATGGCCCACTGAGTGAGAGATGGCACACACAGGAGTCAGGAGTGGCACACAAGCCCAGAGGCCAATATTTATCTCCCACTGATTGATTTATTGATTTTTTCAGGTAGAATTTAAAAACCAAATCAACAAAAAAAAAATAGGCTTTCTATGGCCCACTGAGTGAGAGATGGCACACACAGGAGTCAGGAGTGGCACACAAGCCCAGAGGCCAATATTTATCTCCCACTGATTGATTTATTGATTTTTTCAGGTAGAATTTAGAAACCAAATCAACCAAAAAAATAAATAGGCTTTCTATGGCCCACTGAGTGAGAGATGGCACACACAGGAGTCAGGAGTGGCACACAAGCCCAGAGGCCAATATTTATCTCCCACTGATTGATTTATTGATTTTTTCAGGTAGAAATTAAAAACCAAATCAACAAAAAAAAATAGGCTTTCTATGGCCCACTGAGTGAGAGATGGCACACACAGGAGTCAGGAGTGGCACACAAGCCCAGAGGCCAATATTTATCTCCCACTGATTGATTTATTGATTTTTTCAGGTAGAATTTAGAAACCAAATCAACCAAAAAAATAAATAGGCTTTCTATGGCCCACTAAGTGAGAGATGGCACACACAGGAGTCAGGAGTGGCACACAAGCCCAGAGGCCAATATTTATCTCCCACTGATTGATTTATTGATTTTTTCAGGTAGAATTTAGAAACCAAATCAACCAAAAAAATAAATAGGCTTTCTATGGCCCACCGAGTGAGAGATGGCACACACAGGAGTCAGGAGTGGCACACAAGCCCAGAGGCCAATATTTAACTCCCACCGATTGATTTATTGATTTTTTCAGGTAGAATTTAGATACCAAATCAACAAAAAAAATAAATAGGCTTTCTATGGCCCACTGAGTGAGAGATGGCACACACAGGAGTCAGGAGTGGCACACAAGCCCAGAGGCCAATATTTATCTCCCACTGATTGATTTATTGATTTTTTCAGGTAGAATTTAGAAACCAAATCAACAAAAAAAAATAGGCTTTCTATGGCCCACTGAGTGAGAGATGGCACACACAGGAGTCAGGAGTGGCACACTAGCCCAGAGGCCAATATTTATCTCCCACTGATTGATTAATTGATTTTTGTCAGGCATAATTTAGAAACCAAATCAACCAAAAAAATAAATAGGCTTTCTATGGCCCACTGAGTGAGAGATGGCACACACAGGAGTCAAGAGTGGCACGCAAGCCCAGAGGCCAATATTTATCTCCCACTGATTGATTTATTGATTTTTTCAGGTAGAATTTAGAAACCAAATCAACAAAAAAAATAAATAGGCTTTCTATGGCCCACTGAGTGAGAGATGGCACACACAGGAGTCAGGAGTGGCACACAAGCCCAGAGGCCAATATTTATCTCCCACTGATTGATTTATTGATTTTTTCAGGTAGAATTTAGAAACCAAATCAACAAAAAAAATAAATAGGCTTTCTATGGCCCACTGAGTGAGAGATGGCACACACAGGTGTCAGGAGTGGCACACAAGCCCAGAGGCCAATATTTATCTCCCACTGATTGATTTATTGATTTTTGTCAGGCATAATTTAGAAACCAAATCAACCAAAAAAATAAATAGGCTTTCTATGGCCCACTGAGTGAGAGATGGCACACACAGGAGTCAGGAGTGGCACGCAAGCCCAGAGGCCAATATTTATCTCCCACTGATTGATTTATTGATTTTTTCAGGTAGAATTTAGAAACCAAATCAACAAAAAAAATAAATAGGCTTTCTATGGCCCACTGAGTGAGAGATGGCACACACAGGAGTCAGGAGTGGCACACAAGCCCAGAGGCCAATATTTATCTCCCACTGATTGATTTATTGATTTTTTCAGGTAGAATTTAGAAACCAAATCAACAAAAAAAATAAATAGGCTTTCTATGGCCCACTGAGTGAGAGATGGCACACACAGGTGTCAGGAGTGGCACACAAGCCCAGAGGCCAATATTTATCTCCCACTGATTGATTTATTGATTTTTGTCAGGCATAATTTAGAAACCAAATCAACCAAAAAAATAAATAGGCTTTCTATGGCCCACTGAGTGAGAGATGGCACACACAGGAGTCAGGAGTGGCACGCAAGCCCAGAGGCCAATATTTATCTCCCACTGATTGATTTATTGATTTTTTCAGGTAGAATTTAGAAACCAAATCAACAAAAAAAATAAATAGGCTTTCTATGGCCCACTGAGTGAGAGATGGCACACACAGGAGTCAGGAGTGGCACACAAGCCCAGAGGCCAATATTATCTCCCACTGATTGATTTATTGATTTTTTCAGGTAGAATTTAGAAACCAAATCAACAAGAAAAATAAATAGGCTTTCTATGGCCCACTGAGTGAGAGATGGCACACACAGGAATCAGGAGTGGCACACAAGCCCAGAGGCCAATATTTATCTCCCACTGATTGATTTATTGATTTTTTTCAGGTAGAATTTAGAAACCAAATCAACAAAAAAAATAAATAGGCTTTCTATGGCCCACTGAGTGAGAGATGGCACACACAGGAGTCAGGAGTGGCACACAAGCCCAGAGGCCAATATTTATCTCCCACTGATTGATTTATTGATTTTTTCAGGTAGAAATTAAAAACCAAATCAACAAAAAAAAAATAGGCTTTCTATGGCCCACTGAGTGAGAGATGGCACACACAGGAGTCAGGAGTGGCACACAAGCCCAGAGGCCAATATTTATCTCCCACTGATTGGTTTATTGATTTTTTCAGGTAGAATTTAGAAACCAAATCAACCAAAAAAATAAATAGGCTTTCTATGGCCCACCGAGTGAGAGATGGCACACACAGGAGTCAGGAGTGGCACACAAGCCCAGAGGCCAATATTTAACTCCCACCGATTGATTTATTGATTTTTTCAGGTAGAATTTAGATACCAAATCAACAAAAAAAATAAATAGGCTTTCTATGGCCCACTGAGTGAGAGATGGCACACACAGGAGTCAGGAGTGGCACACAAGCCCAGAGGCCAATATTTATCTCCCACTGATTGATTTATTGATTTTTTCAGGTAGAATTTAGAAACCAAATCAACAAAAAAAAATAGGCTTTCTATGGCCCACTGAGTGAGAGATGGCACACACAGGAGTCAGGAGTGGCACACTAGCCCAGAGGCCAATATTTATCTCCCACTGATTGATTAATTGATTTTTGTCAGGCATAATTTAGAAACCAAATCAACCAAAAAAATAAATAGGCTTTCTATGGCCCACTGAGTGAGAGATGGCACACACAGGAGTCAAGAGTGGCACGCAAGCCCAGAGGCCAATATTTATCTCCCACTGATTGATTTATTGATTTTTTCAGGTAGAATTTAGAAACCAAATCAACAAAAAAAATAAATAGGCTTTCTATGGCCCACTGAGTGAGAGATGGCACACACAGGAGTCAGGAGTGGCACACAAGCCCAGAGGCCAATATTTATCTCCCACTGATTGATTTATTGATTTTTTCAGGTAGAATTTAGAAACCAAATCAACAAAAAAAATAAATAGGCTTTCTATGGCCCACTGAGTGAGAGATGGCACACACAGGTGTCAGGAGTGGCACACAAGCCCAGAGGCCAATATTTATCTCCCACTGATTGATTTATTGATTTTTGTCAGGCATAATTTAGAAACCAAATCAACCAAAAAAATAAATAGGCTTTCTATGGCCCACTGAGTGAGAGATGGCACACACAGGAGTCAGGAGTGGCACACAAGCCCAGAGGCCAATATTTATCTCCCACTGATTGATTTATTGATTTTTTCAGGTAGAATT